>NC_139217.1:238390868-239590868 GCF_055691185.1 Crinia signifera | reverse complement strand
CATGTTTTAATAAATAAAGTTTGTATTAACAGTGATTTATTCTCATCAGAAGGCTGTGCCCCACCCGGGAGTCTTTTTCTGATATCCTCTCTTGGATATCTAAACTTTTTGAGCCCTCTGCTAGTGTCAGGTGTAGTTTTTCTAGCTTCTTTCTTTGCTGAAAATGTGTCTTAATTACAATGCAATGTCACCAGGATACACAACTACACTGTGCTAATCACATTTATATATGTCACTTCTTATTATGTGTGACTGAGTCTCTGGGGTAAATCTACTAAGATGGGCATTCTATTGAAGATGGGATGTTGCCCATAGCAACCGATCTATAATCATTCTAGAAGGTGCTAAATAAACAAATAAAAGGTAGAATCAGATCCCATCTTTAATAGGGTATACGGTCATTGGGTCTACAGCAACTTGGTCGACAATCATTGGGTCGACAGGCTGCAAGGTCGACATGGGTCAAGGTTGACATGGGTGTAGGTCGACACAAGCATTGGGTCGACATGGGCAAGCTCGACAGTCAAAAGGTCGAAATGGGGGTTTTCACAGTTTTTTGAGCCAACATGTGCCGACAGGTGGTATTTCATGACCTACCATCCACTAGGGCATGATGGGAGAATAAAATAGTGTGCCCGAAGCATGGTGAGTGATGCGATGCGAGGGGATAGGTGCACTTCAAACTGTGTTCATGTCGACAGTGTCGACATTTGGGTAAAAAAAAAAACAGTAAAAAAAACCATGTCAACATTTTGACTGTCGACCTTGCCCATGTTGACCTAATGCTTGTGTCAACCTAATGTCCTGTCAACCTAGACCCATGTCGACCTAGTGGTGTCGACCCAATGCTTATCGATCTGCTGTAGACCGAACGATCCCAACCCCTTTAATAGATCTCCCATCTTATTAACTGTACCCCTCTGAAGTGCTATAATGTAGCAGCCACAGCTTTTACAGTCATTTTAAGCAAAAAAGAAGATGTGTGGTGTTAGATTTGCGTACAACCTGATGGCTCAGTTATGCCAGGCTTCTGGTGTACTGAGGCTAGAGGTATGAGGATGCATACTAATTAATAACGTGTTCTTCCTGCTGAAGTGGATACTGTACAGGGGCGAATCCAGGATAAAATGACAGGGGGAGCACCATGATAAAAAAGGGTTTGGGTGGGGGAGGGGCGGTGTTAGTGGTGCCAGTGTACATGCTAAGAGAGCGGCAGGAGAGGGTGGGAATGGAATTAAAAATAGGCCCTGGCATTTAAAGTACGCAGGCCCACCATGGCGACAAAAGGCGCGCTCCAGAAAATGTGTGTGGCCACTCAACAGGGTGCGTGTCAACACCATATACAACTTCTACACATTATGCAACAAAATACTAGACCCCATTATACTTGCCCCTTACACATGATGCCAAATGGAATGAGCCAAAATTGACATAATGCCACACGGATTGAGACAAAATTCACATAATGCCAAATGGATTGAGCCAAATGCATAAAATGCCACACAGATTGAGCCAAAATTCACAGAATGACACATGGATTGAGCCAAAATTCACATAATGCCACACAGATTGGGAAAAAATTCACATAATGCCACACAGATTAAGCCAAAATTCACAATACACTTCATAAACAGGGACATTTTCCACCAAAGGCGCGCATTAAACATTTACACCATAATGTCCATTACACGTTAAGTTACACGCCATTATGTCCATTATGTATTATGCCAAACACCATAATGCCTATTAAAAATTATGCTACATAAGTGCTGCTTCTCTACATGCTCATTGCCAAGGGTTCCATGCTCATTGCCAGAGGTTCCATGCTCGTTGCCATGTGGGATTACATGCTCATTGCCAAGGGGGAATACATGCTCGTGGTAAATGGGGGACAGCCGCCGCCAGGCAGAAGTGACAACCACTGACAGTGGCAGAGCCTGGCTGTATTCAGAGCACTGCAGGTCCCGGCTATTTAAAATAATACCCCTTTCACACCAGAAAATGCATTCCCAGGTTGGCCCCTTTTATACCAGCCTAGTCCCTGCATTTTCTGGTGTGAGGGGGAGAGAAAACCACCCATCCCCCCTTTAACCAGTTATCTCATTTAACCGGCTATATCTTCGGAACCAACTGACCTATTTACATGAGACAAGTATTATATTGAAGAACTTTTGAGTGGGCTTTGAATGATTTTGGTTCAGTGAAACTGGAACGTTTGGTTCCAGAGTAAACTGCCCTCAAAATCATGACCAGCCATGAAATTACATTTCAAAAATAAAAAAATCGGTTTACACGCAATATCTCTGGAACCGATGGCCGATATGGACCAGCCTGGTAACATTTTGAAGGCCCAGCGATTTGGAATTGAATGATATCAACCACAAGCTTCTGTGATACCAGGGCGGGAACTGGCAGCCGTCGGAACCGGGTGGGGGTCGGAATTGACGGGTCCCATATTATCCTATAGGGAAAAAACGTTACAGGTTTGCCAGGCGATATCTCCGGTTCCCGGGTGGCTAGAGACACGGGGCTGGGCTCGTTGGAAAGCCCTGGTCCTCAGCTACAAAATAAAATGACAGGGGGGTCACGTGCCACTGAGGACAGGATAGGCAGGTGTGGTAGCTTAGCCCTGAGCAATGATGGTCAGTCAGAGATCATAGGCAGAGGCATCTACTGTGTTCAGAACTTTGCTTTTCTTATAATTTATCATGGTTTATTCTGTGTTATATCATGATTATGTAAAGTATGTAGATTTGGTAAGGGTTTGAGTATGGGTATTCGAATGGTGTCCGAATAAAGTCGTAATACCGACCTTATAATGATAAATGACAGGGGGGGCACGTGCCCAGGTGCCCCCCCCCCCCCCCCCCCCCCCTGAATCCACCACTGATACTGTACATCACACACATACTGTAGTATTGGCTTGATAAATGAAATACAGGGTGCAAATACATAATAAAAACTGTCGATTGTGTAAGTCTTATTCTTAGAATGTCGCTACATTTTTTGTTAAGGAATACCTATCCACCTTTGAGGATTTTCTAGGTAACTGGTATTGTATACTGTTTTATGATTATCACAATCTAATCAGTTTTAGATGTCTATATATAAAATATATATGGCAAATGTGATTTATTTTTACAGTATTATTATACAGTTATTTGATCAATATTCTTTGCATACAGTATGTAGTGAGATAACTTCTTTGAACATTTTATAGGTTTTCGAGACAAAATGGAGAAGAGTCCAGGAAAGGAAACCAAAGTGAAACACAAGTTATCTCATATGGAAGTTCCACAGTCAGAGCATGATATCCTGGGTTGCATGTCCAAGTAAGAAGAGACTTCACACATCTCACAACTCTTTTTTTTCTATGCAATCCTTCCATCGTGTATTGCATAGGGTCAGGTATAGGAGGTGTACAGTGATAATGACTACATACTGTAGTAACATAGTAGTTTAGGTTGAATGAAGAATTACGTCCATCAAATTCAACCTTTTACAGAACCCCTAGAGGGTGTTGTCTAGATCAGTGGTTCCCAACCTGTGGTACGCGTACCCCTAGGGGTACGTGTCCACCCACTCGGGGGTACGCGGTGGCCCGGCCTGTAATGGTGGCCGCGGCAGTCAGACGCGCCGCCAGCTTCTGAAACTGAGGGGAGGTTTTTACCCCTCACCGTGCTTCACTGTGACTGGGCCCCGTCAGCCAATCAGAGCTTGTGGGCCGGCAGCAATTCATGAGCCGCCCACGAACTTTGATTGGCGGCAGCCCAGTCACAGTGAAGGGAAGGAGAGATGCGCAGTGTGCTGTACTCTCCTTCCCTGAGAGAAGCAGCGGCTGCGGCTACAGTGACTACAGGGGAACACTGGACTGTCCTCTCCCCGGCAGCAGCATCAATGGTGAGTGTGCTGCTGCTGGGAAATACTATGGGGGCATTGCTGGCACTGTGGGGGTATACTTATTGCTGGCACTGTGGGGGCATATTTATTGCTGGCACTGTGGGGGTATACTTATTGCTGGCACTGTGGGGGCATATTTATTCTTGGCACTGTGGGGGTATACTTATTGCTGGCACTGTGGGGGCATATTTATTCTTGACACTGTGGGGGGCATTGCTGGCACTGTGGGGGCATACCATATTGCTGGCACTGTGGGGGCATATTTATTTCTGGCACTGTGGGGGCATATTTATTTCTGGCACTGTGGGGGCATATTTATTGCTGGCACTGGGGCACACTTGTTGCTGGCACTGTGGGGCATTGATGGCACTGTGGGGCATTTTTGTTGCTGGCACTATAGGGGCAATGATGGCACTGTGGGCGCATTCCCAGTACCATGGGGTCATACCTGGCACCGTGGTGGCATTCCTGTTTCTGGCACCGTAGGGGCATACCTGGCACCATTGGAGCATATGTGTATCTGGCACTTTTGGGGGCATATGTGTATCTGGCACTATTGGAAGGCTAACGTGATCCTTTGGAATGTCTGTTGCTTCAGTAATAGAGATTTGACAGTGTTCTGTTATTTTATATGCTGTCCGCAGAATGAGCTGAGCTTATATTGTGGTCAAGTGGTTGCACTTTTTTTTCTCGTCATTGCCATTATGACTTGCCCCTGTTAAGCCACACCCTTCAAATGAGGCCACACCCCTTTTTAGGCCATGCCCCCTAAAAATTTACGCGGGGGGGGGGGGGGTACTCATAAATGAAAAGCCTAATCAAGGGGTACGGGAGACAAAAAAGGTTGGGAACCACTGGTCTAGATGTATGATTTTTTTACTTCAATTCCATTTTGGGCTGAATTATCGGTTGCACCCCTGGATGTTTTTATCCAACAAATGCTTGTCCTACCCTATAAATGTATAATGTATCTGCCGACACCACTGGAAGAGAGTTCCATACCTTTACTGCTCCCTTCCAGCCTGTGTGCTTGCCCACGTGTCCTAGTCTCTGACCTCAAAGTAAATAGGGTGCCTGGCAGTTTGTTATATTGTACCTGATATTTTTGTACATGTTATTCTGGTTGGCACTGAAGATGCCGCCTTGCGTCCGTCCAAACATCCCCCCCACCCCCCGTCATCGCTCATTCCCCTCATTAGCATGCAAGGTGATGTGTAAGGAAAACACATCCCCTTGCATGTCTCCGGAGCAGGAGAAGTAATTCTATGGTCGGCAACCATCTAATGATTTCTCCTGCCTTAGAAAATAGAAGTTAGTGCAAACAGACTTTTCTTTGCGAGCACCAGGGACAAAGATAGGGCAAGTGGCTAATGTCCTGTGACGTCAGCTGCCTGCCCCGGCAGGCATCGGCCCTCCCCTGTACCCATGGAAACACCCAGCATTTTCATGGGGATGCCCAGAAAATGCTAGGAGTTCCCATGGGCAATTCCCATCCCCCCATATCCTAGCGAACGGCTCGGCGACTACGCAAATGTGCATAATTGACCATGCACATGCACAGTCCCCTAACCATCGGGATGGGGACGAGATTCCATTATTGTGAGAGGATCAGATTGACCCCCAAAGTGAGAGCCATAAACAACCAGCCAGTCAGCTACTAACTGTCATGTTACAGGCTTGGCTTGAAAAATGACATTTAGTTCATACTGTAGTTGATTGGTGGTTTGTCACTCTCCATTTGTCACTTTTTATTATTTATTTATTTACAGTTTCTTATATAGCGCAGCATATTCCATTGTGCTTTACAATTAACAATTGGAAACACCAGTGATAAAACAAACTGGGTTGTAACAGACCAATATAAAGGTAGGAGGGCCCTGCTTGCAAGCTTAAATCAGAACTTAGTGCATCTGGCCCACTATGAGAGGCTTTAGGCCAAATGTACTAAACTTGAAAAGTGATAAAATGGAAAGTTATAAAGTACCAGCCAATCAGCTCCTAACTGCCATATTTTTGGCAGGGGGGAAGATGTATTATAGCGGCGCTTAGTGCGCCACTAAAATACTACTTGTTTTGCCTCATTAAGGCCAGCAAGAAGGGACACCGACAAGATGTATTAACCCTTTGAGTACCAAGTGAATTTGACAAAATGGCTGGGGCAGTTTAATACCTAGGTGGCTGTTAATACATCGTCCCATGCCGCTAATTGCTGGGGGATTGAAAGGGACAGCCGAGCGTTAATCAGCGGACTGTCCTAGCGCATGTTTGGTGTGTTGATAACGCATTTAAAAAACCGTTATCCCCCAGTTACATTCCTCTCAACATGACCCTCTCCAGGAGGGACACAATGCTCTGTTTCTGGACTTTCCTCTTAATGCAGTGGTTCCCAAAACTGTGTGCCGTGGCTCTCTGGGGTGCCTCGGGACCCTTGCAGGGGTGCCACGGGTTGGTGGTCCAGGACCAATTCAAATTATTTATGATCAATTATTTATGGACAAAACCAGTTCTGGTGACTACCAATCATAAAATGTGTACAATCAGAACCAAATCCTGCCCTTTACCACATAACTGAACCTAAGAAGCGCATATAAACACAATCTACTTAATTTTATATTAATTTTTTTGGGCCTAGGGGTGCCGTGAAAAAAATCTGATACTCTAGGGTGCCGTGATTCGAAAAAGATTGGGAACCCCTGTCAAGTGCCCATACACTAATAAGATTTATCTTCAGATCTGGCTGGTTGGAACAAAAACATGGTTATGGATGAGTGACAGTTTGTCTGTTTTCTAGCATTTCTAAGCAAATGATCAACTGTCATTTGCTCTCATCCATAACCATGTTTTTGTTCCAACCAGCCACATCTGAAGATAAATCTGCATGTGTATGGCCACCTTAAATGTATGATTGCCATCACCTGTTTTCAACAGTTTTACTAATAAGAAAGGTGTTTCACCACACGTGATGGCAATCACACATTACCAGAGAATTCCAGAAACAGAGCCTTGTGTCCCTCCAGGAGAGGGTCATATTGGGAGTATGCACTTAATGCTAGTTCATACATCTGCCCCCTGGTTTGAAAACTGACAGGAGCTGATTGCTTGATGGTTTATTACCATCCATTTTATCACTTTTCAAGGATTAGTACATCTTACGTGTACTTATTTGAGTAGACAGGTTGCACCCAGGGGGTTATTCTAGTTCATAGTTGCCGACTTTTAAAATTGCCACTCCGGGAGAACCCCGGAGAGGACAGCCAGATCTCCAGGTCAGGGGGCGGGGATGTGGGTTGATGAATCAATGCCCCGCCCCCAATCCATACAAACGCCGCAATTTGCGGGTCCGTGAGTAGGGGGCTGGCCAAAAATGATGCGAAATGATGCGATTTGCATCATTTTAGTCCCGCCCCTTGTCGCGGACCTGCGGAAACCGGTAATTAGTTCGGCACGGTAGGGGGAGTGCGGAGGCTGCCTTACAAATGTGGGAGGTTTGCCAACATTACCGGGGGGACGAGGGGGACCCGATTTTCGGTAGCCTCCCGGCAATTCCGGGAGGGTAGGCAAGCCTGTTCTAGTTCTAGAGTTACATTTGGGTGTTTTAATGTTTCTGTGCAGGGTAAATACTGGCTGCTTTATTTTTACACTGCAATATAGATATCAGTTTAAAGTACAAAACCCACCCAAATCTAACTGTCTCTGCACATGTATCATCAGCCCCACCTGCAGTGCATATGGTTTTGTCCATTAGAGAGTGATTGTGCCTTTGCGAGTGAACCAGAATAACCCACACAGTGTACAAATTTCACCAAGAACAACCAACTTACAATCTTTTTATGATAATTACTATATAGTGTGTATGGTGAATATGCCGTTTTACTGCTTTCTTTTTTGCTTATGATAATATGCTTTATACTTATATTTAGTATACAGGAGGTTTATTTTTTTCTTTGTATATTTTGTTTTGTATTCATTTACTTGTTTGTATTTGTATATGTTTTATTTTATCAACTCTAGTATTAAAGCCAGTGATACATTCAGAAATAGAAATAGGCTTTTTGCAGCGGAGAAGGTTCTAACAGAATTTTTTAAACTGAAAGTGTATAAATCAATGGAGCCAGATGGGATACAGCCAAGGATACTAAAAGAGCTTAAAGATGACTGGTAGCACCACTAACCTAATTATTTAACCAGTCACTAGCTGCAGGTACATTTCCAGGTTATGGTATAGGTTACTGACTGTCGGGATTCTGACGGTCATTTATCCAACATCGTATTCCCAACTGGCAGGAGCCTGACAGGGGGGTGAGCGCATTCAAGCCCCTTGCAGGCTCGCTGCACTTGCCACCTATTCTATTCTCCCTCCAGGGGGGGTCATGGACCCCCATGAGGGAAAATGGGAAAATAGCCCATGTAAGTCGGGATTCCAACTGTCGGGCTACTGACAGTCTGGATTCCGATGTCGGAGAAATAACTGTCGGAGAAACGACCGACTGTTGGTGACTCATTCAGCACCCCAATTCCAGTGGACTGGAAAAGAGTGAATGTGATACCACTGCACCAAATTGTAATCAAGGAAGACATTAGTAAAACTTTCTAAAAAGATGTAGCTAGATGTACTAAGCCTTTTTTAAAAATTATAAAATGGGCCAAGTGGTTCTTATCTGCTATGAATTGCTATGTTTCTATTTAAAAAAAAAAGGCATACACCAAGTAAAACTGAAAATTCTTTCCCTGTAGACGCTCAGGATTACCACGCTGGATCCTGGCTGCATGCCTGTTCCTGTCCATTATGGTAATGCTCTGGCTCAGCTGTGCTAGCTTGGTGACTGCTCCTGATCAACACATAAAGGCACAGGTACTATTCATCACTCTCACCTGTAAGGCTGCAAGCTAATGGCATACCAAAGAATAATGCTTGACATTTACTATTTTACATGTACGAAATGGTGGTATTTCTGACGAATGATTCATTATCACCCCTTTTTTATTTATTTATCATACATATTTCATGTTTAAAATATACTAACTAGACTGTTATATTAAAAAGGTACAATAACAAATGTGCTATAATTATTCTTAAACTGAACATTACTCGTGTTCTTTGTGTGTTCTTCGTGTTCTTTTTCTTTGTAAAATTCTTTATGTATAAATCAAAAAACATTGGGGGAAATTTACTAAGATCGAATGGGTTCGAATGCACCCATTCATACACATGTACGAATGGGTGCTACTTTAAAAGATATCTAACATCATGTTTTTTCACCTTGCTTCCTGATAGCCACTGAGTATTAATGGTGACAAGGAATATCTGGAAGACATGGAAAAACCAGGCACCTTTCCTTTGCCACCTGTTGTTGCTGTTACCATCTGTCCTACTGAAGAGAGTGAGGAGGCCGGACCACTGCCATTGAAAGTTGACATAGACAAAACCATTATCTAAAGCTGTCTTTTATAGATCTATTAATGCTAGAGGGGGTGCGCCACAATCCATTAAAAAGGGTTCAATGTCTTAACATACGGTTTATGAACTACAGTATACTCTTTCTGCTTCCTATCATTGCAAAGGGTATAGAATGATTGAGCTACAGATGAAATACCACCACACTTTGTCAGGACCTTGTGATACCTGCTGGGTAGAGTAATAGGTTCCATATTGGTTCTGATACAGATTATATTCTTTCACATGCGTATATACTTTGAACACAATGCTAAAGCAACCAGTCTGTGTCTTCTTGTATATGAACACAGATTATTTTACAGTGCTGTGCAGTATGTAGGCTCTTTATAAATAAGTTATTAATGTATCATCATTAATTAAGATGTCAGTTACGGTTATGAGACATGCTCAGGTTGGTTCATTCACAAGCACCATTTTAAAGAAAACTGTATTCTTCTCTATAATTGGCCAGAGTCCTTGTGTTTCTCTTCAGATACTGGTATTGCATGAATCTTGTCAGTAAGCTTCTATACAAGTAATGGGTTTTTTTTGTTTTTGTTTTTTTTGCTGAAAAACAAATTTAAAGCAAAAGCTTGTTATGCAAAGTGTAATGCTGCACCAACAAAAGATTTTTACAAGTTTAACGTTGTTCTGAACAGTGGGTCTGTAAATAATACAGTAAGTAGGCTGCTTAGATTATTTATTTTAATGTATTTGAGTTGTTTTGTAGCCATCCACTATCTTGATTTCCCCCTCTCAAAATTGCAGCTATTTGTTGCATATCTGTGACTGGAAAGCAGTGTGTACAGTAAATTGGCAGCTTGTGAAACAGGAAAGACATTATGGTAGTTGAGTTTCCTACTTACATTTATGTATTCATGCACCTTTTCCTTTTGTACCACCGTTTTGTACCACCGTTCCTGTGCCATTCCTGTAATTTTTTGCCCATTTTACCTACAATGTTTGCCTCAATCTTGTGTCTTTTTGCATATAGTGTGTTTGGTTTTTTTGTGGCAATTGAACTGGTATAAAGTCACAGATTAAGCATAATTATGCTGGGTGAGGTCCAATTTGGTTGAAAGACATTTCCATTGAACCCAGTGTCCTGGACTAAAGATGTTGACGAATATATTGACGACAGACGAAAGAAGAAAGACCTAGCTACAGTTTATAGGCTCTTTTTGAAAGATATTCAAATTGAGCTGCATGCACAGCTGACGAACAATCTTGATGAACAACTGGCGGGTATGCGCATCATCATTCATCGTTTGTTTGTTGACAATATCTTTTGCCAACATCTTTCGTCCAGGACACTGGGTTCAATGGAAATGTCTTTCAACAAAATTGGTCAAAAAAATTGTACAGTGTGTATGCACCCTTACTCGTATGGAACCTTCCTGTACTATTTCCTTAACTTTTCTACTTGTTCCTGCTACTACTGTATTTCCTCAATCGTGTGTCTTAGCTCCAAACTGTAAAAGGTATTTTGTCTTACGGGAATCCGTATAAAGTTGCAGATAAAGGATAATTATGGGCCAACCTCTCTACTTTTTCATGCTAGTTTTAATTCATTGTTAATTTTTCCTTAATCTTGCATCTTGTTCACAAACAATGTACTAGGCAATTAGGATTAGTGTTTTTGCATGGCTAAGTAGATATAGGTTTTCCTACACTGTTGCTGCAGTCACGCAAACATCCCTTGTCAGTGTGCTTGGTCCCAAATTCTAGTGCTTAGTAAACAGGCTATCACTCTCACAGTAGATACATGCACATGGCCTCTTCCCACTGCATCTGCCATCCTGCAACAGTATTGCTGCCTGAATCCTATACAAACAGTGTCTGTGGTAAATTTTCCTAAAAAAAAAGGTGTGTCAAAGAATCACAGAAGGTTTTCTGAATTTTGGTAATGTACTAATTACAAAGGTCCTGCTGCATGTAAAGCTAAGTACACACTGCTAATGTCAGGAAATAATAGGAAATATGGGCAGATTGTTGAGAATGTACACACACACACTGCTAGATATTGTAAAGCGCAATGGAATCTGCTGCGCTATATAAGAAACTGTAAATAAATATCAGGAAATTGAGGTTAAGATTTTAAGGCTAGACCAACTAATCGGATAATCAAAGGAATACTTTATGGATGTTTTGCAACCATTTTATCTGTGAAACACTGAAATGTGCAAACCTACACACTATACAATATTCTTATAGAGTTTATGCCTAGCTTTAGTCTTTTGAAATGTTTTGGGAGCCAAAAGGAGGAGTAGGGGGCAACTAATTAACCAGGTCTGGCTCTATGAAGGTTCAATTACATCACCCTAGAGGCACCAGGACTGCTATATGGCACAGCGACCTTGCTTATGTTCTAGAGGCACCAGAACTGCTATATGGCACAGCGACCTTGCTTATGTTCTAGAGGCACCAGGACTGCTATATGGCACAGCGACCTTGCTTATGTTCTAGAGGCACCAGGACTGCTATATGGCACAGCGACCTTGCTCATGTTCTAGAGGCACCAGGACTGCTATATGGCACAGCGACCTTGCTTATGTTCTAGAGGCACCAGGACTGCTATATGGCACAGCGACCTTGCTTATGTTCTAGAGGCACCAGGACTGCTATATGGCACAGCGACCTTGCTTATGTACTAGAGGCACCAGGACTGCTATATGGCACAGCGACCTTGCTTATGTTCGGCTAATAATGTTATACTGCTTAATCTCCGTGCATGGGTCACTGTGTTCTACTATATAAGTAGTTCATATTTTATCTTTATAAAAAGAAACCTTTTTTTCACCCAAAAGCAAATGGTCCTTGTTGTCTAATCATGTTGTGTTCATGTTTGGTTTACTTAAAGAAACCTTAGCATAAGGAAATAATAGTTCATTCTCCTGTTTTATCAGCACTGTTTTTACTGTAAAAGTGTTTTTGCTGTTAGAATTTCAAGAATGACTCACATGAAACCATTTGCCTATTTGTCATTCTGACTTTTATTTGCCTTCATATTACAGTTGTACGCTTCCATGTAACGCTGCTGATTTTCTGTACTAAATTTTGAAATTAAATTACTTGTATAAATGATTATTTCTGAGTCAACCCCATGTTAGTGCGTACTCATTCCTCCAATAAACCCAGTTTCTACACTATTACTTTATATAGATGTACTGATGTGTTACAGTATGTAGCAAATTATTGTTCCTTACACATTTTCAGTTATTTACCTTTTCTTTTAAATTCTCTTTAATATTTTCAGATTTTCTGCCAAAAGGTTACATGATACAGAAACATTATGCTCCATTTCACAAAGAATTGGAAATCTATTCTTAAGCACTTTTGTCTAATTACAAATGCACCAAAATGTTTATATTAAGAGCGGTCTTCAAGCATTCTTCTTAGTATATTAAGTATAACATTCAAAGCCCAGAGAAAACTCTTTCTTTTTCACTGCCCCTAGAACTATTATTAAAAAACTAGTTAAAAGACATGTAAATGATTGCCACTTTAATAAAATAAAACTTCAGAGATCGAAGTCATACTGTAATACATTCATTCACAGGGCCAATATATAGGGGTGGGGGGGTCGCTACACACACACATGTCTGGAGCTGCCAGGTTTCGCTGTCCCCCCCTCAATCAGTGTTCCGTCAGACGCCCTCCAGTGGTGAGAAGCAGCACTTTAGTTGTTTGTGTATCTCATATAACATATATTTGTAATACATTGTATTGTAGGTATTCATGACTGCTAGAAATTCTCACAACATAATTATATATAAATATAAATATATATATATATATATATATAATACGACCAATGGGCCAAGCCCACCATGGTACAGTGTCCCGGTGCCAGCTTAGAATCCTCAAGAAAGATGTTCAAATATATACTCACGCTGCAGTCACGCAGCAACAGCAGCACACGGTGGAAAGAAGTCACGGAATCAACAGGATTTGAAATGCAACGTTTTGATTATTTAATCGACAATTAAATAATCGAAACATTGCATTTCAAATCTTCCACGGTGTGCTGTTGTTGCTGCGTGACTGCAGCGTGAGTATATATATATACTTATAGAACATCATACATATACAGAATTTAATGTAGCCAGTGAAGTTTACCTCTTTCATAGCTATTGGAGACATTTGGCAGTAATAAGATAGCAAAATTACTTGATGACTGGCTCTTATGTCGTAGGCATTTCCAGGATAGGCTTTATACAGTAGGTCTGATTCAGACATGTACGCAAATGCTACGATTGTGTATGAAATAGCTGCACAAATATTTGTGAATGTCACAGCTGCCGGGAATCGTATAGAGACATCTATAATCATAATACAAATATGCAACTTTTAGACTCACATCGGATTATCATCAACCATCTGGTGATGCTCAGCATGGCTGCTGGAAGTAAGATGTAAGAGCCCTTCCAACTGCATCCGGGATTGCAGCTGCACGCAGTAATACATCCCCAAAGGTGAACACCTGAAATTGATTCACCACTTCCCTGTTACCTCCACAAAGGCTCCTTGGCTGTCAATCACTTTACAAAGAAATCCTCCCTGTTACCACCGCAGTGCATGATCAGTGCGGCTTTGGCACATTTGCAGTAGAGAAAAAAGGGGATGGGGCCAATTGCACAGGACATTGTGTGTCACATAAAGAAGGACTCCATAATAGTCATGCATGCCTGTTGAAAGATTAGGCCATAGTAATGCAGAGGTGTGCTACCACTAGACAAAAATTACAGAGAAAACATGGGAGAAGGAGAGCTGTCATATGCGTGGTGCACCTAATACAATTTAAATTAAAATATAATTTATGGTACTTGTTTCCTAGCACGGCCACAATCGCGGGCATCGGGTGTCATTTTTAGTGGTCTGTGACGCGACCGACGCGATGCCCCCGATTTTCCCATTGAAATGCATTGAAAAAAGTCAAAATCGCGTCGTATGTGGCTAAAAAAGGCTTAAATGGTCCAGACGCGATGCCCGCGATTTCCCCATAGGGAACAATGTTAAATGCCTAAATTTACCCGCCATGCCCCCGATTTCCCATAGGAAACAATGTTAAATGGCTCAATTTAGCCAAATGATCATAGGGAACAATGGTAAATGGGCCAGAAAGCCCCAAAAACACCCCTGAACAGTGAAATGTCCCCCCAAAAGTAGTTTACGCCACCCCACGATCAACGCGAACCCGAAGCGTGGCGAGCGATGCGAGCCCGCGAGGGGCGGCGGTACGCGTCCTCCGACCTTTTCATACCCCCACTATGCACGTCGGCGTGGAGTTGAGAATAGAATAGTGTGGCGAGCGCAGCGAGCCACCTAGCCCGAAGCGTGGCGAGCGGACGCGGATACCTTCACAGGTAAACGCGTCCCTTCGCGGGCTTCACAGGTATCCGCGTCCCTTCGCGGGGCTCGCTGCGCTCGCCACGCTTCGGGTGGCGTAAACTACTTTTGGGGGGACATTTCACTGTTCAGGGGTGTTTTGGGGGCTTTTTGGCCCATTTACCATTGTTCCCTATGATCATTTGGCTAAATTGAGCCATTTAACATTGTTTCCTATGGGAAATCGGGGGCATCGCGGGTAAATTGAGGCATTTAACATTGTTCCCTATGGGGAAATCGCGGGCATCGCGTCGGTACCATCGCACCCGATTTTTTAGTGCATGCGATGGCCGCGATGCCCCCGATTTTTACTCACGATGCCCACGATCATGATCGTTGTGGCCGTGCTAGGAAACAAGTACCTAATTTATTTTAACAGCAATAAAATAAAAGTTATATTCGAATTTCAATTGTGTCAGGTGCACCACGCTCTGCTGCGTACAACATCAACATTGCATCCATCACTGAATCAGGCCATATGTGCAGGAGCCTAAAAGCTCAAAAGGCCAACGTAAATACATATTTAATGAACACATATACCTTATCGACTATAAAGAACTTGACCAGAACATCTAATTTTCTAAATGCAAACAGTGAGCAGTCATGCGACAGTTCATACTGTACAAATTATACCCTCATTGCCAAATAGACACATCCTGTCATCCACATGAAAGTCAGTGGATATACAACAGAAGTCATTGTATCAGTCATCAGCTGATCAGGTAAGTTTATCATGCAGGCTTTGAAACACGTGTTTAGTGGTGTGAACTGTGCTTTGGACTTTCTAATGGACTAATGTAGAAACCTAGAAACATATTGTAGAATTTGATTGTAGATAAGAACCACTTGGCCTATCTAGTCTGCCACTTTTTTACCTTTTGGAACCTCAACTCTGTTTAATCCATAGTTCTTTAAAAGGATATGCTTATGTATATACCAAGCATGTTTAATTTGCTCTACTATCTTGGCCTCTCGTGATCTAAATTGGTAATTGTAAAATATCCCAGTGGAATAACTCAGCAGGTGTTCACTTATAAATGTTTAAAATTTTAATACCTTCTTTAAAATACCATTTCAGATTACTTAAGGGCAACAGCATCTTCAACTTTATATATCAATTTTACTTAATCCTTTCCCTTAAATTCATTTAGCAGCAGTTTAAAGGTGCCCACAGACGCATCGATCCCGGCGTGCGTTCTGTGCTTAACTAGCACACATAGCATCGCATCATATGCCTTGTGCATGCGATGTGCATGCGATGCTATGCGATAAAAAGCTAATACAAAAAGTATGTGCAGCACATACTTTTTGTACTGTGCGATGAGGTGCCGCGGGAGCGCGCACCCCATCGCATAGCATCGCACCGCCGGGATCAGTGCGTGTGTGGGCACCATAAGATTCAACACAATAGTTCTAAAGCTTTTAATTATAGAGAATTTCTTTCTTCAGAGTTAGCCTATCTGCACTCAGTCATCTATAGAAGTGCAGAGTATATGCAAATGCCAGAATCCTAATGCGATTTTAATCTCTTGGTGTGTAATGTTCTTAATTTATTGTACAATCTTTTTAGTAACATTTTCATGTGCCATACAAAAATATATCACTGTGTACTTGAATCTTATATTTATTGCTTGTTTATTACTTCGACTATTTAAATTATGTTTTTTTATTGTTTGTTTTTGTTATTTTTGTTCTAATTAGTAAATAAAAAAAACAATAATTAGGATCTTTGAGTTGCTTGTAATTTCATAAAATAATTTTCATGCAAAATGTGGTCTATAAAAATTGCTACAAGGGGATTTCGGGTGGCATAAATTCTGATGGCAGTAATTTGGAGAAGGAAACAGCAGAACTAAAGCACTCTTAGAAGCCAAAAAAGTGGCACTAGAACACTATCTTACATAACATAGGGCTAGATACACTAGGCTTCAAAAGTGATCAAATGGAGAGTGATAAACAACCAACCAATCAGCTCCTGCCTGACTTTTTTCAAACATAGTCTGTGACATGGAAGTTAAGAGCTGATTGGTTGGTCGGTTATCACTCTCCATTTTATCACTTTTAAAGCTTGGTGCATCTGGCCCATAATCAAAAAAGTGATATGTTGATCATTAACTCTTCTGTTCCAAATGTCTTTGTTCACGAATGTTATTCCATCCAAATAAAAAAAGGAAAATACAAAAATATAAATTCTATTTTATATATGAATAGCATCCATTATTTTAATTCAATGAAAAGTGTATATAATCCCCTAAACCAGGGTATAGATCAGATCCCCTTTGCTAATATTTCTTACTACAAAGATCACAGTGTTTAAACTGCAATGTACAGTGTAATATTTTGTGACTCCACACATACAAGTAATGAAATGTAATAAAGTTGAAGAGTTTGTCCAAGAATGGAAGTATTTTGCCTTGTAAATGATTGCTGCTTTAAAAATAGTGCCATTCTCGCACCCTTTTAAATGTACCTAATGAAATTCTATCATTCAATTCTAATTCAACTGTATACCCAGAAAAAAATAATATTTGCCACTGAGGGTGACATTTAATAGAATACGATTTTTAGACACTTTCAAATTCGCCCATTATCGCACTTTTTAAAATCTAATTTTTTGCTGCGAATTCGCATATTTAATGAGGTGCGTGTTCTGGGGAAAAAGTGTGATAATGGGCGAATTTTAGTCATGAAAATGTGTGAATTTGAGGTTATGTGCGAATTTGTGTTTAAATAAAAAAAAATGGCATGAGGTCCCCCCTCCTGAGCATAACCAGCCCCGGGCTCATTGAGCCAGACCTGGTTCCAAAAATACGGAGGACAAAAAGCGTAGGGGTCCCCCGTATCTCTGAAACCAGCCCCAGACTCTTGGACCGGTCCTGATTCCAAAAATACGGGGGGAAAAAAATCTGGGGGTCCCCCGTATTTACCAGCACCGGGCTCCAACAGCCCGCAGTGTCATGCCACAGCCGGCACTTTTTATATAAGGTCCCCCGGCCGAGACATGAGCACCATGGCTGGTCAGCCTTGGACGGGTACCTGGAGGAGTGAGGACCCCCAATAAAGGGGTCACCCACCAGGCTTCACCTGTCCAGGGCTGAAGCCCGGGGCTGTCACCAGCGTGTCCGTCGGCTAGTGGACGCCGGCTTGATAGGGTTAATTCACACATTCCTAACATTGCTTTATGCAGGAGAACTACAAGTGCCAGCAGACATCCCCAGCATGCTGGGACCACAAGTCCCAGCATGCAGGGCATTAATGGGACTTGTAGTCCACCTGTAGAATTTTAAAAGAAAAGACACACACACACAGAAAAGTATAACTTTATTTCACACACAAACACACACCTCACTTTTACACCAATATACTTACCAATCCAGGGTCCAGCGCTGATCTGGCTCCTGCATAGCCAGCTCACCCCGCACTGACAGCGGAGTGAGCCGGCTTTCTCCTGCGCAGCTAACACCTTCTGTAGTGCTGTTCCAGTGCTACAGAGGCTGATAGTGTCTTGGGCTTATGCGTCTCCATGGAGACGCATAGCTCAGCCAATCAGGGCTGAGCTATGCGTCTCCATGGAGATGCATCGGCCAATCACGCTATCAGCCTCTGTAGTGCTGGAACAGCACTACAGAAGGTGTTAGCTAAGCAGGAGAAAGCCAGCTCACCCCGCTGTCAGTGCGGGGTGAGCTGGCTATGCAGGAATAGAAAAATGTTGAATTTTTTCAACACAAATGAGGGTAATTCTACAAAAGTATTATAATATTTGTTTTCTTACATTGATCTCTTCCCAATAATAATGTATATTACATTTTACACAATTGATAATATATATATATATATATATATATATATATATATATATATAACAATTCCAAAGGGTGGGAGGCACTCAAATAAAGCAATGAGCCAAGTGGTAAAATAATGCTGTGTATTGCGTACCTAGCGCTTTCGGGAATCACCCCGTCCTCAGGGCACAGAACACAGGCTTCGCTCTTGTGTGTTCTGTGCCCTGAGGACGGGGTGATTCCCGAAAGCGCTTAGTGCGCAATACACAGCATTATTTTACCACTTGGCTGATTGCTTTATTTGAGTGCCTCCCACCCTTTGGAATTGTTGTATGCACATACCGGGAAGGCACCCTACATTGGCTACATTTGGAGAGTGCCGGCATATCGTGGACATTTTTATATATATATATATATATATATATATATATATATATATATATATATATATATATATATATATATTGGGGTGATGCTACAAATTATATTATACAATCTATATACATAAAAATGGGACAAGTTATTATTGAGAGCTACTATTGAGAGCATCCAGAGATTCTTTACATCTTTATATATTCTAAAATAATTCATCTTTATTTCACTTACCGTAACTTAAAATATTTAATGCTGTGTGAAATATTAAATAAAGGCAAAATATCATAAATATAGCATAAGTGACACAAATAATAGATATTCAATATACTGTACTGGAAATGAAAAGCTGTTTTTATAACACAGTATATTTCATACTAGATTTGGAGTCTTCTACAATTTATTATACATTAAGGAATTGAATTTAAAGAATTGTTAGGTTAAGCCAGTGATTTCCACACTTTTTGGAATCGCAGTGCCCTAGAGTATGAGCATTTATATTCACAGCACACAAAGATAAAATGTTATTGAGAATATGTTTTTTTACTATTATAATAAATAAACTGTTCCTAGCTATCACCTCTAGGTTATCCTTTTATAAGTTGTGATAGGACATGTGGCATGATCAGTGAAATACGTGTTTTCATGTGAATAATTGCTTTTTTCTTAATACTGTATATCTAACCATAAAAACTTTTCAGTTATCAACCACTGGAAATGTATACAGGTGCCACACTTGTATAGTTTTAAATGAGATGTCAGTAAACTATATGACTAAGTAATAGTTGTAACCTTTGGTAAGCGATTATGGAGCCTAGTTATAAAGGTTTTTTAATATTATGTAGAAAGTGAAATTTCTGCATAATTTTATGAATTGTGCTATGTACTAATAGCCTAATGCATGAGATTCTCATAAATGAGCACTTCAGACTACATTCCCCATTATTATCCATAGGGACAATTGTCTGTCCCTTATGGACCAAACTCCAAAAAATTGAACCGTTCGGAGTTCCACTTGAAGCATTTGAAGGCTTACTCACAGGAGAGGGATTCTCTGTACCTTTGCCCGCAACCTCCGACCGGCTCTCGTATCTGACACCACCATGAACACTGTCAGATTCCATGGAAGAGTCTTTAACAACTGTGAAAGACTCCTTTAATATCCCAGAGAAGTAACTCATAGGTACAGTAGAGAAGTTATCACTACCACTGTACTTGTGAATTAACTATGGTACATAGTCAGTATAATTTCCCTCAAAAGAAAGCTATCTATTGCAGTACACATAGGCCCCTTAGTGTGCTACATATATACCCAAGTTGTTATTTTGCACATCTAAACTTTTTCTTTAATTCTTTAGTTTGTGCTTGCTTTATATATCAGATTAAAAGGTGTAGAAATGTGAACATATCTAAATGCACAGTAATATGCACAGTTTAGTATTGACATAAATATATTGTCCTTTTTGTAAATGCTACTTTCATTTATATTACTCTTTGATATTGTTGTTGTGTTTGTTTTGCCTATATAATGCCTTTTTCGTTGCACTTACCTTTTGAACTTTGAATTTATTTTTCAGCCATACTTTTCCGTCTATAATTTATGCTAACTGAAGACATTATTTGGAAAAGTTAATACATTTTTGGTTAGCTGGGTTCTTACTGCATTTACTTACTTTTACTTGCACTTATTTACTGGATTTATTAACTTACTGTCTTTGATGTGGCTAAATGCTGTTGACTTGTTTTTTATTTTTTTTATTGCTATGACTGCAGTTTTTGCTAATGGTACCTTACTTAATACTGCAGAATTACATTTTAACACTAATTTATGAAGGATCTGAGGGCATCTATTTTCTGTGTTTTTCATAGATTAATTTGTAAATTATTCCATAGATGTAGGTGATGTAAAGTATGTGGTATAAACATTATATGCATATTCTGTAGACATGCTAAATAATGGTAATATTGTTTTCATGAGAGAGAAATTGACATATATATCTACTGTTTAATTGCAATGTGTTTGTTTACATTTTGGGCCAAAGTGTAGAGAGCCATAATCTTGTATATTTCGAAATAATATGTAAAGAATGCATTGCTGTTTCTTATGTGACTACATCATGCGCAGCTGTTGTCAAGAAAAAAAATAAAAGTTTAGAAATTATATTGTTTCTTTAGGTTATTTGCTTAAAAATAGCACTCTTGCGACACTTGCAATAATTCATACGTAATCCATATCTGTACCACTCTGACAATACTAGAACCCTCTCTGACTTGACATTGGTTTCCCCTAAGCTGCACCTAGTGTTTAATGAAAGTAACAGGACTAATATCTTGTTTATACCCCTAGTCTTTTTGTCACCTCTATTTTTGGAACTAGGACCGGTCCAAGGATTCTTAGATTCGGGGGACCCCATCACTTTTTCCCCCATATTTGGGAAACCCATGCCATTTTTATTTTTTTTACTTTTAGACACGGACAGAACCACGGACAGAACATGGTTCTGTCAAACTTGCCATTCTCGACCTGGTCTATTTTGTTTTAGTGATTATTGGTAATGTTTAGGGTGCAATTTAAAAAATTGCACTCTATTACATTTGTGATTTTTATGTTTTCTGTTAGAAAATATCTGGAAGTGACTTTCAATGTGTGGTTTTTTTTTGGGTCACGGCAAAAGCTACTACATGTGTGATTTTCGGCAAAAGTGCAATTTTGACCAGAAAAAACACACATTAATAAAAATCCCACCCTATTACATTTCTAAGTCCAATGTAATATTTATACTTGATCAAGGTTATACTGCACCCTAGACGTTCACACAATCACCCTAGCTTGGGCCTGTATACAGTAGGTATTAGTGCTTAATCAACCTCTATACCACAATAGATTTAAATTTGTCTAATAACATTCATAATTTAGGTTTTGGCAATGTGCTGCAATGTCCATGAAAACGCAGGTCCAGGATGGTGTTTGGTGGCTGCAGCTAGTTGGAGCTCATACTGTACGTTCAATTCAGTTTTTTTTTTTTTTTTACCATGTACAGTATATCAAGTATCGTTAAAATTATTTTATAGTACAAGTTAGGTGCAACAAGCTATTTTTCCAGTTCCCCAAAAAGATATCAATATAATCCTCTGGCACTGACCAGAACGTGCAGCTGAATATATGTAAATCCTTCTGATAATATTGAAACAGGCAATTAAAAAAACAGCAAATGTTGTTTATTTATAAGAAAAATACCAT
The DNA here is from genome assembly GCF_055691185.1 of Crinia signifera. NCBI lineage: Eukaryota > Metazoa > Chordata > Amphibia > Anura > Myobatrachidae > Crinia > Crinia signifera. Next base: position 239,568,751 of record NC_139217.1, on the reverse strand, counting down.
CAACTTCTAATGACAAAGTAGGTTTTTGGTATGTCTAGGCAGATGTTCCTGAAATACTGAACTGGGCCCAGATTTATCTATTTACAGTTTATTGTATAGCGCAGCAGATTCCGTTGCACTTTACAACAGACAGACAGACTTGGAGGTAAGAGGGCCCTGCTGCAAGCTTACAATCTATAGGGATATAGGAGGGAAACACAAGGACAGGCACCAGTGATAGCATAGCAGTCCCACCAAGTTACAAGTCCAGAAGAAAAGCTATATAATACATAAGTGCTTCAGAGGGTTATGCATGTAGAACTTAACTATGATAGGCTTGCCTGTAGAGATGAGTTTTCAGGGAACGCTTGAAAGTTTGGAGGCTAGTGGAGAGTCTTATTGTGCATGGAAGGGCATTCCATAGGGTGGGAGCAGCCCGATGAAAGTCCTGTAATACCATAGATGGTAATGTTGTCACTTGTAAAGGGTGATATATCCAAGTTCACATACTGTACTGTAATCATCATGCACTAGTAACGCTGTGAGGTATTGTCTTGTATAAAAGTGGTACTACTTTGTTTTGGCAGTCCTACAATGAGTCACCAGGTGAACAGGAAAAGTCTGTAAACAAACATGTAGATTGCAGTAAATACCACTGTTGTCATTGCCAAATTGGGAATGGGTGCTGAAGTCATGTGACGTCATGCGTCTGCCCGAGCAGCCATGAGCACACCTATGTTCGCAGGAGTACACCCAGTGTTTCTGTGGACGCGCCCACCGTTTTTGTGGGTACACATATGAAATGGTGGGCAGACCCCAGTGACCACCCCCTGACTGCCAATCATTCTGAAAACGCATGGCCATCGGGGACATGGACGAACAGGTCTGAATTGGCCCTATCGATAGAAATAATTCCAGACCGAGGAGGTGGATTTTTTGGTCTTTAGCCCAAACAACTGTTTTCACTGGTGCTTGATTCAAACAAACCACATCACTATCCAAAGCCTCATCGTTAACTTCCTCCTCAACGCCAGCTACACATCCTTATTCTCAATGTCAGCAACTGGACTGGTGATGCTCCTCCTAACACCTGCAGAGGGCCTGCAAATGGTTGAAGGAGCATCCTCTTCCCATACAGCGTTGGAAAGGTGAGGTCTAGACATCGCAACTGAGGACACACTTGGACTCTCCTTGGGATTTGTGATATCTGTGCTTTAACAAGATTTATTTTATTACATTTTTCGAGAGGGGGAGGGCTTCCATCTTCATGAGAAGCTGAACCACAAGTCATGAACATAGTCCAAGGGCTTACCCTTTCCTTGCCACTTCGTGTTGTGAATGGCATTTTGCCAATTTTATGTTTCTCCTCAGATAATTAAAAAAAATGTTGTTTATTATTTTTAAACCTTAGCTTTTTGGATTTTACATGCCCTCTACGAAATTGGCCTTATCAGATGACGTTGATGAACTTGCATGATCAATGTCATGACTGGTAGCTGCAGTTTCAGCACTAGGAAATTACTTCTGAACTTTCACAAATCTATGTCCTCCCTTTTACACTCAGACAGGCAGCAACAAATTATTTGCCAGACAGGCAGTGCAAAAATGATTTGGTAGAAAGTGGCAGTAATCCACAGTCGTCTCTGAGTCCTCATAGTTGTTCACAGTACCTCCAAAATGTATATCATCATCTACAAACAGTGGTCTCTCGCAACTAAGTGTGATTCAACAGGTGCTACAGGACAGTGGTGACCAATATCAGGGTTGTTCTTCAGGTGTAAGTTATACATCCACACTGACCTTGATACTGGTCCCTATGTTTATGTAGCGGTTTCTTTTTATCCCTTAGGTTTGTTCCACTGACACTGACCTTAGGGATAAGTCCTACTTTCCCATAAAGGTATCTTTAACTTCAGTTATCCTCTCCTGACAAACTTGAAGTGCACACAAATGGAAATGTACTGACCTGGGACACAGTCCCTATGTTCACATCAGGGTTTCTTTCACTCCAGGAAGACAGACCTCCACTTCTCCATAAAAACTGGGATTTTTATTCACACAAATACACAAACAATAAAAAAATTATCTTTTACTAGCAGAAAAAAGCAGTCCCCACTGGTAGGTACAACAGCATCCACGAACAAGTGCTCCTCTCACCCGAAATGAGCTGAACAAATGTCTTGGCCCGATGTAAGGGGGCGGCTGAAGGTCCTCCTGTGGTGGCTCTGCAGTCACCAATGCGTTTCGGACTATGGTAGTTCTTCCTCTGAGGAAGTTTGTCAGGACAGGATAACTAAAGTTAAAGATACCTTTATGGGAAAGTGTCACCCTAGGAGATTGGAGGGAACAAACCTAAGGGATAAAAAGATCACCTCTGATGAAAACTGCGAGTACGCAGTTGAAACAGCTATATATATTATATATATATATATATATATATATATATATATAATTGACATTAGGGATGGGACAGTATTGGTTCAAGACAAAATCTCACACATATTGGGGCAGTACCGTACTTAGCAGCAACTAAGGCTGCATCTGGGACAACTGCAAAAATATGCAATATTTCTGGATGGCACTATGTCTCTGTATGGAGATGTTATGAGGATGACGTGGCTGGATGGCACCAAGATGTCCTACTATGCTGCATCTTTTAAACCCCAGACTGTTCCATTCTTATTAAAGTGCAAAGGTGTGAAAGATGTACTGTATATTGTGCTTTGGCCATTACTTTAGTTTTTATCTGATACTGTTGATATATCTACACCACAGGTTCTCTAACTCGGTCCTCAGGACCCCACACAGTGCATGTTTTCCAGGTCTCCTCACAGAATCACAAGGGAAATAATTAGTTCCACCTGAGGATTTTTAAAAATGTGTCAGTGAGTAATGAATGCACCCGTGCATCTGCCGGGCGACCTGGAAAACCTGAATTGTCTGGGGTCCTGAGGACCGAGCTTGAGATCCCCTGATCTACACTATATAATTCTTTGGACTCCATTTAAGAATGATACTAAAAGCTGGCAGAATCTTCTTTTTAGTGTCAGTGATACATATGAATATGCTATTAGTATTTACCATTATTTGTCTTGTCAACAGTGTTCACATCCTCTACTACATACTCTGCTGTGTTGCAGGTAGCCTAATGCTGCTGCCAATGGCTTACTGACAAATGCAAATACTGTACACGATGACCAGATTTAAGATGCAGAATTAGAGCACATCATTAAAGCAGTTTGCTAGATATATCATTGCAGTCCAAATCCCATACTTTCCAACCCTCCTGGAATGGCCAGGAGGCTCCTGAAAATCAGGTCCTTCTTCCTGGCCCCCCAGAAGGGTGGGAAAGCCTCCCACATTAAGCTGACATCCCCCCCTCCCCATAGCCCCATCCTCTGCTTGTCATATACCAGAACTTCAGGTACTTACTGTTCTGGGGTGGGGTTTAATGCCAGAATGAAAGCTTCAGCCCGGCCCTGGAATGGCTAAAGAGGCTATTCCTGGGGAGGAGACACTGAAAGTGGGCCTAATCCTTTATAGCCCTAAATATTAATGGGGTGCTAGGGTTCCCCCTCCCCTCTCTCACGTCCTATTTGGTCTCTCTCCCCTACTCACTTTCCCCCTTTCTGCCTACAGTACTGTATATTGTCTTTGTCTCTCTCACTCTCTCCTTATTTGTTTTCCATTTCTCCCCTACCCTCTCTCTCTATTCTGCCGACCTACCCTCCCACTCATTTTTACTATTTCCCTCACTGGACATGTGGGTGCCACCAGGTGCCATCAGGTGTGTTTTTCAACACCAAGGTTTGGGGAGACAGAAGGGATAACTGGGTTACGCAAGGTTAGTGAGCAGGTGCAGTGGCGGATTCAGGGGGGGGGCACCCAGGCACGTGCCCCCCTGTCATTTCATTTTGTAGCTGAGGACCAGGGCTTTCCAACGAGCCCAGCCCTGTGTCTATAGCCCCCCGGGAACCGGAGATATCACCTGGCAAAGCTGTAACAGTTTTTCCCCATAGGATAATATTTGACCCGTCAATTCTGACCCCCACCCGGTTCCGACGGCTGCCGTTTCTCCCCTGGCATCACAGAATCTTGTGGTTGATCTCATTCAATTTCAAATCGCTGGGCCTTCAATATGATACCAGGCTGGTCCATATCGGTCAATCGGTTCCAGAGATATTGTGGGTAAACCTATTTTTTTATTTTTGAAATGTAATTTCATGGCTGTTCATGTTCTTTGAGGGCAGATTACTCTGGAACCAAACATTCCAGTTTCACTGGACCAAAATCATTCAAAGCCCACTCAAAAGTTCTTCAATATGATACTTGCCTTATGTAAATGGGTCAGTTGGTTCCGAAGCGTCTAAATCCAGACTCCCTGCATCCCGGCACACGCTAAAAATGTAGACACTAAAGCGTCTAAATCCAGACTCCCTGGAAACCGCTAAGAAGGGGGCATCTACATAGGGGTGCACTGTGCAAAACACTCTTAAACCTGTTCACAATGACACTAGTCGATGTAACAGCTGTTGACCTTGTTAATTCCACTATCCATGCCACCCCGAAGCGTGTGCCGGGGTGCATGGAGTCTGGATTTAGACGCTTTAGCGACCAACTAAAAAGAGTTGGATTAAAAAGTGTGATGAAAATATAAAACAAAAAAATGGTGCATAACAAGATCAATCATCTGGTACATAAGGTGTACAAAGATCGCTGTATTATAACATAATACTTACTGGTAAAAAATGTATAATAGCAACATGAATTATGAAAGCATTTAGGAAATAGAACAATAGAAATAATCACTAAAAGATGCTTATTTAGATCCAATCTATTATCTGTACTTTTTTTACCTGAACATTATTTTTAGGCAGGAATAGTGTATCCTATCGGCACATACTGTAGCTGGAATGTCTCACAATGTGGCATGCCATGGACCTGCACTATGCCTCAAAGGAAGGCATTCCAACTTAGCAATGTTCGCATTTAGGTCATACGAGGCTAATGTATTGAGCCGGTATATGCACTCTGTTTCTTTCTGATTTAACCATTTTTGTCTATCTCCTCCACGTTTTAAGGGTTGGGAAGTGGTCAATTATTTTGCCCCTCAAGCTCGTAGGGGAATGGCCATATGCCTTAAAGTGACGGGCCACCGGTTGGTCTATGTCTTTACCCTGTAAAATGGCTTTAATGACTGACCTATGTAAGGCCATGTGGTCCTGAAAACTTTGAATAGTTATGCCCACATAGTATTTGCCATAAGGACAAAATAAAGTACTGTATATACTATGATTTGGGATTTACTGTACTGGATCTTGAATCTTTTGCCTGATTGCGGGTGTTTAAAGTCATAGCCACTTTCCATATATCCACTGGTTGTAGAGGCTGAACAAGGGTCGCACCCTGTTTTTTTCATTTTTATATTGAAAATTGGGTTGTCAGGTTTACTTTCTACATTAGTTTAGACTAATATGTCCCTTAGATTTTTCCCACGTGGATAACTGGGCATGGGAGTTTTCTTATGTAGACAAGGTAAATTGTTGTCGCCAGACATGAGTGGCCAAAACCACGCTACTGGGTATATATGTGGTGACAAAAGGTATTGTTGTGTTAGACATGATCTTATTCTTATTTTTGCAATGTAGAAGGTGTTCTCTGTGCAATTCTAATACCTCTAATTTTTTTTTAGTGAGATCTTTAATGTTATAGCCCCTCCTAGTAAATTTGTCTATCATATCATCTAAGGCCGGTTCTACTTTAGTTTGGTCACTTGTTATGCGGGCCACTCTCACATTTGTGACTTGGACAGTCCTTTTCTCAGGGCTGGTGCGTGATTGCTGCTATTTTGTAGTAATGTATTTCTATCGGTTTCCTTCTAGAATACCAATATTTCCAAGCCATCATTCTTTATCTTAATGCTGACATCCAAAAAGTTGACAACAGTGGTACTTATTGTATAAGTGAGTTTGACTCATTAATATTGTTAATGACACTAACAAGATGCTCTCTGGTCTGGGAAATCATAATTGAATTGTCTATATATTGTGCATATATTGCTATGTTCTGACTGATGGTATAATCCTGAAAGAAGAACATCTCTTCCTGTTCGAACCTAAAAATGTTTACTAGTGATGGAGAGACAGTTGAGCCCATAGAGCATCCTGTAAGTTGCAAACAATATTGACCATTGTGCAAAAAATACCCAGGTCTTTATTTATTTTCGGTATGGTGTAAATGACTGGCATAACCGAAAAATCCTATGTCAAATTTTGTGTACCTTTTTTGCAGAAAAGGCATTTGTTTGAATGCTTGTGGAAGAACTTGATCAATTTTTCTCTTGGATATTGGTGTAAGTCACCTGGTAATTTTCTGTATGTTTGCTGATCAGATAATAATATATCCAGATCTTTGATATATCTTGCAGTGTCTTGTAACACTATTCCCCCACCTTTGTCGAAGGGGCGGATGGTTAGTTCCTATTCTTTTTGATAGTTATTGTAGAGCTTTAGCTTCTTTCTGGATGATATTGGAATATGTTATCTAGGGAGTACTATTAAATTTAGTGATGGCTTCATTAATCAATCTTGAATAAAAAAAAAAGTAGTAGTTTTGGGTGTATGTTGAAAGTTTTCTTTAATTGAAACTGTTCTTTCCAATTTGTGTAAATCTACTTAACAGTGGAAGTCATAATATTTATTTGGGGGTATGAAGGATAAACCACGATCTAGGAGGCTAGTTCCTTAATTGAAAAGTGTATGGGAGGACAAGATGAAGATTAAGGGTTTTTTTCTTTTTGTGGGTGGCTTTGTGGATCCTGAAGGGGGAATTCTTTTTGTTGTTGTCTCATCTGAATCTTCCATAGCAAAATCGCTATCGCTAGTGAATCAATTTTGTTCCCTCTGGCATTGGTCTTTCCATTTGGACATGTAATTACTTTTTTGTCTGGTGCGTGGTGGTTCGGAGCCATTTAGCTATCTGTACACACGTCCATTCCTTTTTATACTGCCCCATTTGTGTCTCTAATTTCTCCCACAGTCTGTAGTTTTTCTTGTCTTGTAAAATAGCTGCATGTTCATCACGGGTCCACATGGCCTTACACAGGTCGGTCATTAAAGCGATTTTACAGGGTAAAGACGTAGACCAACCCGTGGCCCATCACTTTAGGCATATGGCCATTCCCTTACGAGCTTGAGGTGCAAAATAATTGTCCACATCCCCCCTTAAAATATGCAGGAGATAAACAAAAATTATTAAATCAGAAAGAAACAGAGTGCATATACAGGCTCAATACATTAGCTCCGCATGACTTAAATGCAGAGGAGGCTCCTGCTATAGGGCTGCAGCCCCTCCAGTCAAAGTCCCAACACCAGAGACACACAGACAGCACCAGAGCTCCAGTGCTTCCCCCTGCGGGCACCCCCCCTCCCCCCACCTCCGGAGCTCTGGTGCTGGCTGTGTCTCTGACATGCTGGTAACCTCCTCTCACCAGGCTCCATGAAGCAGCTGTGCAGACACAGCAACAGCCCAACCCTGTGGGGAGGAGATCAGCATGTAGTAGCTACTGCTCATCATACACAGAGCCACAGAGCAGTAAACTACTCCCCTTCTTGGGCTGCCAGTACATGGAGCGATGACAGCAATAGTTTTCTAGCAGGAAGCCATTCTGTGCAAATCTCCAGAGCTACAGCGCTTCTATGGGCTGCTGTCTGTGCAGCCCAGCAGAAGCAAATCTTTTGCAGTGAGCATGCCCAGACTGCAGTGTGATGCAGCTGAAGGAAAGTATGCATTGCACCACATAGGTGCATGGAAGTTTATTTTAATAATATTTGTGTGTAGATCTATTAAGAGTATCATTTTGTGTACTTTAATTAGTATTAAAGTTATTAAAAGTGTATATTTTGCTCTGTACCTGTGTTTATGTGCATACAGATGTACCGGGTGTCATCTTTGCTGGCGATCCGCCAGCAGCATGCTGCTGGCGGATCGCCAGCAACACGGCGCCGCCATCTGACTGTGACGCGCGTGCGTCCCCCACGCACGCGCGTCACAGTATCCGGGCAACGGGGCGGTGAGGCGGACGCATTACTGTCCGCCTCCCATCCCCTACAAAGATGAGACCCGTTACATCTGTATGAGTACATCATTTATTTACAGTAATTGCATACAAACACTTGCAGTGGCAAACGCAGGATTTTCAGAAGGGGGTTTCCAGAGGGGCGGAGCAAAGCACGGAGATGGACACTTAGGTGACCCAGTATATGCTGGGTCAGTTAAAGTATTATAGATAGACCAAATGTATATAAATAATAATAATAATAATAATAAAAAAAAAAATAATAAAAAAAAAATATATATATATATATATATATATATATATGCAGGTGTATGAGCCGGCACTCCCAAAGTGTGCAAAGTTAGGTGCCCCGGGTGCCTTCCAGCAAATGTGCAGGTAGAAAGAAAACGGCGTCACTCCAGAGGACTTTCAATGGTGTTTTTTATGTATAAGTATACTGATCCATACATGCGCATCGACTAGGTCGACGTTGTTGTTCATGCCCATCGAGTCTTGAAAAAAATGTCCTGCTGACATTGAAACGTCGACCTAGTCGATGCGCATGTATTGATCAGTATACTTATACATAAAAAATGCCATTGAAAGTCCTCTGGAGTGACGCCGTCTTCTTTCTACATATATATATATATATATATATATATAGTTCGGGGGTAAGACCGCACTCGCACTACAAATTAATTCAACGATCTGGGGTGCCAGACAAGGGGAATGTGCTTTGACACACAACCCCAGTTATAGTCCGAGGGTATCCTCCACAGTTTTTGCAGGGGATGTCGGGCACTCGCCTTTATAATTCAGAAATGAAACTGATTATAAAATCCAATTAGGGTTTTTATTGCATCTAAAGTTTTCAATCAGACAATAATCATAGTATTTGTATTTCCATATATGCCCCGACGTTTCGGTCCATGTGGCGGACCTTTATCAAGGAGCTTGGTTAAATGAATATTTCAATGATCAGCGGTGTAGCAAAAGGAGACCCATGGTGAGAGGAGCAGCAGTATATATGTATATATATATATACATACATACATACATAAAGGTGGCATCTACAGCAGTGTAGACCCCTGGGCATAGCAATGTATTGGGGCCCCTACCGATCCTCCAGCGGTAGGGGTGGGGGACTTTGATGTCCCGCTGGTGGTAGGGGGTATTATATCAACCGCTCAGCATGTAGGGCCTGGATCAGTAATTTCCACTAATTACCCCTTTACTGCACAGATTGTGGGAGATGGGGTGGGAGAAGGGGGCATTGAGCTGAATGAAGGGGCCCTGATACATAACTTCCAGGGTATTAGAGGATGTTTAATACGCAGAAGAGGAGTATATAGTGGAGTGGGCTTATTATTCATAATTTTCTGGTGGGAGGACAGCTTGCTTGACTGCTGATATCTCCAGTTCCCGGAAATAGATTTTTTTAGATTTTAATGGAATTAAAAACTAGAGAATCCCACCTACCAAATGGTATTAGGGACTAGGGGATCAGAATTCAGGAGGCAGAGCAATCTGCCAATGAGAATATAAAACGACATACTAGGTGTGTGGAGCTGGAGCAGTAACCAGCTGCTGGAAGGCTGATATCTCTGCTTCTGGGAAGAGTAGAGAGAAGCTACTAGTGTACATCAAAGGGGGAGAGTTCCAGCTTTTGGAATATACATCTAAGTGTGACAGAACCTGAAATATCTGACTGTAAAGAACAACTAATAGGCTTGGATGGGGACCACTGCTTTGAAGTCTGATATCTCCGGTTCCCTAGGGACGATTTTTACAATTCTTGTACCGATGGAAAGAGGGGACCCTCAGCTTTCAGAAAAGAGCCATTAGACTGTTTGCAATGAGCAGTACCCAGGAAATTGCAGCCCCCCTTAAGTCTAAAGGCAGGAGCCGCCACTGCCTAAATGAGAACATTGCTTGGAATGCCTTCCTTTGAGGCATAGCACAGGTCCATGGCATGCCACTTTGTGCGACATTTCAGCTATGTGCAGATAGGATACATTATTCCTGCCTAAAAATAATGTACAGATAGTAGATAGGATCTAAATAAGCATCCTTTATTTATTGTTTCTATTGTTCTATATCCTAAAAGCTTTAATAATTCATGCTGCTATTATTATACCTTTTAAGTATTATCTTTGTAAATCTTATGTACACGATGAGCGATCTTGTTTTGCACCATTTTTTTTATTTTTATTTTCAGCATACTTTTTAAGCCAACTCTTTTTAGTTGGTCGTATTCACTCTGCCTGCTTTGATCCCAAACAACCAGCTTGTGGTGAAGCCGTGGGTTGCCGAGCAACATCATGACGTCACTGGTGGGAGACGGCTGGTTGCGCAATCAGTAAGAGAATGACAGTCGCGCACCCAGAAGCGCCACACGTGGGTGTTGGGATCACAGCAGGAGATCGTTCATTTGCTGCATAAGGTAAGTGGACTCACTGTTTCTGTTGTTATATTTTTGCACCTGCCACTTTATGTCCGTCCTGATGAAATGTTGAAAATGCTATGGACAGATATATGCATTTATTTTACTAATACAACATTTTTTTCTAAGCCCGGTGAGTGCTGCCTCATACTTGCTCATCCCTGCAAGGAGAGGTTGTTAACCCTTGTTGTATCCACTTCAAGAAGGGCACCATGGCAGTTGCCATTTCATCTAGAGTGCCAAACTATACAGCGCATAGAGATATATCTAGATCTATCTATCTATCTATCTATCTCTTTTTCGCATATATATATATATATATATATATATATATATATATATATATATATATATATATATACAGGGGGGCCAGCACTCACTACAACAAACTGACTCACCTTAGCATTCAAATAATCAATTAAATAAATAATGGGGTTTTAGTTCATGAATTGATCAATGCATTTAAGCTAGCAGCCCATCGCCAAGGAACCCCATTTCACTGCAAGTCCTACACTAACAACTGGTTTTCATGGGAACCTGGCAACTGATTGCACATCATAGCTAAAATGAACATGTGTTTTTTTCCTGGGTTAAAGCTCAACTTAGCTATGATGTGCAAGCAGTTGCCAGGTTCCCATGAAAACCAGTTGTTAGTGTAGGACTTGCAGTGAAATGGGGTCCCTTGGCGATGGGCTGCTAGCTTAAATGCATTGATCAATTCATGAACTAAAACCCCACTATTTATTTAATTGATTATTTGAATGCTAAGGTGAGTCAGTTTGTTGTAGTGAGTGCTGGCCCCCCTGTGTTTGTATTTACTAGAGTGTGTGGTCACAGGCCACTGCACCCCATCCTGGGAAGTGGGTGCTGTTTGCACCCCACTCAGGAATGGCGAGTGTGTTGGTACTTCAGTATCTATATATTTGGGTTGATTTTTAATCATACTTGCCTACTTTTGAAAACTAGTTTCAGGGAGATTATAGTTGGTGATAGAATTTTGCACAGCACCCCATTGAGATGGCGTGTCATGCTACACCCAAAGGGCGTGTCTAGTTCCATATATGGTGAGAATGTGAAAAGAGATTGTGCACGTGGTACCTAGAAGCGTGGGTGTATACTGCTACATCTGAGAGGAATCTTTTAAAATGACTTATATCTAAATGTAGATGAGCCCCAAAGCAGTTAGTAAGAGATATATACTTGTTAAAGTGCTGGGAAATGGTGCAGATGATTCAATGTAAATATATCTATCTCTCATTCCTTTTTTCACCAAAAAATGTAACAGTGTAATGTGGGCTAGGAGAAATGAGGGAGATTGCTAGACTAATGAGGGAGAGAGGGAGATTGCTGCTATTTCAGGGAGTCTCCTGCAGAATGCAGGAGGGTAGGTAACTATGTTTTTAATTAACCTCTGTTACTGTGATCATAGCTTTCTCATGCACCCTAGATAAGCTCATTTACCTGAAACCTGTGACAGCTGCCCCTTTAATACTAATTCAGGTGCTGTGTTTGGGATTGTCTCACCTTTAAAAGCCATAAGGTACTTGGCAGTTGAGCTTTAACCCAGGAAAAAAAACATGTTTATTTTAGCTATGTGTGTTGGTACTTCTGTATCTATATATTTATTAGATAGATAGATAGATAGCAATGTGCGGAGCAGACGGCACTAATGGTCTTGATAATTGACTGCACTGCTTTGCCCTGGGGCACATAGGGCCTTATTCTAGTTCACTCTTTCTGACAAAATCCTTCTTAGATGTACAAAACCATGTGCACTGCAGGGGGGCAGGTGTAAAATGTGCAGAGAGAATTAGATTTGGGTGAGTTATTTTGTTTCTGTGCAGGGATAATACTGAGTGCTTTATTTTTACACTGCAATATAGATCTCACTTTGAAGTAAAACCCCACCCAAATCTAATTCTCTCTGCACATGTTACATCTGCCCCCCCCCCCCCCCTGCAGTGCACATGGTTTTGTCCATTTAAGAAGGATTTTGTCAGAAAGAGTGAACTAGAATAAGGCCCATAATGCTGTTAAGATGGCCCTGGGAGATTCTCTTATTAATTATCTGAACCAGTCACTGCTCATTCTATACAAGAGAGTCCCGGATGAGGCACTACATAAAGTAGGTCAGGGCCGTCTTAACATAATCTTGGGCCCCTGGGCAAAAAAAAAAAAAAATCACTGGACCCCCCCCCACCAGTCCGGGGCAGATACAGGTGGAGGCAAGGTGATAGCTGGGCAGCGTGGGGTCCAGGCATCGTGAAGGGGCTGTGGGTGCAGTGGTGGAGTGGGCAGTCCGGATTCTGCAGTGTCCAGGATGCGCTGAGTGAGGGGACACTGCGGACAGCAGCGGCAGAATTAGAAAATTCAAAAGATAGAGCACTCTCAGCCAATCAGCGGCCGGCCTATCTTTTGAATTTTCAAATTCTGCCGCCGTGCGCAGTCCGCAGTGTCCGCTCACTCAGCGCATCCTGGACACTGCGGACTGCTTGTCAATGCGGCTGGGAGCTTGTATAGGTATTTGCCGTGGTGAGGAGGATTGAATGAATCTGTCAGAATGAACTTAGGTCTACAGTCATTAGGTCGACCCCACTAGGTCGACTGGCAGGAAGGTCGACCTGACTTAAGGTCGACATGGGCCAAGGTCGACATGACTTAAGGTCGAATTTGCATAAAGGTCGACATGAGGAAGGTCGACTGGTCATAAGGTCGACATGGGTTTTTCACTGTTTTTTGGTCCGAATGTCGACACAGTCGACATGGACACAGTTGGCAATGAGAATCGGACCCTCGCATCGCTCGCTTCGCTCGCAATGCTTCGGGCACGGTGCCTCGCTGCGCTCGGCACACTATTTTATTCTCCCACCACGCCCTAGTGGATGGTAGGGCATGAAATACCGCCTGTCGGCACATGTTGGCTCAAAAAACAGTGAAAAACCCATGTCGACCTTATGACCAGTCGACCTTCCTCATGTCGACCTTTATGCAAATTCGACCTTAAGTCATGTCGACCTTGGCCCATGTCGACCTTAAGTCAGGTCGACCTTCCTGCCAGTCGACCTAGTGGGGTCGACCTAATGACTGTAGACCTAAGTTCATTCTAATAGATGACCGCTTCCCGCTGCAGGGACCCCCCTACAGACAGGTCCACAGATATCGTTGAGACGGGGCCCTCGAGGTACTCGGTGATGAGCAGCTCTGGGGGCATAAGCTCAAGAAGAGGTGCAGCGTGGAGAGTGAGCTGATACCGGGTCCCAGTGGGGGACGAGAGAGCTCCTTCTCAGCCCGGCCAGTCTGGAGCTGTGCCCCTGATCAGCAGCCTGGCCGATGCAGGCAGCCACAAGGTAGTGATGAGCTGCCGTGTGTGCCTGGAGAACAAGTCCCTGAAACCTCTGCTGTGCTGTAGGACTGCCTGTCAATGCGGCTGGGAGTTTGTATCGGTATTTACTGGGGCCCGGAAAATACCAATACAAGCTCCCAGCAGCCTCTGCCCACCACCCGCTTCTGCAGCTCCAAGGGGCAGACAGTGCCATCTTTCCTATTGGGGTGGGCCCCTAGAACAGGCCATTATGCCCAATGGGAAAGATGGCACTGCAGTAGGTTATGGTGTGTTATCAGCAATACAAGAAAAAAAGACATACAAGGGCAAAATGAAAAGTGAATCTCAGGAATCACACCAGAGTGAGGAATACGTTCTTAAGGGGCATACGCATGGGGCGATTTGCGCCCCATTTCTAAGCGATCTGACTAGTAAAATGGGAGCACTGATCACTCCGTGTGTATGTCCTGCAGCATTGCCGATGCTATCACCCACAGGAAAAGCCAGTGCTTTCCCTTGATCACAGGGCTTTCCCTTTTAAAAATAGGCAAAGCCCCACTCAGCACCTGCAATGTGTGCTGAGCGATCGTGCGTAAGCACATCGCTTAGATAAATAGCCGGGTCGTCCCTTGTGTACGGGCTTTTTCTCTGTAGTTGCTTCAGCCAAAATCTCATTTACAACAATTTTAAAGTGTGGTGAAGGGAAATATCAAAAGAGGTTCCAGCGACAGGCAATCATTTTTTTTTTTTTCTAAATTCCATAAAATATATATGAAGCCCACATGGATTGCTGACACTTCAGAGGTTATGTGATAACTGTGGGAAGGGTTTCAGTTACACATACTTTATTTCGGCTTTGCTTTGTCGGCACAACTAAAATAAAACCTTTTCACTGTCGACCTTGCTATTGTCGACCTAATGCTTGTGTCGAACTTCCAACCCTGTCATCCTTAGCCATATTAACCTATTTCCGGTGTCGACCTAATTCCTGTCACCCTTCAGTTATCAACCCAGTGCATATTGACCTAAATAGGACCTAATAGAGTTGGCAACTTCAGAAAGAAAGCAAGACAGATGTTATATTGCAAAACTCCATTAGATGGCGCCAGAATACAAGCAATATGGTAAACACAACTCAGGTCTCTCATTCAAAAGTACTGTAGATGTTACCGAGTTCATCGGTAGAGTGCAATTTAACTGAGTTCATGTAGTAAAACAATATGGAGAGACTTTATGGAGTTTTTGTACTATAATAAACTCGGTATAACAAATAAGCAGATGATTATTGTATATAGCAGGCTGTCTCACAGACTTTCCAGAGTTCCAAAAAAGGACCTTGCATAATGTAAGACAGCAGGCAATCTAAGTACAAATGCCTGGAGGAAATTTAATAGGATGAGAGATTCAGAAAGTGAGAGATTTGGTAAGAAAGCTCCAGTTTTTTAAAGCGGCAATCATTTGCACTGCAAAACCAGTTTAGTTTTGTAAATGGTTGCCGCTTTAAAAAAAACTGGAGCTTTCTTACCAAATCTCTCACTTTCTGAATCTCTTATCCTATTACATTTCGCCCACCATGTTTTTAATCACTAGCATTTAGCAGACAATAATAATAAAAAAAAAAGATCTGCAGCTCAAAGCCACTTATAGCAACAAGAACTCCTTGTAGTGCTACAGCTCAGATAGAGGGCGGGATGTATTAAAATACATCGCCGCCCTTCGCGCCCCCCCCCCCCCCCGCCGCGATGCCGCCACATATGTACTAACATATGCGGCTGGCGGTGCGGTGACGGAGGCCCCCCGCTATACCTGGAATGTTGTGTGCGGGGGGTCTCCGTCACCTCCCAGCCGGCTCCTGCATCCCTCACGCGGCGTCACGCCGGGGTCAGCTAAGCAAGTCCCCGGCGTCTCCTCCTCCCCCCTGCAGCCGGTAGGACGTCCGGCTGCGTCACTAGGGGGAGGAGAGGTTTACCTTCCAGGGTCCAGGAGGACCCTTCAGGAAGGTAAGCCAGAGGGGGGGTCGGCGAGGCGGCGGGTTTGCGTTGGAGGCGGCGGGCAGTGAAAAGAAGCCAATAGGCTTCTATAGGGTATCGCCACCCAAAGGTGGCGATACCCTTCACTGCGGTATCATTTTTGATACATAGAAAAATGCGGTAAAACCGGGGTTTTACCACATTTTCCATTTGATACATCTCGCACATAAACTTACTGTACCATTCAGGGTTGTGTCACACTGTCTAAAGGGCATGTCTAGATCCACATATGGATTTGTTGTGAATTGCTGGTTGTTCTGAGATATTTCTATATAACATTAGTAACAAAATATTTTGGGAAGTTTTGCAGGTATTAATACTAAAAATGCTGCCTGCAACATGGGGTTTCTTGTTTGCAACTATACATTCACTGGAATACTTATTTCCTTCTCACTCAGCCCAGTATACAGGATATTGTCTAAGCTATAAATTCCAAATGTGATTTCATCTTGTGTGAATTTATTCCTAAGCATATACTGTAATACCGCTTACAGACATGTGAGCAGCAAGTAACTGGGTTAAAAATGTCAACCCGGTAGTTTGCTGAATTACATGGTTATTTCGTCAGAGTAAAAGGGTCAACCAGGGTCATTGACCCTGGTAAAAAGCAGAGTCGACAACCCGGGATTTAAGACCCGGGGTTGACCCTTTCACACTGAACAAATTACCGGGTACAACCGCTTCACCCGGTAATTTGATGTTCAGTGTGACAGGGGTATAAATTTGTTATTAGTGTATGGAATGTTATTTTACTGTGAACACTGGACATTCTGCAACCAGCAACTATATATATTGTGCTATTTTTTCATACCATTTTGTACCTAACGGAATGGGTCATGAGAGTATGACAAATGGTGACATGGAGACAGCGGTCAGCAGTGGAGAGCTTTGTCGGAACGGGGTGCGTGAGCGTCTCATGCACGCGCCCCCTTCCGACGGATGGCGGGGCCTGGTGGCAGGAGAGGGCTGGCGATTCCATCGCCAGCCCTCGCAAAGCTGAGGCCAGATCCATCTGTACATAACAGCCTCAGGACACCACAGCATACAGATCTACTGGTGGGAGAGAGATAAATCTTCAGTGCAGCTGCCCACAAAATGAACATACACAGATCATAGGCAGAGGCATCTACTGTGTTCAGAACTTTGCTTTTCTTATAATTTATCATGGTTTATTCTGTGTTATTTCATGGTTATGTAAAGTATGTAGATTTGGTAAGGGTTTGAGTATGGGTATTCGAATGGTGTCAGAATGAAGTCGTAATGCCGACCTGATATTGATACCATTTAAAGCATTCTCACAGTTTCAGGGTTACAACTGAAAGTTGTAAAGCCAACAAGGGGCCTTATTCTAGTTCACTCTTTCTGACAAAATCCTTCTTAGATGGACAAAACCATGTGCACTGCAGGTGGGGTAGATGTTACTTGTGCATAGAGAATTAGATTTGGGTGAGGTTTTACTTCAAAGTGAGATCTATATTGCAGTGTAAAAATAAGGCAGCCAGTATTTACCCTGCACAGAAACAAAATAACTCTCCCAAATCTACTTCTCTCTGCACATGTTACATCTGCCCCACCTGCAGTGCACATGGTTTTGTCCATCTAAGAAGGATTTTGTCAGAAAGAGTGAACTAGAATAAGGCCCAATGTTATTATTATATTATATTATTATTAAGCACCTTACAATATATTGTACATAAACAGAAACTGTATGAACACAATAAAAATAAGAGAAACACAGTGCAAAACATTGCAGGGACAAGGTTAAAGAAAAATTAAATTGCATTATTCTTGTGTTAACAGGTCCGCAATAAAGCTTTCACCAGACACTATCCATAGAACTAATGTGGGGTACACACCAGGACGACCTGCTCACGATGCACGATGTGAGCGGTCGTCAGTGTTTCTTCCGACACGCTCACGATGACGCGGGGGGCACGACCCACTCACGATGTGCACCGTGAGCGGTTCCGATCCAATGGCGACCCGCACCCGGGAGTATGGTCGTTTCCAGATCCTACCTGCTGCAGGTAGAATCTGAATAACGACTGACCGACCAGCGGGACCACGCATCGGATTGGTATCGGTCCACACCAGGACAGAAAAGGGCCCAATCACCACACAATCTACATCCAATCGGTCGGAATTGGATCTAGATTGATGGGGTCTTAGTTGCATCATAGCTGCATCGAATGTCACTTGCTGTATAGGATAATATCCTGTTCATTTTGGATTACTATTTTTGTCTCAATGGAGTTTGTATAAAGTCAAAGATTAAACACAGTGCTGTATAGCATGAGACACTCACTGATATCAGTCCTCAGTTTTCTGCCATTTAACCATACTTGCTGACACTCCACGGAGGGGGCTGCCAGGTCAACAAAGCAGGTGGTGGGGGTGAGGTGGCGGAGTGGCGGAGTGGCGCAATGATACATAATAGCAGGTGGAATAGGGGACTGTGGGATAATATTGTCATGGCCCTGTCCCGCTACACAGTGCAGATAAAATCATGGCATCCCAGACTGTCCACTTTGGACAGAGGCACATGTAGGTGTGGGGGGTGTGTTGTTAACAAATGCGGATTGGTGTCATCCAGCTGGAAGACTTTGCCCTCTCCTTTGGGAGTGCCACCTGATGTTCAGAAGTCTCTGAGCTGTTCCCTTTTTACCCAGGTTAGCGTCCAAGTCAAAAAGCTGTTGCACGCAATGTTAATTGCCAGTGTCCAAGGGACTTGAGCAGTCTACTTGTGTTGCATAAATGATTAAAATAAAATGTAAATGACCCAGCTTAGTCACAGAGTCAGTGATTTAAGGATAGGTTTACAGTATATGGAAATAGCAGCCACTAAACTTAAACCAGTCATTTGATTTAAAGCAAAACAATGTTGGTTTTGCCTAAAATTTCATATGTGATTTAATTAATTAACCCGAGTGAATTTGTCAATAAAAGGTATGAAAATTGGCAAGCAAACATTTTTATTCATCACAATGACCTGTACTTTTACACAAACTTTTTATTTGAATTTATATAACAAATGTTAGCGACGCTGGCATTTTTAGCAGATATTTTGGGCATCTCTCACAGAGATGTTGGCACTCGAAAGGTTAAAGAGGGTGGCATGTACCATCTTTGCCCGGTACATTCTGGCACTTACTGCGCCAATACTAATTGCATATGTAATAACTAGCATTTGCTGGCATTGCCCTCTGCACCGGAAACCTGGGGTGACATTCTATGGGATGAGAGTTTTTCCCACGTCAGTTTTTCACCCATTATCGCACTTTTTTCAAATCGCATTTTTGCCTTGGATTCGCATATTTAATGAGGTGCGTGTTCCGGCAAGAAAAGTGCGATTGAGTGCAATAATGGGCAAATTTTCGGCATGAAAATGTGCGATTTTTAGGCATGAAAATGTGCGAATTTGAGCTTATGTGCGATTTTGGGTTTGTATTAAAAAAAAATATATATAAATTGCGTGGGGTCCCCCCTCCTGAGCATAACCAGCCGCGGGCTCATTGAGCCGGTCCTGGTTCCAAAAATACGGGGGACGAAAAAATCTGGGGGTCCCCCGTATTTTTAAACCAGCACCGGGCTCCAACAGCCCGCAGTGTCATGCCACAGCCGGGGAACACTTTTTACATAAGGTCCACCGGCCGTACCATGAGCACCGTGGCTGGTCAGCCATGGGCGGGGTACCTGGAGGAGTGGGGACCCCCCCAATAAAGGGGTCCCCCCCCAAGGCTTCACCCGTCCAGGGCTGAAGCCCTTGGCTGTCACAGGCATCCCTGGCCAGTGGACGCTGGCCTGATGGTGTAAAATCTTTCAATCCTAACATTGCTTTATACAGGAGAACTACAAGTCCCAGCAGACCTCCCCCGCAGGCTGGGACTTGGAGAACCACAAGTCCCAGCATGCGGGGCATTAATGGGCCCGCTGGGACTTGTAGTCCACCTGTAAAAAGAATGTTAAAAGAAAACACACACAGAAAAGTAAAACTTTATTACATACACATACACACACATCTCACTTTTACACCCACATACTCACCGATCCAGGATCCAGCGCTGGTCTCCCTTCTGCTGCAGAGCCCCCTACGCTTTGTATTTTTGAAACCAGGTCCGGCTCAATGAGCCCGGGGCCGGTTATGCTCAGGAAAAAAAAAAAAACATTTTTTACCACAGAACCATGCACAGATCTCAATGATCTGTGCAGGGTTCTGGCCAACTCGCATATCAGAACCTGGTCTGATTTTTTGGCGAATTTAAGACACATTTTCCAAATTCGCATCTCATTAAATAAGCGCATTGTATACTTTTCAATGGGAAAACATCTGGATGCGAGTTCCGGCGTGAGTTAAAATCGCACTTTGTAAAAGTGCGATTTTGCGGCAAAATATGCGATTTTTGCCATTTTTCGCATCTCATTAAATCTAAATGCGATAAAACCCTGAATATGGTTTTTTTTATTATACTTTTTTAATTAGTGCTATCTTCATCAGTTATATGTTTTAATCGATTTTCCTTTAAATCGGTTTTCTTCAAAACATGTTTCTCTGTATGTATTTCTTTGTTTGGTTCTATTATAAGTGGTTATAACTAAATGGGAGGGAGGGGCATCCATCGTAGATAGTTTATGTGCTTGCCAAGCCACATATTATATGCTTTGTTGACTGTTTGGAGATAGCAGGCTTCGCAAACACCATCTGTCTCAATCCTATTTTTGCGTGTTTTAACAATTCAGTGGAATTGGGAAGAGGTGTCAGAAAATGTTATATTTCTGGATATATAGAAATTAAACCCACATTTTCTTTTGCATTATCTCTTCTTTCATTTGAAAAACAAACTGTCTAGACAGCACTTATTTTATCATTTCTAATTGCAATTTATTATATTATATTTTATAGTTCCATAAACGGTACAACTTGACACGAAAGAGTCAAAGAGGGCAATGTAGCATGAGCAAATTAAGTGCTGCTGTAAGTTAATGAATACACAGAATAACCAGGCAGCAGAATGATCTTAGCCCATATGTTAATTTTTACTCAAATTTCTGCTCAAATACATTGCAACCCAGCAATTTAGCATGACCAGGAAACAGCACAATAGGCCTGCACACCAATATGAGCCTACGTATATCACAAGGCAGTTTTAGACGCTGAATAAACTGTAAACACTTTTACAGCAAATAATGGAAAAACACATGTGGAAGTTAAGCATATATTACAACCTAACTTTCCTGCATATCCAATAAAATAAAAGTTGTCAGCATGCTGAAAGTGACCACCTGAAACTACAGTATGCGTGCAGTTTAGATATCCGTTGTACTGCTTCATGATTTCCTGAATATCATGGTGAATCCTTGTAATGGGTCTGATCCTTCTTAACCATGAAGAGTCTAGGCATCTCCCCATACTTGCCGACTTCTCAGCTGGGCTTTGCGGGAAAGAGCAGCTTGTTATAGGAAATAGGGGGCGTGGGAGCTCTCAAGTGTAATTTGGATAGCTCCGCCCATGGCCCCACCCCATTTATGGCATGTAAATGGGGTGGGGCCATGGGCGGAGCTATCCAAAGTACATTTCAGAGTGTACTTTAGCGCTACATTTATCAAATTTGAAAACCTTCCTTCTTCCCTCACTCCCTCCACGCTGCTGCAGCTTTATAAAACGAACTGTTCCTTTTCTCCTGCGACCTGCACCCTCATTAAAATGTTATAAGGCAGTAGGGAGGGGAACGATTTTTATGAAGCTGCGCTGCTGCTGCAGCGGCAGCAGCAGCGTGGGGGTCTGCAGTGAGGAGGGGAGAGAGACAGCCTGGGTGGGGAAGACAGCCTGAGCCCTATTAGCCCTATTAAAGAGAACAGTGGGGAGCAGAGGGAGAAAAGCAGGAGGGAAGCACCCAGCTGCTAGCTTACCATGTCTGCGGTGCTGCCCTCTGCTGCTCATGCCGCTCCCTCTGCTGCTCCCGCGGCTGGCCCATGCTGTGCTCTGCTGCCAGGGCTATGACGGTGACCAAGTCCGGTCCTACAGAACCCCGGCAGGCATTAAATAGGATGCCGCGAGGTCACCGTCAGCCCCTGCACTTTGTGACTTGCGCATGCGCAGTCACTGTTTTTTTTTTTTGACAGGCAGGCTAAAGCAGGAGGATTCAATATATTCCCGGGAGACCGGGAGAAAGGATCAAAAAGCGGGATACTCCCGCTAAATGCGGGAGGGTCGGCAACCCTGCATTTCCCTCAGGCCAGGTTGTGTAGGTTGAACACACAACTCTCCATCTACCATGGATTAAACAATGGGGAGAAATATGAGGAGCATGTATGCTCATTGCTCTCCAGTACACTGTTTTAAACAGTTTTGGGGAAACTGTTTAAAAAAAAAATCTTAAGCCTAGGGGCATGTAAGTCTTTGTCTTTGACCCAAGACCTCTCCTCTGGCCCATAACCTTTCCAATGTACCAGGAATAGGAGCTGACCTTGAGAAAGCTTGGAGTCCAAAACTCTCTCCACCTGGAATTCCTGCTGCCCATGAACCCAAACTGGTGTTCTCCTGCTGACTGAGGGAATTTTTTGAGGAGACAAAGGGTTTAAAAAGTAAAATAAAACAGAATAAAACAAACTCTTTAACATCTCTCCAAATGTTGGGCCACCAAACAGATCGAGATAAGAGTTAAAGTTTTTGAGATTCCTGGGTGACCACAACTTTGCGATTATGAAACTCAGCTAAAATATCTTGTCTCCAACAAAGGGTACAAAGAGTCGGTTTGCAGGTGTCTTATCAGGAGCTTGATCCTGAACTTGTTGCAATTGTGTCTGCCAATCTTGTATGAGACCAGCTTGAATGAATCTTGCCAAAATTATAGGGGTTGCCGGAGACCGAATCTCCTGTGTTGGACCAAAACAACATGACAATGCGTCAGCTTTAAATAATTTTTGCCCCTGGTCTATATGTAATCACAAAATTGAACCGCGTAAAGAACAATGCCCGCCGGGCCTGGTGGGAATTTAAACGTTTAGCGGATTCAATGTATTGAAGATTTTTGTGATCAGTAAGGATGGTAATGACGTGTTTGGCCCCTTCCAGCAAGTGTCTCCATTCTTCTAAAGCACATTTTACTGCCAACAATTCTCTATTGCCAATATCATAATTGGCCTCCACCTGAGGGAATTTTCTCGACATAAATGCACAGGAATGAATTTCAAAAGAGTACATGTCCTCCTGATCAATACTGCACCAGTTTGGGTGGGGGTGTCGAAGAACCAGTGTAGACACAAACGCTTGCTTAAGAAACTGGAATGATCTCTCTGCCTGGAATGACCACTTAGCGGAATCGGCCCCTTTTTTAGTGAGTGCTACAATGGGTGCCACCAACTTGGAAAAAGAGTGGATGAAACGCAGATAGTAGTTGGCAAAGCCTAAGAATCTCTGCACTGCTTTAAGATTATCAGGTCGCTTCCATTCCATAATAGTTCATGGCTTCTTGGGTTCCATAGAAAACCCCTTGGGAGAGATAATGTATCCCAAAAAGGCTACCTAAGAGACATGGAATTCACACTTCTCCAGTTTAGCATAGAGTTGATTATCATTTAATTTCTACAGTACTTAGCGAACGTGTGTATGATGTTGTGAAATGGAAGAATAAATAAGAATGTGATCCAAGTACACTACCATCAATCTCCCTAAAAATTTGCAGATGGCATCATTAATAAAGTCCTGGTAAACAGCTGGAGCATTTGATAACAAAATGGCATAATGCATTTGATAACCCAAATGGCACTCGTAATGACCTGACAATGTGCTAAATGCCATTTTCCTCTCATCACCAGCTTTAATGCGTATTATATTATACGTTCCCCAAAGATCAATCTTCAAGAAAATTGTAGCAGTCCTAAGTTGATCATATAACACCGATATTAAAGGAAGAAGATACGTTTTTTTGACCAAAATTTTGTTCAATGCCCTGTAATCTATGCAGGGCCTCGGAGTGGTACCCATCTTTTTTCCCTACAAAGAAAAACCCTGCACTATGGGGAGATGTGGGGGGATGGATAAAGCCTTTCTTAAGACTATGTGCCACATATTCCTCCATGGCTTTAGTCTCTGGCCCAGAAAGAGTGTATAACCTGCCCTTATGCCACTAAGAATTTGGAATTAAAGTGATTGAGCAATCATAGGGGCAATGCAGAGGAAGGGTATCCGACTTTTCCTTGGAGAATACATCAGTGTAATCCAAATAAACCTCAGGAATTTTCTCAGAGATGACCGTAGCTACCCATATAGGACGCATGAGACATTGACAGAAATAGCTCGTATCCCAACTGGTAATCTCACCAGTACGCCAGTTGATGGCAAGATTATGCTTAACCATACAGGGATGTCTCAATATCAGTGGAGCCAACGGACAGTGAGTAAGGAATAAAACTATCTCCTCTGAATGTTACACTCCAACCGTAAGTTGTAGCGGTGGGGTCTGGAACAACACAATCCCATTGGGCAAGGAGTTACCATCCAACCCTTGAATGGAAATCGGTTTGACCTGAGGAATTCCTAATGTCTGTGCCAGGGAAATATCTAGAAAATTCCCTGCAGCACTTCTAGCCACAAAAGCGCTAACAGGAAAACTGGAATTTTCAAAGCAAATTTTAGCTGGAGCTAACAGCGAATTCCAAGAAAAGACAAACCACAGACCCAAGTGAACCTCCTCTTTATTTTCTCAGGTCTTTTCCCCTGTATTCCTCTACTCAAGAAGCACAAACCAAAGTCTGTCTTTTTAGCTCTGCCCCTAAAATGGACACTTTGGACAGTCCCTCTTCCATAGGTTCTTCTGCAAATGCACAAATGTTGGAACTAGAACTTCTCTCAGCTCTACATTCCCTAAGTTGTATGTCAATCTTAATAACTAACTCCATGAGTCTGTCCAGTGTCCTTGGGACTGGATATTAGAGGAGACTATCCTTAATTTGTTCTGACAACCCAAGCCGGAATTGACTCTGTAAATCCAGGTCGTTCCATCTGCAATCGTTTGACCAGTGACGGAATTCAGTGGCATAACAATAGCTCCGCAGACCCTGCAGTCGCTTGAAGGTAAGTTTGGGCACCGCGGGGTCTGTGGAAGCTATTGTTAATGGGGCCACCGCCAACCAAATCTCTGCTGCCTGCAGTGCCTGCCTGCACTGAGTCCCAGTGCTCCTCCTCCTCCTGTCCTCCTGTCATTTGTAAAATGGCCGCTCCCTTCACAGCAGACAGTTATTAAGGATCCTAGAGGAGGTGGCGACCTCCTCTTGCATCCTAAATAATGGTCTTATGTAAGGTGGCAGCCATTTTGTATGTGACATTCAGAGAGAGGAGCAGGAGCACCAGGACTGAAGACAGCAGCAGGTCCAGGAAGCCGGGAGTGCAATCATCTTGGCGGAAGATGCAGCGGCGAGGGGGTAAGTGGGGGTGAGTGGGGGAGGGGTAGGGGGGGCGCACAAATTTCTGTGGTGGGGGAGCGCCCCAATTGTAGTTACGCCACTGAGTATACCTCTGTGGGGTTTCTCCCTTGTCTGAGAACTCTCAAATGGCTTTCAGCAGAGGCTTCTCTATCTGGATCATCATAAAATAGACCAAGTGCTCTAAAAAAAGTTATCCACAGACTGTAATGCCTCATTATCTGCTCTCAAGCCAAAGGCCCAAGTTTGGGGATCCCCTTGAATTAACAAAATAATTATTCCTACCTGAGCCTGACTGCCTGAGGAAGTGTCTTAACCGAAAAAACTATTTACAAGACTCTCTAAAATTGAAAAGCTCCCTCCGATTACTGGAGAACCAGTCCAGGAGGTTCAGTTTGGGTTCAGGGATGGTATCTAGTGAAGAACGGGTAATCCCCTCCCGAACTGACACCCGAATGGTGAGATCTTGCATCATCTGGGTTAAACCCTGGATCTGTTCTGCAGGATTCATATTGAGCAATTTTTACAAACACCTCAATTCAATTTGGGCTGGTGATAATGTTATGATCCAGGGCATGAACCCCGCAGCTGTGACCGCTGTTTAGAACGGGCATGGTGAAACCCTACTCTATCTCTATTGTGACTCCCTCAGGGCAATCAGATCCTGTGGTGCTAGGCTTCACCTATAAAAGCCACATTTTATGGGCCAAATTAAGTCTATCCCAAATCCAGTGCTGCCAGGTCTTACATTGTACAAGGATCTGGAATTCCCCGTGAGTATGCAAGAGGAAACCTAACTAAAAACAGGTTTCCTACAAACAGAGAGAAACTAAACATAAAGTGACCTAGTCGCAGACAGAATATTTCGCAACCTTGTTGCAAACAGAATATATTGCAACCTCGTTGCAAACCGAATATATATCGCAACCTCGTAACAAACAGAATATACTGTGACATTGTTGCAAACACAAGATTGTGCTCCACACAATCTCAGGGGATATTCCCAACAGTACACAAGTAATAAACACCACACCAAAAATACTTAAACGCCACACAATACAATAATAACACCACACAATGAAAACTGTGACTGCCTGTAAAATATGGGGAACTCATGGACCAACAAGAACTTTAGTAAATTATGTTACCAGCTGGTGGAAAAGGCGATGATCCTTGGCGTAAGTGTGAAGAAGATGAATCACCGGACTCTGCAGAGACAGCTGACAAGCAGCTATGGGTTGAAGCAGATCACTGGCATCCTAACGGCTTAGTAACAGCCAGGTCTGTCAGGAACAACCAGCATTTTCCGGTTGCTAGGCAAATGGCAGTAAGGAAGACAGGTTGTGGAAGTGATGCACCGGTTGCCTAGCAATTGGAACCCTGCGCGTCCCACCACAACCGTCTACTCCCACTGCCACCTGCTGGATCCCAGGGACCCACTACTGTCCCCAGATCCTAACACCCGGACTTCAATAAAAGGTTCATCCTGTAGATGGATGCATCAGGAACATGCCTTGGAGCAGTGTTGTCTCTGGAGGTCGGGGGGAGGAGAGATCGGTCTTCTACCTCATTAGGAAACTACTGCCTAGGGAACAGCGATATGCCACAGTAGAGCAAGAATGCTTGGCTATCAAGTGGGCTGTGGAGAATCTGAGAAACTATCTCCTGGGACGGGAATTCACCTTAAACGCTGATCAGGCTCTGCTCCAATGGATGTGCCTAAATAAGAAGACCAATGCCCCGGTAACATGGTGGTTCCTTTCCACCCATTTGTTATGTCTGACCAGACATATCAAGTGGCACATTGGTGTTTATAACATTACTAATTGGCTGCTCAGTTGGTGGATTCATGGGCAGCAGACAAGTTGCCCAGGTGTGTACCCAGAGTTGTCCAGGTGTGTAGGAACATTCACGATTTTTGAGAAATCCCCCTGCAGTCCGCAGTGTAATGTGTGTGGGAATAAATGTTGAGAAGTTTTCTCACTTCTACTCTTCACAGCAGTAAATAGATGCTGTGCACATACCACACACTAGGGAGAGGTGCTGGAGACAGCCCAGTAAGCACAAGGCATGTCCCCAGCAAGACAACAAAAACAAAGAGACATACAGTATTGTCAAAGGAGTGAGTTTTTGTGGGCAAGCTGGAAGTCTTGAGAACTCCCCAGAAATCGGAAGTTTAACTTAGCTGGTTTTATTTATTGTTTGTGTGTAAACCAAGATAGTGTGAGAACCAGAAGAGAGGACTGGAAATTAAGACTTTACGAAATATAGTTCCAGAGGATAAACTGGAATGAGTGGACTCAAGCTGAAAACTGAGTAAGTATAGATAACCTACAGATCTGTGGATGGTAACACACCAACACCCATGGATTCATTCTGGTAACCTAATTATGATCCTCTGCAATATCTTCCTAAACAGATAATTATATATTTTTAATGATAAGATTCACTACTGTTACGTTGAATTACAATAAATGACCACAACAGGGAAATCAGTGACACTGGGGTCCCACTACGTTAGGATTTATATCCTTTTTAAGACACTCATTCTATGTCTTCACTTCTATACTGTATGTTTTTGTTTTATATGTTGCTTTTTAGATATTAGAAATAAAGGTTAATTTTTATTATATCTTCTTTCTGGTGCACCACAAATAGACAATTTTTCTCTTTCTGTATATACTGAATAAGTATAAGTCCAGAGGAGAAACTGAATTGACTGGACTGTAGCTGGAGACCAAGGAATATAAGTCTAGAGCGATAACTGGATCAGGGCCGGCGCTACCTGCTCAGCAGCGCCTGCAAAGCAGGGACGCGCCAGACTGTATAGGCGCTCTCTTTGCTCTGCGACTCTGCCATTGTGTGCAGGCATCTGTGTAATGCTGCCGGCTTCCGCTGTCAATGTCAGGTAGAAAGCAGCAGCAGGGGAAGTTACTGCACCTCCCTCACTGCGGTGCCACCTAGACCTGACCCCTGATCTCAGCATCAGGGGTCATCATAGCATGTGACAAGCTGTGATTGGAGGAGCTCAGCACATGCTGATTAATGGAGCCCCTTATTGGAGGAGCATATCACATGCTTCTTTGATCCCTGAAATCCCTGAGGATCTCATAGCATGGGTTCTTCTGCGAGTATGCAGCCTGCCACCTCTATCGCTGTGGGTCAGCCTCTCCCTGCAGTTTCTCCATTTCACTTTCTCTCTCTGCCCATCATCTGTTCTACCCCTTCCCTGTCCATTATCTGCCTTTCTCTGTCTGCCGAGCATCTGTCTTGTCATTCCCTTCTACCCACCATCTGTCCCCTTCTCCCTGCCCAGTATCTGCCCCCTCTACCTGCCCATCATGTCTGACCCCCTCCCTGTCCAGTATCTGCCTTCCTCTCCCTGTTCATCACACATTTCCCCATTCTCTGTCCACCATCCATCCCCCTCCCTCTGCGCAGCATCTCTCCCCCTCTCTCTCTGCTCATCATCTCTCTCCTTTTACTTGCCGACCATCTCTTCCTCCCTCTCCTTGCCAATCTTTCCCAATTTCTCCCCCCTCAATTTTCTCAATTTGTCCCTCCTCTCCCTGCCCACCATCTATTCCCCTCTCTCTGCTCATCATCTCTCCTCCTCTATTTGCCCAGCAGCTATCACCTCTCTCTGCCCACCCTCTTTCCTCCATCTCCCTGCCAACCATCTGTTCCCCTTCTCTCTACCAAGCATATGAATCCCCTCCCTGCTCATTATCTGCCCCCCATACCTCTCTGTCCAATCTCGCCACCATCTGTTCCCTTCTCTCCACCTTTGTATTACTCTACCCAGCATCTGTCCCTTACCACTCTATCCCCAGCATCTGTCACCCTCTTTGCCCAGCATACGCCTATTTGTGCCTCTCTACCCAGCACCTGCCCCCCCTCCCTGCCCATCATACTGTATGTCCTTCTCCTCTCTCAGCTCATAATCTGCCCTCTCCCTAGCATCTGTCCCCCTCTCCCTGCCCATAATATCTCCCCCTGTTTGCCCATCTTCTGTCCCCCCTTTTTCCTGCTCATCATCTTTTCCCCATATCTCTCTCTGCCCAGCAACTTTCCCCCTCTCTTCACATCTGACCCCCCACTCTCTCCCCAGCATCTTTCCTGCCTCTCTCCCCCTCTCTCAGCTCAGCATATGGCTGCCCCCCCCCTTATCCCTGGCCAGCATATACAGTAGCTGTCCCTCCCTCTATCTGCCCAGCATCTGTACCGTCCTCTCTGCCTAGCATCTGGCTCCTCATCCCCTTGTTCCACCTTTTCCTTTCTATCTTTTTTTCATTGTACCCCATCTCAGGGGCAAACACAGGATTTTCAGAAGGGGGTTTCCAGAGAGGTGCGGAGCAAAGCATGGAGATGGACACTTAGGTGACCCAGTATATACCGGGTCAGTTAAAGTATTATAGATAGACCAAATGTATAATAATAATAATAATAATAATAATAATAATAATATACACACATATATATATATATATATATATATATATATATATATATATAGATGATTAGTGGCAGGTGTGTTGGTAACTGCTTACCTATAAAAGCACAGTCTGCTGTGAGCTTATAGACCAGATAGCATGCCTTGAATCAAGCATTGATGTGATAGCTATGTGTATTGTAGCGATAGTGTTAGTAGTCCTGCAGAAAAGTAGGGTCCCGTGAAGGGGGCTGCAGGCTTAAATGCATTGATCAATTCATGAACCAAATATCCACGATTTACTTTCAGTTAATTTAGTGTGTGCAGAGCCCCTACAATGTCTGTTTAAACAATGTGGTCGCAAGCCATAGGGCACCCTAAAACTAGGAAAGGTGAGTGCCGAGGTTTAGTGTATATAACAGGGGTTACAGTTCATGCTGCACCTCTGCTGATGGCACCGGGCCCCGAGAGTTTACTTAGGAATTGAGTGCCAGCCCAAACACGCTATATATATATATATATATATATATATATATATATATATAAATGGATAGATCAGGAGGCACTCTCAGGAACTTTGAAGTGAAAAAAAAGGTGCTTTATTGCTCCAACATGTTTCGGGCTGTTGCCCGTCCTCAGGGATCAATTTGATACACTCAGTGAAACAAATTATATACTGTGCACAATCAAAGAAACACACCCCCCAGCCTGTGTAGTCCCGCCCGCAAGACACTTACCCACGGCCTCCTGGCCTGCCTCTCCCTTTCTGTCATGGTGCCGTCTCAACGGGACGCATGCCAGAGGACGCCGTCTCTTCCGGCTCCTTCCCCTGACGTCATCCCCTCGACCCGCATCATGCTCTGGACTTCCGGGGTTCCAAGCCTCTCTTTGGATGCCGCTGTCAGCTGTCTGCATGCGCAACTCTGCGAATACATAAAATAAACAGACATTACAATCAAATATTAAAGTGCAAGCTAAAATACATTGTTAAGAGGCTAGTAATTAGCCATATAAGAGGCCTGAAAAAACGGCCATTAAAAACTGGTGTATATAATGAAAAAACATACATACATAGTAAAGACATGAACATTATTTTAAAAAAAATACAGGTTGCAGGAACTATATCTATTAATTCTACTTTCATGAGCCTTTTCATAGTTTTAAGTCTACATCACCTGCTAATGAACCATGTTTTGGCCTTGGGCTATAAAAATCCTTCTGTTTATAGAAAACTATGTAACCCATGCTGTTCATTTAAGCCTCTAGGCGCAATTGTGTCAAGCCTGAAAATCCATCTGGCTTCTGCCTGAAGCAGAAGCTTTCCTCTATTACCTCCTCTTATAGGGGATGGAATATGGTCTATTATTTTTGACCATACACATACACATAACAGCAGTGTAGACCCCTGGGTATAGCAACGTATTGGGGCCCCTACCTATCCTCCAGCGGTAGGGGTGGGGGGTGCTATGGGCAGAAGATTTGATATAGGCAGGTGGTAGGGGGTATTATATCAACCGCTCAGCATGTAGGGCCTGGATCAGTAATTTCCACTAATTACCCCTTTACTGCACATGGTGGGAGATGGGGTGGGAGAAGGGGGTATTGGGCTGATTGAAGGGCCCTGATACATAACTTCCAGGGTGGTAGAGGATGTTTAATACGCAGAGGAGGGGTATATAGTGGAGTGGGCTTATTATTTATAATTTTCTGGTGGGAGGACAGCTTGCTTGACTGCAGATATCTCCAATTCCTAGAAAAAGATTTCTGGGAACATCCCACCTACCAAATGGTACTGGGGACTAGGGGATCAGAGTTCAGGAGGCAATGAGAATATAAAACTACATACCAGGTGTGTGGAGCTGGAGCAGTAACCAGCTGCTGGAAGGCTGATATCTCTGGTTTTGGGAGCAGTAGAGAGAAGCTGCTAGTGTCCTTCAAAGGGGGAGAGTCCCAGCTTTTGGAATATACCCTCAGAAAAAACTCTAAGTCAGACAGAACCTGAAATATCTGACTGGGAAGAGCAATTAACAGGTTTGGATGGGGACCACTGCTTTGAAGTCAGATATCTCCGTTTCCCCAGGGCCAATTTTTAAAATACTTGTACTTATGGAAAGAGAGGACCTTCAGCTTTCCCCTTAGATTCCTGGGGGGGTTTATGGGTATCCAAAAACCCCTCCTGCGTGCAACACTGCATCTATCATTTCTATACTCCATCCATATATTATAATTTTCCCTCAGCACCCACTTTTCCCTTGCTCCTCTCACAACTGCCTCTCCCATTTCCCCTTCTTGTGCCTCCCCTTTCCTATTACTCTTTTGCTCTTCCCACCTTATGTTACTACTACTGTGGACATTATGTGTAATGGGCACTACTGTATTGTGCCTACACTACTATTGTGGGCAGTGTTTTTTATGTAACACTACTTTGGGAGTTATGTATAAGTGGCACCACAGTGGGCATTATGGTAAAGGGGCACTACTTCTGTGGGCATTGTGTATAAGGGGCACTACTGTGGGCTTTGTGTGTAAGGTACACCATGTGTGGTGTAATGTGAATAAGATTGTGCTACTGTATGGTGTAATTACTAGTGTGCAGTGTGGCTATGCCCCTTCTATATGATACAACACCTTTTATTTGTGTGTTATGTCCCTTTATTAAATATGGGATGAAGGGCACAAATAAAAAAATTGCAGGAGGGCTCCGGATACCCTAGCACCAACCCTGAACTGGATTGACTTGACTGGAGCTAAAGACTGAATAAATAATTCCAGGGAAGTAACAAATTGGAAATACTTCTTCAGACTTTAGCTCCAGTCTGGTCAAAGAAGTAACCAGATTGACTGGACTTGAGCTGAAGAATAAATAAATACTCTCATCTGAATTAGATTCAGATCAGCTGATGGGAGCTCAGGACACTGCTGCATACTAGCTGAAGGATAGTGTTGCACTGGCATCAGTTCCTTGTGGAATTAACACTTAATATGCCCCGGTATCTGCCGATTGGCTGACGGTGGCTGAGACCCCTCAAAATCTTGGAAGTTGGCACCCAGGCGAATGCTGCAGATCTAGCCGTCACTGAGACAGAGAAACCAGATGAAGAAAGCTGCAAATAAGTCATGCGCCCACCCACAGGGCAGATTCCCGCTGTATGGACACGTCCCCGTCCTTGGCATTCCCCACCTCTAATTGTGGGATGTATGAAGATTGAAATATAGGCCATATCACTAGGCCAGCTTTGCTAATAACTTTGTACTGGCCTGACTAGTCCAGAAGCCATGTAAATCCAAAGTTAGTAAAAAAGCAAAAGAGTGCAGTAGGATCATGTGACCACGGCTGCAAACAATGAAAGTTGGACCGGAGCTACAGACAAATGTATACTACTAGACCACCAGGGCACTTCCTAAAGTGTGGTAGGTAGACCTAGATACTCTGTAACAGAGTGTCCCAGATGGCACATGGCACACTGCCCCCCGGCCCAGCCAGCTATTGCACTTGTGTATGTACATTTAGATCAGAATCAATCATCAAAATACCTTTGGCAATCCTAAACCAACTTCTTTCTTGTCTAGTATAGGTCATAGCAACAGTAGGTAAAATAGCTAATACAAAATGAGACATCTATTGATAAAATAATGTCTGAGACACCCCAGGCAAAACAGACTCTGCTTTTTCAGAACAAGCCAAGTTGTGCATGACACATTTTATGACATCTTGGAATCTGACTCAAGCAGACCTATAATTAATTACCCTTTGCAATGAAAACACGAAGAACATGCCAGTTGAGTTGATGGATATTACCTGTATAAATATAGAAGTGGAGAAGGTAATGATGTTTAAGGTGCCCATACACGTTACAATTATTGTATACAATATCGCATCTCATCGCATCTTGGTTTTGCAATGAGATGAGATCTAGTACAAAAACTCATCACAAAACCAAGATGCGATGAGATGCGATATTGTATACAATAGAAGAACATAAAAGAGAGAATGAAATGGAGTTAAGCTAGGTACACATTAGCTGATTTTAGGATATGCACAATAACGATATTGGTAACAATACCGGGAAGGATGCGCTCTTCATGCGTGAGGCTTGCTCACCTTTCCAGAGTTCCACAAGGGCGCACAAATTTTTGTCAGCCTCCCGGTAAGATAGGCAAATATTCTATTAGCAATAGGCTGTGGGAAAGGGGGATTAGGTTTAGGCACTAGGGGGGTGTCAACCAGCATGCAGGATTGCCAGATGTCCTGAGCTGGCGGTCAGGAGCTCCATCAGGTGGGATGCGCGAGTGTCTAACACACTCGCACGTCCCCATCAGCAAGAGCAAGAGTGAGAAAACACCACACACACTAACTTGTTCAGCCCCTGAGTGCCCGGCTCAGATATGGGACACTTGTTCAGCCCCTGAGTGCCCGACTCAGATATGGGAAGTAGTGTATATCTACAGAACTGAAAGTCAGCATCATCAGATTTTGGTATATAAGTCTTACAGGTATCTGTGACCTTTATGGGGGAGGACCGGAATATCATCCATTGCTGCTAAGTATTTTTGCATTTTTTGCCTTTTTTGAACGGACTCCTCCTGATGTATTTATACATTGTTTTCACTATGCAATTTATTATATGCCAAATATAAATCTTATTTACCAAAATCTGATGTTGCTGGCTTTCAGTTCTGTAGATATATATATATTTTTATATGTATATATATATATATATATATATATATATTTATGTGTGTGTGTGTGTGTGTGCGATCTGTGGTGGCGGAACTCAATCAAATAAAAGTCACGAACATGTCATGTAAGTCAACGTTTCGAGGCTTTATTCCGCCTCTTCGTCAGGACATCATATAACCAGATACAGTGCACAAACAGTGTTTAAATACATACCAATACGCCACCCAGGGTAGCGGGATTCCAGCACGCACAGTTCCGGCCAGGTACGTACGTCGACAGGTCACGTCACACTCCCATATCCTGCAAGCCGATCTGAACTGCATACAAGACAGCTTGCGTTTCACGGTTGCCAAGCCTACCACAAGGCATCTGGACAAGATATACAGACAGAGTGATAACTACAACAATGTACAACAAATACTATAATATAACACACTTTAATAAAAAAAAAGGGTTAAAACCCACAAGGCAATCCTATTAATGCTATACACAAGCAAGTATTTGTATAACTAACACAATGCCGGCAACATGCGCCTGAACTGTAAAAATCTGATAGCGCCCAGTGCCAGAAACAAGTACATATACCGTAAGTAAAAAGCATAAGTATAAGTATCACAGTTTAAATGAAGCAGTGCAAACCAGCAGACTCGTTCAACCCTTTGGGTGCTAGTGTGCCCAAATGGTGTATCTATTGGGCCTCACGTTTGAGCAACTGTAATGCTCTATCACCACCTCTAATACTGGCAGAAATATGGTCAATAATAATATAACACAGTGTGGGAATAGTGTGCTTCGCCTGTAAGAAATGGCGTGAATCCGGCTGGTCACTATGACCATTCTCTAACGCTGCTTTAATATAGGACCGGTGTCCAGCCATTCTCTCCCTGAGCATGTGCACAGTTTTCCCAACATAGTGTAACCCGCACGGACATGATATTAAATAAATAATAAATCGTGTCATGCAGGTGACCCTATGCCGGATAGTTTACCGTTTGCCACTGAACGGGTGACAAAAACGATCAGCTCTGGTCAAGGAACGGCAGGTGGTGTACCCAAGGCATCTGAAACAACCTGCATTCTGAGATAAAAATTGTTCACTACCAGAGGCCTGGATGCGAGCCACATCAGTTTTTACCAGAAGATCTCGGATGTTCTTGCCACGGGTGTAACATGGCATAATACTGCTGTCAGTCAGATGCAGATATATATGTGTGTGTATATAGAGATACAGATGTACCACCACACTTGCCATTTCTAGGAATGGGGTGCAAACAGAACCCACACATCCCAGGTTGGGGTGAAGTGGCCTGTGACCACAAACTCTAGTAAACACAAGGGGGCCCAGCACTCACCATAATAAACTAACTCATCTTAACATACAATGAATCATCAATCATGAATTGATGCATTTAAGCTTGCAGACCATCGCCAAGGGACCCCATTTCACTGCAAGTCCTACACTAACAACTGGTCTCTCAAGAACCTGGCAACTATCGACACATCATAGCTAAAATGAACATGTTTTTTTTCTTGGTTTAATGCTCACCTGCCAACTACCTTATGGCTTTTAAAGATGAGGCAATCACCTACAGATGTAGCGGGATTCATCTTTGCAGGGGATGGCGATGGCGTCGCCATCGCCATCCCCTCCCCGCCGCCATCTGTATGCCGGAAGGGGACTCGCGCGCACGAGTTGCACGCGCGTCCCCTTCCGACGGTGCTGCCCTCGGTCGCCCGGTGCCCACACCGGGCGACCGCACCCCCCCACAGTGGCCAGAGGTCCCCCCCAGCCCCCTCGAGCGGGAGGAGGACAGTATTGCATCCGCCTCGCTGCCCCGCCGCCCGGATACTGAGACGCGCGTGCGTGTGGGACGCACACGCGTCTCAGTCAGATAGAGGCGTCGTGTTGCTGGCGGATCGCCAGCAACAATGAGGCCCGATACATCTGTACCACACCTGAATTAGTATTACAGGGGCAGCTGTCACAGGTTTCAGATGAATGAGCTTATTTAGGGTGCATGAGAAAGCTATGATCA
The DNA here is from genome assembly GCF_055691185.1 of Crinia signifera. Classification (NCBI taxonomy): domain Eukaryota; kingdom Metazoa; phylum Chordata; class Amphibia; order Anura; family Myobatrachidae; genus Crinia; species Crinia signifera. Next base: position 239,532,352 of record NC_139217.1, on the reverse strand, counting down.
CAGTAACAGAGGTGAATTAAAAATTAAGAGACACAGTTGTACCACCGCACTTGCCATTCCTAAGAATGGGGTGTAAACAGCAGCCACACTTCCCAGGATGGTAAATACATTCTAAATGTATTTATAGCACAGCAGGCAACCCCTCATCTGCATGCGCTGTCATGAGCTCTCCAGTGTAAGCTGTGTTCAGCAGTAGCGGCCTGGTCTCCATGTGTGCGACAGTAGCAGCTGGGTCTCCCTGCATTCAGCAGCGGTGGCCGGGTCTCCATGTGTGCAGCAGTGGCAGCTGTGTCTCCCTGTGTGCAGCAGTGGAGGCTGGTTCTCTCTGCATGCTGTAGCAGCGGCCGGGTCTCCCTGCGTGTGGAAGCTGCGCTGGGTTCTACCTGTGTGTGGCAGCAGTGAGTCCCGTTTTCTCCCACCGCCATGTAAGGGGGAACACAAGACAGCGGGGCAGTGGAATGAGTGGCCCAGGCCCTTCCCTCTTGTCAGAGTGGTCAGAGCCCGGGACAACTGTGCAGGGCCCCTGATGGCGGCCCTGCACAGTGGCATAACATTACAGATCCATACACAGCCAGGAAGCTGGTAAAGAACAGCATGTTTTATACTTAGTTTTATCACCTTTACAAAAGCCAGCATGTATTCTATATCTGATTTGTTCTATTTTGCCAATCGTGACCCAGTTCTTATCACTTTTGTTACTTACATTTGTTTTTCACTGCTCCTCATTGATTCTGTGTAGACAGATATGTTCCCTCCTCTTTTTTCACATTTGATCATTGCGCAGCTGGTGTTTATTTTTCAAAATAACATCATGTTGATATCACCCAGCCATTTTTAGGTGACATTTTTCAAATTCAGTCCAAAAATAGTCCAAATCTAGAAAGTCTGCTGAACTATGTGGCTTCTTTGGAAATCATGTCAAGTTGGGAGTGTGCCAGTTTTATGACAGGCCTCACAGACAGCAGCAATCCCTTCTGGCATTCACATACAGTAGGTGGTGGTTTCTCAATCTCCTGTAAAAGCTTCTTCAAAAGTAGATGAGTACAGTGTGTCTTTGTTGCTCTAGTGTCTGATTGTCTTGATCTGTTTAATGTAGCAACACACGTTTAATGGACATACAGTAAATGTCATCAATGTGACCTTTTCAATGATATTTGGATAGCTGCAATGTTTAGAATAAATATTATTTTTTTAGACCATGTCTGAACAGAGTTTTTGTGCATGTGCGCAGAGATTCTTGTGGTTTTGTTGTCATTTTATTCAACAGATCATTTTGAACTGGTTTTACGTAAAATGTGAGCATCTGGCATTTCTGGCAAATGCCAGAGGGGCCGATGGCCAGGTGTGCCAAATTCTTGGAGGGTCCACATCCCAACTGGCACACAGAGAGTGCTGCTGGACTTTCAGCGGGTCCAGCGGCTCTGGATCCAGGAGAGAGGGGGGCACATCACACTCCACTATTCCCCTCTCTCCTGCAAGCCGGGAGAGGCAGCGCACACATGAGCAAAAGTCGTGCGCGTGCACAAATTTATCAGTAACTAGACAGAGGCCAATACTAAGCACCCACCTAGCAAGTGATAAAATTATACCTACCAGACACCTCCGGTGAAGATCGAATGCTCTTCATAGCTGGTACACACCCGGGGGACAGGAGAAAAAATTATTGCTTACATCTCGGCACCTTTCACAACCAGGGGTTAGTTCCACTCACCAGCCAATCAGGAGTGGACTTAGGAAATGTTATGCTCCTGATTGGCTGGTGAGCTGGACTAAGCCGAGATATAAACAGTAATTTAGTCTCCTGTCCATCTATCAAGAGAATGCGATCTTCACTGGAGGAATCTGGATCCGTTTGACAAACAAAGGGTTTGGAAGCTCAGGACACTCAGATACCAAGCTCACACTGAGCTGTGTGACTTGAGGAACTGACAGCTTTGGAGTCCCAGGTCTCTCTATTAATACCTAGCTGATGGATGATTGGAGACAGGTGATCCAGAGAGACTAAGGCTGACACAGGATTGGATAGCTTATGGACAGAAGATCAGACCCTGTGATGTCAGTACTCCAGGTAGGCTTTGAAGTGGAGAGAGGCCTAATAGGCCATAAAACACTGACGCCTAAATCCTAATATGAACAGGGAATGCTGGCTTTCAGATCCAGATACCAAAGCGCTGATTTGCAGAGGATTATCAAGGGCTGCACCAAGGTTGCACTAATTAATCATAGAGGAATTCAATGAGAGTTCAAATGGAGAAATGCTGAACTACTGCTAGCAGGGAACTAAGGGGATACAACTGTCAGAACACTGGTCTCACAGGTGTGTAATTAGGAAGAGCTAACCATAGTTTCACATACACAGTCATTGCAGCCTAGGTGTAAGCTAAATGAATCCTGGCAGTATACACTGGTAAGACCATGTAGAAACTGGGGAACAGGAGAAAAATACCCAGGTTCGCATACCTCCCAACATGACCCTCTCCAGGAGGGATAGAATGCTCTGTTTCTGGACTTCCCTCTTAATGTATGATTGCTATCACCTGTGGTGAAACACCTTTCTTACCCATTTACCTGTTTGGAACAGGTGACGGCAATCATACATGAAGAGGGATGTATAGAAACAGAGAAAAGTGTCCCTCCTGGAGTGGGTCATGTTATTACTATCTGATAAGCACAGCACTGCATGAGGTTAATGAACCTCGACCCAGCCCACTGGGAACGGTGGTAAGAAGGGGTACCACTGCTTATATGATGTCCACACAAACTGAAGAGATGAAGGCTATAATAAACCACCTTCGTTGGAGGAACCCCTATGCCATGCATGATATAAGCATGACAATGATGGAGGAACCTTCCCCCTGTAGGAGGCATGCTTCCATACAAGGATTCCTCCCACTGGGGGTAAATCCAGTCACACAATCATCTACAAAATGGGCATTAGCAACTCAAAATTGTGGCACCTTCCTGCCTCCTTTTGTTGGAGGACAAATGATCCACCGCAACATGCAAATCCCATACTCTACCACTGGAAAATCCTCTTAACTGGGACCCTCCCAGCAGCATAGTGCAAGGGAAGCCCCCTGGAGACAGCTGATATAGCATACTGCAGATTTTAGTGCATGTTACGTGGCAGGGCACCAGTGGCGTAACTACTGTAAGGCAGCCCCAGCAGCCGCTTGGGGGAGCAAGCAGCAGTGGGGTCTGTGTGGGCGCCGGCACCCGCTCGTCACACCGACATGCTGCTGCCTACCGCTGCCCACTGACTGAGCACTGGAGGCGAGTCAACCGCAGCGCGGGTGGGGCCATGGCAGAGATGACAAATCCCCCCCCCCCCCACTGATTCATTTGACTGTACACAGAGCCGGCTATTGGCTACTGTGTACAGGATGGGTGGGCGGATGGGCGTTACAGGGTGGCCTGGGATGCGTCGGAGCCAAGGGAAGCAGCAGTGTCTGCTGGTCTCTCTTCCTCTCTCCTGCTTCAGCTTCTCAGTTATGCGTGTGATGTCATCACGTCACACACTGGGGAAACACGCTGGAGAGGAGGGGGGGGGGGGGGGGCGCTACAAACTTTTTGGCAGGGGGGATCAAAATTTATAGTTACTCCACTGCAGGGCACACATCCCAACTGTACCTATGCCTCCCATCTATCCCCATAGGCTCCAAGTGCCACCCTGGATAAGACCCCTGCCTCATCCCAATTTGGATAATTTTTTATATATGTATGTTTATTTTTATCTTATGTATTTTATTGTGTGTGTCACCATTAAACCTTCATATTACGCTGTAATATTGCTAAGTGCCTGAATTCTTTGTCACAAACCACTTTTGTCCACTTCCATCTCAGAAAGCGTAACCCCCTGTTGTCCAGGAACATTATATGTATTAGGCTAGTAAGTCACTTCCGGGCAAACTCAGTGTCCTCTGTGCTCTTTCAAGTTGGATCCATATGCAAACAGAATAGTGGTCATCTCTGCCTGGTTGGCACGCAGAGGTCTTCTGGGGGGACAGGTGGGAGCGGCTGGTGCAGTTTTGTTGACCTCACAAGCCACCCTGCTCAAGCAGCCTGAGTAAGGTCGGACTTACTGGAGCTGCAGTTGCAGGGAAGTATCGCGACCAATGGTTATGATGATCCTCTTAAACTGCAACTACATTGCAGTTTTATGCAATTGCAAATGCAGGCATAGGGTGATATGCACCTCCTCCTGCATTTGTATTGCTATGGATTGCATATGCTAAGATACAGGGCTGTAACTAGGAGTGTGAAAGTGGTGCCTTGCACCAGCACTGTGCGTGCACCCTTGCGCACACACCGCCCGCACGGGCAGACGACTCCCCCCCCCCCCCCCCTTGAACAATGCGTTTCCCTGCACAGCTGCAAATGGATGATTTGCATGTGCATAAACTAAAAATCGGTCCCCCGTGCGAACGCAAGGGGACCGATTAAATCAGATTTATCCCCCTAGTCTGCATAGCAGGGAAGAACTGAGCTGGAGAGGTGCTCTCTCTGCTATGCATCCTGCTGCTGCCAGCTTCATAGGTACTCGGCGGAGCTACATTATTTATTTATTTATTTATTAACAGTTTCTTATATAGCGCAGCATATTCCGTTGCGCTTTACAATAGCAGACAGTGAAACAAAACAGGGTATTTACAGACAGTCAAAATGTAGGAGGGCCCTGCTCGCAAGCTTACAATCTATAGGGAAATAGGCATTGATACATAAGGATAGATACTGTATTCTTTATTGCATCGATTCCACCAGAACGCAAGGTTCTATGACTGGTTCTGGAATTTGATAAGCTTGCCTGAAGAGATGAGTCTTCAGGGAACGCTTATAGGTTTGGAGACTGGAGGAGAGTCTTATTGTGCTTGGGAGGGCATTCCACAGAGTGGGTGCAGCCCGAAGAAAGTCCTGCAGTCGGGAATGGGAGCGGGTAATGAGTGTGGATGAGAGACGCAGATCTTGGGAGGAGCGTAGAGGTCGTGTTGGATGATATTTTGAGATAAGAGAGGATATGTATGTTGGTGTAGTTTGGTTTATGGCTTTGTGTGTAAGTAAAATAATTTTGTATTGAATACGGTAGAATACAGGTAACCAATGAAGTGACTGACAGAGTAGCTTTGCAGACGATGAACGTCTGGCTAGGAAGATTAGCCTTGCAGCTGCATTCATTATGGACTGTAGTGGTGAGAGTCTGTATTGGGGAAGGCCAATAAGGAGACTATTGCAATAATCAATGCGTGAGATGATGAGAGCATGGATTAGAGTTTTTGCAGTGTCTTGTGTAAGGTAAGGGCGAATTTTAAATATGTTTTTTAGGTGCATGTGGCATGATTTTGAGACAGATTGAATGTGGGGTACAAAGGAAAGTTCTGAGTCAAGGATAACACCTAGGCAGCGAGCTTGAGAGGTAGGAGTGATTGTCATCTTCTCAACAGCGATAGAGATATCAGGTTGGTAACTACTATTTATTGGCGGAAATATAATTAATTCTGTTTTTGAGATATTAAGTTTGAGGTGCTGAGATGACATCCAGGATGAAACAGCAGAAAGGCATTCAGAGACACGGCTCAATACAGATGGGGACAGGTCCGGGGAGGATAGGTAGAGCTGAGTATCATCCGCATACAGATGATACTGAAATCCAAAGGAGCTGATTAGTTTGCCAAGAGATGAGGTATAGATTGAGAAAAGCAAGGGACCTAAAACTGAACCCTGAGGTACTCCAACTGAAAGAGGTAGCGAAGAGGAGGTAGAATCAGAGAAACGAACACTAAAGGAGCGGTTAGAGAGGTAGGATGAGAACCAAGAGAGGGCTGTGTCTTTAAGACCTATGGATTGTAGTGTTTGTATGAGAAGTGTGTGGTCAACAGTGTCAAAAGCAGCAGAGAGATCTAGAAGAATTAGTAGTGAGTAGTGGCCTTTAGACTTAGCAGTGACCAGATCATGCAGGGCCGTCTTAACAGCAGTGTGGGCCTCTGGGCAAAGCAATGCACTGGGGCACTTACCCATTCTCCCCTCCTAGGGGTGTTGGGTGCTATCAGCAGCAGCTTTGATGTACCACGGGTGGCAGGGGGTGCTCAATCTTTCACTCAACATGTAGGACCTGGATAAGACCCTTGCCTCATCCCAATTTGGATCATTTTTTATATATGTATGTTTATTTTTATATTATGTATTTTATTGTGTGTGTCACCATTAAACCTTCATATTACGCTGTAATATTGCTAAGTGCCTGAATTCTTTGTCACAAACCACTTTTGTCCACTCCCATCTCAGAAAGCGTAACCCCCTGTTGTCCAGGAACATTATATGTATTAGGCTAGTAAGTCACTTCCGGGCAAACTCAGTGTCCTCTGTGCTCTTTCAAGTTGGATCCATATGCAAACAGAATAGTGGTCATCTCTGCCTGGTTGGCACGCAGAGGTCTTCTGGGGGGACAGGTGGGAGCGGCTGGTGCAGTTTTGTTGACCTCACAAGCCACCCTGCTCAAGCAGCCTGAGTAAGGTCGGACTTACTGGAGCTGCAGTTGCAGGGAAGTATCGCGACCAATGGTTATGATGTTCCTCTTAAACTGCAACTACATTGCAGTTTTATGCAATTGCAAATGCAGGCATAGGGTGATATGCACCTCCTCCTGCATTTGTATTGCTATGGATTGCATATGCTAAGATACAGGGCTGTAACTAGGAGTGTGAAAGTGGTGCCTTGCACCAGCACTGTGCGTGCACCCTTGCGCACACACCGCCCGCACCAGACGACTCCCCCCCCCCCCCCCCTTGAACAATGCGTTTCCCTGCACAGCTGCAAATGGATGATTTGCATGTGCATAAACTAAAAATCGGTCCCCCGTGCGAACGCAAGGGGACCGATTAAATCAGATTTATCCCCCTAGTCTGCATAGCAGGGAAGAACTGAGCTGGAGAGGTGCTCTCTCTGCTATGCATCCTGCTGCTGCCAGCTTCATAGGTACTCGGCGGAGCTACATGCAGGGCCGTCTTAACAGCAGTGTGGGCCTCTGGGCAAAGCAATGCATTGGGGCACTTACCCATTCTCCCCTCCTAGGGGTGTGGGGTGCTATCAGCAGCAGCTTTGATGTCCCACGGGTGGCAGGGGGTGCTCAATCTTTCACTCAACTTGTAGGACCTGGAGCAGTAACTTCTGCTAATTACTCCTTTACTGCACAGGTGGTGGGAGGGAGAACACTAACGTGTGGAAGGGGGCACTGAGCTGTATGAAGGGTCCCTTGTAAATGACTTCCAGGGAGGTAGGGGGTGTTTTATACACAGGGGACGGTTGAATAATGGAGTGGGCTTAATATTCGTCGTTTTCCGGTGGATGGACAGCTTGTTTGACTGCAGATATCTCCATTACCTTGAATTAGATTTCTTAGCCTTCAATAGTATGAAAACCTAGAGTCCCAACTTTCAGGAGGTGCTGGGGACTTGGGGATCAGAGGTCAGAAGCCAGAGCAATCCATTGACAAAAATATAAAACTGTACACCAGATGTTTGGAGCTGGAGCAGGGACCGGCTGCTGGAAGGCTGATGTCTCTGGTTCTGGGCACGATAGAGACAAGCCGCTAGTGTCAACAGAATGGAGAGTTCCAGCTTTTGGAATATACTCTCAGAAAAACTCTACATCAGAGAGAACCTGAGAAATATGACTGGGAAGTGCAATGAACAGGTCGGATGTGGACTGCTGCTTTGAAGTTGGATATCTCCAGTTCCCCATGGACGATTTTCAAAATTCTAGTATCCCTAGAAAAAGTGGATCCTCAGCTATAAGAAGAGGACACTTATATACCTGGGGCCACTGGGCAAGTGCTCATTAAGCCCATATGAAAAGATGGCCCTGGCTACATGGAGGCACTCAGTGGGAGGCAGAGCTACACAGGGACTCGGAGGGGGCAGAGCTACAGGCCGCTGAGGGAGCTGAGGGTTAGGCACATGAGAGAGGCAAGTCAGTGTGATAGAGCCCAGGATGGGGGGTGAGGGATTGTGCTAGTGTGATAGAGCGCAGGCCACACGGTGAGGGATTGCTGTCACTATGGGCCTTATTCTAGTTCACTCTTAGAGGCAACTTCCTTCTTAGCAGGACAAAACCATGTGCACTGCAGGTGGGGCAGATGTAACATATGCAGAGAGAAATAGATTTGGGTGGGGTTTTTCTTCAAAGTGAGATCTATATTGCAGTGTAGAAAAAAAGCAGTCAGTATTTTCCCTGCACAGAAATAAAAAAACGCACCCAAAGCTAAATCTCTCTGCACATGTTACATCTGCCCCCCCTGCAGTGAACATGGTTTTGTCCAGCTAAGAAGGAATTTGCCTCTAACAGTGAACTAGAATAAGGCCCTATGATACATACACTATGATATTGTGGTGTGCACAATTTTCAACTAGTATCAGAGCGTTTATATAAATAATATATAATACAAGCATGAGCATGACAGGTCTGATACAGAGTTGAACTTGTGCCCATTTTCATAACTCAGAACATGAGTAAAAACAAGTACAAGAGTTAAAAGCAATCAGAAAGCGTATACAGTAACCACCTAGGAGGCAGAATGAGAGTGTTAAGGGTCATTCTCACATACTGTAGCCAAAGTTCAGTAAATGTATGCTTGATATAAATGCGGAGCATGCAGACAGCACATAAGTGTAAATCATAGTTGCCTAACCTGCCAGAATGGCTGGCAAGTTTCAGAAAATTAGGTGGCCTGCTGGCCAGCCCTGGAAGGTGAACAAGCAACCTGCATCCTGCCCAACCCCCTCCCCCCTCATCACCTCCGGCCACAAACACAAATGCTGATAATGGCTGTGCTTTGGGGAGGAGGTGGGGTTAAAATTACGCAAATTGCTTCATTTTAGCCCTACCCCCTCATAGACCTCTGAATTGCTGCAATTTGCCCTCCCCCCCTGCTCCCTGAACAGTACATCTGTGACTCTTCTCTGGGCTTCTCCCGGAGATAGGGTTACCACCTAGTCCCTTTAATTCCGGACACATGTTAATTGCACAGGTTCTGTGGCAGTTTAAAATCAGGTGAAGTGGAGTCTTGAAGTCAGCCAGCCACAGAACCTGTGTAATTAATATGTGTCCGGAAATAAAGGGACTAGGTGGTAACCCTACCCGGAGAGGAGCACTATATTACATACTTAAGTAGGCAAGTATGGTTTAAATGCACCTGTAATTAGTTGTTACTGTTATACCTAGTATACGGGGTCAGACTTGTCCAAAGCAGTACATGGGTAATCCACTATGGGTCCTGCAGCGTGTGGGCCCACATATTCCTCTAGAGATCAGGTCCTTGGCTGTGCACTTTATATAACATTATACATATGTAACACAATGGCCGATATGTAATAGGATGCGAGTTTTAGCACAGTTTTGAACTCGCACCAACTCGCACTAATTCGCATGTTTCAAACTCGCGTTTTTGCCTCTAAATTTGCATGTGTAATGGATTGCGAATTTGACGAGCAAAAGTGCGATATGGTGCGATTTCGGGCGCTTTTTTAGACCTGAAAATGTGCGATTTTCAGTCATGAAAATCGGCACATTTTCAGTACAGTGCGCTGTGTTGTAAAAAAAAAAAAAAAACGGCGTGCGGTCCCCCTCCTAAGCATAACCAGCCCCGGGCTTAAAAAGCCGGTGCTGGTATAATAAAATCAAAGGAACAATCAAGTTGGGGTTCCCTGGATTTTATAAAACCAGCACCAGGCTCAAGGTCCGGCGCTGGTTCCCAAAATACGGGGGACAAAATGACTAGGGGTCCCCCGTATTTAAAGAACCAGCACTGGACCCAAACAGCCAGCAGGGTAATGCCACAGCCGGGGGGAGACTTTTTATACAAGTCCCCCCGGCCAAAGCATTCAGCCCTGTGGCTGGTCAGCATGGGCAGGGGTCCTGGGGAAGTGTGGACCCCCCCAAAGAAGGGTTCCCCCCCTCCAGAACTTACCTGCCCATGCTGAAGCCCGGGGCTGTCCTCCATGCCCCTGGGCTGTGGGCATGGAGCTGATTTTGTGTAAAATCAAGTTAAATCTATTGTTTTTAACAGTGGTACTACAAGTGCCAGCAAGCCTCCCCTGCAAGCTGGGACTTGGAGAACCACAAGTCCCAGCCTGCAGGGCATTAAAGGGCCCGCTGTAACTTGTAGTTCTACTGTTAAAAAAATAGTACACAAAACACACACTGACACACATTTTAAATAAAAGTTTAATACACACATCACACACACACTCATACTTACCTATCTTTATCCCGTCGGTAGGTCGCTGGCTCTGGTGTCGGCGGCTCCGGTGTCGGCGGCTCCGTGTTGGCGGCTCCGGGCTCGGCGTCCTGTCTGACGATAATCCATGTTGGACCTGTGGAAGTAAATCCTACTCACCAGGTCCACCATGGATGGTCTTCTGTCTTCTCTTCTCTCTTCTCTCTTCTCTCTTCTCTCTTCTTCTTTATCTTCAAGCTCTTGCGGCTCCGGCAGCTCCATTCGGCAATATGATGAAAGGCGCTGGAGATGTTTGATCTTCAGCGCCTAACATCAGAATGATTCTATTGGCTGCTCAGCAGCCAATGAGAAGCGCCGCTGGGAGCAGCCAATAGAATCATTCTAAGCACCGGCGTTGAAGAGGCAACATGTCTCCGCAGAGATGTTGCCTCTTCAACGCCGGTTAGAATGATTCTATTGGCTGCTCCCAGCGGCGCTTCTCATTGGCTGCTGAGCAGCCAATAGAATCATTCTGATGTTAGGCACTGAAGATCAAACATCTCCAGCACCTTTCATCATATTGCCGAATGGAGCTGCCGGAGCCGCAAGAGCTTGAAGATAAAGAAGAAGAGAGAAGAGAGAAGAGAAGACAGAAGACCATCCATGGTGGACCTGGTGAGTAGGATTTACTTCCACAGGTCCAACATGGATTATCGTCGGACAGAACGCCGAGCCCGGAGCCGCCGACACGGAGCCGCCGACACCGGAGCCGCCGACACCAGAGCCAGCGACCTACCGACGGGATAAAGATAGGTAAGTATGAGTGTGTGTGTGATGTGTGTATTAAACTTTTATTTAAAATGTGTGTCAGTGTGTGTTTTGTGTACTATTTTTTTTAGTTTCAAAGATTTTTATTTCTTATTTCAATTAAACAATGTAACATTATATAGCAGATTGACAGTTCAACAGGTATTCAATCGAGACAATGTCTGTTTACCTTCTTGTTTCTAGGTGTAGATACTATTGACGTTATCTTGCTATATATTAACACAAGAAGCCTATGGCTTTTTACTAAGAGTACACTTCAATTTCGAGGACAAGACAAACATAGGGCAGAGGGGGGGGAAGAGGAGGGGGGGGGTAGAATTTAGAGAAGTATCAGGACGGTAGATACCGTTATTTTTATTATTATTTTTTTTATTATTTTTTTAACAGTCTAATTCGGATTTGTATTGTTGGTGTCTTAGGTCATGGCACAGATGACTGGTTTCTGTCCGGGAGCAACTGTTGGAGAGAGGACATGACTTGGGTATATTGAGTCATCTCTAGCGTTCTAATGTAGGGGTACCATTTAGTCAGAAAAGCTTCGGTCTTAGTGTACAGCCCAAGCACCACTGAACGTTTGTCAAAAAGTAAAAGTTGGAAAAGTTTCGCTTTAAGCTCGCATAGAGATGGGGCGGATGATACTGTCCAGTGGATAAGTATCATTTTCTTTGCGAGTGTTAGTATGATTGTTATCAAGGGGATATATTTCCTAGAATTAGGAGGTATACACCAATTCTTGAAGTTCATACATAGACACGCTAATGGATCTGGATTGAGATTAATTGAGAGAAGAGCATTGATGAAGTGGAGTACCTTTCGCCAGAATTTTAAGATCTTGGTGCAAGACCAGAAGCAATGTAGAAATCTGGCGTTGGTCATTTTGCATTTACAGCATTGTCCCGTGGCTTCTGATGACATATATTTACTCTGAGCTGGTGCAATATATAAGCGATGTATAGTCTTAAAGTGTACCTCTTGAAGATATGAGGACTGCAGAATTTGCATAGTCTTAGTATATCCGGCTAATAAAGTCTGGGGTGAAGTCACCTCGGAGATATCCCCTCCCCATGCTTGAGCTAGGTGGATCAGGTGTTTTTTCCCTATCAAAGCAAGTAGAACGTCATATATATAGCACGTTTTGAATCTGTGGGTGTACAATTTTGTGAATACTGCCTCAAGTGGATCGGGATGTGACGGGAGTACAATCAGTTTTATCATGGGCAAGACATAATGTCTTGTTTGGAGATACATGAAGAATTGATTTTTTGGTAACTCATAGCGTGTGCTTAGGGTGTCATATGTCAGTAAGGTTCCCCCAGGGTCAAAAAGCTTGGTTGCTAAATCCAGTCCCTTATGATGCCATTCTGAGTAGGTCTTATTATGTAGAGATGGAGGAAAGTTTGGGTTGCCCCATATGGTTATGAATTGAGAGATGCTGTGATTTCTGTTTAGTTTTTTGTTGATGTGTATCCAAGCATCATATGTATTTCTAAAAAGGGTGTGGTTTAAGATTTCCTGTGGTATAAGGTTCGTCCGGGAATGAAGTAGCGCTGAGGGGGAAAATGGGTGGAGTATTTTAATGTCTAATTCCAGATCCGTGTACGTGGAGGTGTTACCAAACCAGTCTGAAATGTATCGAAAGTGTAGAGCCCAGGTGTAGAATTGGAAATTGGGAATCTTAAGACCTCCTCTCTCCTTTGGTTGTGTCAATTTGGTAATGGACATTCTGGATTTTTTCCCTGCCCAAAGAAATTTGGACATAATTTTATTCAAGTATTGGTCATCTGATTTTGGTATTGTGCATGGGATCATTTGAAGGCAATAGAATATTTTAGGGAATATGATACTTTTGAGGACTGCGGCCCTGCCCAGTAGGGATATCGGGAGTTTAGTCCACCCTTCCAGTTGTGTTGTAATTTTGGTTATTAGAGGTTTAATGTTGGCTTTATACATGTCATGTGGGTGTCTTGTGATATTTACCCCTAGGTATTTTATAGTGTTTGACTGTATTTTAAATTGTGAGATGGTGGGGTGGGTTGTGTACTATTTTTTTAACAGTAGAACTACAAGTTACAGCGGGCCCTTTAATTCCCTGCAGGCTGGGACTTGTGGTTCTCCAAGTCCCAGCTTGCAGGGGAGGCTTGCTGGCACTTGTAGTACCACTGTTAAAAACAATAGATTTAACTTGATTTTACACAAAATCAGCTCCATGCCCACAGCCCAGGGGCATGGAGGACAGCCCCGGGCTTCAGCATGGGCAGGTAAGTTCTGGAGGGGGGGGAACCCTTCTTTGGGGGGGTCCCCACTTCCCCAGGACCCCTGCCCATGCTGACCAGCCACAGGGCTGAATGCTTTGGCCGGGGGGACTTGTATAAAAAGTCTCCCCCCGGCTGTGGCATTACCCTGCTGGCTGTTTGGGTCCGGTGCTGGTTCTTTAAATACGGGGGACCCCTAGTCATTTTGTCCCCCGTATTTTGGGAACCAGCGCCGGACCTTGAGCCTGGTGCTGGTTTCATTAAATCAAGGGGACCCCTATTTGTTTGTCCCTCTGATTTTATGATACCAGCACCGGCTTTTTGAGCCCGGGGCTGGTAATGCTTAGGAGGGGGACCGCACGCCAGTTTTTTATTTAAATTTCTTTTTTAACTATTTTTTTACAGCAGAAGCATGCACAGATCTCAATGATCTGTGCATGTTTCTGCCTAAATCGCCAGTCAGAAGCTGGTCTATTTTTTTTGCGATTTTTTTGAAGCTCCCATATGCGACTTTAGAACTCACATCCTATTACATATGCGAGTTCTAAAGTTTACTAAGGGAAAACATCTGGATGCGATTTTCAGTGTGCCTGAAAATCGCATCTTTAAAATGTGCAATTTCGCGGTAAAAAATGCGATTTTTACCGTTGACTCGCATCCTATTACATGTGCGATTTTTAGAAAAAATGCGATTTTGGTCAATTTTGACCAAAAATCGCAAAAGTCTAAAAATCGCACCCTATTACATATCGGCCAATATTGCAAAGGACAATGCTGTTTTCTATACAGTATGCTGCATATCTGTTATTAATCTGGTACATTACTATGCATGAACTACAAGTGTTTATTATATATATTTATCAAAGGGTCAAGACCATGTGCTCCCTAATGTATAGCAATGCCTCTCTGGTGATTAGCCACACCACGTCTGGAGACTGGTCACATCCCTAAGCATAGGTACTGCATTCCCCTTGTGGTCCCTGTATAGGAATATGCACGGGTGCAGGGACGGTTCCCCCTGCATTGGAGCGGCACAAGCAGTGCCCCCGCCGGGTGGCGCTGCACCCTGAAGCTGGGGCCAGTATACTAATGCAGTCACTGGCCCTGCTGCTGGTGGGCACCTGCTTCCTTACCTGGGGTGGCCCGGCCCAATCCCACGGAGCTGGAGGGAGGTCCTCAGACGATGGCGGGCGTGGAGGCAGCGGTGAACGTGGAATGGCGGCGGGCCTGCATCCTCCAGGATTCAGGCACCGCCAATCATGGTGCAGCGATTTGAATTTGGCGCCAAAGGGGAGCCAATCACAGCTCCCGCTCTCGCAGCCAATTAGAGGTGGCGGTGGCGAGCCAATCCCGGCTCACCACATCATAGGCCCACCCCCATCCCAGGGAGCGGGAACTCCCGCAGGAGGAGGACAAAAGCATGAGCCAGAAGCCCGGGAAGGGCGAAGTACAAGGTGCCGGGGACCGTCGGAGAGGACACAGGAAGCCCGGGCGCAGCGGGGTGCAATGCAAAAGAGCTTGCTCTGGCCCCCGCTGCCCCAGTGAAGACTACAGGAAGCCTGGAGGTGGTGGGGGTCATACCACCTCCGGCCAGGCTTGATCAAGTGGCCCCCCTAGACCACCAGGTAATCGGGCAGTAGGCCTGTGGGCCCAATTCAGGCACCAGGCCTGTGTCGCAGTAGGTAGGCACTAGGCCCATGGGGAAGTTAGGTTGCTGTTGTGTTGGGCATTAGGCCCATATAGTCGGGCAGAAGGCCCATGGTGTTTGGGGCATTACGCCTGTGCGGCACATTCAGGCTCCGTTGGCCTGTGGAGGCGGAAGCCGGGTCAGTTAGGCTCGTGCACAAAGACCGCTGGGCCCTCCTGGCCCCCACCCAAGGCAGTTAGGCCTTCAGGCCCTTTCTGTGTATTAGGCTCAGACCCTCCTAGGTCTGAGGCCTCTCAGAAGGGGTAATTGGTCTGCGGCAGCAGGCCATGGACTCAGGTATCGCCACAGTGGCTACTGTGGTACACCTGGGAGCAGCCAGAGGGAGGTAAGCCCTCACTAGTGTTCTGGCGCAGTGTTGTCTTGCTTGCTTTGTACTGTTTATCTGGCACTGTGTGTTGTATGCTGTACTTTGGTACATGCAATTGTGTCCCTGTGCAGAAAGTGTTCTTTGCAGGTTGCGTGATGCTAGGTCGCAGGTTGCATGGGTGTTAGGCACCAGGTTGCACGATGCTAGGCCGTGGCTTTGGATAATCCGGCACTAGGTCGCAGGTTGCATAAGATGGCTTCCGGACGTAGGTTTTGCAAGCGTTAAGCCGCAGGTGAGTTTGTGTATTGCCCTGCCCTAGGGAGCAGGAGGTTACGTGTGTTCATTTCCAGGTGCCGGTACCAGTATCCTCGACGAGTCGGAGGACCGGTAGACGACTAGTGAGTATAGTCTGTGTTGCATCTGTTGTTGTGTTGTTTGTGCTCCTTCCCTTCCCCCGGAGTATTTCCCCACCCGGGTTACACCCGCCGTGTTCCACAAGTGGGTGTAACCAGTCTGAGGCCAGTAGTGCCTGTGATGACCATTCCCTTCCCCCCATAGTGGAATTCTGGAGTCCAGCGGAGCAACAGGGGAATACCGGGCCCATTATCATCCCGAAGATGAGAGACGGAGCATAGCGAGGTGAGTACGCAAAGCGAGTGTTGGTGCAGGGCCCGCCCCCATGCCTATTACACCTTCATTTCCCAGTGCTAGTATATGGTGTGTGTAATTACATACTAGTAATGATGACTTGCAAACACGCTGCTAACTGTAATATATGTATGTTTACCATGGGCTCTATTCATGCTGCAGTGAAAAGCCCTTTATCACTTGTCCCTTTGATAACAAGATTTTTTCAGCTTTGTTTAATTCAGGGAAGGGGTTACGTACAGTGGAGAAATCTCTGAATAAGTGCACAATAAGTGTATTACTGTATATACAAATGGAGCCACTCTCAGAGTGATCTGATAGCCACCAGACTCTGACAGAATAGGGTGCGTGCGCAGGAGATGCTCATGCGCCCTGTTCTCCAGGACGCCCTAAGGCCCTCCTCCCATCTCCCCGCCCTGCCCCCTACGGATACGGGCTGGGAAGCCTTCTGTCTCTCCTCCTCACCACCTTATTGAACAGGGATGCGCAAGCAAGTGAGCCGCTCACATGTCTCCATCTGCTGACTCACACATCGCCACCCTCCACCAGCACTTGCCAGATAGGGGGATCTAGCAAGCGCTCAGCAAGGCTGATGGCGGCTACATCTGTAGTATACTAATTATATATTGGGGACAGGACTTCCATAGCAGCTGCAGCTACTAATGGAAATCCATTAGTAATAACTCACCACAGAACAGATTCTCCCCACCCATGTGCAGCGGCCGTGGCACTGCAATGGCAGAGGGTAGATCAGGCCGCTGCTGATGTCAGCATCCCTCCCTCCTAACAGTAGCAATATGTCTGCATTTCTAGGCAGCACTTTAAAAAAAAAACAGGGTACCGCCCACAAATTACTGCCACCTGTCAATCATCTTGCAAACAGCCAGTGATGGCATTCCATTGCTGGCTTTGTTCACAGGGGGACCTCACACAATTGCAAAGTGTAACGCGCACGTACACGGTCTTTCGATAATCAGGACTGTGTATGTCTCATTTAGCCTGAAGATCAGAGAATTGTTTACCTCCCATGGGTGTCACCAGCTAGCCGACCCTAAAGAGCCCCTCAACTACTCACCTAGAGAAATGGGATAGGGCCAAACTGGGTGGAAAGTCAGAATTAGATAAGAAGGTAGTCAGTGGGCCGAATTCCGAGGATATTTAAGCACAGAATTTTGAGCAGGTGGGAGAAATAGTTGGGAAGATAAGTGAGCCAAGGGAAGTTCTACCAACTAAGAGAGAAATTGAAGGGTCAGCACTGAGTGTTGCTCTTCTAGAGCGCTTAAATAGAGTTGCCTTACTTAATGGAGTGGCTGCTGGGGTGAGGATGGTCAGTCCCCACAGAAAAGAAACAAAGTTTATACACAAAGAATTTGCAGCGCTCTTGTTTAATGATGAGTGAATACCACTTAAAAGTTATATTTTTAATATTAAAACTTAATGCTCATAGAACACTTTAAATGCACATTTGTGCATAATGACATAAATCAATATAAATGTAAAAAATGCAAAATGACATAAAACACACATAAATAAAATTATACCAATACATTGGCTATGTGCCCAGATCTCACGTGGGAGGATGATCCCAAAATGGGATTTCAATATGTCCTGCACTTTCCACACTGTAATAGTCCCAAAAGATGAATGGAGTCCAAATTATTCGGCAATGTATGATCCTGCGCACCAACCGAGGCAGTGGCCGTTTGTTGGAAGCCTGACCCTCGACCTCGTGGTAATTTATATCCGATGGACAGGGAAATGAGCCGATGACTTTTACAAATGGTTAGGGACCCGGTGGTCAGAATAGTAAGCAGGTGATGAATCAAATTTCTCCACAGATCTGCAGCAAAACAGTACCACCAACGCATTTCACTGGGCTTACGCCAACTTTAGCAAGGTGCTAAATTCTACCAACTGCTTGACTTCCCCAGTCCAAAACTCTGTTTAAGAAAACAACCTACTGTAGTAGTAATTTTTTAGTAATTTTTTTATGTCAGGTAGTTGAAATCCACCACGACGGACTGATCAAGTCATAGTGGATTGTTTTATTCTGGGTCTCTTATGAAGTCTGGAAAGTATAAAGCATTTTAGGGAGGGTGTTCATCTTAACAACATTCATCCTCCCCAACCATAACAGCTGTTTAAGATGCCATCTGCTGTAATCTGCATATATTGTCTGAAGGAGAGGCTGGAAATTTAGAGGGACCAATTTGGACAAATCACTGGGAAATTTAACACATGTAGGTATGTTAGATGGGAGAAGAGAAAAGAGCATTTTAGGCTAGTTACAGTGGAGGCTGGGGCTTAGAAGTAGAGGGCACAGGACATGTTAACCTTAATGTTAGGTTGGGTGTGTCATGACCATATATGCAATTTATTCTTCAAATTTTGAATAAATACTGTACCTCCTTTTTCTCTTCTTCCTTTTTCAAAGTTCAAATACCATATCCTTCTCTTCCTCCATCCAAGCAGAGAGTATTATATCAATGTATGTAATATTACAATTCTTTACTCTGCCACCCTATTACTAATAATATATAACCTGTATGCATAAAATACCCAGTATTCACCAATTAGTAAAAAAGGATCATAATACAATGTATACAGAGTCCGGGACTCCGACAGAATCAGTATCAACTATTATTCAAGATGCACATTCTCTCCTTATGCACTCTGAAATAACATCCATAAGGCGATTATATTTATTTCAAGATGACTGCAAAGAATCTAACTCACCCTCCTAATCAGGGTATTAATTTTTAATGCAAAAATTAGATTTATTAAGGATCAGAAGATGAATATACAGGTTCCGAGATGACGACAGAATCAGTATGAATGAATATCAATCATGCACACTCTCCCTTTATGTATTTCCCACAGCGCTCATAAGGTGATAATACATACACAAAGATGACTCAAAGGAATTAAACCCACTTTCTTAAATAGGGTAGCGATCTTTAATGTTTTATAAAGTTCCAGCAATAAACTTATTATAAAGTATACAGAGGCAGGGGCGCCTCGTTGCCGAATCATAACCCAGTACATTTCAGGGTCTCTGCAAAACAGAGCTCTCATTGGTCAGCCAGAGTCACGTGACGAGCATCTTGCGTCAGACGCCGCTCACGTGATCCGCAATGCCGGAAGAAGGGCGGAAGCGCCCTCCCGGCAAAGACAATAGGAAACAGCGCCTGATTGGCACAACTACCCCCAATGACATCTAGGGCATCTCATCTCATCTCCGACAAATAGGGGTTCCCTGATTTTTAACAACCAGCCCCAGGCTCCAGGTCCGGGGCTGATTCCCAAAATATGGGGGACAAAATGAGTAGGGGTCCCCCGTATTTTAAGAACCAGCCCCAGGCCAAACCAGCCAGCAGGGTAATGTCACAGCTGGGGGACACTTATTATATAAGGTCCCGCGGCCAAAACATTAACCCTACCGACCAGTCAGCCTGGCCAGGGGCCCTGGGGGAGTGGGGACCCCCCCAATAAAGGGGTCCACCCCCCTCCAGGAATTACCTGACCAGGCTGAAACCTGGTGCTGTCCCCGGTGGCCCTGTGCGGTGGCCACCGGGCTGATTCTGTGTAAAAGAATAGATGAAAACCTATTGTTTAAAACTGTGGAACTATGAGTCCCAGCAAGCCTCCCACGCAAGCTGGGACTTGGAGAACCACAAGTCCGAGCCTGCGGGGCATTAAAGGGCCCGCTGGCACTTGTAGTTCCACAGTAATAAAAATAGTACAATAAACACACACTGACACAATGAAAATAAAAAAGTTTAATACATACATTACACACATACTGATACTTACCTATCTTGATCCCGTAGGTAGCCCTCTGTCCTGGTATCCGGTGTCCTGTGTCGTCTTCCAGGTCCATGTCGGCGGTCCGTGTCGTCCTCCAGGTCCACGGCGGTAATCCATGTTGGAGCTGTGGAAGGAAATCCTACTCACCTGGTCCTGTGCCACCAGGGACAGCACCAGGCTTCAGCCTAGTCAGGTAAGTCCTGGAGGGGGGGGACCCCTTTATTGGGGGGTCCCCACTCCCCCAGGGCCCCTGGCCAGGCTGACTGGTCGGTAGGGAGAATGTTTTGGCCGCGGGACCTTATATAATAAGTGTCCCCCGGCTGTGATATTACCCTGCTGGCTGGTTTGGCCTGGGGCTGGTTCTTAAAATACGGGGGACCCCTACTCATTTTGTCCCCCATATTTTGGGAACCAGCCCCGGACCTGGAGCCTGTTGCTGGTTGTTAAAAATCAGGGAACCCCTATTTGTTCCCTGATTTTTAATTACCGACCTGGCTCTTTCAGCCTGGTGCTAGTTACGGCTGTGGGGGGACCCCACGCTGTTTTTTTTTATTATTTATTTATTTTTCTATTTTTTTTTACACCTTGCAGCCTGCACGGATCTGAC
Organism: Crinia signifera; assembly: GCF_055691185.1. NCBI lineage: Eukaryota > Metazoa > Chordata > Amphibia > Anura > Myobatrachidae > Crinia > Crinia signifera. The sequence goes on along the minus strand of NC_139217.1, from coordinate 239,511,988 downwards.
TGATCCGTGCAGACTGCCTGAAAAATTCGTATTAGCGGCCATATATATATGGCCAGCTAATACGAATCATTACACCATCGGAGGGTTACAAAGCAGTCGTATATGACTGCTTTGTAAATTCCACTCCGGAACACTACTGTGCATACGACTGAAACAGTTGTATGCAGTCGTAGGGGAAATACTAATACGAAAAACTAGGTTTTTCATATTAGTAAATTTCCCCCTACATGTGAGTGCACATTTTAACAAATAAAAACAGTATTTGGTACAGACAATATTGCACTATTTTGGTTTTCTGTGAAGTTCTCTCAGATAAAGTCTGAAAAGAAGAGGACATTTAAGAAGTCAGGGACATTTGAGAGGAAATTGGTTATATCATATATCCACAGTGAATGGTTCATATTTGGGTGGCACTTATTTTAGAACACAAGATATACTGGTTGATAACGAAAGACTATGGGGGAAATTTACTAAAGGAAATTTGTAAAAAATAGGTGAATTTGTATCCAGAAATACACTTATTGTTGACATTTACTTTCCTGAAAATACGGCAATTCGTATTCGTATTGATAGCACATCAATACCAATACGAATTGCCGTATTTTCGGGTTAGTAAATGTCAAAAATAAGTGTATTTCTGGATGCAAATACATATATTTTTTTACAAATTTCCTTTAGTAAATTTCCCCCTATTTGTTGTTGTCCCTAAGTTCTATGAGAAAGATTTTGGCCAGCTTCTCCTAATGTTTTCAAATGTTCTCAGAGAAGGAGAAGAAATCATTGTTGATCAAGTCAGATCTTGTTTTGTTCTGTTCTAGTCATTCTGTCTCTGTCCTGGTTTGTAAAGGTGTCCTGTGGCCACCTTTAAGGGGGTGGGGGGCACTGTTACAAGCTGTAGCCACAGCTTGTTTCTGTTTTGTCTTTTTACTGTTTCTTTGAACCACTATTCCACGTTCTAATGTATCTTTGAAGCCTATGAGATTGTAAAGGAGTTTCTGAAACTACCTTAAGCCCTCACAGGCTCCTTTCTACAGACAAGCACCCTGATCAAAACATTTTTCTCTGCACATCACCCTTGAAGACCGTAGATCCTACTAAAAGGACCTACGGTGATTTAAAGGAACCTAAAGGGTTACCTGAACCCCTATTGGGGATCTTCTAAGGGTGACACGGCTTTGAAAAAATTCCCGCAGCAGGGGACCCCTTTTAGGTGTATCTAAAACACCAAGTAGTACCATCACCCAATTGGAATAACGCTTTTTAACCAATATCACATAGCGTAATGGAAAAATAAATATTCTTTACATAAACTTTACTTTCTCCATCTCTTAATTTCCATCTAACTCCACACCAAAATCAAAAACAGATCACAAAGATAGGATTTAAACTTGCCAGTTTTAGGGATCACAAGAGATAGGAAGCGCCAAAAGCCAAACCAAACAATTCTTCTAATCCATAAGGGACCGGGTAACCCTTAAGAGCTTGGCAGTGCCTAAAGAACATACCAACACATTAGTGAGCGCAGTGTATCACCCTCAAATCTTTCTCTAATGTATCTTTGTTTGGGAAAGTCTGTATAATAGGGTCCTTTTCAAGAGGGGGGTACTGCTATGAGCCACCTTTGTGGCTCATTCTGTTTATATTTTCATGTAATTTCTGTGAGCATTCCAGGGTTCTCATGTTTTTGTATGGGATTCTGTTGTGACCTCCTGTGGTGAGTCTGTGCTACTGCAACTTAATCCTGTGTGTTGCTCTGTGCACAAGGCTGTCGCTTAATTAGCTCATTACCTTATGTCTCAGCTGTAGGTAATCTATGCTTCTGGAGGCCTGTGCCTTTCCAGCAAACCTGATTGGTTCTTGCTCCCTTAATACTCACATCAGACCCTAATACCCATTACATACCTCCCAACATGACCCTTGCCAGGAGGGACACAATGCTCTGTTCCTCGACTTCCCTCTGAATGTATGATTACCATCACCTGTTTTGATCAGTTTAAGTAATAAGAAAGGTGATGGTAATCTTACATTCAGAGGGAAGTCTAGGAATAGAGCATTGTGCCCGTCGTGGAGAGGGTCATGTTGGGAGGTATGCCATTATATTTTCTAGTTTACAGCTTCCAGCAAGCTGGTCGGTGTGCAATACCCTATCTCTAATGTGCTGTAGTGGTGTAGAGTTATAGTATTCAAGCAGTGTGTTGTTGATACAAAACTTAGGCATCAGAGCAGCGGCTGTGCTGACCGGGTGACTGCTAGGTCCGGACCGACACAGCTTCACATTAACTTCCCCTCCCTCCGCAGTCCTACCCGGGCAGCTAGGATACAACATCCCAGGTCAAATCTGGCTGATCAATTAACATCATCTGGATGCAATCAACTAATGATTAATATCTGGATACAACTGACCAGATGCCGCAGTCTGCACCAAAAACCAGCACAAACAATTTACTTATTTAAATACTTTGATGAACACAAACTTTCATACTTTTTCAAAGAGTAAAGGTGCGTACACACACATACATATTTTTCTGTCTGATCTATTTAGTGGGTACAAAAACCTGGAAATGTATGGGAGCATACATTGTATGTATGGGAGCATATGACAATCAAAAATTTTCACCCAAAGGCAGGAAAACAGGAAAAAAATATATGCTCCGAAGAATTTGTTATATCAGAATGATTTAAACAATTTGTCTGACTGATCACTGTCTGTTTTTAAGCATTTTGGAACAACTTTTTGATTGCAGTCCCTAATTATGCAGGACATGCAGGAGTCAATGGCCTTGAATACAGCTTTTGTGTTCTAAACAGGGGCTAAAGCTTAGGGGTTACACCCAAATCATAACAACTATGCTGCTTACCTGGTATGCTGTTAACCTGCTACAAAATGAAGAGCAAGACTTCATCTTATCCAGTGTACAGGTATGTGATTCCTTGTCAAATCTACACACAGCAGAGAATCTTGGGTAAGACAGCTACCTGTGTAGAAAACTGGCAAGTTTGTTTTTGTTTGGTTACACACTGGCCCTTATTCTGGTTCACTCGGAAAGGCAAATTCCTTCTCAAATGAACAAAACCATGTGCACTGCAGGTGGGGCAGATGTAACTTGTGCAGAGAGAATTACATTTTGGTGGGGTTTTCCTTCAAAGTGAGATCTATATTGCAGTGTACAATAAAGCAGTCAGTATTTTCTATGCACAAAAACAAAATAACTCACCCAGATATAAATTTCTCTGCACATGTTACATCTGCCCCCCTGCAGTGCACATGGTTTTGTCCATTTGAGAAGAAACTTGCCTTTGAGAGTGAACTAGAATAATGGCCACTGTACAGCTGGCCTTGGAAAAAAGGTTTTGCTGTAATTGGAGTGTGTCTTTAGTGAACTGGTTAGCCTGTTCAACTTCCTCATTTTGTGCCTGTAGTGGAATAACAGGGTGACGTGTTGATAGGGGATTGTGTGGAAGGCAGCCAGCCTTAAAGGGCCATGCACGTATCATTAAAACATTTTTTTGCTGTTTTGTGTTAAGTGGCCAGCAAAGCAGGTGTGTGTCGGCTTAGTCTTTAGATTAAGCCTCCTGAATTGGCCCTTAAAGAGGATACACAGGATAATTTGGAGGAATTGACAAAAAGGTTTACTGAAATGGCTGCTGGTCAGCATCTTCTGGATGAAAAACAGCAGCACCTGGCTGATAAACAGCAAACCCAGGAACAAGGCCAACAAGCTCAAATTCAGATGCTGCATGAGGCGCAGCAAATTCAGATTAATGGACAACAGCTGTTGCATGAAGAGCTAAAGGAGATGAGGAAAGGTGGGCAGGAGAGCAAGAGGCTACCAAAGCTCACCTTAGCTGATGACATACTGTAGAGGCATTATTTTGATTGAGTGCATGGCCACATGTTTAGGTTGGTCTGACAGGACAGGCTGGCACTCTGTTTAACAGGAGAGACACAGAAAGCCTATGTGTATATGTCTGTGGATGAATCATGCTCATACACTGGCCTTAAGATGGCTATACTTGAAAGGATTGGAGGTATGGGCCCCAGTAAAACCCATAAATTCCATGACTGGTGGCTGGAGAGCTCTGAGCCTCCAAGGATTAAGCTGGCAGAACTAACCAGGCTGGTTAGGGCCTGGTTTCAGCCAGATAAACCTCTTTGGCGCAAACTGTGGAGACAGTCTCACTGGACCAGGCTATGTAGGTGTTAGACCACTCAGTGCAGCAGTGGGCCCTTCAGGCTGACACCCAGACATTTGAGGTGATGGCAGTGGTGACTGAGTGGCACCTGACCATGGGAAAATTGTGTAAAGCCAGGTCAGGATTCGTGCCAGTACTAAAGCCCATAACTCAGTCCCAGTGGTTAAGCCAAAGGCTCCACCACCCACAGTGTGCTTTCAATGACCACCATATCCAGTAATCCTGGGCTGTGACTTCCTATTGCTGCAGGATTTGGTTACATGGCATGACTTTAATATAGTCAGTTGCTGAGATGCCAGAGATGAGAGACTACCAAACCTTGGCATCCGGGAGAGCTACGGCAACTAGTGAGCCACCCCAGGAAACCCAAACTGATGCCCAATGGAACCCTGTTGGTGAGAACCTATCCTTTCTGGTACACACCTTTGAGACTGTAAAAGTGGCTAGGTTGGTTGCTGCTTTACCACCAGAGGGTGTGGCCTAGTTTGTGTTTAAAAATGATTTGCTATATTGTATTACCACTTTAAAAGGGACAAGAGTAGACAAGTTATTAGTTCCTGGAAAACTCCAGCAGTTGGTATTGGAAGCTGCACATACACATGTGTGGTCATTTAGGGGAGGAGAAGAACATCCAACGCATACAGTTAAGTCTCTTATGCCTCAGTCAAAAGGTATTGTCAGGAATGCCCAGTGTGCCAGAAGATGACCCCTAAGCCGAAGTTTAGGGCTCCACTGGTACCCCTCCCTATCATTTCTGTTCCTTTTGAATGAATTGGTATGGATCTAATGGAGCCAGTGGAAAAATCTGCTTGAGGGCATCTATACATACTAGTGATAATGGATTACGCCACCAGATACCCGGAGGTATCTGTCTCTATTGCCAGAGAGCTTCTAAGAAGAATTTGTGATGATTGTTGAAGGTAGACATGATTGCCACCTCAGTCTACCACCCATAAATAATTAATACAAAGAATTATAAAGAATTAATCAAACCCTTAAACAGATGATAAAGTGAGCAGTGTCCCATGAAAAACGAGACTGGGATTTTCTCCTACCTAATGTAATGTTTCCGGTCAGAGAGGTGCCCCAATCCTCTACAGAATTTAGTCCCTTTGAGCTCCTCTATGGGATACAGCCCAGATGGCTTCTGGATCTGTTAAAAGAAGGGTGGGAAGAACAACTTTGTCAGGACCCTAACATCATTCAGTTTGTGTCCTAATTTTATGGCCGTCTAAGACAGATTGTACAACTCTGAGCGAACACAGTCAACCATTCCTTTAAACCAGGTGAAAAAGTGTTAATGCTTGTGGCCACTACAGACACTAAGATAAATGCTCAATGGCGGGGTCCTTATGGGACCATAGAGGCGATAGGACTGGACAATTATAAGGTTCAACAGGAGGGTAGAAGGAGGGAGGAACAAATCTACTATATAAACCTGTTAAAACCTTGGAAAGGAAGTGCCAGTCAGCCCTCTTTAGTAGCAAAAAAGGTTCCAGAATGCCAGGTACCCATTGAAATCACACTTAGGGGGTGACTCTAATTGACTCGCTAAGCAGCAAAAATTCGATGCTTAGAGAGCCTTTGATCATCTTCCACTGGGTTTGTGAATGCCCACCCCCATCACAGTCCGCACAAAAATGTGCAGCCAGTGGCTTAACAATAGCCCCGCAGATCCTGCAGCAGCGGGGAGGCGCTAAGTAAAATTAGAGGTACTTGTTTCCTAGCACGGCCACACCGATTTAGATCGGGGTGGTCGTGTCGGAAAAATCGGGTCGATCGCATCGCATGCGATTTGGTCGCATGCGATGCGATCGACGCGACCGACCGATTTTGGACCCGATTTTTTTCATTGAATCCAATGTAAATTGGGTCCCTGGGACCCAATTTTACATTGGATTAAATGAAAAAAAATTCCCAACCCCCCCAAATGTAAGCGCGTAAACTCCAGCCCACGATAGACGACAACCCGAAGCGTGGCGAGCGCAGCGAGCCCGCGAGGGGCGGCGGTACGCGTCCTCTGACCTTTTCATGCCCTACTATCCACTAGGGCGTGGAGTGAGAATAGAATAGTGTGGCGAGCGCAGCGAGCGGACGCGGATACCTTCACAGGTAAACGCGTCCCTTCGCGGGCTTCACAGGTGTCCGCGTCGCCACGGACACCTGTGAAGCCCGCAAGGGGACGCGTATAACTGTGAAGGTATCCGCGTCCCCTCGCGGGGCTCGCTGCGCTCGCCACGCTTCGGGCTCGGTGGCTCGCTGCGCTCGCCACACTATTATATTCTCACTCCACGCCCTAGTGGATAGTAGGGCATGAAAAGGTCGGAGGACGCGTACCGCCGCCCCTCGCGGGCTCGCTGCGCTCGCCACGCTTCGGGTTGGCGTCTATCGTGGGGTGACGACGGGGACATCTATAATGTGAAATGGGTCATATTGGCCCATTTCACATTTTTTCACAATTTTTCACCATTTCAATGTTAATGGTCCCGACCGACGCGATGCCCCCGATATTGTATCCTAGCCGGCAAAATGGACCTGATTTCAAAAGAAATCGGGTCCATCGGGGGTAATCGTGTCCCTTAATTAAGGGACACGATTACTCCAGATTGTGGCCGTGCTAGGAAACAAGTACCAAATTAGATTTGGGTGAGTTATTTTGTTTCTGTGAAGGGTAAATACTGACTGCTTTATTTTTACAATGCAATATATATCTCACTTTGATGTAAAACCCCACCCAAATCTAACTCTCTCTGCACAAGTAACATCTGCCCCCCTGCAGTGCACATGGTTTTGTCCATCTGAGAAGGATTTTGTCAGAAAGAGTGAACTAGAATAAGGCCCAATATGATGTGTCAGAGAGACTATGCAGTACATCAGAAAATATCCGTATATTTTGGCACCTGCTTAAACCTCACACTTTCACCACACTGATATTGTGTGTCTCAGATTTAAATAACACGCTGCCACTGATTGAAGTTTTTGGATTACATGAGGGTCACTTACACATCCAATGTTTTGAGATGTTTATTCATATTAATTATATAAGCAGCGCTCCATACTAATATTCGCTCATATTAGTAGTACTCCGTATATTGTATAAGCATTTGTCTTCCAATAGTTTTTTGCTATCTCTGCAGTTAAAGCTTTACACCCCAATGTATGTAGGAGGTACCGCAGCAGGAATCTCCGCTCCGTGCTGCGATCCCTCCTGTACTGCCACAGGCCGCCTCCCCCCATAGGTTTCTATGGGGGATGCGAAGATGCCCAATGAATCAACATCAGCCAGCAGCGCATCGCATCCCTAGGCTATCGCAATTCTGAGATGGCGGTAGCCCATTGTACCTATGGGCTACACACCGCACTGCTGCCAGTACAGTGCGGTCAGCTGGGTCAGGGGAGGGTCAGCACTAACCGCGCATGCGCAGACTCCCCGGCGCCCGGCTCAGCACATCGCAGGGATGGGCTCCTTTTGGAGATGTGTCCCTGCATGTCAGGGATGATACATTCTGCCGCTAGGATCGCATTTTACAATACGATCCTGAGCGGTAATATTCCGCCCAGATCGCATTGTAAATGTGATCCATTATAAAAGGCCTGTTAATCCTGTGCCAGATTCAATCCTGTAACCTGCTTTTTATCACAGGGGTTCACTGTAATGTAGCACCGCACTAAAACACACTGTTTAAAGTAAGTCTTTTTTAGCATAGGATCTCAGTGTGCTGCATCCATGGTTAAAGTTTTTTTTTCTAATTTCTTCGGTTCCCCATGCATTTGCATTGCACATGTGCAGATGCGAGCGGGCATAGCGAACTACAGTATACAAAAACAAGTTATAGGATATGACCCTTCCTTGGCGCAATGCTGCCTCTAGTTCGTACTTATCCCTAGTTATCACCAAATAACTACAGGTTCGCCATCGCGCACCCACCTAGCGGTGCGAGCAGGGGGCGTGGGTCAGCAGCGTGGGGCATAGCCCATGGGAACGCTCCGAGTTTCATGGGCATTCCCATGAAAATGCTGGACGTTACCATGTAAATCGCCTGGTGACACGTGTGCGGGGGGGGGCAGCTCACATCAGCAGACTTCAGCTACATAGACTACATAGAGGTGTCTCTGATCTGTGAGCGCTAGAGAAATCATTAGATAGTTGGCAACCATCAAATGATTTCTCCCCCGCACCCAAGGCTGCAAATGGATGATTATGCAAATCACCCATTCACAGCCCAAAGCCATTGCGTGAGCGAGGGGGGGGGGGGGGGGGGGGGGCGGCACTGCGGGCAGCATTGCGTGTGGGCCAGAATAAGATCCAAAGTCCGGTATTTATCTAGATCTCTCACACAGTCCTTCACAGGCAGTAAAATGCTGTAGCCACGGACTGGAGCCTAGTGTTTATTTAAGCCTCCCACAGAATCCTTTGCACACTATAGTGTGCGTGAAAGTTTAATGTTCACTAAATCACCGCAGATTGATAGGGTGTATATACACCTCTCTATACATTATTATCACCAAACATTTTCCAGTACATTTGCATATTTTAAAGCTATTATGCTACGGGACACAATTCATTAGACCAGCAGTGGCGACAGAGACATGATGCTGATTCGCATTTCACTCGTAAGCTTTTTCAAGGCTGAACTTAGGTCAGTGGCGGAACTATGGAGGGTGCAGGGGGTGCAAATGCTATGGGGCCCGGGCCTTTGGGGGGCCCGAGGGCTCTGCAGGCACCCCCTGCACCCTTTCATTCTATTTGTCCCGTACAGCGCAGCGGCAGTGCGGCACTGTGACAAGGGAGAACGGAACAAGTGGTGATCAAGTCCCCCTCCCCTCTCCCCACTCTGACCTCTCTGATGGTGCTGTAGCTGTATGCGCCGTCCGGCTGCTCCAGTCCCCCTCCCCTCTCCCCACTCTGACCTCTCTGAAGCTGCTGTATGAACCGTCTGGCTGTTCCAGACCCCCTCCCCCTCTGTTGATGCCGGGGCTCGACGTCACTATCTAGTGACCAGCCCCAGCGTGAATCACGCAGGAGTCAGGACTCAGGAGGACCCATGCTGCTGCCAGCTGGGACTGTCTGCACTCTGCAGTAGCTGAAAGATCCAGCACCACCGACAAGGAGACCTTCCCTATATGCTGAAAGTAAACTGCAGCAGTGCACTTACTGTATGTTTAAGTGAGAGGGGATGGGGATGGGGATTAACCTCTCATATTTCTGTCTCTCCACTCCTACTCACAGCCCTTTATTTCTCTTTTCTCCTCCCCCTATATCTCTGACACCTTCTCTCTTTTTCACTCCTCTTTCTCTCTCTCCCTTACCACCCCTCTCTCTCCCCGACACCCTCTTTGACTGGTCATTGCAGTGACAATGGGGGGCTCATACCAAGATTTTGCTATGGAGCCCAGAAGGTGGTAGTTACGCCTCTGCCTTAGGTAAATAGTAACCAGCTGACGTCAGGGGTACAAGCGCTGCGCAAGGTATCGGGACAGGAGAAGCCAGATGAGGTTTGCAGATTCACCCTCAGTAGGGCCGCACGCCAGGCTCTATCTCTCTATGGTGGGCCAGCCGGCTACGTGCCAGTCAGGGGGGGATCGTCGGGGGCTGGCTCCCCGGTAAGGGGTGTAGCTGAGGGCCTACAGCGTAGGCAGGGGGCACGCCCCACATCATACATCAATGAAGGTCATTGACAGATTGCTTGCCTTGTCCAACATTGTATGTCCCTACCCTGCAAATGTAAGTATCGTGTTGTAAACAAACTCTGACCAATGATTCAATTCCACATACTGGGTGAAATTTAGTGAATGCCGATTTTTTACCCAAGTGCAAATTGTTTGCAAATCGCCATTTATCGCACTTTATCGCGTATTTAATGTGTACCAATTTTGCTCAGAAAAAGTGCGATAATGGGCGAAATGGTGCGAATGGAGGCGAATTATAATGCCATAAAAGTGTGATTTCTGGGTTAGGTCATGTGCAATATTGTGGCCAACCAGAAAGCGAAATACACAAATCCGCCTGAACTGGCCATACAACCTCCTAACCTATTGGCCCACCTTAGTCCCTTACAATACCCATCACACCCACTATATAAAGGGGCACAGGTGCCATTTTACCCTTTGAAAGGGAGTTAGGCGTTGGTTGTGGACAGGAGAGGAGGCATGAGACAGGCAGCAGAGGGCCAATTACCCCAGCCACTGTGAGAGGTAGGGGAGAGGCAGCACTGCATCTCACACAGGCAGCGCTGTGAGAGCCAGGACAGGGAGAGGCAGCATGCTGCCAGCAAGAGCTGTGGCAGGGATAGGCCACATGGTGGAAGCTCAGCAGGTGGACATGGAGGAGGAAGATGCAGGAACAAGTTATGTGCCCCCACAGGAGGAACAGAGTGGCAGGCACACAGAGGAGGAGCAGCAGGAGGAAGTTTATTCTGAGGTGGAGTTGGCTCAGCATGAGGAAGATGATACAGAGGAGGAGGAGGAGGTAGAGGAAGATGCAGCCCAGGAGGATGAGGAGGAGGAGGGTGACCCAGAGAATGAGGAGGTGGATCCAACCCGTACTGCCAGTGGGAGGAAAGTGTGGTTCTCCTATGAAGAGAATATGGCCCTGGCGCGTGCTCTGTTGCCACTTTATGACCGGCTGCTGGGTCCCCACCACCACCGCACAACTGTGGCACGCAAGAAGGTGATGTGGGAGACCATAATCAACTCTGTGAATGCACTGAGTGCCCAGAAGAGGAGTGTGCGGAACGTTAAAAATCGATATAACGATATAAAGCGCCTCCTCAAATCCAAGCTCGCCCTGGAACGGAAAGAGGCCTGTCGCACGGGAGGCGGACCTAGGCAGCATGTCGCATTCAAGGCATATGTTCAAGGCTGTTACGCAGAATAATCCCACCCGAGGTGCTTCCAGGCGTGCACATTGCGGACACAGACAGACCCCCTACTCCACCGCAAACTGGTGTCAACACATGTATACAATCAAATTTACATTATAATGTTCACCAGTAATTATGATGTATTATTTTGTGTGTCCAATAGAAATGTTTTTGTGGAACTACATATCCCAGAAAGGTGCCCTTATGAATGTGTTGTTTGGCAATTAACGCATTGTGGGTTTGTCTGGGGCAGCGGCGAAGCTTTGTTAATGGGGGGGAACCCCCCCTCCCCGCCCGTCCGGCCGGCCCCCTGTGCCTGCCCCCCGTGCCCCCTCCCCCCATTGCCGCATGCTTACCTGTCCGCGCGTCCCGGCTCCCCTCCTGGCTTCAATAAATTCTATGCAGACAGACCACGATAAAATGGCAGCCCCCATACCGCAGACAGTTTCAGAGAACAGTCTGCTTTATGGGGCGGCCATTTTATCGTGGTCTGTCTCCATAGCATTGATTGAAGCCAGGAGGGGAGCCGGGACGCGCGGACAGGTAAGCATGCGGGGGATGGGGGGGCGGGGGGATTACTATAGCACCGCAGCCGCCCCGGCGCCCCCATATGCACAGCGCCCCCCTGCGACCGCGGGGGCTGCGGTGCTATAGTTACGCCACTGGTCTGGGGCATGTACTGTAGTTCCACATAACAAATTACTGTGTGTTCACCTTATCACTGTCGACCTGTACTGGTTGGTCATGTGATTGTACACCTAGATACTGGTTCGGTTTTCTTGGATTTTTTTTTAATTATACATGTTGAACATGATGCTGTATATGATGAATTAAAATGGCAGCCGTACTATACTGCACTGTGCTCATGTGTCATTTATTTTAAAAATGATGCTAGGCTAATATTAGCATAATTTAACAATGTTAAAGGTAACTTACAGTAGCCTAGCATACTTAATGTTCACATTTTTTACAGTAGCCAGAAAAATGATGCACTTTAAGTGGGAATGTCCATATTGCTAAATCTGCCATTTTGATTTCATAGCTCCAGCTCCAGACTCCCAGGCTGCTGCTGCGGTTCATCCATCTCATCGTGATCGTGGTGATTTGGACCCTGCAGGTGAGATGTCATATTGTTATGTAAAGGATTTCATACCTCCCAACTTTGGAAGTTCAGCAGGCGGGACGCTGCTGCTGCACGCCGGAGGCGCGTCAAAATTTTCGGGGGGTGGCCTAATTTGGGGGCGTGGCATATACTTGCTGCTCTTCCGCGAGGCCACGCCCCCATTTTGCCGCTATGGGGGCATGACCCAGAGGCTCTGTGAGCCTCTAGCCATGCCCCCAGCCCCCTGGCTGCGGGAATAGACGCTGTGCACATGCGCACAGCGTTTATTCCCCGCTGCTTAGCAGCTGACAGGGGGGACTCCCAACAGCCCCCCCACAACGCGGGACACTGGCGCCCACGGGTGGGACAGCGGGACAGGCGCTGACAATCGGCATTGTTACAAAACAACAACCATAGTCCCTTTATCGTGGAAGTACTAATCCACCACATAGATGCACTATGCATCTTGCAGACCACACCATTATAACTCAGTTTCCCTGACGCATTAACCAAAATGCAGCATAACATACTTACCTTTGTCATCTTCTTTGTAGGAACAACCCAACGGATGCCAGAGCCAACAGATCCCATACAGATGCTGGATGATAGGAGTGAAATAATACTGGAACCAGTCACCACATTGGAACCTGCACAACAAAGAACAGAGGCAATTAATGTTCCGCCGTATACTCAGTCACATGGGCAGCGGGCCCCACTCCTGCAAGCCACCAACAGTCCTATTAATGCCAAAGAATTGGCCAGATCCATTCACACATTTAAAGAGAAGCAAATATTTTTTATGGAGTCTCAGAGCCTCCAAATTGAGCAATTGAAAGGGTATGTGCAAAGCATTGGCCAGCAAATTAGAAAAGTATAGCAAGTGTAGGTACGCAAATTCGTATTGCATCCACAATAGACACACGCTTAGGAGAGATTGGCCAGGCCATTAGGGGCCAAACCACAAATTTTGGAAAACTTAATGAAAATATGCTGGCACAGACCCAAGCCATTAATTGGCAAACAACTGCATTGATGTCCCTACAAAGTCAGTTAAGCCTAAGTGCAAGCAATTTGTTAGGTCAACAAGCAACCACATCTACTCAAAGCAGCAGTGTGTCCTCCACACCCATGAGTGGGTCACCCACTACTCCCCCCCCCCCCCCCCCCCCCCCCCCCCCCCCCCCCCCCCGGCGTGGTGTACGTACTAGGGGTGGGTCTGGGTCTATTGGAAAGGGTGGCATTTCCCGGTCTCAGGGCAAAAATGTTTAAGGGTAGAAATTGTGGATTGTTCTGTTAATTGACATGCATCCGGTGTCCTGATGATATTGTCATATTGCACTATTTTGTTCAATATGCATAAAAAAAGTATTTTTTCAGCAAGTAAAATATTTTTGCTACCTGCAACCTTGGTGTCATTCTCTTTAATAATGAAGCCATACTTTGATTTGTGTTTGCATCATGCAATATTACCTTCAAAGGTTGTGTTTGCCTTACACAGAGAATAATGTGATTTAATTTGGGCCTATTACAGACGTTTCAAAGGGTCCAGCATTTACTATTGCAGAGTGTAAGTACCATGTAATTTAAGCAATACATAAAAATCCCCTCATCACAGGGCTCCATGGTAACTCCACCCCTTGCACCTGTGTTGTGTACCTTTACCAATGCTTTATACACTTCACCCATGTTAGGATTACTTACATTGAAAGGTCCTAGGTACCAGCATGTATCAAGGCAATGACCAATCAGGTATGGCAGACCTTGCAGGGGGTGTGCATTAGTCCCCAAATGGCCCTGTGTAATGTTAAAAAAGCAGTGAGTTGTTTTGTAAGGTACACCATGTCAGGGTGATATGGGTTATTCTTTAATGTCAATGTTTTCAAGCTAAATTACCTGTGAAATGCTGCCATATCATCTCTGAATGAACCACATTCCCCCTCCGCGTACTCCTAACTACCACATGTTGTGTAGCTTCAGCTTCCTGCACGACTGCTGCATTGCCAACATCAACATAATTTGGTTTACCCAGAGCAATGTTATGTAGCATGCAGCAAGCCTGGCTGATCAGTACTACTTTGGTAGGGTGGTACAGCAGTGTACCTGCTAATCTGTCCAAACACCTGAATCTGCTTTTCAGCACCCCAAAGTTGCATTCCACTACATTGTGGGTGGCAATGTGTGCAGCATTGTAGCGGTGCTGTGCAGGGCTTTGTGGGTTCCGCAGAGGTGTCATGAGCTATGGTAGACACCCATATACTGAGTCACCTACAAATGAAATACTAATGTGTTATTTTGGGCACATATCATGTGGGTATTTAGCAAATTACATTAATAAAACACTGATAACTGACTTACCTATTAGCCAGCCCTCTGGCATGGTGTGGGCCTGGAAGCGGTCCCAGAGAGCTGAGTGACGCAGGATATAGGCATCATGGCAGTTCCCAGGGTGGCCTGCAACTACACTGAGAATTTTGAGGTTGGCATCGCATACCACCTGAACATTGAGGGAGTGGCGGCCGCGGCGATTAACATGCACATGCTCCCTCACGTGAGGAGCCCGTATCCCAATGTGGGTGCAGTCTATGGCTCCCAGCACATTTGGGAATGCTGAGAGCCGATAGATTGCCACCTTCAGTGCCTGCCACTCGGACTCACAACGTTGGAATGTGATATGTGCGCCACAGCTTCTTTAAAGCATTTAACACCTGAGAAAAATGTTTAGAGAAAGTGGCTTGGGACACCCCCAATGACCATGAGCTCACAGACTGGGATGAGCCTGTGGTCAAGAAGTAGAGGGCACACATTAATTTCTGCAGCCCAGACACTGCATAGTTGCCCCCCCCCCCCACCCCCACAAGGGTCTAAAATATCTCTCACCTGCTCATATAAGTTCAACAGGTTATTGCGGTTCAGCCTAAACATCTCCACCACCTGTTGATCTGAGAGGGAGTCCAGGTACACCCTAGCACGGTACCGACGAGAAGCACAAAGTGGTTGGGGTACCTGGATCTGATGGGCAGCATAATCCCTCCTCCTGCGTAGCTCCTCCAAACGTCCCAGCTCACACACTAGCAGCTCCACTCCACTCTGCAGAATCTCCATCACAAAGACACCCGCACAGGTGTCCATAATCTTGTGGGGGTATATGTAGGGGAGTTCATGATTGCAATGTAAGCCACCTGGGATGGTTTTAACCATTTATGAGTTTTTCGCCACTTTTTTAATCAGAAATCGCCAGTCTCTACCTGGTCTGTTTTTTTCCCGATAACAATTCGCATTTTGATGGCGAATTCCAAAATCGCCACCCATTAAATTTGCGATTTGTATACTTTTCAATGGGAAAACATCTGGATGCGATAAAAAATGCGATATGAACTCGCATTTCCAACATGTGCGAATTAGACACCAAAACATGCGATTTAAGCTGGAAATCGATGCATACTAAACAGCCGATTTCGCCATTTTCACGCCACAAAATCGCCAAAAAACAGAAAACGCATCCTATTAAATGTCACCCACTGTCTCTGAGCATGATTGTGGTTGGGAAGTGGGAGTGAGGTTACAGAAGGGATGCCCTGCACTCCCTCTTATGCACTATGCTATATTCTGTAAACAAGTTGACTATTTCTGTTGAACAACATGTCTGTAACTGTAATAAAATAAATTTATAGGTGGCATGCCTGCTATTCTTCTCCAATTTCTTATTTTAAATATAAAGTTGATACTTCAGGTCAAACTACATTTATTATTCCAAACTTGAAGGCAGCATCTGCGATATATAATGCAGCCAATAGCAGTGCAGAGTGACAGCTGTTTAAAGGGAAGTGTGAGGGGTGTGTAGTGGGGCCGCCTCTCTTGGGAGAGGGGGTAAACGGATTTAAATACCTCCTGTCTGTGTCAGTTGAAGCCAGGAGTTGTCTGCGACTCTGCGTGAGCTGCTGCTGGCCACTGATAAGCCGAGTACGATCTCACTGACCCGTGGGCTCTTGGCACGAAATCAAACCCCACCCGCGAGAAAAGGGAGAGTGGGTTCTTGGGCTTAGTCCAAAATAAAGCTGCAGAATAGGACAGGGATTCTTTCAATAGTAACCACCTCCCAGCGCTCTGCCTAAGGAAGGGTTTCCACATTTTCAGGAAGCTTGCACGCTTATAGTTGGGGCTACATCTGCTGCTCTGACAGCGGCTCTGCGGGAGGATGATGCACCTTGGTAAAATAACGGCTTTCACTGTGGACCTGTCCCCCGGTGCCTGGCGGCGTGTACACGACAGGGGAGGTGCTGACGGGACAGGGTGGTGCTGAGCTGTGCAAGGCGGCGAGGATTACAGCCCTGGAGGTGTGTGCCCGAGGGCTGGCTGCCGTGCACTGGCTGGAGACCCGCAGCATCGGCATGAACACGGTCTACAGTGACTTCTCTGCCCATGAGACGTATCTGCGGAAGCGGCACCACTTGCTAAGAGGTAGGTGTGCTAGCAGCGTGGCACTAAACTTGCCCTCTACTTTATTGCCTTCATATTTTGTCAGAAGATTAAGGTTTATGGTGACAGTAAAGGTGCCCATACACTAGTAATGACCAAATGAAAGATCAGTAACACAGCTGTTATACTTTTGAAACGTGACAGGAGCTGACTGTCAGTTTATCTGGATCACTTTATCTCTCTCTAAAGGTGCCCACACACGCATCGATCCCGGCGTGCTTTGTGGGCTTAACTAGCACACATAGCATCGCATCGTATGCCTTGTGCATACGATGTGCATGCTATGCTAGAAAAAGCTAGTACAAAGAGTATGTGCAGCACATACTTTTTGTACTGTACGATGAGGTGCCGCGGGAGCGCGCACCCCATCGTACAGCATCGCACCGCCGGGATCTGTGCGTGTGTGGGCACCTTTAGGGGCCCATTTATTAAGGATCGTATGTACAATGCGGTCTGGGCTGAATATTACCACCCAGGATCACATTGCAATATGCAATCCTATTGTGGGGATGTATTAGGGCATGGGTAAAAACCGGACCAGGACAAGATCGCTGGACCGGACATCAAATTCTGCAGTCCGGAGCTTGTAGCGTCCGGTCCGGTGGGTGTCCTGCCTATGGTCCGGGCATGTAGCAAAAACCGGACGTGCCGGACCACACGGGGTGGCAGCAATCTCCCCCCCATGTCCCTGATGATAGCTATCACAGGGAAGCCCCTGGACAAGACACCCCCCGGACGGGACACCCCCTGGACCGGACACTACAAGCTCCGGACTGCAGATTTTGATGTCCGGTCTGGGGTTTAGCACCATCTCAGAAGAAACCTGTTGGGGATACGGGGGGAGATTCTCTAAGCTAAAAATGTAAGCATCCCCCGCCGGGTTACCGTGGCTGGGGGCTTTTCCCCATAGAAGCCAATGGGCTTCTACCGCATCGCCCCCTCACCTGTGTCCGGGCAGCACAGAGCTGTGCTGCCCGGACCTGTGACCTCCTCCCTGCACTGAACCTCTTCCGGGTGCAGGGAGGAGGAGAGCCCGGCGCAGCAGCAGAAGCGCCGGGTGTGGGAGGGAGGGGGGAGCCGCTGGGACCCGTCAGCTCTCACCGCAAAGGACAGCTCTTAACGCAAGAGCTGTCCTTTGCTATAATTATCGCATATGTTAGAACATATGTGATAATTATAAATGCGAAGGGGGGCGGAGATTCTTAGAGAATCTCCCCCCATGGTCACAATGGGAGCAGGAGGGGTCGCAGCAGGATTAACACTGTAATCCCTCCTAAATAGATTTGGAGGAATTCCCCTTCGGGGAATTTGCCACATATATTACATGATAAATGAGCCTTATAGACTCATGCAGAGGTGCATTGCACCAGGGTCCCTAAAGACTAAGGGGCCCATTGCTGCCCAGACCAGCATTGACTCTTGGATAAAAGTCCCAAAATATATTTTTGCACCTGGGCCTGCCGCTCACAAGTTCCACCACTGGACTAGTTTGCCAAGGCAGGAAGGATCTTGCAGGGGTGCCAGTACCAAATAAGGGTGTTTAAGGTCAAAGTGATAGGCAAAACCAGTGCCTGTGTCTGTTGGAAGCACAGTTGCATAGGCGAATCTAGGGGGTGGTCCGGGGGTGCACCGGACCACCCATTAGCCCATTTTGTAGCTGAGGGATGGGGCTTTCAAACGAGCCCAGCCCCGTGTCTCTAGCCCCCTGGGAACCAGAGATACGGCCAGGCAAAACTTGAACGTTTTTCCTATAGGATAACATGGGACTCGCTAATTCCGAACCCCACCCAGTTCAACGGTTGCCAGTTCCCCCTTCGGCATCACTGAAGCTTGAGCTTGATCTCAGTCGAACCCAAATCGCTGGGCCTTCAATCTGATGCCAAGCTGGATCCATATGGGTTAATTGGTTCCAGGGATATTGAGGTTAAACAATTTTTTTTAAATGTAATTTCATGACTGTTTATGTTCTTTGAGGGCAGATTTCTCTGGAAACAAACAGCCGAGTTTCACGGGACCAAACTCATTCGAAGCCAACTTAAAAGTTTTTCAATATGATACTGGTCTCATGTAAATGGGTCAGTTGGTTCCGAAGATATAGCTGGTTGGTTAAAGGGGGGGTAGGGAGAGGGGAATGGTTGTCTCTCCCCCTCACACCAGAAAATGCAGGGACTAGGCTGGTGTATAAGGGGTCAGCCTGGGAATGTCCCTGCATGATCCTGGGACCACATTCCCGGGTAAATCCCTGCATTTTCTGTTGTGAAAGGGGTATTATTTCAAACAGCCGTGACCTGCAGTGCTCTGAATACAGCCGGGCAGCCCCCTGCTCTCTGCCCAGCTGTCAATGACTTTCACCCCTGCAGCTTACGCTCCAATTCTTCTCCCCGCTTTCACCTCAGCCCGCCCCACCTTTAATCATGTGGTGCTGGCGCCCGGTGTGCTCCCCCAACATCATGCACAACAAGAGCACGCACAATATTTCAAATGTCCACTCGGCTAGAGGGGACACCAGGAGGGGAGTGGGAGCGTGCTCTGCGCTGCGCTCTGCTCCTCTCCCCATAGAAGCAGCTGCACTGCTCTCCATCTCTGCCTGCATCAGCAGCGAAGGCTCATATAAAAATTTACAGTAAGTGGCACTTTTTGGGGCATTGCTTAAGGGACGTTACAAGTGGTGGTATGTGGTGGCATTATGCATAATGTATGGCTTAATGTGTAAGGGGCATTACGGTGTGCAGCATCATGTGTAAGCGGCGTTATGTGTGCAGCATCATGTGTAAGGGACATTATGTGTGCAGCATCATGTGTAAGGGACATTATGTGTGCAGCATCATGGGTAATGGGTACTATGGTGCACGGCATCATGTGTAATGGGTACTATGGTGTGCGGCATCATGTGTAATGGGTACTATGGTGAGCGGCATCACGTGTAATGGGTACTATGGTGCGCGGCATCATGTGTAATGGGTGCTATGGTGCCATCAAGCAAGAACCCCCTAGCAATGAGCACGTAGGTAAGCAGCACTTATGTGGCAAATATGTAATGGGCATTACGGTTTGTTATTTAGTGTGTAATGGGCATCATGATGTGTGGCACAATGTGTAATGGGCATTATGGTGTGTGGCCTTATAAGTAATTGGCATTACGGCGTGTGGCTTTATGTGTAATGGGTATTACGGAGTTTGCTAAAATGTGTAATGGGCATTACTGTGTATGGTCTAAAGTGTAATACCACACCCCTTTTTGTGATGCCACGCCTCCTTCCCATGAGGCCACGCCCCCTTTTTGCCGCGCGGCTACGCCGCACAAAGGTCCCCCTGCTGTTATGTCTAGATCTGGGACCACCCATTACCATAATTCTAGATTCGCCTATGCACAGTTGTACACCACCACATAACTCACCCTAAAGGCCCATACACACTGGGTGACTTTGAGCTGAAAGTCGCTCAAAACAACAAGTTTGAGTGGCATTCAGCTCAAAGCCGCCCAGTGTGTATGCCCTGGCGGTGTGCGTGCTCCTGCAACATCGCTCAACATACTCAAACCCCCCCATCGGTGCCGGCAAGGGGAAAGCCGCCCCGTGTGTATGCAAAGAGTGGCTTCCCCCCCCAGCCATGAAAATGATCATCGCTGTCCATACATACTGGGCAAAATCACCCAGTGTGTATGGACCTTGAGGATGACAGGTAGGTACAGTTTACTTAATATAATTTCCTTCACTTTCTGTAGGGATGCTGAAAAGGAAAAAAAAAAGCTGATACCCGAGGCCAGTGGTTCCTAACCTTGATCATTTTTCCCTGTCACACAGAGTACACAAGTAAAATACTTAGCCCCACCTATAGATCTTTGAAAGTTTGTCTGTGAGTAAGGAGTATACCTGCCTGGTGACCTTTAAAACATGAACTGTTGGGGGTACCTGAGGGCCGAGGTTGTGAACCACTACCCTAGGACTCCATAATTCAAGAAAGTTTGGGAACTGCTGGTACAGGTTGGGAATCTTTTTATCTGTATATCCCAAAACTGAAATATTCCAAAAACAGTAATATTTCCTGCACATTTATACTCCTCATCTCCCGGTGTCCATGGCGGCCATCAAACTCTTATTCAGTAGCATCCCCGGTCCCGAGGATGCATTGCGCAGGTTTAAAGGATGCATTGCGCAGGTGAGTCAGTTTAAAGTTTTGTAGGGAGGGGTAGAGAATTCCAGAGAAACATCTACTATGTTATCGCTGTTTGGTCCAGATGTAATGCAGTGCGGCAGGCCATGTGGGATGTGGGTTAAACGGAGGTCAGACAACGCACAACACAAGCTGCCAACTAGTTAAATCTGGCCCAGGGTCATATTAATAACTGCAGCTGCCACCTTAGGCTTTCTGTTGAATTAATTAAACAAACATATTAGTAATTAAATTGTAAATATAAAAGAAAATGAAACCATTACTTCTTAAATAATAGGGTAGGACCCAATGTCAGGAGGGGATCGGGGCCAATATTGCGTTCATCGAACAGCGGTAAGCATGACAGAAGTAAAATTTGGTACATCAGGGGTTTCTGGGTACTCCTAAACCCGCCCCTGCACGTCACTGTGGAGGGTAAAATTATGCAATGTTCATTTCTTTTCAGGCAATGCTAACTCACACGCTGTGTCTTCTAAGTGTTAAGAGAGATTCTCTATTTTTTTTTTTTATCCCTCTTGAATTCTAAACTGTATTTACTAGCTCCACCTATGAAAGAACCCAGTCACCTATTTGAGATAAGATCTGTGACAAACGCTAAAATATAAATGCAAGTTGCTTAGCTTACGTATACAGACTTGCTACATAACTCATGTTTCCTTCCTTCATTTAAAAAGGGGAGGGTGTGTGGAGGTATGAAGAGGGATTTTTCATTTTAGGCCTCTTATAATGAGTTAGTAGTAATAAGGGCTTGGAGGCACCTAGTAGTTGGCAGAAGTTCATTAGGATGTAATCAGTGTCAGAATGGTTCAAATTGGTGATCGGCAGTTTGACATTCTGAAACTCTAGACAGGTTCACAAACTGTCAATAGTTTTGGGTTGCTGACTTCTAGGGACACGTGCCTTCAGGAGGTTTAGGGTTAGGTTGCTGGGGCAGAAGTGTAACTACGGTACCATTGGGGGTGCATTGCATTGGGGGACCTGAGGACTAAGGGGCCCACTGCTTCCACCCATTGAGTGGCATATTGTCAACTTGGGGCCTGATTCAGATTGGCTCAGTAAGCTGCAAACCTTGCAGCTTACCAAGTGCCTGAGACATCGCCTGTCTGAGCACCCGCCACCGCTGATTCACCTGGGTAACATGCGAAAGGATGTGTAACCAGAACACATCCCCTTGCATACCTTTGCTAGCAGCAGAAAACATTAGATAGTCGCCGACCATCGAATGATTTCTTCTGCCTTCGCAAATAGTCCTATGACATTAGCCGCACACCCCTGGCAGGCATCAGTCTGCCCGCATTCCCATGGCCCACCACCCCCAGCCCTCCCTCTCCGCAACAGAGGCCCCACATGTGTGTTGCTCGCTGAAGCCATTCATCTGGGTCTGCACATGTGCAAATACAAGCTTGTGAACGCGCTAACCCCCAAGCATCAGAACAGGGCCGAATTTGCCCTGTTTCCAGTGAACAAGAATCAGACCCTTGCTTTGGAGTGGATGAAGGAGGCCCAAAGTATAGTTTGGGTCTTTACCCTGCACAGAAACAAAATAACTCTACCAAATCTAAATCTCTCTGCACATGTTACATTTGCCCCCTGCAGTGCATATGGATTGTCCATTTGAGGAGGAATTTGCCTATGAGAGTGAACCAGAATAAGGGCCTAAGTTAGAAGCAACTACAACAAGCCTGGGCTGAGGACCAAGTTGTGGAAACTTTAGACCACCAGGCGGTACTGAGGACTTGTCCTCCAATTCCAAGACTTGTTTCATTACAAGAATTTGCAATGGACCACCTTTTAATGTTACCATAGACCAGTGGTTCCCAAACTGTGTGCCGTGGCTCCCTGGGGTGCCGTGGAGCACTTGCAGGGGTGCCTCAGGTTGGTGGTCCAGAACCAATTAAATGTATTTATGGCCAATGAAATAGGCAAAAATCAGTGCTCGTGGCTTCCAGTTATAAAATATATGGGTAAACAGAAGAGAATCATGTTCCTCACCACATAACTGGACCTAAGGATACAATCTAATCACAACTTATTTAATTTAATTTTTTTTCTGAAACTCTCAGCAACAAACTTTTGGCCTAGGGGTGCCGTGAAAAATATTATGATAAATTAGGGTGCCGTGATCCAAAAAGTTTGGGAACCACTGCCATAGACAATGAATATTAAGCAATTGAAGAAGCAGGGGGTGTTCAAATAATGCTGCTTTCCCACTGCAGACCCGTTTAAAGTACTGGTAATCTTAAATGATATTTAAAACGGTATTAGCATTCCCACTGCAGCAGATTACCGTTTTAAATACCATTTAAGTACCATTCCCATTGCAGGTAAAACGTTTAAGCTGTTCAAAACGTTTTTACAGCAGAAATGAGTGCCTGTCATTTAAATGGGCTTTTCAGGGTTAAAAAGGCACACACCTATGATGTTTTCACAGTATAAAAGGAGGGGGAGGGGCCAGGACGGATTAGTGCAGCAATCACCTAGGGATGGCCATCGTTGCCATTGTCATCGATGGCAATTCTGCAACTGGCCATCGATAGTGCTAAACTATGCTATGGTTGACCATCGATATTTTTACATATCAATGGTCATCCATTATGTTTGTTTGATTGGCCTGTGGGCCAATCAAAACACGGGGGCAGGGCTTCATGGGTGTTGGGGCGGAGCTATGCTCCGTGTCCCGGCACTTAAAAAAAAAAAAAAAAGCAAAACGTCGTTTTGCTGTTCCATCGATGGAGGGAAACCATCTGGTTCTCCCCCATCGATGGCTAAAGTATTTGACATCGGCCATGAACCATCGATGATTTTGAATCATCGATGGCCATCCCTACAATCACCATGGCTGACAGAGCACATGTCTCTGTGGATTTTGTCATTGTTTCTGCTGTAATGCTGATTGATTCAGCATGTGAGAGGGTCTTGCAGCTCCTTACATTCTGCTGTTTGATTAAATATCAACAGCAATGCTCCAAAAACGTGTGCACTCTTCTACAATCTTCTCCCCACAAACTTCCTGGTTGTGGGGAGGGTCAGAACACAGGCAACAGCCTATCACTGAATTGTAGCCTGTTGTTATAACTAAATAACGTTTAAGAGGCATTCCCACTGCCTCAAAAACGTTATTTTAGTGTGTAGGACTCTGCTTTTAAAACGGGTTGAAATACCATTTAACTTTAACGGTATTTCAACTCTGGCACTTTCCCACTGCAACCTTAAATGGTATTTTGCACTGAAAAATCTGCAATTTACAGTTTTTGAGCTGCAGTGGGAAAGGGGCATAAATGTTCCTTTTGTTTTGAAAGTTGAACATACACCTTTTTGTATGGGTCATTTGGGAGAAAAAAAATACCCCAGAAAGACTGTGACTATGGCCAGGAATATATGAAATGTACTGTTTATCCTGCCCAGTATGTCAGAAAATATCTTCCTTCATTTATCAGCAAGCTAGAAAGAGGAAAACCCTAAATTATCATGTGAATTTGCTAAACCCTTGACTCAAAGGAAATCCCGTCTTCAGTGATGGTCATTAAAATTGAGGACAGAATGGCCTTTAAATCCTCTTGGACACCACCTGGGAGGCAGCAGGTGGTAAAAAATTGTGACAAGGATCTATTTTATTTTTTTTCCTGTTCCTGGGCATACTATTTATAAGAAGTACAACATTGTTTAACTTTTACCCAAAGAATGAAAATATGACCCAATGATAGACCTATAAATAGGTGGTCTACAGTAAAGCAGGAAGTAGAGCTGTCTTCCATAAATGTGCGCTCTCCGCAAGGTCTGATTTCACTTTGCATGGTGAGGGTAGCTGGCAAACAGGGTAGTTTGTCCAGGTCACTTATGAAGAGACTGAAGTTTTATGTGGGAGTCTGTAGATCCCTACACACAAACACAGGTGGAGCACATGGATGTGTGACTAATTAGCTTAGGAGGACGTGTTGGTTCTGTTTGTGTCTGTCCCATTCGGTCAGCACAAGGAGTTTGCTGTTAAGTAACTAGCAAGAAAACCACTGTGTATAGTTGGTGACATGGTCATGGGAATTCTTTGTGCTGGTGTGATGTTGCAACCATTGCTGATGCTGTCCATGACAATCCTGAGTAAACTACAAGCTGTTTCAGCAAAACATGTATGCACATTAATTTATTACTTTGTACAGTTCAAGTGCACTCATTACTGACTGACATTTTAAAAGATCAACAGGTGGAGCTTATTTCGCTTGATTCTGTGAGGAGACCTGCAAAACATACACTTTGTGGGGTTCTGAGGACCGACTATTAGAACCTGTGATGTAAACTCAGGTTCCTCTGGTTACTGGACTTTGCTAACTTATCCTGAGAGTTGTTTGCATATCTTTTATAGTGGTCTTTCTTTCAGGGGTTGATTAACACTTTGAGTGCCAAGTGAATTTGTGAAAATTGGCAAGCAAACCTTTGTATTCATCATAATGACCTGAAATGTTTAACGTTTTATATAGGAAATATAGGACCAGATGTTTCAAGCTTCAAAAAGTGATAAAATGGAGAATGATAAACAGGCAACCAATCAGCTCCTACCTGTCATGTTACAGTCTGCTGTGTAACCTCAATGGCAATCTTGGTATAGGCAATTCAGTTTCCTTGTAGGAGTATCAACTCCTGAGTGTCTGCACAGTAGCAGATTCCACCTTCTTTTTTTTTTTTTTTTTTTTAAATGGTAAATAAACATTAGAACAAATATATGCTCAAAGGAGACATAAAAATACTATATACAAGCATAATGAAATTTGTGGCACTGGTACAATTAGCTGCTTACATTTGACATGTTATTCTAAACAAGTTACCAGCTAGGGATTTGGAGTATTGCACAATAACCTTTTACTTGGTTGATAGGAGGAACAAGGAAGAAAACAAAAAATAACACAAGTAATCTTGACAGTGTCAGCCAATCAAACGATAATTTGAATAATCTTGAACGTGTGTGTGGTGGGGGGGGGGGGGGGGCAGAAAAAGGATAGCTAAATGGAAAGAAGGAGTGATAAGGGGGCAGGTAGAAGAAATGAGCGTACCTAAAAGTAGGTACAGGACAGATGCAGTGACAGAGATATGGGAATAGACCTAGTCTGGGACCCAGGAACAACCACTCTGAGCAGATTAGTGGAAAAACAAAGAAGCTTTTATATCATTAATATAAATTTGTTAAAGTGTGAGTCAGAGCAAGAGGTCTGAGGTGGAGGGGGAATGGGTGTTTAGCAGGGCAGTGCCATTATAGCTAATCCAGTTAGACCAAGTCAGGCTTGTGGGAAGCATTATGAAGGTAGGCCATCATTTTTTCCATGGCAGCTATGTCAAATGTTATTAATGAGCTGCTGTCGGGAAGGGGGGGTCAATATTTTTCCAGTGATTGGCAATGAGGCATCGAGCAGTGCATAGAATACGTGTTGACAACTTATCTGCCTCCCTGTTCAGACCATCGATGGGGAGGCCAAGGAGAAAGGACCTTTAACTAAAGGAAGGGAAAAGACTGCACTGAGTAGGTGGACCACCTCGTTCCAGAATATAACTATTTTGGGGCATGACCACCATATGTGTAGAAATGTTCCTTCTTCTCCGCAGCCTCTCCAGCAACGATCAGAGTAGGAGTTGAACATTTTGCGCAGACGAGTTGGGACTAAGTACCATCTGTAGTAGACCTTAAGTGAGTTTTCTTTTATCAAAGTCGAAATAGAGGCTTTGTCGATTTTCTTTCCTGGATTAATGTCCATGATTCATCATCTGGTGGATCGCCTAGGTCCTTTTCCCAATGGGTTTCATGCCTAAGGTTCAGAGGGGGGCCTAGTGAGAAGCAGATAGTTGTATAGTAATGAAATTATGCCTTTTGAGGAGGGGTTGGTGTAGGCAGGTGTGTTCGAGAGTTAGGGGTCTGGAGGTAGATTCGGTTGGAAGCGAATGAAAGAAGTGATGAATTTGGATATATGTGAAACAACTCAAAGCGGGAATGTTAAATTTGTCTTTGAGAGAATCTAAGGGGCTGCATGTGTAGTCTAGAAGATCATGGATCACTCTTACACCTCCCTTTAACCAAGGGGAGAAACGTTTAGTATTGAGACCCGGCGTGAATGCAGGGTTGTGCCATAGGGGAATGATAGGGGAGGGGTAGGTGGTGATGTTGAAGTGAGAGGAGCATAGGTCCCATATAGAACAGGTAAAGGCGATAATTGGGATTGTCAGGGGGCGCAAGCCCAAGTAAAGAGGATAATGGGAAATATTGCATAGTTTAGATTCCACCAAGATCCATTTAGGTACCTGGGACAATGCAAACCACGCAATTGCTTGACTCAAGTGGGTGGCATAGGAGTACAGTGTGATGTCAGGGAAACCAGTACCTCCATTGGTGGTGGAGCGCTGTAGGGATAGGAAGCTAATGCGGGGGGGGAGGGGGGGGGGCTTGAGTTTCCAGATGAACCATTTATGTAGCTGGAGAATAGTAGAATAGTTTCGGGGACCATAACAGGGAGGGTCTGAAACAGATCTAGAATGCGAAGTAGTATGTTCATCTTAATTGTCACGATTCTACCTAACCAAGAGATGAGTTCTTTCCAGCGGGCTAGGTCCGATTTGATCAGTGGGGAAAAATTGGCCGAGTAGAGCAAGTCGTAATGGTTTGTGATATAAACCCCCAGATATTTGATTTTGGAGGTGTGCCATGCAAATTTGTAGTAGGTGTGCAAGAGATGAATTGCTTGTGGGGACATATTAAAGGCTAGTACTGTACTTCTGTCTTTGAAAAGTTTATTATATGATCTGACAATATACCTAAACTACCTGTGATCCTCAAGCAGTAAAAATGTCTGATCGATAAAGGAACAAAAATATGCATCATGGATTTCATAAACCTTTAAAACTTCTTTTTTTATGTGGGGGTTATTCACTCTTAGGGGCTGATTCAGACCTGTTCGTTCTGGTCCAAATTCACCCCCATCAGAATCAAATATATTGGCCATGTATACTAGGAATTTGACTTGGATTGCCTTACAACAGCCAGTTAGGTACAGTTAAATAGTGACAGATCTATGAACACATACAGGTGTACGCTAGAAGTGCCCTGTTGGAAATAGATGCAGGGAGGAAATACCCGCTCAGCTGCACATCAGCGGCGCCACTGGTCATTGCAGAAGCCAGGTAGGTAACAATATAAGCAGGGACAGTGCAGTGATCACACAGGGAACACATACCAGCCGAACTGTACCTAGGCAGCCTTGTGCAATAGTGGAGGCTTTGCGCATGTGCAATTATGTTCGAATTTCACACTCGCTGACTGAGCCATTTGTGCCGTACAGGGAGGTCCGGGGGTGCTTGCATGGGAAGGCCCAGTGTTTTTTAAGGGTGTCCCCATAAACTCTGGGCATTCCCCTGGGATTGAAGATGGGTCATCTGCTGCCGGAATAAGACTCAGTTTAAACTTTTATTAAGGAAAGAGAAATCCTGATAATTTCTCTCCCGTTTGCTCGCATGCGAGGGCATGTTCTAGGGAACACCTCCTCTCGAATGCTAGCCATGGGATTGGGGCAGGCGTTCGGTAGGGCTGCGGGCGGCACTGACTTGTTCGCTAGGCTGCAAGTATATGCAGCCTAGTGAACAACAGGTCTGAATCAGGCCCTTTGACCTTTACAACAGGGAAACATGGTGATGGCAGCATCAATATCTTAACCTTGCCTGTCATGGTTAGCATTTGAAAAGCTGGGCTTTCCCTCACATGGTCACATCTGATGCACCCAGTCAGAAAGCCCACTGTCACTGCATGAATAGAATCTATCCGACTCTCTGTTTAATTAGTCAGCTAAGTGAGCATGGTGAGCCCAAGTAGGATATAATATCTAGCCAAAAAATTCCAAAATGACCACATTGGCTAATGAGGTGGTACCATGGTCACTACCACTAGCATTGAACACACCATGGTGGTTTTTCTGGTTGATTCGCTTGGATGCAAACTTGCATCCTTGCGAGTAAACCATATCCCATTTTACGAATGCTGGTATGCCGGCCCACCATTCGTACTGGCTCCCAACCATCGAATGAAGTTGGAACGTGCACGCAGATCTAAAGTTGCTCAGCAACCTTAGTTGCTGCATGCACATTCAGAGGGAAGTGGGCGGGCAGCTGACATCGGTGAGTTGCCCACCCTTGCGTCATTGGCTCATTAGCATATTGGAATACTCAGTGTTCTCATGGGGACACCCATGAAACCCTGGGCATTCCCATATGCAGGTATATTTAACCAATATCCCTGAATTCTATTATCATGTAGTGTTCAAGATTGGTTACTAATACTATTCAGTGAGCTGGGGGAATCAATGTATTTTTTTACTTACTCAGTATTAACCCCACCCAGCCCATGTGCAGAAATACCCATGCACAAAGCAAAAATATGAGCAAACCAGAATAAGGTCCCATATTAGCAATAGTCAGACTTTGCACGGTGTGCTAGGAATGTACGTGAAAAAAAAAAAAAAACTATTTATGTATGCTTGGACGTATCGAGTAAGTGATCAGCCCTCTCTTTGTGAACCAAAGTTTATCAATTTGCCAAATATTTAAAGTAAACGTCAGAAAACATAACTTAACAAAATCTGCACTGGCTGCCATTCCCCTACAGAATACTCTTCAAACACCTCACACTCACATACAGGGCCATCTCTAATTCCATTGCTCCCTATATCTCTAACCTCATCTCCATTCATACACCCTCCCGCCCTCTACGGTCAGCTGACGACTGTCGTCTCTCCTCCTCCCTGATCACTGCTTCCCATGCTAGAGTACAGGACTTTGCCCGTGCTGCACCCCTTCAGTGGAATGCACTCCCTTGCTCCATTAGACTCTCCCCGACCTTGCAAAGCTTCAAACGGGCACTGAAAACTCACCTATTCATCAAAGCATACCCTTCCACTGCATAAACTAGCTGGTTCTCCGACCCATTGCCTGTTTACATCCTGCTATCTAACCACCACCCACTTGCTTGCACCTCTTGTAATCTGTCTGTCTCCCCTTCCTACTAGTTTGTAAGCTCCTCCGAGCAGGGCCCTCTTCCCTCTTGTCGTCTAAGCCCACTTCTCTTCACATTTCTCTCACAGCTCTCCTATACTCAAACACTCAGTGACCATCTTCTTCTGCATACTCATCTCCATCATTGGCCTCAAGCCTCTAGTTGTATGTTGATTGAGTCCTCACTACTTACATTTAAGCTGTAATGTGTATTGATCTGTGGCGCTCTGTATTTGTACTGTATTTTTGTTATTTATTCAATGTTATGCCAAGCTTTGTCTCCCTGTATTGTTCCTTTGTACGGTGCTGCGAAACACTTGTGGCGCCTTAGAAATAAAATAATAATAATAATAATAATAATAACAACTTGTGTACAATTGTGATTTAATACAGGTATGTTGGTATTTGTGCAGATATTTCTATCTGATGGAAATTGTATAGTATAAATATCACTACAACATCTTGACTGATGTTAAACACTTTGGGCCTTATTCTACTTCACTCTTTCTGACAAAATCCTTCTTAGATGGACAAAACCATATGCACTGCAGGGGGGCAGATGTAAAATGTGCAGAGAGAATTAGATTTGGGTGAGTTATTTTGTTTCTGTGCAGGGTAAATACTGGCTGCTTTATGTTTACACTGCAATTTACATCTCACTTTGAAGTAAAACCCCACCAAATCTAATTCTCTCTGCACATTTTATATCTGTCCCCCCTGCAGTGCACATGGTTTTGTCCATCTAAGAAGGATTTTGTCAGAAAGAGTGAACTAGAATAACCCCCTTTAAGACCAACTCTTAAGTTGTCTCTTTTATAATGTAGATGTTTATTTTTATTCTAATATATGTGTATGTCTGTGCATATCCACAGCTAAATTCTAAGAAGAAAACAAACAAAAAAAGCCAACCTGTTGTGGATACCGGAAAATTCCCTATTAGTGATGCCATAAAAAAAAAAAAGTTATTTCGTAGGAAAAATAAGATTCTGCAGCCACTCACAAACAAACTTTAATTATAAATGCATTAAGTGGTCATTACTAATTAGAAACACCATAAAAATAAGCTAATTTTTGAAGGAGGGGAAAAAGGCTTTTGCATGCTTGCAAACAAGGATCTTTTCAGTAAAATCTTCTCTTTTTAAAACAAAAAAATAATTTTGGTACTTCTGTATTATCACGGCGCCGATGCCCACGGATCGCATGCTATTTGCATACGATGCGATTTAGCACACCACCACTAGCCACATCAGCCCGAAGTGTGGCGAGCGCAGTGGCATGGGCGCCGTGATAATACACAAGTACCATCATTTTTTCTTCATAAGTACTTCCCCGCAATAGGATGTGAAATATTTTGCTAGTTTTCCCCACTAGATGTTACTTTATTGATATATGGATCTAATCTGTGCTCCCCTTTTTAAAAATATTATGACGCCACAATAACATACTGTACTGTAGCCAATTGTTGGCCCCAGCAGTGTTTATTCTCAAATTACCCTCCTGCATCCTATCTCTGTGCAATACAGTTTGTACTAACTGAAATGGAATGTGCACCATGTGACTGAGTGCAATGGGTTTGTTTACAAAAAAAAAAAAGACCGCATTTACACAAGCTGACTTTCTTGCTGTTGTATATATCTTGTAGTGTTTGGCGTGGGATGATTTAAGGTAGTATTTTCCAAACAGCTGCACTGTAGAGGATCAGAAAAGGGAGGACTAAGGAAAGAGCTATTTGTGCACTGTGAAGAGATATCTGAGGAATGTTTTCCTAATTAGCATTTTCATTGGCCTCTTGGCAGCCTCTGCCCAAACAGAACCCAGCGAAAGTCAAGCAAAACATGTTGAGGGGCCTCTAACATACAATAACAACAACATACAGAAAAGCTTTCGTGAGTTTTGCAGCAATGCAAAGCTTATTCATCGGTGTGCTAGTTTATCACATTTCTAGTTAAAACATGTTTCCAGGGATCAACATTTTTGAAAAACAGTATTTACACAAATCTTTGTGGTAAACAACTTTTACTTAACTACTTAAAAAAAAAAAAGGCTTGTATTAAAATCATGCAGCTAATACCCCCTTAAACAATGCACAAATAACCAGAGAGACCCGGGTTTTTGTCGGGTCGACCCGGATCACACTGCGGTGTGAAAGGGCCTTTTGAGATATACTGGGTTATTCCCGGGTTGCTGGGCAGTGTGAACAGATAACCCAGGTCCCGTTCACTTCTATGGAGGAGGCAACAGTAATACTTTAGTGCTCTCCCGCCCCCTCAGATGACGTCAGCGACATGGCAATAAGCTGGTTCGCTGTGAGCTGCAGTGGAGAGCAAATACCGGGTCCCTCATGGGACGGACCGGAGCCCAAATTTGTGAACTGAAAGCGGAATCATTTGGACAGAATTGACCTATGAACAAATGCATGCAAAACATTTGTTAGTATGTTGCTGAACGGATATACAAATTTGTTGTGGGTGGGATGCTATAATTGACCATTCTTGCTATAATTTTAGTTTCAGTGGATGAGGTGCCTAGTATTCTTGGTGGGTGTGGATCGTTTATTGACCACACTTGGGTCGACAGGGTTCTAGGTCGACATGGTTGAAGGTCGACAGGTGTCTAGGTCGAAATGGGACAAGTTCGGCATAGCGTTTGGTCGACCTGGGTTAGGTCAACAGGTCGCGAGGTCGACATGGGTTTTTTCACTGTTTTTTGACCCAAATGTCGACAGTCGACATGGACACAGTTGGAAGTCAACCGCAGCCCCTGGCATCGCTCGGCACATGACGGCTCAAAAAACTGTGAAAAAAACCCATGTCGACCTAACGCTATGTCGGCCTAGTTACATGTCGACCTAAGTTTGGTTGATAATACGACCGTATACCTTCTTGGTTTTGGTCCTAAAGAGTAATTCAAAACATTTTCAGATATATTAGAAGTTTTTGCAACAATGCTCGGAGGCAAGCCTTGTTTTCGTGTTGTTTTTTTTTTTTAAAGGTTTATGTTCGATTAAGCTACATGAAATGCACCGCACAAAATAATCATAACTGGACAGATTTAGTATTTATTTATTAACAGTTTCTTTATATAGCGAAGCAGACTCCGTAGCGCTTTACAATAGTAGACAGTGATAAAACAAACTGGGTAACAACAGACAGACTTAGAGGTAGGAGAGCCCTGCTGCAAGCTTGCAGTCTATAGGGATATAGGAGGGAAACACAAGGACAGGCATCAGTGATAGCATAGCAGTCCCACCAAGTTACAAGTCCAGAAGGGAAGCTATATGATACATAAGTGCCTCAGAGGGTTATGCGTGTAGAACATAAATATGGTAGGCTTGCCTGAAGAGGTGAGTTTTCAGGGAACACTTGAAAGTTTGGAGACTAGTGTAGAGTCTTATTGTGCGTGGAAGGGCATTCCATAGGATGGGAGCAGCCCGATGAAAGTCCTGTAATAGTGAATGGTACAGTAGCTAATGATCCGTGCAGAAGAGACCCAGATCTTGTGTAGAGCGGAGTAATCGAGATGGGAGATATTTTGTGATAAGTGCAGATATATATGCTGGTGCAGTATGTTTAATAGCTTTATATGTGAGTAGAAGTGTTTTATATTGAATACGGGAAAGACAAAGGCAACCAATGGAGGGACTGGCAGAGCAGATGATGAGCGTCTTGCAAGGAAGATCAACCTAGCAGCAGCATTTAAAATGGATTGCAATGGCGAGAGTCTGTTCTTGGGAAGACCAGTTAGGAGACTGTTGCAATAATCCATGCGGGATATAATGAGTGCATGGACAAGAGATTTAGTAGTGTCTTGTGTGAGATGTATAGCGCCCCTGAGAATGAAAAGGGGTAGTTGTCCAAAGCAACCAATCAACAACCAAGACTGTGCTTGATAACTGCTTTGCACAATTTCATAAAATGTTTATACAGTAGTAAAATCAGGTCACAGCGATTTCCAAAAGCTTATCTATTTGATGTTTTTCATACCCAAGGAAGACTCTGGGTACCTCCACTATGGCAGTACTGCTGCACAGAGTGCAAAAACAGTGGGGGCAGAACTGTTCACTGCAATGTCTTTGCCAAGTGCCTTTGCAATGTATCTTAGTAGAGGAGTGCCTGGCTACTTCTCTGCACTGTCCTAAATGAGCTCCACCTCCTCTGGCTCCCAGTGTTTGTTTGCAGAGAAGTCCATTACCCATCACCACACTGCCACAGCGCCGAGCACTAAGGGCCTTATTCTAGTTCACACTTTCTGACAAAATCCTTCTTAGATGAACAAAACCATGTGCACTGCAGGGGGGCAGATGTAACTTGTGCAGAGAGAATTAGATTTGGGTGAGTTATTTGTTTCTGTGCAGGGTAAATACTGGCTGCTTTATTTTTACACTGCAATATAGATCTCACTTTGAAGTTAAACCCCACCCAAATCTAACTCTCCCTGCACAAGTAACATCTGCCACACCTAAAGTGCACATGGTTTTGTCCATCTAAGAAGGATTGTCAGTGAGTGAACTAGAATAAGGCCCTAAGTTAGGAGCCGATCCATTGGGTGCAATAAAGTGGTTTAATGTTCTGCAGGGTGCTGATTTAAAGTGTCAGACTGTCACGAATACCCCTTTCCCACTGCAGCTCTTAAATGGTATATTGTCGTCTTTTTAGCCCTTTTAAATGGCTAGAGCGGAAAAGCTCCAGGATGCTTTACCCATTTAAAAAATACCGGTATTTGTTAATTGGGTAAAAATCACTGTTTTACCTCTTTAAGACCCGTTTTTTTTTGGCAGTGGGAAAGGGTCTTAAATGGTATCCCCTGGTACCTGCCCTGCGTGGGGGATCCGGGCAGCGGGGTCCGGCATGGGCACAGTACTTTGGGTCCCTCCCTGTGGCTGATGGATTCTGGGCAGTGGGGAGGCAGCGGGGTCCATCCCGCATGGGCACGATGCTGGTGGTGCAGCGGGTTCCATCCGGCGTCCGGGCAGTCCCTGTGGCTTAATGAAACGTTTAAAAAATTGGGTCAAAGCAGATTTGGCAGTGGGAAAGCAGCATTAGTGGCTGTGTGAGGCTGAGTCTCACACAACCACTTCAATGGCCAGGTGAGTGCTGAGCACTGCATCTATGGGGCGTATGTATTAAGCCTGGTACAGTGTTAAAGTGGAGAGTGATAATACACCATCCAATTGGCTCCTAACTGTCATTATCAAACACACCTGATTGGCTGGTGCGTTATCACCTTCTACTTCATCACGTTACCAGGCTTAATACATCTGTCCCAATGTGTTGTATAAGGGGCATAATGTGAATAAGGGGTTTTACTTTGTGGCATAATGTAAACAAGGGTTACCACTGTGTTTTAATGATTCAAAGGCACTACTGTGTGGTTTAATGTGCTTAAGGTTGCACTACTGTGTGTCCTAATGTGTGGCCATAGTTCTTTCCACAAGTCTATGCAGTTTTTTGAGCTGCCCTTATTCAAAATGAGGCAGTGCCAATTTATCTGGAACAGGATACCAAATTGTATAGATAGGACTCTGACCACTACATTGATCGTGGTTTAATTGCTTCCTTTGTATTACAGCTGGGTATAGAGTGTAGGCTTTGAGCAGGGCCTTCCTTCTTTCCTGCTGTCTTACTACCCAGTTTGTTTGTATCACTGTTTCCAATTGTAAAGCACAACATAATTTGCTGGGCAATAAAAGAAACTGTAAATACATATACAGATATAATGGTGGGTATTCAATGCACCGGCGAGCGCATGGCAGTGAATCCTGTTTTGGATTCGCCGTGCGCTCGCCGTGATTCTTCTGTCCCCCGCAATTCGCCACCAGCCGATACTATTCAATGCGTCAGGGGCTCGCTGCCCCTGACGGCGAAAATGATCCCTTATGACGAATTCAGCTCCCTGCCACTGCTGCTGGGGATGGAGTGGAGTCCCGGCGGGGGAGCGCGCTTATGCCGGCGGGAGACTCATCACACAGCCTGAGGACGGGTGCAGCAGCAGCAGACCTCCGGCTCCAGCAGTCGCTGTGGAGTGCTGACATCTGCTAACACTGCGCTGGGCTGCTGGAGGTCTGCTATTGCTGCTGCTGCTGGACCCGTCTCTCCCTACTGTCAGGTCAGTGTCCCACCTGTTGCCTTCTGGGGTCGGGGAGCAGAGCGGGCTGCGTGTCGGGTGTCGGATCCCGGCTGAGAGGTGCCCGGGCTGCTCAGCAGCATCTTCCTCCAGGTGCCCCCCTTTCTCCTCCGCAGCGGTCCGCACTTTACTGAACGGGCGGGGGGCACAGTTGATCTGACATAACGGCTGCAGGGAGCCCCTGTCCGCCCGTGGGTGGCATGCAGCAGGGTCTGGCAGGATGTCCCTGCGGTGTATGTGAGATCAACGGGGGGGTCCCTGCAGTGGATGGGAACTACTAGTTCCCCCCCCCCCACTGCAGGGACCCTGCTACTGATCTCACATACACTGTAGGGACCTCCTGCCCGCCAGCACTACCTGACATGACCCTGCGCTGCCAGACCCCACTGCATGCCACCCACCAGCGGGCAGGGGGTCCCTGCAACCCTTATTTGAGATCAGCGGGGCCCCCCTGCAATATGTAAGTGAATCAGCTGCACAGCATATGTAATGTGACCAGCAGCGCCCCCCTGCATATGGTATGTAAAAAAAAATATATATAATTAAAAATATATTTGTGTTACTTGTCCAGTTAAAAAAATAGAAAGACTCATAAAAAAAATTAATAAAAGATTTTTTTACACCCCCCCCCCCCAAAAAAAACCCCCCATCATTTTAAAGGATCACATTCCAGTTCACTTAAAAAAGATGACGAATGCTAAACGGAGAATCATGGCGAAAATCAATGGAGAAAGCAGTTCTCCATTTGAGCATTGAATACACTGTCAGCGAATTCCACTAAAAACCCCATTGAAAATCACAGGCGAATTGTGGAGAATCATTTACGGCGAATCGGCAGACATTCGCTGTTCATTTGTGGCGAATTGCCTCCATTGAATATGGCGAATTGTTTTTTGTGACAGAAAATTCGCCGTTAACCCACCGAATTGCCAGATTCACTGAAAAAAACCGGCGAATCTGAGGCATTGAATACTGGCCAATATATTTACAATTAGACTGGCACTCCATAATATAAAAGCCAATGGCCTGTTTGCCCCTGCACTGAAATCATAGAAAACCAAAATGTCAAACTGAGACCGTAGGAAGAACAATAGTGTGTGTGTGTGTGTGTGTGTGTGTGTGGCTATAGAGAAAAAAATAACTACTATGGCATGTGTAATTATTTTAGCCATCCAGATTGAATAAAAGGTTACTGTAAAGGATATTGTATGGTAGACATGTTTTCGATACATAAGTGCTGAACATATATTGCATGTGGGTGTTGTGACCCTTGTATTTAGGTGTTGTGAATGTCTAATATCAAACAATGGATAATAAGTGAAGTGCGCAGTTTACGTGCCGAATCCGTAAACTTACAACCTTTTTTTTTCTCCCTAGCTACGGGCGAACTAAAGTGTAGCGACCCTTATCTGTGTATAAAACACGTATCCTTTCGCAGTACTTAGTACTTAATTAGAAGTAAAAAATACCAGGTATAATTTCCTTTAAATCTTTCCGCTTATTGCAAATAATAGTCGAGACTTGGTATAAACTCCGGAATAAGGGTATAAAGTCCTTAACCATATATTTGAGTCCCTAGCAGACAGCAGGGGGTTACCAAAATATATAAGCAAATAACAGGATATACAGATCACTATACAATACAAAACAATATCTAATTAAAAGGGGGAATACAGATATAAATACAATCTGCTCAAATACACAGAAAAGGAAACGGTTACCATCGCTTGCGCCCCCAGACCGGGGAACTATAGTCAGAGATCCTGATCAGTGGGAAGTAAAAGCAAATGGAATGTTCTGACTCCTTGAACAAAAAGATGTGTCCACACAAAGGGATGCAATAAAGTTCTCTATTGGTGGAGATCCGGTTTCGCTTCTCCTTGATTGGTCCAGATAAATGCACAGCTGTCTTTGTCCCAAGGCATCATCATAGGGTTGGAACTCAAGCTGTGAAACATGTTAGATCCGAATCTCCCAATTACACAAACTTGTGGCAACATGGAACATCAAATATATATTTGGTCCATAACTTTAGACTGGTACATATTGTGTACTTTATACATGAACTGGAGCGCTGACCATGAGAGACGGAACATACAGATGCGAATTATGTACAAAGAAGGTCGTGTTTTACCATTTAAGCTATGTGCTGTGAATTAAAACCATTTATCTATTTTATTATTTGCGAGTGTGGGATATGAATTTATGTGTAGTAATATGACTGCGCACAGGGTTTGCATTGTTATATTACCTGGTTCCTATACTCCATTTACGTAACTGTGCGAACCAAGATGGCAGCCATACCATTCTATTGTGGTGTATATGCAACTCGACTTTGAGTGTGGTGGGTGGTCAAATATATGCAGGTAGTGTCAATATGGAAGCTAGTTTTTTAATGCAATTTATGATGGATAAAATAGCAATAAAAGCTATAAATCAGTTACAATTGATATGGTAATGTAGTATAAAGCACTAGACAACATGCAAAAGACTTAACAGTTTACAGTAGGTGGAGTAGTACAAATTTAACAGTGGTTGTATCGTTAATATTGATCATTTCCGACTAGGGTATGCATAGTATAACTTAATTTGAAAATAAAGTGTGCCCATGAACACATACATTATAAAACAATGTAGACCTACAGTGGGGGGAATAGTTCTTCCAGGGAGGCAAATTTGACTTCACGCTAATGGTGGTAGTCTTTTACATGCCCCACAGATAAAGCCTATTTTTGCACCAGGTGCTTTAACTTCATGGCAGGGCATCACTGATCTAGACTATCAGGACATATACTAAACCTTAATCATAAGACTATTTTCTTCATAAAGAGTCACACTATGCAGTGGTGTAAGTTTATCCACAATTGCCCGGAGGCAAGCTAAATCATTGGTGCCCCCCGAATAGCTCAATCGGTAAGGTATCTGTCTCCAGTAAGACTAGTGATGAGCGGGTCCGGATCTCCGAGATCCGGATCTGCACGGACGTCCTGAATCCGAATCCGGATCCAGGACGTCCGCGGACTCCCGCGCAGGCCCGGAGCCGAAATCGAGGCCCGACGTCACATTGGTGACGTCGGATTCTCGCGAGATCCGGATTACATAAAAGCCGGGACCCGCCGCCGCCATCTTCATTCTGTGGGGCGACGCAGAGCAGGCAGCAGTGCTGCCAGAGAGGGGGGTTTTATTTATTGCTCCGTGAGGGGGGTTTGCTGGAGCGTTGTGTGTGTCACTGTGCTGCTTGCTGCTAAAGAGCTGCAAGTACAGAGGGGGTTTAATCATTTTTATTGTGCTGCTGGAGAGTGATTTTTTTTTCTATATTGCTGTAGCCTGCTCATCTGTAATTTGTGTCACTGCTGCTGCTACAGAATACTACAGACAGAGGGGGGTTTATTGTACTGCCGCAGAGGGGGTTTTCTTTCTATATTGCTATAGCCTGCTCATCTCTAATTGTGTCACTGCTGCTGCTAGCCTGCTACAGAATACTACAGACAGAGGGGGGTTTAATAATTTTTATTGTGCTGCCAGAGAGGGTTTTTGTGCTGCCTGGCTACCTGTTATATGGTTGTAAACACCTACCAGGCAGTCACCTCTGTTGTTGCCAGTGCCACTACCTTGTACCTACCTCTCAGAGTATATAAAAAAAAAATAAAAATAAAATTAAAAATATATAAAAATATAAAAAAAAAAAATTAAGTTGTTGTTGTTGCTGACACCACTGGCTGCCGTTAGATATCACAGACTCAGTAATTAAATTTTTAACTGTGGTTTGCTGACGCCACTTGTTGTGTTACCTACCAGTGTATCCACTTTTGTATCTTGCTGCTGTTGTCACTGGCTAGTGACAACAACCAGCTGATATCTGGGTATCCAGTTTGCTGCCACCGCTGCCGTTACATATATCGCAGTAAATAACTCCGGTTTGCTGACGCCACTTGTTGTGTTACCTACCAGTGTATCCACAAAATAAATATTGTATCTTGCTGCTGTTGTCACTGGCTAGTGACAACCAGCTGATATCTGGGTATCCAGTTTGCTGCCACCGCTGCCGTTACATATATCGCAGTAAATAACTCCGGTTTGCTGACGCCACTTGTTGTGTTACCTACCAGTGTAACTATCCACAAAATAAATATTGTATCTTGCTGCTGTTGTCACTGGCTAGTGACAACCAGCTGATATCTGGGTATCCAGTTTGCTGCCACCGCTGCCATTACATATATCGCAGTAAATAACTCCGGTTTGCTGACGCCACTTGTTGTGTTACCTACCAGTGTAACTATCCACAAAATAAATATTGTATCTTGCTGCTGTTGTCACTGGCTAGTGACAACCAGCTGATATCTGGGTATCCAGTTTGCTGCCACTGCTGCCGTTACATATATCGCAGTAAATAACTCCGGTTTGCTGACGCCACTTGTTGTGTTACCTACCAGTGTAACTATCCACAAAATAAATATTGTATCTTGCTGCTGTTGTCACTGGCTAGTGACAACAACCAGCTGATATCTGGGTATCCAGTTTGCTGCCACTGCTGCCGTTACATATATCGCAGTAAATAACTCCGGTTTGCTGACGCCACTTGTTGTGTTACCTACCAGTGTAACTATCCACAAAATAAATATTGTATCTTGCTGCTGTTGTCACTGGCTAGTGACAACCAGCTGATATCTGGGTATCTAGTTTGCTGCCACCGCTGCCGTTACATATATCGCAGTAAATAACTCCGGTTTGCTGACGCCACCTGTTGTGTTACCTACCAGTGTAACTATCCACAAAATAAATATTGTATCTTGCTGCTGTTGTCACTGGCTAGTGACAACAACCAGCTGATATCTGGGTATCCAGTTTGCTGCCACCGCTGCCGTTACATATATCGCAGTAAATAACTCCGGTTTGCTGACGCCACCTGTTGTGTTACCTACCAGTGTAACTATCCACAAAATAAATATTGTATCTTGCTGCTGTTGTCACTGGCTAGTGACAACAACCAGCTGATATCTGGGTATCCAGTTTGCTGCCACTGCTGCCGTTACATATATCGCAGTAAATAACTCCGGTTTGCTGACGCCACTTGTTGTGTTACCTACCAGTGTATCCACTTTTGTATCTTGCTGCTGTTGTCACTGGCTAGTGACAACAACCAGCTGATATCTGGGTATCCAGTTTGCTGCCACTGCTGCCGTTACATATATCGCAGTAAATAACTCCGGTTTGCTGACGCCACTTGTTGTGTTACCTACCAGTGTATCCACAAAATAAATATTGTATCTTGCTGCTGTTGTCACTGGCTAGTGACAACAACCAGCTGATATCTGGGTATCCAGTTTGCTGCCACCGCTGCCGTTACATATATCGCAGTAAATAACTCCGGTTTGCTGACGCCACTTGTTGTGTTACCTACCAGTGTAACTATCCACAAAATAAATATTGTATCTTGCTGCTGTTGTCACTGGCTAGTGACAACAACCAGCTGATATCTGGGTATCCAGTTTGCTGCCACCGCTGCCGTTACATATATCGCAGTAAATAACTCCGGTTTGCTGATGCCACCTGTTGTGTTACCTACCAGTGTAACTATCCACAAAATAAATATTGTATCTTGCTGCTGTTGTCACTGGCTAGTGACAACAACCAGCTGATATCTGGGTATCCAGTTTGCTGCCACTGCTGCCGTTACATATATCGCAGTAAATAACTCCGGTTTGCTGACGCCACTTGTTGTGTTACCTACCAGTGTATCCACTTTTGTATCTTGCTGCTGTTGTCACTGGCTAGTGACAACAACCAGCTGATATCTGGGTATCCAGTTTGCTGCCACTGCTGCCGTTACATATATCGCAGTAAATAACTCCGGTTTGCTGACGCCACTTGTTGTGTTACCTACCAGTGTAACTATCCACAAAATAAATATTGTATCTT
This sequence comes from Crinia signifera, assembly GCF_055691185.1. Lineage (NCBI taxonomy): Eukaryota > Metazoa > Chordata > Amphibia > Anura > Myobatrachidae > Crinia > Crinia signifera. The sequence goes on along the minus strand of NC_139217.1, from coordinate 239,470,123 downwards.
GCTGCTGTTGTCACTGGCTAGTGACAACAACCAGCTGATATCTGGGTATCCAGTTTGCTGCCACTGCTGCCGTTACATATATCGCAGTAAATAACTCCGGTTTGCTGACGCCACTTGTTGTGTTACCTACCAGTGTATCCACTTTTGTATCTTGCTGCTGTTGTCACTGGCTAGTGACAACAACCAGCTGATATCTGGGTATCCAGTTTGCTGCCACTGCTGCCGTTACATATATCGCAGTAAATAACTCCGGTTTGCTGACGCCACTTGTTGTGTTACCTACCAGTGTATCCACAAAATAAATATTGTATCTTGCTGCTGTTGTCACTGGCTAGTGACAACAACCAGCTGATATCTGGGTATCCAGTTTGCTGCCACCGCTGCCGTTACATATATCGCAGTAAATAACTCCGGTTTGCTGACGCCACTTGTTGTGTTACCTACCAGTGTAACTATCCACAAAATAAATATTGTATCTTGCTGCTGTTGTCACTGGCTAGTGACAACAACCAGCTGATATCTCGGTATCCAGTTTGCTGCCACCGCTGCCTACCGTTAGATATCGCAGTACATAACTCTGGTTTGCTGACGCCACTTGTTGTGTTACTGATATATATCCACTTTTGTATCTTGCTGCTGTTGTCACTGGATAGTGACAACAACCAGCTGATATCTCGGTATCCAGTTTGCTGACACCGCTGCCTACCGTTAGATATCCAAAATATGGAGGATAAAAAAAAAGGAAAAGATGAGGAGCCACTTCGTCGTGCTTCTGAAGCTGATGCCACTAGTCATCATGACATAGGCGATGAAATGCCATCGACGTCGTCTGCCAAGGCCGATGCCCAGTGTCAAAGTAGAGGGCATGTAAAATCCAAAAAGCCAAAGTTGAGTAAAAGGCCCTTAAAAAGAAAAAGCAAATCATTGGAGGAGAAACTTAAAGTTGCCAGTGTGCCATTTACAACGCGGAGTGGCAAGGAACGGCTACGGCCATGGCCTATGTTCATGACTAGTGGCTCAGCTTCACAAGATGATCAAAGTCCTCCTCCTCCTCCTCCTCCTCCTCCTCCTCCTCCTCCTCCTCCTCCTCCTCCTCCTCCTCCTCCTCCTTCTCCCACTTTAAAATTTAAGAGATTTAAGGTGTCACCAACAAAAATCCAGCAAACAACTCTGCCTTCCAAAGAAGACATGGTATCACAAATCCCAGTGGAGAGTCCAAGGGTGTTGGTGGTTGCGATGCCTGACCTTCCCATCACTGTACGGGAAGAGGATGCTCCTTTCAGCATTCGCAGCACACCCTCTGCATGTGCTGGAAGGATCACAGACAGTGCAGTTGCAGATGTCGATAATGAAGGTGTCAGTGTTGTACACCAGGAGGAGGATATTGATGAAGCTGGTGCTGAGGGAGAAATTGACGAGGAGGACGATGCTGATGCGGTTTGCTTAAATGAGGCACCGGGCAAGACAGTTGTTGTCCGTGAGATCCCAAAGGGCATCACCATGCCTGGACAGAAGACCAATAAATCCACCTCTTCGGTCTGGAATTATTTTTATCCCAAACCGTCCAACAATTGTTTTGCCATATGTAGCTTATGCAAAGCTCAAATAAGCAGGGGTAAGGACGTTTCCCACCTAGGGACATCCTCCCTTCTACGTCACTTGAAGAGCGTTCATAAGTTGCTGTTTAGTTCAGAAACTGTGGCTAAGAATGTACACAGTCCAGGGACAACTAAATCCCTTTGTCCTGTTGTGTCCACGTGCCCAACTACACCGCAAAGTCCCTCCTCGTCAATTTCTTCCTCAATGAGGATTGGGAGTAGTCCTATAGGCCATGTTACTTGCCTGACTGACTCCTCTCCTATCCGGGATTCTTCTGGAGGATCCTGCATTGCTACGCCTCCTACTGCTGCCGCTGCTGCTGTTGCTGCTGGGAGTCATTCATCATCCCGGAGGGGAAGTCGGAACACTTATTTCACTAAGCAATTGACTGTCCAACAGTCCTTTGCCATGAAGATGAAGTATGACAGCAGTCATCCAATGGCAAAGCGGGTAACTGAGGCCTTAGCAGATCTGATTGTATTAGATGTGCTTCCGGTGTCCATAACTGCTGGAGTAGGATTTAGACGATTGATGGACTTAGTGTGTCCCCGTTACAAAATACCGTCAAGATTCCACTTCGCTAGACAGGCGATACCGAAGCTGTACAGTGAAGTGCATAAAAGTGTTCTCAGTGCCCTGAAAAATGCGGTCATACCCACTGTCCACTTAACAACGGACATGTGGACAAGTGGAAAAGGGCAGACTAGGGATTACATGACCGTGACAGCCCACTGGGTAGATGAATCACCTTGTCCAGCAGCAACAACAGCAGCAGCACCAGTAGTAGGACCTGGGAAATGCCAGCTCCTTCCTAGGCAGGCTACGTTGTGTGTAACCGCTTTCCGTAAGAGGCACACCGCCGATAACCTCTTACAGAAACTGAGGGTAATCATTGGGCAATGGCTTACCCCTCTTAGACTCTCCTGGGGATTTGTGGTGTCAGACAATGCCTGCAATATCGTGCGGGCATTAAAGCAGGGCAAATTCCAGCATGTGCCCTGTTTTGCTCACACGATAAATTTGGTGGTCCAGAGTTTTCTAAGAGACAACAGAGCTGTGCAGGGGACTCTTTCGGTGGCCCGAAAAATTTGTGGCCACTTTCGTCATTCGGCGGCTGCATGCCAAAGACTGGAGCGGCAGCAAACACTGTTGAACCTGCCCCTCCATCAGCTGAAGCAAGAGGTCGTAACGCGGTGGAACTCAACCCTCTATATGCTTCAGAGGATGGAGGAGCAGCAAAGGGCCATTCAAGCCTATACATCCACCTATGACATAGGCAAAGGAGGGGGTATGCACCTGACTCAAGCACAGTGGAGAATGATTTCAGTGTTGTGCAAGATTCTCCAACCCTTCGAACTTGCCACACGTGAAGTCAGTTCAGACACTGCCAGCTTGAGTCAGGTCATTCCCCTCATCAGGCTTTTGCAGAAACAGTTGGAGAAAGTGAAGGAGGAGCTGAGACGGAGCGAGTCCTCTAAGCATGTGGGACTTGTGGATGAAGTCCTTCATACGCTTTGCCAGGATTCGAGGGTGGTACAAATTTTGAAATCAGAGGAGTACATTTTGGCCACCGTGCTCGATCCTCGGTTTAAAGCCTACGTGGTGTCACTCTTTCCGGCGGACACAAGCCTGCAGAAGTGCAAAGAACTGCTGGTTAGAAAACTGTCATCTTCTGAAGTGGAAAGTGACTCAGCAGCACCTTCTCCTTCATTTTCTCCAGCAACTGGTTCTGCAAGGAAACAACTGCGATTTCCTAAACCCCCCGCTGGTGGTGATAAAGGACCAAGTTTGGACATTTGGTCTGGGCTGAAGGACCTTCCAACAATTTCTGACATGTCTACTTCCACTGCCTATGATGCTATCACCATTGACAGAATGGTGGAGGATTATATGGGTGACAGCACCCAAGTAGGCATGTCAGAGAGTCCTTACCAGTACTGGCAGAAAAAAAAGGAAATTTGGAAGCCCCTGTACAAACTGGCTCTATATTACCTCAGTTGCCCTTCCTCCAGTGTGTACTCCGAAAGAGTTTTTAGTGCAGCTGGGAACCTTGTCAGCAATAAGCGTAGGAGGTTGCTTCCAAAAAATGTGGAGAAGATGATGTTCATAAAAATGAATTATCAATTCTACGAGAAAGACCAGCGTCCACAAAGTACACAGGAACCTGTGGTGGTGGATTCCAGCGGGGACGAATTAATACTCTGTGAGGGTGAGGAAGAACAAGATACTGATGGTGGTGAGGAATCGCTGGATGAGGATGAGGACGACCTTTTGCCTCTGTAGAGCCAGTTTGTGCAGGGACATATTAAATGGCAGCTTGTGATGTGGGGGCCCAAACGAACCAATCATTTCAGCCACAGTCGTGTGGCAGACCCTGTGGCTGAAATGATTGGTTTGTTAAAGTGTGCGTGTCCTGTTTATACAACATAAGGGTGGGTGGGAGGGCCCAAGGACAATTCCATCTTGCACCTCTTTTTTGTCTTTTGAATAATGTGCTCTTTGGGGCCTAGTTTGGGTGGGAGTGCCGTAGGACAATTCCATCTTGCACCTCTTTTTTGTCTTTTGAATAATGTGCTCTTTGGGGCCTAGTTTGGGTGGGAGTGCCCTTGGACACTTCTATCTTGCACCTCTTTTTTGTCTTTTGAATAATGTGCTCTTTGGGGCCTAGTTTGGGTGGGAGTGCCGTAGGACAATTCCATCTTGCACCTCTTTTTTGTCTTTTGAATAATGTGCTCTTTGGGGCCTAGTTTGGGTGGGAGTGCCCTTGGACACTTCCATCTTGCACCTCTTTTTTGTCTTTTGAATAATGTGCTCTTTGGGGCCTAGTTTGGGTGGGAGTGCCCTTGGACACTTCCATCTTGCACCTCTTTTTTGTCTTTTGAATAATGTGCTCTTTGGGGCCTAGTTTGGGTGGGAGTGCCGTAGGACAATTCCATCTTGCACCTCTTTTTTGTCTTTTGAATGATGTGCTCTTTGGGGCCTAGTTTGGGTGGGAGGGCCCTTGGACAATTCCATCTTGCACCTCTTTTTTTCTTTTGAATAATGTGCTCTTTGGGGCCTAGTTTTTCTATCTGCCACTGCAGTGCCACTCCTAGATGGGCCACGTGTTTGTGCCGCCCATTTGTCTTGCTTATCATAGTCATCCAGCTACCTCGGTGCAACATTTTGGCCTAAAAACAATATTGTGAGGTGTGAGGTCTTCAGAATAGACTGTAAATGAGTGGAGAAGAAAGCTGATGGGGTTAATAATAGCATAGGAGCAAAAAAACACCTAAATTATGCAATGTTAACCATTTTTATGCTTTTTTCAAAAAAATCAGAACCCAAAACCCAAAACCTTTAGGGGGTGTTTTGGCAAAACCCATTAGAACCCAAAACCTGAAGGTAATCAGAACCCAAAACCCAAAACCCAAAACGCGAAAAAGTGTCCGGTGCACATCTCTAAGTAAGACAGGTCATGGGTTCTAATACAGTGTGTGACATTTGTAAAAATTTTAGGAGGGGGAGTCATAGACGCGATATCAATGGCTTTCAACTAACTCATTCAAACTTGCAGGGGAGGAGAGGTGCCCCCTTGGGAGCAAGAGCCCGGCTTCAGATGACTCCATTGCCTCCCAGAGTTATGCCCCTGACACTGGGCTCTGTCATTTTGGTTTAGATTAGCTTACCACTGCTCAAGCAATTCCAGTCCAGATCTCCTGCACATGACTCCAGAGGGGTTCGGTATGATTTACCTACAATCAAAATCCCGACGGTCAAAATGCAGACAGCAATTGACCGACTGTCAAAATACCTATTTGAAAAATTAGACCCATGTTTATCATATTTTTTTTAAGTCTGTATGTTGACATAGGTCGACATGAATTCCATGTACGGTGCCTCGCTGTGCTCGGCATACTATTATATCCCCCCTCTATGTCCACTGGGATGGTAAAGTATGTACAATTCTGTTTCAATTTAAAAAAAATTGGTGTTTTGATCTTGTCTGTATTTTGACCGTCGGGATTTTGATTGTAGGTAAATTGACCGCATCCGCTATCGACAGTCAGGGCCCGCTATATAAACTGTTTCCAGCTAGCTACTAACTGCCAGTTCAACCTCTACAGTTTTTCCGCCTACTCAATTTCTTTAGTTCCAGAGTTTCTATCCATAGAGTGTACACAGCCGGATTTGATAGACTAAGTTCTAGTTTTCTACTTTTACAGTATTAGTAGAATTCTAAAGATCTATTCAGCTCTCCTGTGTGTTAATAAAGATTTAAAGTATTTGCTTTATTTCTGTTTTCCATGTGAACACCATTTATGTAGGACTGCTATTATAAAGGGGTTTTAGCTCTCCTGTGTATTATCAATCACCCATCAAAGCAGCTAGTGAGTTTAGTCTGAACTACATCATCAGCCAGTCTGATCTGCTGGGCATTACAGACCTTTGTGCTTCAAGACTCGATCACATTTTGAAGCTTGAAACATCTGTCCAACAGCCAGTCAATCAGCTCCTACCTGCCATGTTACAGGCTGGGTTTGAAAAATGACAGGTAGGAGCCAATTATCACAAATTTTTGAAGCTTGATACACCTGGCTGGCCCACAGTATTTACAATACTTCATTCATCAGTGTAGCCTGTAGTAACCAGACTACATCTACCACTTCATCCATTTTCAGCATACTGTATTATGCAGGGAAGCACTAAAAGGAATTGTGTGGGAAATGGTTTTTGAGGGAAAAAACGCAGATGAAATGTGGGATACTTTAAAAAAATTAGCTTGAATCACTAACTAATAAATACATTCCTAAATAGAATAGAATAAGGGTACATTTAATTTAAAAAAAAAAGCCACCATGGATGGACAAAAGTAAGGTCAGTAATCAACAATAAATTAAGAGCATTTAAATTCTATAAAAATAACTTAACGATGAGGCGTTCAACAAATACAAAGAATCAAACAAAACTTGTAAAGGGGTAATCAAAGTGGCTAAAAGGGACTACGAAGAGCGCATAGCCACTGAGAGCAAAACCAACCCCAAGAAGTTTTTCAAATACATAAATAGTAATCGTATAATTAAGGAGAATATAGGCCCATTATCCAAAACCAACAGAAATTTTTTACAGAGGATCAGGGAAAAGCAGAACTGTTAAATGAGTTGGTACTTGTTTCCTAGCACGGCCACAATCGCGGGCATCGCGGGTCATTTATAATGGTCTGCGATGCGACCGACGCGATGCCCGCGATTTCCTATTGAAAAAGTCAAAATCGAGTCGGTCGCATCGCATGCGGGCAAAAAAAGCATGCGATGGTACCGACGCGATGCCCGCGATTTCCCATAGGGAACAATGTAAAATGCCTCAATTTACCCAAATCAATATAGGGAACAATGTTAAATGGCCCAGAGACCCCAAAATACCCCCCTGAACAGTGAAATGGCCCCCCAAAAATTGTTAATGCCACCCCACGATCAACGTGAACCCGAAGCGTGGCGAGTGCAGCGGTACGCGTCCTCCGACCTTTTCATACCCCCACTATCCACGTCGGCGTGGAGTTGAGAATAGAAAGTGTGGCGAGCGCAGCGAGCCACCGAGCCCGAAGCGTGGCGAGGGGACGCGGATACCTGTGAAGGCCGCGAGGGGACGCGGATACCTGTGAAGGTATCCGCGTCCCCTCGCGGGGCTCGCCACGCTTCGGGCTCGCTGCGCTCGCCACACTTTCTATTCTCAACTCCACGCTGACGTGGATAGTGGGGGTATGAAAAGGTCGGAGGACGTGTACCGCCGCCCCTCGCGGGCTCGCTGCGCTCGCCACGCTTCGGGTTCACGTTGATCGTGGGGTGGCGTTAACAATTTTTGGGGGGCCATTTCACTGTTCAGGGGTTTTTTTTGGGGTCTATGGGCCATTTAACATTGTTCCCTATGTTGATTTGGGTAAATTGAGCCATTTTCCATTGTTCCCTATGGGAAATCGCGGACATCGCGTCGGTCGCATCGCATGCGATTTTTTTTTGGCCGCATGCGATGCGACCGACGCAATTTTTTTTACCTGCGATGCCCGAGATCCTAATCGTTGTGGCTGTGCTAGGAAACAAGTACCAATGAGTTCTTCTCATCAGTGTTTACTAAGGGAGAGCAGACAGTGGAACGCACACGTACCACAAATAGGATGAATAAGCGGGATCTCTCTATAGAGGCTCAGTAAAATCAAAACAAACAAATTGCCAGGGCCAGATGGGATTCACCCCAGGGTACTAATGGAATTATGGGAGGAACTAGCATCCCTAAAATACATTACATCTTTGATAATTCACTTTCAACAGGTAAGGTACCAAAAGACTGGAGAATAACCTAGGTAGTGCCAATATTTAAAAAAAGGAAAAATGGAGGAGCCAGCTAACAACAGACCTGTGAGTCTAACATCAATAGTTGGAAAAATATTTGAAGGATTTTTAAGGGATGGTATCCAGGAATATTTAGACCTTCATAGCTTACCCTGTACTAACCAACACGGGTTTGTGAAAATCGTTCATGCCAAACTAATTTACTAGGATTCTATGTGGAGGTTAGCAAAAACCTTGATAACGGAAGCAATGTACTGTAGACGTGATTTTCCTTGATTTTGCTAAAGCTTTTGATACAGTACCACACAAGAAGTTGATAAAGAAAATGGAGGATCTGGGATTAGGGGGAAATATCTGTAGATGAGTAAAGAACTGGCTGTGCAATAGAGAACAAAGAGTGGTCGTGAACAGTGCTGTATCAAATATGACACCAGTACTAAGTGGGGTGCCACAAGGTTCGGTACTAGGGACGATTTTTATAAACTATATAGGGATTGGGTTACTCTGCAATGTATCCAACTTTGCAGATGACACAAAACTGAGCAGAGCTATTAAATCATCAGATGTCACCACATTTCAAAATGATTTTGACAATGAGTGGGCAAAAAAATGGAAGATGAGGTTCAATGTAGTTAAATGTAAGGTTATGCATCTTGGGAGACATAACCAGTGTGCTAGTTATAACCTAAATGGGGAGGAATTGGGTAATTCAGTACTTTGAAAAGGATCTAGGAGTCCAAATAGACAACAAACTAGGGTGTAGTGCTCAATGTAATATAGCAACAAAAAAAGCCAACAAAATTCTAGCATGTATTTAAAAGGGCATGGAAACTAGGGACTCAAAAGTAATTATGCCACTGTACAAAGCACTGGTTAGACCTCATCTCTAATATGGAGTACAATTCTGTGCCCCACACTATAAGAAGGACATCATATAATTAGAAAAAAATCAAAAAAAGAGCAACATTGAGGGGAATGGAGAATTTAAGCTATGAGGAGAGATTAAGCAATCTGGGACTATTTACATTAGAGAACAGACGTTTAAGGGGCGACATGCTCAACATATACAAATATATCACCGTCAAAGCAGTCAAACTTTGTAACTCACTTCCTAGTGAAGTGGTGTCGGCAGGCACTATAAATACATTTAAAATAAGGCTGGTCAAACATTTATTAGTTAAAAACATCCATGGGTACAGTTAAGAAACATAATCCTAATCTCTAATATACCTGAGCATACTATACTAGAAGGGACAAGCTATTCTAAAACCAGGCTGAACTAGATGGACGCAAGTCTTTATTCAGCCCTACCTACTATGTAACTATGTACCTGGCAAATACCAAGATCTCGAGTGCCATCTGCTGGTATAGATAATCAGAGACATTATTAACCTGAACTCTCAGCACTGTTCCATACTGCTTATGTTCCATGCTGATAAAAAGCGTAACTCAATTCCTAATATGAGAGACTTCCATGGGTGACGGGGGGGGGGGGGCAGGTACAGTTTGACCAGGCCTGTCGGGGGGGGGGGGGGGGGGCAGGTACAGTTTGCCCGGGCCTGTCGGGGGGGGGGGGGCAGGTACAGTTTGCCCGGGCCTGTCGGGGGGAGGGGCAGGTACAGTTTGGGCTCTGGTCTGGACAGTATTTTTTTTAATTTGGTGGCGAGTGCGCCGGAGTCAGCTGTTCAGCAGCGGCATTGACAGTGCGGATGTGGGCTGGCGTGGGGGCAGCAGCATCACAGAGGTCCTTTCTGAGTGTCGTTCCACTCTCCGACTCCAGGGCGTAACTTGGAAGTTTACCTTGGCTCTGTGACAGGAGGATACTTAGGGTAGGTAGTCTCTGGGTGCCAGGAGGAACTGTGTCAGAGAGAGGCCACCAACTCCGCAGAATCCAGCCCGCCCCGCTCCCCACATTCTCACCCCAACCGCCTCCAGCAGCAGAAGGTGCCAGTGCCATATATCCAGCCCAGCAGTCCCAGACCTGGTTCCCCACCCATGTCCAGGTCACTGTGTGTTCCAAGGTGGAAGGTGGGTGGCTGGTTGCCCTGTGTCTGCTGCCTCCCTGCATGCTGCTAGGGCTAACATCTGACTCTGGAAGTCTGCATCTAACCCCTGGCAGAGCGTGTACTGTAACTCCATGACAACGAGCATGTTAACCCCTGGCAAAGCAAGTAACCCATGTCAGAGCATGTAAATTCATGGCAACGAGCATGTTGAACCCTGGCAGAGCAGATTAATCCCATGGCACTGAGCAGGTTAATCCACTAATTTGCAATGAGCAGTACGGGGTGTGGAATAACGTGTAATGGGCATTACGGCATGTGGTAAAATATGTAATGGGTATTACGGTGTATAGCATAATGTGTACTTCCCACTACAATGTGTGGCATAATATGTAATGAGCATTATGGCATGTGGTATAATATGTAATGGGTGCAGCGGCGTAACAACGGGTCCACAGAGTGTGCGGAGAGCTACGTCCTTGGGGGCCCCAGGAAGTTGTTGTACTGGGGCCCAGGATTTCTCTTGGTGGCCCTGGAGACTTCTATATTCCGGGCACTCCCTACAGTTGTGTGAAGATCATTTTCGACAGGCGATGGTTGATGGTAATAGACCTCTGCTTTCATATGGCCCCATTGGCTTTGCTGATGTGGCCTTCCATGTTTCTCTCTAAAGTGCTGCAGAATGTGTGCGATATATAAGTAACTGGTAATAATTCATATTCAAATATTACAACATCTTTATAGATTGTTTTCATCTATTGTTCTACACCAGCAATCGCTAACCAGTCACTCGCTAGCGACAGGTAGCTCGCCATCATAATTGCGGTAGCATGCTTTGTGATGGGAAGTCACTTCACAGCACTCAAAGCACATGGGGACGCGGTGTGTATCCTGGTCAGTGTGCTGTAGACAGCGCTGGACATGCACTTGCTCCCAGCACCCGCTGGTCACTGTGTTTTACCTGCGGCTTCCGTCTGCTGTACCCACCATCTGAGTGTTCATCCCTGAACCTTGGACCAGCTCCCTACCCTTCCCTGAGTCTTACAGCTCTGGTGGGATTTGGTATTACACCACTCAGCAGTCACAGGCACTGGGATCCATGCACCTGTACATAGGGAGAACTATGCCTCCACGGATCCCGTACATCAGGTAGAAGATGCCTTTGAAAGGCTGGCTACCACAAAGGTTTGTTTATTTATTTATTTTTTTTATACATTTTTCTTTTTTGTCCTGTTTAAGGGCATATACGCACAGCGTCTATTCCCGCAGCTGGGGGCATGGCTAGAGGCTCACAGAGCTTCTGGGTCATGCCCCCATAGCGTCAAAACAGGGTGTGGCCTCGCGGGTGAGACACGAGTATAGACCACGCGCCAAAAAATTTCCGTCGCGCAGTCCCCTGTCCCTCCTCCGGCTCCCAAGAAGTTGGGAGGTATGCGATTGTGTGACTGCAGTCACACCACCATTTTCCTATGTTACACATAGTGTGGCATCCTAACTTGTTCTTCCAACTCCGCATAAGCATCCTGTCTGCCAAACAAACTACACTACAGGGATACATCACTGTGTGATGGACATCACCATTAATTCCCAAATTCCCATGTGCAAAACAGCAGTGTGCGTCATATTACAGACACCACCAGCTTTCCTAGATACCCATGTGCCACACAGCACATGTATAGTGCATATATGCAGCTTCATAGCTGGGCATATGTACCCTGCACTCATAGACTCATAGTACAGCAAATTTGCCGGGTGCATGATGGTTACAGCCCCCCCCCCTCCCTAAGCAGGCCATGGCACTAGTTTACATACAAGATTCATTTCTTGAAAATGGGAGGTTTCAGGAGTGTTATAAGAGACCTGTGCTTCAGTGGCAAGCTGAAGACAGGAGTGACTGGTACCATGTGAAAAACCATGCACTCAGACGTGCAAGTACTGTGTATGCTTGTGAGCAAGGCTCTCCTACCTCTGTCTGTTATTATCCAGGTTGTTTTATCACTAATTCCAATTATAAAATGCAACATAATATGCCGTTCTATATAGAAACTTAAATGTATGTACAGTATGTATTCTGTGTAACGACATGGCAGCACGTTCTCTCCCACCTTTCATTGAAATAATACACCTAAAAGGCTTATTTATTTATTTTTTTCGGTTCTGTTTCTCTTGCTATTGGAATCCTGATATGGTGATTGTGAAAGAGGGATTGCATCAGCAGTCATTCTATAATCAATGAATTCTATAAAAATGAGTCAATATAATGGATGTGAATATACTGTATCTGTGTCACTGTTTGTATAAGTTTTTAAATACATTGTTTCTCTATGAAACATTTGGTTATTAGCCTGTTTTTTTTATTGTTTTAAAAGTTTTAGTAGCTAGAGTTTTTTTTTTTTTTTAAAGTAGCTCACACAGTGACAAAGGTTGAAGACCCCCCTATTCTACACCTTAAAATAATTTTAAGGATCAACTGGATCATATATTAGATAACGTATGGGAACAATGCAATTACTGACACTTGACTACACAATGCAAATTTTCATATAATCCTCTATGGGATGTGAACCAATGAGCCATTCCAGAACAGTGCATCACCAGTAATTGAATCGCCCTTTGAAGTGTGATGGTCACTTGATGTTTTCCTTTCAAGGGAACGTGTACTTCAGCATAGTGGTATGGGCCTTTAGAAGTCACAAGTAGGAAGCTGCTTATAACAAGGGGGTTCAACAGAATAGCAGACTGTTAACGTGCAATTAGAAATTGGTATAAAGACAGGCATGAGCTACCTACGGAAAACTGTTGTCCAGACGAGTGGATTGTTAGGTCTGTGCCTACATATATGTATAGCTAGTGGCATTTAGTGAATGTGCCATGAGCAGTGTGTCTGGCATTTGAAATTTAAGGTTAAGCCTTCTTGGTATTCTTTCTCTCACTACTTACTATGCAGTTAATATTCGGTATGTGTATAATGTTGGATATTTGTTTAAATGTTATGATTACATACAGTATACAGAAGTTTAAAACAAGATGCTCATTTAACACCAAAAATGCAAAGGTTGGGGAAAGAAAACAATGTCCTCCTCAGCAAGACCAAAGATAGTAAAGGGGGGAACAAGACCAATCCTCCAAAGATTTTATATGCAGTTGAGTCAATTGGAGGTCTGCTGTGTATGCACATACACACTGATGCCACACCACCTGACTATTATCAGTTGACCCCTATTGGTCAATGACTTGGATCAAGCCCTGCATGCTACAAATTTGTTCTCAAAATAGGCAAAACCATGTGCACTGCAGGTGGGGCAGATGTAACATGTATAGAGTTAGATTTGTGTGAATTGTTTTGTTTCTGTGCAGGTTAAATACTGGGGACATATTTTTTACACTGCGATTTAGATTTCAGTTACAACACACCCCACCCAAATGTAACTCTCTGCACATGTTGAATCTGCCCCACCTGCAGTGCACATGCTTTTCCCCATGTTAAGAACAAATGTGTACTGCGATCAGATCTGAATAAGGGCCTGTGTGTGTTGCTTTCCTGTTGGTTGCAAGATGAAGAGCAGTTGTCTTGCAGTCTAGATGTTTTTCTCCAAATTAAAACAAAAACAAAACATTGCCCTTTTTGCAAGGGTGGTGATACAGTATACAGATGTTACAGCAGTTAATGTCTTGATGTCACAGGTGGTCTCCTTTTTATCTCCCTCCAACACACAATTCCACCCGGTGGTATTTTTTTAACCAGGCTATCTCTCAAAAAATAAATCAATACAAGTTACATTTCAGAACTGAGTGAAGAAATTTCCAGATTCCTTTTGTATAGTTATATATAACCTAAACCAGTTTGTTTTCTAAAACTGTAATTTCAATTACCTTCCTCCTTGCAAATATCTAGCCTTAAAGACCCATACACACTATGTGAGTCTAAGCTCAAAGTAACTCCCTTTTCCTGTTTTTAGCTACTTTGAGCTCAATCAACTAGTCTGTATGGTTGGGCGCTGAAGTGTGCAAATGCATCCTCTTTGCCGGCCGGCACCAGTATTACAGCACAAGTGAGCCACTTTCCATAGTCTCTTTTACTCTGGAAAGTGGTTCAACCCCCATTGAAAATCACTGGGTTGTGTAAAAATCGTTCAGTGTGTATGCAATGAGCAATTTTTTGGCCAGTGATTTTCGTTAAATCGCTCATGGGCAAAAACACAATCTATACATTTACATTTGTCCATTTATAAAGTATACCATATGCGACCAGTCTCTGGCCACACATATATATATATATATATATATATATATATAATTCACAGGTTTTAATATAGATTTATTTCAGTTAATCTTTGTTTTTATGATGTGTGGACGTCTTAAGGGTCATGTGCAAGTGAAAATATATGGAAGGGTCTGAGGGGATGGAATTATTATTATTTATTTTTTTTATAGCAGGGTTGCATATTGCCTGTCAACAATCATTACATCTATAAGCAGTATGTGGACTGCAGAAAGTAGGAACAGACAGAGATGTCCTAACTTAACATTTTATGAGCATTGGCAGTACCATATTACACTTGCACATACTGCTTGTCAACAAACAAACTTTATCCCTCATAGCATACACCTGCTATGGGTACAAGGGATCAAGGGGACCTGGTCAATGACCTCTAGATCTGGTTTCACAAAGGTTATCATTAATAACACACTACATAGTCATGGATTCAAATCCTACAGCGCCCGAAAGGTCCCCCTGCTTAAGCCAGCACATCCCACATAGCATGCACCTGTTATGGGTACAAGGTATAAGGGATCAATGTCATGCATCTGAATCCACCAGGCCCTTGAGAGGAGCCAAGTGATTAGGTGGGGGTCCTGCCTCCTTCAGGTTTTTTTTTTTGGATCCCTCTATTTCTGATGGAAGCACTACATGAGAAGGTAACACCCCTTCAATATGCAGTTATCTAAACCAGTGGTTCCCAACTTTGGTCCTCAAGTACCCCCCAACAGTACACATTTTTCAGGTCACCCAGCAGGTGCACAGATTATTCAGGCACATTTTAAAAGATCCAAAGGTGGAGCTAATTTCACTTCTGTGTAGAGACATGTAAATGTGCACTGTTGGGGGTACTTGAGGACTAGGGTTGGGAACCACTGATCTAAACGTAATCCTGCCATCTTGAACATGGACCTGGGGTTAAAAATGAGACCAAGTAGCCAGGCCATTCTCCTTCAATACAGCTCTGACTAGAGGCCATGGTTTCAGCAGGGATAATCTAGAACTGTTGAACTGATTTGGAGATGTATGCAAAGTATTGGTTTAGGTAAATCTCAGATGTTCGAGATCGGCACATGTGTAGGATCTGTAATGGGCAGCAACTGGGACCATTTTACTTTGTAGGTGTGCTTAGGCCAGGATTTGTATCTTCACATCCTAGCCCCAACTGAACAGTTCCATTCTGAGTAAGTGGAGTTGATACAAGGTTCAATAAGTAAGGGAACAATACCTCTCACGTGAGTATAATGTTCTCAATTTCATGCTTATTTCCTGCCAGGCCAGAGCAGGTAAACCACTGCTTCCACTCTTGGACCTTCAACTGTGCCTCCCATCATTCATACTGTTCCAACATCAGGTATAAGATGCTGCGGCTGGCAGAAACATGGTCAAACATTGAGGTGCGTAGGCTGATTAGATTTTTAAAGTCTAGAAAACACAACAACTGCACCGCAAATAAACATTCAAGATGAGCAGTGATACAGTTGGCCAGGCATGTCCAACACAGATGATAATTTGTGCCGGATTGAAAGCCAGGAGGTTAGACTATTGAATAAGACTGTTATAAGAGTGGAACAAGTGCCTCACAAATCCCCCCCCCCCCCCCCCCCCCCCTCACACACACACTACACTTAATATAGATTGTAAGCTCCACTGGGCAGGGACTGTTGTGAATGTTCAGCTATACTCTGTAAAGCATTGCGTTATATTATATTTGCGCTATATAAGAAACTGTAAATAAATAAAATGGGAACATTGTGCCCTGAAGGCGCTCAGCAAAAATTCACACCGTAATGCCCATTAAGCCACACTCCGTAATGCCCAGTGCACATTCCACAATATTTGTATAAATATGAAAACAATCTCCAACAACTTCAGACACAAGCAAGTGTCCCTGTCTTCTCTACACATCCTTCCAATACAGTGTGACAAAAAAGTATTTGGACAGCCAATTGTGCATGTTGACCCAGCTCTACAATTTTTGTCTCTGGTGTCCTTACACAGCTCTCTGGTCTTGGCCTTGGGGGAGAGGTTGCAGTCTGAGGGTGTGGACAAGTGTATTTATACAGATAAACGGTTCAAACAGGTGCCATTAATACAGGTAACGAGAGGAGGATAGAAGAGCTTCTTAAAGTAGTAGTAACAAGTCTGTGAGCCAGAAATGTTGCTGGTTGGTAGGTGTCCAAATATTTATTTCTGCAAGAATATACAAATGGTTTAAAAATCATACAATGTGATTTCCTGTTTTTCCCACATTCTGTCTCTCACAGTTGAAGTGTACCTATGATGGAAATTACAGACCTCATCTTTTTATCTTGCACAATTGGTGGCTGTTCAAATTTTTTTTTTGCCCCATTGTATGTGAAAAAATATAAGCAGTAAAAGTGCGCTTATTTTGTGAGCTGAATGATTTTCCAACACCCTCCTCCGGCACTCACGGCGGACGCTGTACGTAATTCAGCGTAGTGCCGCATCACATGGTTTCCCTGCTCCCCCAGTGGCACTACGCTATGTCGGCGTACAGCGTCCGTGGCGAGTGCCAGAGCAGGGGGACTGAATGCGACTGCTAGGGAGTCACCGTGGATCCCAGCATGAGTCGGCAGGGATCGACGTGGTGCCAGTGCCGGAGGGTGGTAAGTATAGACCAGCCATTCTACCCCCACTATCCACATCATACCCCCAGTATCCAAGTCGAGCTGGAGTTGATTTTATAAAGTGTGGCGAGCCCCGCGATGGGACGCGTATCCGCGTCCCCTCGTGGGGCTTGCTGCGCTCGACACACTTTATAAGATCAACTCCACGCCGACATGGATACTAGGGGTATGACATGGATAGTGGGGATATTAAGCATTGTGTATTTCTAGGCCTCCAGAGCCACTTGCATAGTTTATGTAGCATGCATAGTGCTGTATTGGTATTCTGAATACACCACTACGTAATGGGCCCCCTCATAATACACAAGTACCGGGATATAAATGGCTTTAAATTAATGGATTTAAACTAGCAGGGGAGGAGAGGTGCCCCCTTGGGAGCAGAAGCTCGGAGGCAGATGAGTTCTTCCCCTGCATGCAGCTATTATGCCATCAGACTAATTCACACACTACAGTTATGCCATTGGACTTCTATGCATGACACTTAAGCCATAAAACTTCTACAAGTGGTACTATTATGCCACTGAGCCATATGGTATAAATCAAGATAAAAGCAAAAACCACATCCCCTGACTAAAGCTGCCCATACACGGTCTGTTTAATGGATCCGTTTGGGACTTAAACAGCACACATCGGATCGGATCGCATCCCTTGTGCATGCACTGCAATCCGATACGATGTGTACCTAGTACAAAAAGTATGTGCAGCACATACTTTTTGTACCGTACTATGTGATGCGCGGGAGCGCGCATCGCAGAGTACAGAACGGATGCCGGCGAACGGCTCCGTGTATGGGCAGCTTTAGTCCTCATCGAAGAAACGCGTTGGCCATGGTCTGGTTGACGCAAATATGTGTGACATCATCTGCTAGTCTGGAGATTCAAGAACAATCAGCTTCTGCCTGTCACTGCAATACACTGTGATACGCTGCATGTGATCCAGCGTGTGGAAGTTGGAGACCGTGATGCCGCTTGTTTTAAACTTTTTATGTATGTAACTGATGCTTTTTATAGTACAATTTGTTATAGTGAAGCTTGCAACCTTTTTTTTTTTCCTTAAAGCAACATGACAGTAATGTTAGTACTGGTGGCTTGGCATGGCCGAGTGGAGCAACGCCTTGAATTGTTCCATCAGGCACAATCTATTGGTTGCCGGCATGCAACACCTTTTATAATAGTATATGCTTTTAATGAATTACAGAGAGCTAAAGCTCCAAACTTTGCATAGTGACTGTCTGGTAGCTGCTCCCAATGTAGTAACTGAATGTTCCAGTAGATGGTAGTCTTCAACTAATATTAGTGTTAAACTTTAACACAAGTTTTGTTTTTGCTTTTTCAGAAGTGCATGATTTAATGTTTTCACATCTCATTTCAAACGTTCATTATATTTTAATTTACAAGTAGAATATTGTGTGTAATATATAATCTCTCTTACCTAAAAAATGTTTATTATATTCATTAGTGAGAAGTACTGCCAAAAACAAGTAAAAATAAATTAAATTTGATAAATGTATTACCAGTTTCTTATATAGAGAAGCATATTCTGTTGCACTTTACAATTGTAGACCGTGATAAAACAAAGTGTATTTACAGACAGTCAATGATACAGTATGAGAGCGATTATGTCAGATTGTATGGTTTTAGCCACTATAAAACTAGAACGTAAAAGGGATAGACTTAAATTTTTTTTTTTTTTTATTTACTAAGCAGGAAGAACAATGAAATTGCTTTTAGGGTGCTCAATTATTTACTAAACTTTAGAAACTTATCACAAGTGCCATAAATTGGTTCCTATGCCATGCTGCCTGAATGGGCATAAGAAACATCACTATCCCTCTGAAATACACATGTTATGCAGCATGGATAATCCAAAATTGGAACTGTTCCACCAGACTGTTCCCAACATTTAAGATCCAAGAATTGGCCCAGGAGGCGAAGTTGCATCATGGCATGACCACCATTTAGTATGGGGCATAGTGTTCACTACTTGCTGCTGCTTTTGTCCTACTATCAGGTGCCATGAATGGTGGGGCTCTGTTGGAACAGTATGTGAAATATGAAATGTCCAGCAACTGATGGAAACTTTAGACCTCCATTTCACAAACCAGGAACAACCACACAGTCATAAGCTTCTTTCTCTACAACCAACCCAGACATAAATGAATACTTAGAGTGCTAATGTTGCTGTGAGAGAATATGAATTGCTTTAATTATTGGCGGCAAGTCAATGAATGAAGTCAATGAATTGAAGTTTAAAAAAATATATATTGCGCCAAAAAAAGTCGCTGTGATCGACACTCTCACAGCAATGTTGGCACTCTAATGGTTAAATGAATACCATTTTCATTTTATAAATCGGTTTATTTCCCTACCCTTGCCCTAACTATGATATTAAGTTGTATCAAAATGTATAAATAGACCAAATTCATTCTAAACAGCCTTAACATAAGTTAGAATATTCACATATCATAAATGTGCCTTGACCAAAAATTGAGCGACCCTCAAAACTAATTTAAATCAGCCTGCCCCAAGTTATATTGTCCATGTAGTACCAGCAATGCTAAGCAGACACTTACAATTACTGGGGTACTGTGGTGAACTTCAATAGGCCGGAATGGATGTTAAAGGTAAACCTAATATCCTCCATGCTGGTCTGTCTTCCTTTTGGACAATAGAGCAAGTAGGGGGAGGAAATTATTTGAAGACTCGTGCACCTTATGTTCCAGTGGAAAGAAAGTAGAAGAATGGGCAGAGTAATACATGTACAGAGGCTGTATAATGCCCCTGTAAAAAAAAAAAAAAATCCAAGGACTGCACTACCAATCTGATATAAAATGATGTGGTGCCCTGGAACAATTCAGACAGTCTTTCTACATACTGTAGCCAGGGTCTTTATTATTAACCCATCGACAGGATAAATATATACTTCTATAGTATATGGTCCATGAAAGGTAGGTTTCTGGCCAACTGTAAAAATGCTCTGTTCCTGGACTTCCCTGGTAATGTATGATTGCCATCACCTGTGGTGAGCTAGGTAATTGATAAGAAAGGTGTTTCACCACAGGTGCTGGCAATCATACATTACCAGAGAAGGCCAGGTGGTAAAGGCCAGGAACAGAGTATTATCTCCCTGAAGGAGAGGGTCAGGTAGGCAACCATGATATAGAGGCATTAACTAGAGAATTCAGCTGTCCATGTATAGGAATAATAGAACAGCCATCACATTATCCAGTCTTACAGGATAATCTCCAATTCATTGTTGCTCAAATTAACACTTTAATCTATGTGCAATGAAATATACAGTAAATGGTAATAAATAAGTAGTTCAACTTAAAGCTGCATGATCACTTAGTAAAGGACTGTAATGCAAACCACTGGAGCCCTATGGACTTCTTCTACGGGAAGACTGTTTTGTCCCGGGATTCTAGCAAATTGGGAATACTGAAATGAAACTGAACTATGGCTATGGTGGTCATCAAGCAGGAAGGCCATCACAAGTTAGACAGGGACTTGGGTTTTGTTCTCTCCTCTTAGAACACAGATATCTGCTTTTAGAAGGTGTGAAGGATCTAACAAAGGGTAAAAAGCTTCATGTGATAGGAGGTGCCTAGACAACCCCAAATCTCCACCCCTCCTCAAGGCCACCAACTGACTAAGTTTGATTGCACTGGTCCAGTACACCCATGCATAGTGCCATTATGCTATTACAGTGTGAGAAATTAACGTGTGTATGTGTATATTTTATGGAAACCTCTTGTGCCTAGGGCTACAGATTCCTGGAGATTCCCCCCCCCCCCCCACCCCCCCTCCCCCAACACACTACATGTGCGCGCACGCTCCCGGAAAAGTGGGCATGGTCTCTTCAGAAAAGTGGGCGTGGTCTCTAATACAGACATGTATTGAAGTCCCTATTGTTACATTTAATAACACATTTCCCCTACTGACCACTCCTACATACCTCATACATCCTCCCCTCACCCTGACACCAGTGACCACAATGTCACACCAACCTCCCCCACCCCTTTACTTCTCTAACATGCATATCTGCCCCATCCGTCCTCTCCTGCGGCCCATTTTCAATATTTCAGGAGGTAGAGGGAGCTGTGGGGCTGTGCATGCCCTGTGGCCTTTCTGGTGCCCGGAGCTCGTGCTCCGTTATAACCACCCTCCCTACGCCCCTGACAGTGTGCACACTCGGGAGGCTGTGGAGGCTTTCTAAGTCACCCAGATTCCTGGAGAATCCCAGAATCCGGGAGACTGCAAAAACGTCCTGGAGGGTTGCCACCAATTCAGGGAGAATCCAGGAAATCCAGGAGAGGTGGCAACCCTAGCTACAGATAAGGGTCTGCATTGTCATTTCATTATTAGTTGATAAAGCAGCAGGAGATATAACCTGTATTTCTGTGGACAAGCAGTAATTTGTTGTTCCTGGTTTTCAGGGGCGGATTGGCCCACCGGGAAACCGGGCCGTTTCCCGGTGGGCCGGCACATTTTAAAGCAAAAGTGGCCGCCCACACGCCCTATCTGGGCCGCGGCCGCTGAACTGCTATCTCTGAGCTGGCCGCGGCCGCAGCACTATTCCCTAATTGAAGATGGCCGCGGCCAGCCTCGGCTGCTCCCTGAGTTAAAATGGCCGCGGGAGGGCTGGTGCGCATGCGCGAGCGCACACAGCTACTCCCGCGGTCTGTAGGATGTAGGGAAGTGCGGCCGCAGTTGTTCCAGAAGTGAAGATGGCCGCGGGAGGGCTGGCCGCGGTCTGGATGAAGTACGGGCGGAAGCGCTGCCTGGCCACTTGATGCTACCCAGCAGCAGCAGCGCGCTGGGCTGAGGAGGAGCAGGATCTGCAGCAGCAGTAGGCAGCCACAGGAGGAGGCGGGTAAAGTGCCAGCATAATAATAAATAATACAGCTTACCTCATTCTAAATATATATATATAGATATATATAGATATATATAGATATCTATAGATATATATCTATATATATATCTATATATATCTATATATATATATATCCATATATATAGAGAGAGATATATATATAGATCTATATAGATCTATATATATATATAGATCTATATAGATCTATATATATATATATCTATATATATATATATATATATATATCTATATATATATATATAGATCTATATATATATATATATATATATATATATATATATATATATATATATATATATATATATATATATATATATATATATATAGATCTATATATATATATATATATATATATATATATATATATAGATCTATATATATATATATATATATATATATCCATTCCCATGTTTCTTGTAAACTCCCCTGGCCTCCCTCCTACCTCGTAGGTGCATGTTCGCATGCCCCCGTTCCTGACTTGGTCTCCCTCCTAAGCTGTTGTGCTAATGTTATGTCCTGACTTCGTGTTTATATCTGCCCTGTCCGTTCTGTGCACTTTGTTCCCACATCATCATCTCACCCTCTGCATCTTTCACCTCCACCCTCAGCTATTCCCCCCCCCCTCCTCCTCCCTCCATCTGCAATTGCACCCATCACACCACCCACCATGCACATTCTGGTTCTCATGTCCATGCACTAGGTTCCAGTGTGTCCCTTACCTGACACGTTCCCTCGGTCCCCCCCCCCCCCCCCCCCCCCTACTGCTTACACACAGCGGACACTGTCTCTATGTCACTAGCATTGAGACGGAGTTAGCATTCCTCATGACATTCCACCTCTGCTCCCACATTCGCTCTATCTACTGACATCTGTTCCACTGATACCCGCTCCCACACCCACCCACATCTTCCACACACTTTCTACGCGCACACATCTTTTACACCCACATTCCATGCGCATTCCATTTTCCCACGCAGTTGCTCTCTGCACGCTTCCACATCTCTAGTCGGCACCTTCCTTGGCTCTCTGCTCCTCTCCCCTCCTCTCAGACCTGTTTCAGCACCCAAGTCAGTCACCCCATCCCCTATTCACATGCTGTTCTGCGCCTTTTCCCGCACCAGCGATCACGTTCTTATCACTCCCTTGGTTTGGCACTTTTCAGTTTTCTCAGTTACCTGTTTTCACACTTGCTGGGTGCACACTTATTATATCTTTTCCTTCCCCGCACTGTGCCAGCGGACAGTGGCAGTTTTTGCTTTTCTCATTTGTTTTAATTTATGAGACTCTGTATTTCTCTAGTTCTAATGATGTGGGCATCTATATACATTTGGCTACATTGTGTACATGTGTTTATTGGCCAGCATATTTGACCGTTTCTGTGTGTATGTTTATTTACAGACACCAGGATGTCCCCGCGAGCTCTCATGCAAACATCACGAGCCGGCAATGGACTTTACATCCCTGGGCCTCTCCCGTTTTTGTCTGTCCTGCTCCCCCTTGGCTAGCCGCCGCCGGAGCGCACATTCACTGACACGGACGCCTTATTCAGAGTCTGTGGTTTCCATGGTGATCTCCTTTCCTTCACGCCCCCTGGTGACCCCGGGCTCCCCGACAAGTGGCATTGATGTAGTCATCTACTGCCCGCCGGGTGCCGTAGCTGGTGATGGCTGCACGAGGTGCTCCTGCCCTCACACTCCCCTATATATGTGAGTATCATTGCATCGATTGTCATGTCTTGATAAAGGGCCACATGCCCGAAACGTTGATGCACTAGACTGCTGTCTTGCTCTTATCTACTTGTGTCACTGCCGCCGTGCAGCTGTTGCAAAATTGTCCAGAGTGCCTTCTGCTGCTTCTGATTTTTTTTATATTTTTTGGGTGATTTTTTTTTTCAGTTGGGAGACCCCCTGTCACCCCCCCCCCCCCCTCCCCCTCCCTTCCGTCTCTATCTCCCCAGCCCCACAGGCTGCAAAATAGACGCTGTACGCATGCGCCTATTCTGCAGCCTGAGGGGCTGGGGACATAGCCAGCAGCTCAGAGAGACACTAGCCAAGCCCCCACAGCTGCAAAAATTGGGTGTGGCCTCTGTGAAATAGACCACGCCCATACCGATAGGCCACACCTCCATTAGGGCTGCTCCAAGATATTTCCCGGGCTGGTTTTAATTCCCAATCCGCCCCTGCTGGTTTTGGAATATGGCTGAGATCCAAGAATAGATTGCTAGGTGTCTCCATTCTTTAAATTAAGATTCCAGCTACTACAGTAAATTAAGATTCTGGCTACTAGGCCAGTATGGGTGCTCTGTTTTCAAAATTACAGGCACCTTGAGGCAGACATTTTAAAATAGGCAGATTACTGAGGGGTAATATGTTTTTGGGTGCCCATCTGAGGATTAAAGCATGTGGCCATTATGCTTTGGTGAGCAAAACTCAGTTTTCCAGAATATTTGTCCAGTATGGCAGAGTATAGTTTATGTAAAGCGTTTACGCTATTGTTTTATTGCTTTTGGACAGGTTATAGATATTAATTGCTTTTAATATTGACTTCAAAGAATAACATTTTGAAAATAGCTTAACATGTTTATAGATGGAAAACACAGCAATGAAACTTTCAAGTTATTAGGAAATAAAGCCCTACCCAAAGCAGAGGGACATTTCTGAAAACAGGTGCAGAGGAAAAGGGTGCTTTATCAGCTATAACCTACTATATCTAGTGCAGTTCAATCATTTAAGCAAATATTTGGTTGCTATGTTCCTAGTACATTTTTCCTGTGCATATTAAACATGTCCCCATTTTATAAAAGAACAAAGATAACTTACTATAGATAAATTAGACTTGATCATGTAGAAAGGTAAAGTTAAACAGAAGTGTTAATATTCTGTAGAACATAAATAAGGCTCTCTATGGATCTTTTTATGAATACATTTATCTACATATCTGCCAATCTAGCTGTTTAAAGGCCCATACACACTGGGCAACTTTGAGCTGAAAGCAGCACAAAACAGCCTGTTTGATCGGCTTTCAGCTCAAAGCCGCCCAGTGTGTATGCTCCAGCGATGAGCGCTGCTGCGCACTCCCGCATCATCGCCAGGAAAGGCGCTCATGTGCACACATGAGCAGTGTTGAGGACGGCTTTGCATAGCTCGGAGTCCATCCCCCCCCCCCCCCCCGTCGGCACCGGGCAGGGGGAAAGCCGCTCAGTGTGTATGCACTTAGCGGCATTCCCCGCAGTGGTGATTGACATCATCGCTGTCCATACACGCTGGGCATAGTCGTCCAGTGTGTATAGACCTTTAGTGCTAGAGATTCGAAAGAGAATACTACTAGCTAGTATCAAGACATCCTGAATAATAAACTGAGTAAAAGAACCAACTGAGGGACTCACTGCTTCCCGTCGCCCACTGTTTTTCCCTGTCACGCTCTGCTGCCTCTCCCTGTCACCCACTACTGTGAACATTGTGAACTTGGGTTGAGGTGGTTTAGTGTATATATATGTGTGTGTGTGTATGTATGTATATGTATATGTATGTATATATATATATATATATATATATATATATATATATATATATATATATATATATATATATATATATATATATATATAGTTAGTGTATGTGTGGGGGGAGGGGGGATTGTTAATTCGGAAGTGTATACTGTATAAATAGTCACCTATTTATTTTGCATTGATGCCCAATAAGCGTTGACTGACACACCCAGTAGACTGTGATGGACACGCCCCTCCAATGGTGCGCCCTCTAAGAAAATGGGCTGCGCACGCTTAAGCCGGCCACATACGCATACCCCACGTAAGGTCTCTTTACTGACTGTGTGAGTGACACTCCGCCATGACGTGCGCTGGGAGTAGGGACAGTCAGTGTGTCACTCTTGTCTTAATCACTCACATCATGCTCTGTGCCCCCCCCCCCCCCGGCACTATTTGCAACCAACCTGGCAGGCTGAGTTGGCTGCGCTGGTAGCTCTGGAGCTGCGGCTGCCTCTGAGGCTGCTGCCGTGGTACTGCAAATTATTTCTGCTATTGCCCTTGCCTGGCTCCTGCTCAGACATCCCTGATCCTGCTGCCTCCTGTCCTACTCCCTGTTTTTCCCAGGGCAGGCTCAGGCTGCCAGGCTGACACCTCACCAGGCTGCCTGTCCCAGTCTTGGTGTTCTCCTGATCCCTCCTAAGCTCTGCCGCCCCAGTGTAATGATCCAGGCCTGTGTGGGCTGAGGAGCCTCTTAATGAATCCTAACTGGCCCTGAGTCCTCGGCTACAAGAATGTAATCTACCATGGCATTGAACATGAAGGCCCTGGCATTGAGCAAGAAACCCCTAGCAATTAACACATAGGTATGTGGCTTAATATGAAATAGCCATTACAGTGTGTGGTTTAATATGTATTGGGTATCACTGTGTGTTGAATAATGTGTAATGGGCATTACGACGGGTGGCATATGTAATATGCATAACTGTGTGTGGCATAATGTGTAATGGGCAACATGGTGTGTGGCATAATGTGTAATGGGCAACATGGTGTGTGGCATAATGTGTAATGGGCATCACAGTGTGTGGTATGACGTTGTAATGGGCATAATGGCATGTGGTATACTATGTAATGGGTGTGTGACGTATAATTGGCATTGCATTGAAATTTTGTGGCGCGCACTGTCCGTATTGTCCCTACTTTAAAAAATTGAGTCCTGGCACAATGAGTAATGGGCATAATGTGTGATGGTCTTCATGGTGTGTGGCATAACATGTAATGGCTTTACATGTAATGGGCATCACGGTGTGTGGCATAAAGTGTAATGGGCATTACAGTGTGTGATGTAACGTGTTACTGGCATTACGGTGTGCAAAATCAAGAATGGAATTGAAGCAAAGGTAAAAAAAAAACATAAGGCAAGTCAAGGGGCGTGGCTGGGGCAGGCCACTGTCCGGGAATCTCTCGACACGAAAGTGGTAACCGTAACACACACACACTTTTACACATTTATATACACTACATACTCACAACTGCTAAAGAAGACCCCACCTTGGAAGGTAAGTAAAATTGACAATTGCTCAAATAGGGCCTTATTTTGGTTCACTCTTTCTGACAAATTCCTTCTTAGATGGACAAAACCATGTGCTCTGCAGGTGGGGCAGATGTTACTTGTGTAGATAGAATTAGATTTGGGTGGGGTTTTACTTTAAAGTGAGATCTATATTGCAGTGTAAAAATAAAGCAGACAGTATTTACCCTGCACAGAAACAAAATAACTCACCCAAATCTAATTTTCTCTGCACATTTTACATCTGCCCCCCTGCAGTGCACATGGTTTTGTTCATCTAGGAAGGATTTTGTCAGAAAGAGTGAAGCAGAATAAGGCCCATAGTCCTCAGGGGGGAAAATCAGACTTTGGCTCTGGAGGTGTGAGGGGAAAAAAATAGCACACTTTCCCACTTTCACTCCTGCAATTGAACATAAATCCCCATGCCGTGGGGTGTTTTTTTATAAATTATCTGCTGGCAATTGAGTTGTCCATTTTATAACAAAACATTTTAATTACAATAATAAGAAATGCAGGAACATAAAAACTGCAAATAAGAAACCCAAAAATATTCCATCAGAAGCTAATGTAGTAAAGTAATCTGGAGGATGTGATCTACAGTAATGCCCTTGTATTCTAGTGGTGAGTTTAAATGTTGATGAACAAACACATGACAATGTTGTGCTCTTTTGTGTGTATCGGTCAGAGAAATGAAAGCAAGAGAAGGAAGTTTTTCTGGAATTTCCAGGCAACTGTTTTTATGCCAACATAAACTCCAGTGCTCTTGTTTTTATCATAATAGGAAGTCACACTATATCCTTCAACACAGCACTAGGGGGTGTGTTTGCTTTAGGGATTGGGAGGTTTTACAACACACAAACTGAAATGGCTGTTCAATATTAGGGTCTACTAATGTTTTTAAATTCATATACAGAGAAATAATTCAGTTTCTAGATCTCAACCTGTTGATCCTCTTATCAAATTGTGATTCTTTGGATGGAAAGATTATTTTGGACAACGAAAGTTTTATAATCATTAGAGATGAGCGGGTCCGGATCGCCGGGATCCGATAGATCCGAATATGGTGATCCGAGTCGGCACGGGACTTCCCGCCTGAATTCCGGACCGAAAAAGAGGCAAAACTTCATCATCGCGCTGTCGGATTCTCGCGGGATCTGGATTCTATATAAGACGCACGCGCGCCCCGCCATCTTTACTCCAGCATAGGAGAGGGAAGAGGGTGGTTGTGCTCTGTGCTGTGTGCTGTGCTATAATAATAATATATTATTTTGCTGCTGCTCACTCGATTAGGGTCTGCAGGGGCTGCTGTACACAAGTCCAGTGTGACAGGGCCTGTGTCCAGTGTGACAGGGCCTGTGTCCAGTGTGACAGGGCCTGTGTCCAGTGTGACAGGGCCTGTGTCCAGGGGCAGTGTCCAAGGGGCTGTGTCCAGTGTAAAAAAAGAAAAATAAATGACATGACAAGGCCGATACCTCTTTGTATTTTTTGCTCTTTGGAGCATTTCTCTTTTTTTGGGGTAGTTTATTAAACTACCCCAAAGTGCCGCTCTGCTTCCAAGATGTGCCAGGTTGGAAGTGTAAGGTCCACATGTATGTGATGCCCACTGCTGTCCCTTAGCTCAGTCATCCAGCTACCTCGGTATAACCTTTTGGCCCAACTACAGTAAATGAAAACAATTTTGTGAAGTGATCAAAATTGACTAGAAATGAGTCGAAACTAATGTTTTTGCGGCTAATAATACTTTAGGGGCAAAAACAGGCCCAAATTCTGTTATTTTAGCAATTTTTTGCATTTTTCCAAAAAAATCCAGATCCAAAACCCGCAAGGGTGGTTTTGCCAAAACCAATCCAGATCCAAAACACGAAGGGAGATCCAGATCCAAAACCCGAAAAAGTGTCCGCCGCACATCTCTAATAATCATACTTGCCCACTTTTGAAAACTAGTTTCAGGAAGATTCCAGGTGCTAGTAAAATGCGCTGTGCCGCCTCAAACTGCGACCTGTCCAAGAATGGGCGGAGCTACACACCAGGTGGGTGTGGCCTTGGGGAGAGGGCACGGGCTAGCACCGCGACCCCCCATTTTCATAATTCCCAACAGCTGGGCAGCTCCCTGCCTGGGCTGAGGAGATGCCATGTGCAGGTGGGTGCCGGACGGGTTCCCGACAGTCGTTTTACCCGATGTCTGGATCCCGACTGTCAAAACGCCGACAGCCGGGTGCCTAATGGCCACCCGCTATTTTCCCTCGTGGGGGTCCACGACCCCCATAGAGGGAGAATAGAATAGGTGGCTCGCGTAGCGAGCCCGCAAAGGGCTTTTTTTTGCGTTCGCCATGCTGTCTGACTCCGGGCAGTCAGGATAATGACTGTCAGGATCCCGACTGTCGGAGTCCCGTACCACACCCATGCAGGCTTACGGCATCTCTTCAGCAATCACCAGCTGCACTGCAGAGCAAAGAAGCGGTGAACTTCGGCTCCCCCCAATTACCCACGTGGCAAGGACAATGGGTCAGTCTCCAAATAGCGGGACTGTCCTGCTGTAATTGGGACAATTGTGAGGTATGGTATAGTATTCAAAGCCGCAAATTAAGAAAAAAAGAAAAAGAATAGAAGTATTGTACCTCATCCACACACAGCACCTTGGTGCATTACATTTTACGGTGAACACACACATGGCGATATCGCTCATTTTGGTTCTTCTGAGTTATATTCATAATATTGCCCTGTCTGTACACAACAAACGACAAGCGCTCATGATAATAAACTTAACGATATTGCTCATGAAGCAAATCGTCAAGTCTGTATGGGTAACACAGCATACCCCTTCCAAGTATTACACCCAGCACCAAGCTACAGTACACACACCCACCCCATATTAGACTACGTACACACAGCACCATATTACATTATACACAGCCCCATATATTACATTATACACAGCCCGTATATTACACAAAGCACCATATTACATTATACACAGCCCCGTATATTACACAAAGCACCATACAACATTATACACAGCCCCGTTTATTACACAAAGCATCAGATTACATTATACACAGCCCCGTACACTGGATCACACCGCACCATATTACATTATACACAGACCCCCCCCCCATATTACATTATACACAGCCCCCCCATGTTACATTATACACTGCCCCCCCCATGTTACATTATACACGGCCCACCATGTTACATTATACACAGCCCCCCCATATTACATTATATACAGCCCCCATATTACATTATACAAGGCCCCCCCCATATGACATTATACACAGCCCCCCCAGCCCCTTTTCCCCCAGACTAGTGCACATAGCCCCACAGTAAATCATACAAGTGCCAGATTACACACAGCCCGTCACTCTCCCAGTACACAGCACTCACCTGGGAGGTGCAGGGAGCTGGCAGTCGGTGGATGCAGCACAGAGCAGCCGATGACAGGAGCAGGCCAGGAACTTCCAGGAAGAGCATTGCACGGAGCTCACTCTGTGTGAGAGGGTGGGCGGGGCCAGCATCAGGACTTCCTCCTAATACACACAGCATGTCGGCCACAACCCTGCGGTGGCCGGCTGTCATGTACTGGCGTGCAGGTCCCTCGGAAGTGGTGCGCACGCATGAGCAGTTGGGATTGTACTGAAGGCCCCGCAAAAACCGGGCGGTGGGGGCAGGTTTGTGGGGCAGCGGGAGGCTCCTGCAAAAACTGGGAGCCTCCCGCTGAATGCGGGAGGGTAGGCAAGTCTGTTTATAATTACATTTATTCTATATACAGTATTAGTATTTTTATAGTCTGTGGGTTTTTAATAAGCTTGTTTTAGTTAGTCTGTCAATATGTGTTCCAAAGTTTTAGGCTTAATATTCCTGAAAACAAACCTTTTAATAAAACATTTTGCATATGTACTAATACTTCCATCAAGTATCTTTACAACTTTAAATTCATTTCTTATATTTGACATTTAACATGGGTTGTTGATGTATCCAAGTTTTATAAGATTTAAGACTGGACTAGAATGTGTTATATTATAAAAATAATAGACGCCGCTTGTTTGCTAAGGGCCTTTACCTTTGTTCTATATATAGAGCCGGGCACAGGTAGAGCTGACGTCACCAACCCCGCCCTAGGCTCTCTCTGCCACGTCCATCCTCGCTTGGAGCCTCAGACACGCCGTTCTTGGTGTACAGCCGGTGTGTGCCTGTGGTCCTGCGATGCCTGGAAGTTGGTAGGAGCATTGCCTGGGTTTTGCTATATTGAATCTTGTGGTAACCAGCCCACAGCGGTTACCCATTGATTTTATGTACTATTACACAGTCCTGTGTTTTATGATAAAAACAGTTTTACACTATGAAGTGCACCTCTGCTTTTTTCTAATAATAAAATAAAAAAAAAAAAAAAATATATATATATATATATATATATATATATATATATATATATATATATATATATATATATATATATATATATATATAAAAAGAAGCGCCCCATGAGCAAGATAAAAGTACAATTCCTTTACTGATCTTATATGCTCACATACATGGGGGTTAGCAATAAACCGCTTGCCAAGCCAAGGTGGACACAGGAACAAGTGGAATAACAGGATACAACTGTGATAATCATCCGTCTTGGACAGCCTCTCACGCTGCACTATCGCCGGTCACAGTGTTCCTTCACCGATCGCTCCACTGCTCACTCCACCAGAGCGACGTCGCCACGTCCACCGTATTGGCCACGCCCAACGCGTTTCGTACCAGGACTTCATCTGGGGGTGTCACACCCCCTGATGAAGTCCTGGTATGAAACGCGTTGACTTGGTCAATACGGTGGACGTGGTGACGTCGCTCTGGTGGAGTGAGCAGTGGAGCGATCGGTGAAGGAATGACAATGGCCACAGTTGTTTAGAACACATACTGTAGAAATAATGGTGTCAGCTTGGTTGTAATCACGAATCCACCCAAACTGATCGGATAAATTTATCCTTGGGAGCTGATTTATTCAGGAACTCACTCTGGACAAAGCAATCAACCTTTGATCTGTCCACGGCTAAGACCTCAGGTGAGTAGCTTCTTGCTGAGAACTTTTCACTCATTGCATCCAGATCATGGGATAATTGTTCTTCTTTGCTGGTATTTCTTTTAACGGTACTTATGTTAGTTGGGCACCCACTATAGTTAGTACGCTCATACCCTCACTATCCATGTCGACATGGAGTTGATCTTATATAGTGTGGCGAGTGCAGCGAGCCACCGAGCCTGAAGCATAGCGGAAAACTAAGCAAATAGCTTAGTGGGCGCCCTACTAACATATAATTACCCTTTTAACTTTGATCAATTGGGAAAAGGGTAAGCCTCTTTGAAGAGCCGGAGGATGGTGGCTCTGGGCACTTAGGAGGGTGTTGAGGTCCGTGAGTTTCGAATAAATTGATGTTTCCATCATCGTGCCTGAAATCGCAATATTCACATCTAGTTAATGGATGGCAGTCTGACTCAGGTTATATGTGAATTTGATGGGGCAGTCCCGGGCATTGATTTCACTTATCTCGGTTAAAGGCAAGTTCAGTACCTTTTCAACAAAGTAGGACATCGTCGATAAATCAATAGTAGAATCAGAAATCTGGAGCATATGTTGATTTGAAGAATAAATCTTGCTCAATTAAGTGCATGTATATATTAGCGAACGAGGGTGTGACGGGAGACCCTCATTGCACACACCGTTCACTGCTGAAAAAACTCCTGATTGAAGAGAGAAATTTCTTGTTAATGTCAATTTCAATAATTGGTTGACAAAACCTATGGGCGTACCTGTGTAACTGGGATCTGACTCCAATATGTTAGCTGTGGCTAGTATACCTTTCTTGTGAGGAATACTGGTATAGAGGCTGCTGATATCGAGTGAGAAGAGCCACATTCCAGGGATGGCTTGTCCAAATGTACCAATTGTATTTAACAAATCAGTGGTGTTTCGTAACTATGTGGGTAGACTTTGGACACAAGGCTGGAGAAAGAGGAAATTGTGCTGTATAGTGAATCGCAAGACTCAATTATAGGCTGGCCTGGAGGGGACGTAGGGTGCTTGTGCATCTTGGGTAGACAATATATGATTGGTGTCTTGGGGAATTCAGTTGTCAAATAGTCTTTCGCAGTTACAGGAATCCATTTCTGCAGACAGAATGTTGTCAAGTTCCTGTTTATATTTAATGGTAGGGCAATATATAACATCGGATTATGCTTACCGATAATTCCTTTTCTTCTTAGAGACCATGGCAGCCTACATTGGGATATCATCCCCTTCCTTGTAGTTAGACAGGTTACTTTTTTCCCAGGCACCTCCCTCTTGGGTATAAATCCCTGCTCCTCCCCTCTTCTGGTGTCTTTTCGAGTGTCTCCTTCCGCTCTGGGAAAAAAGAACATAAGGGAGGGCAAATAACGGCTGCCATGGTCTCTAAGAAGAAAAGGAATTATCGGTAAGCATAATCCGATGTTTTCTTCTACGATCCCATGGCAGCCTACACATTGGGAAATACCAAAGCTAAAAATACAAGGGAGGGCCAATTTCAAGTTCCTGTAATGATTTTAATCATCTATTACACTATGAAGAACTTTTCCTCCGAATAGAGGTGTAGACACATTAAGCTCATAATGTCTAGAAAATGTATGACTTGAGGACCATGTAGCAGCGTCACACAATTCCTTGATTGAAGCCTTCGCCTTCAAAGCCCATGATGTAGCAGTGGCCCTGGTGGAGTGTGCCTTGATAATCGCCGGGACTTCTTTTCCTTCCAACTTATACACAAACGAGATGATCTCCCTTATCCATCTTGCGATAGTTTGCTTGGAAGGAGTTAATCCTTTTCTGGCCCCGTCCGGGATTACAAATAAACTTTTCACTTTCCTGAACTCTTCTGTTCTTTCCAAGTATGTAGTAATACTTCTTACCACATCTAAATTATGCAAGGCATCTTCTTCCTTGTCCTTGGGTTCAGGATAGAATGTAGGTAGCAAAATCTCTTGGTTGAGATGGAACTCGGAAACAACTTTAGGGAGAAAATGCGGATTGGTTCTTAGAACAATCCTATCTGCTAATACTTTCAGATAGGGTTCTTCTGCCCAGAGAGCCTGCAGCTCGCTCACTCTCCTCGCTGACGTAATAGCAACCAAAAACACAGTTTTCCAGGTCAAGTATTTCAGAGAAATCTCACATAACGGCTCAAATGGAGGTTTCATCAACGCTTTCAGTAATAGATTCAGGTCCCAAGAGGCCACAAGAGATCTTATTGGGGGTCTCATTCTTTTTATTGCGTTACAAAACCTGATGACAAGTTGTTCTTCTGCCAACTTCCTTTCTAACAGAATACTTAAAGCTGAAATCTGTACTTTCAACGTCGAGTTGGCCAAACCATCCACAAACCCCTTGTGTAGGAATAGTAAAACTTCAGAAGTTGGGACTTTCTGTATTGATTCTTTCGAACCTCTCCAATTAATAAAAGTACGCCATATTCTGTAATAGGCCGTCGAAGATACTTTCTTTCTTGCTTGAAGTAAAAGAGTGATTACTTGTTCTGAGAGACCCTTTTGTCTCAAATGGCTCCTTTCAATCTCCATGCCGTCAAAGCTAAGGCTGCTGGATCTGGGTGCCATATCTGTCCTTGTACTAAAAGATCTGGAATTATTGGTAGGGTCCATGGTCCTTGCACTGCTAGCCTCAATACTGTAGAAAACCAGGCCCTTCGGGGCCAGAACGGAAGGATTATTATTACTTGAATCTCGTCGTCCATGATCTTCTTTAGCACCTTGTGTATCAAGGGAAATGGGGGAAATACATAACCCAGTCTGCACGTCCATTGTATGGAAAAGGCGTCCACCGCTGAGGTTTGCGGAAGAAAATACCTTGAACAGTAAGTCTTCACCTTTCTGTTCAGATGCATGGACATGAGGTCTACTTCGGGTGTGCCGAACCGATCGATCACCTCCTTAAATACTCTCCCATTCAGTTCCCATTCTCCAGGGAGAATCTTGTTCCGGCTGAGGAAGTCCGCTAGGAGATTCTGTTTTCCCGGCACATAAATGGCTGTGACTGAATTCAAATTCTCCTCTGCCCAGGTTAGAATTCTCGCAACTACTTCCATGATAGACTTGCTTCTGGTACCTCCCTGGTGGTTTATATATGCTACCACAGAAGTATTGTCGGAGAAGACCCTCAAATGTGTTCTTTTGAGTCTCTGAGAAAAAGCCCTCACCGCTCTCCAGACCGCCTCGGCTTCTCTCCAATTTGACGACTTCATGCTCTCTTCATTTGACCACGCCCCTTGTGTTGTCTCTCCCTCGCAATGGGCCCCCCAACCTAACTGGCTTGTGTCGGTTGTAATTACCCGAAACTTCGGTGACTGTAAGGGAGTTGCTCTGTCTTTGAACATTCTGCTCGTCCACCAGGAAAGAGACTTTTTTACCCTTAACGACAGGTTTATCTTCAGAGATTTGCTCGTCTTTCTCTTCAGAAATGGAAGGATTGTCCATTGGAATGTTCTCATTCTCCACTGGGACCACGGAACGACCCCTATGGTGAAGGACATCATCCCCAATAAACTGAGACATTTTTGTAATGACGTTGTCTTTGACTTGATCAAGGAAAGGGAGAGGTCTTTGATCTTCCCACATCTCTCCTCTGACAGGGAAATTTGAAATTTTACAGAATCTATGATAACCCCCAAGAACTTGATCCTTTGAGTGGGCTTCAATTGGCTCTTCTGTAGATTCAATATCCAACCATGCGTCTGCAGGAAGTTGACCACTACTTGCAGGTTTTCGAGTAGTATCTGCTTGGATGACGCTGCGATGAGTATATCGTCTAGGTAGGGCAAGAGAAGAATTCCTTTCTTTCTTAAGGCTGCTATTAAGGTAACTAGCACCTTTGTGAACACTCTCGGGGAGGAGGCGAGACCAAAGGGTAGACATGTGAATTGGTAATGTCTCTGTTTTATAGCGAACCTGAGGAATTTCCGATGTTGTGGATGAATCGGTATATGGTAGTATGCATCTTTTAGATCGAGGGATACCATAAAATCCCCTTTCCTTATGCCCGCTGTTATGGTCTTCATTGTCTCCATACGAAATTTCTTCACCTCCAAGTACTAATTCAACTATCTCAGGTCTATAATCGTCCTGAACCCCCCCGTGCTCTTTTCTACTATGAAGAGATTGGAATACATTCCCTTCTCCCTCTGGTTTTCTGGAACATGTTCTATGGCCTTGATGGTCAGGAGATTGGTTACAATCTTTCTTAATTCTCTCTCTTCTAGTGCAGATCTTGGCTTCCTTGACCGTATGAAATAATCGTTTCTGGGAATTCGTCTGAATTCCAGCAAATAACCGTCTTGAACTATTTTTTGAACCCATCTGTCCTGGATCACCGCATCCCATACATCTGGAAATTGTAACAATCGGGCTCCCACTGGAGGAACTCTTTGATTGTCATTGTCTCCCGGTTCTTCTATAGTTTTGACGAAAGGACTGTCTGGAGTTAGCAAAGGTACCTCTCTGACTGTATGGCCTACCAGGCCTATAGGACTTGGCTTCTCTGAACATCTGTTTAGGGTTCCCTGGATATAGGAATTTATTCTTCTCATCTTGGGGGAGTTTCAGAGACTTTCCTCCTGTCAATCTGTGAATTAGGGCATCCAATTTGGTGCCAAAAAGAAAGGACCCCTCAAAGGGCAAGGAAACCAAACGATTTTTGGAGTTCGAGTCTGCAGACCAGGATCGTAACCACAATGCCCTCCTAGTCGCTACACCTGCTGACATTGCTCTTGCTGCAAATGAAGTTACATCTATGGTCGCCTCACACAGAAATTCTACCGATTTCTGAATGACCTCCAGATTTTTTAATATATACTGTCTTGAGATCTTCTCTTCAATATCTGTATGAAGCGCATTACACCACATTCTTAAAGCTCTGGCCACCGAAGCTAAAGCTACCCCCGTTTTGAGAGATACTGCTGTAGATAGATGCAGTTTCTTTAGGGAACCCTCCATCCTTCGATCCATTGGATCCTTGAATGAGGCCCCATCCTCAAGGGGCAACGTTGTGCGGGATGTCACTTCTGCTACCGCCGCATCTATCTTTGGTATGTCACACCATTTAAGGAATTCCTCCTCTTTTATAGGGTACATTTTGTCTATACGAAAAAGTCTCCCCTGTTTTTTATCCAGGTTAGACCATTCTTTAGAAATAGTTTATTTCATAATACGATGTACAGGAAAAGACCGACCCTTCTTGGATCTATCTTCAAACAATAAATCCGCCCCTTCAGCGGGCGCAACAGTCTCTTTAACATTCATAGATTTGTAAATATGCTTTAAAATATATTCCACTGTATCAAAATTAAACGCCCTGACATCCTCTTTAATTTCTCCGGGCTCATCAGAGGAATTATTTGCATCAGCATCATCAGAAGAATTGTTTAAATCATATGTGAGTCCTGCTTGATCTCTAGATCTTTTAGCCCCTTGGCTTTCCTCAAATTCCTCTTTGGATACAAAAGATTGCCTCATCCAATCCATAAGATCCTTCAACATTTTAGCATGACTATCCTGTGGTTCTGTTTGAGGTTCACACTCTTCACATATAGTCTTGCCCAAAGCCGCATCTATCACTTTTATCACAAGCCATGCAATTTACAGTAGTATTCTTCTTTTTTGTCTTTTTTCTTAGCTCCAGTAGGCACACTAAGACCACAAGAAAAATAGGAAAGCCTATCACTCACACTGAAACAAAACTTCTATACTGCCTAAAAGAAAAATATATATATAGGCTCACCTCACAGGGGCACTATAATCTCTAATGGGGGAAGGCAGCTCCATTTCAACAGCACCAGAAATCTGTATGAACAAAGCCCATCAATATATGGCCAGTCACATAAGCAATACAAGGTAAAAACTCCCAGTGTCCTACCATTCCGCCGTCTTCACCTGGATTACGCTGCTGAACTGCCTCAGAAATGACAGTCTCTGTCTGCTTTTTAAAACCCTAGAGCAGAGCGCGCTTAGGAAGCGTGCAAACGCTATACCGGAAACCGGAAGTGCACGCTAGGCGCAATGCCTTCTGGGATACGTAGTCCTGAGTCTTGCCGAATCCGGAAGTGCACGCAAGGCGCTTTGCTTCCTGGATACTGTAGTCCAGGATTAAGGTGCCGCGAACAGCTGTAACAGGGGATTCCGGCGGCGCACGCTGCTGCTACCGCAGTTCCACGCTGCTAGGTGCTTTCTATGAGAAACGGAGACTTACAGATACCATGCTCCCGCTAGTTCTCCGGACCACATGGACAGAAACTCTCAGAGAGCCACACTTCCATGCTGCAACCACCCAGAGTGACCTCCTGTTTCTAAAGGTGAGCCCAAAAAATAAAGTAACCTCCTGCCTCTAACTAAACAAGGAGACAGGAAAAAAAGACACCAGAAGAGGGGAGGAGCAGGGATTTATACCCAAGAGGGAGGTGCCTGGGAAAAAAGTAACCTGTCTAACTACAAGGAAGGGGATGATATCCCAATGTAGGCTGCCATGGGATCATAGAAGAAATATATTTGCTGTGCCCCCATTGTGATAAAAATTGGGGTGCGACTCACTTAAGGCAATCCTGCAAGGCCACACCTCCTCTTTGGGTACTTAAGCCATATGTGCGTGCAGATTAGCTTAATGTCAATGTTGGGAGGTATGCAGGTGTGTATATATCCTATTCTATGCCCTCTGGAATGCCAAACTTGGCCCCAATCATGATCTTTCCATTTCCAACTCCCTGCATCTCCTAGCCATTGCTAAAACCTGGATTACCTACTCTGGCACTACTTCTCCTGCTGCTCTCTGCTGGGGCCCTCCCATTCTCACTCACACCCTGACCTGGTGGTGGTGGTGTTGCAGTCCTTTTAGCCTCTAGCTACTCTTTCCTCCAGAACCATCCCTTTGCAATCTCTAAATTTTAGGTCCATGCTATGGGTACCGGACAGCTCCCCGACAGTCGGGATGCTAACAGTCATTCCTCCGACGTCGGAAAAATACAGAATGCTCCCTCGTGGGGGTCCATGACCCCCATAGAGGGAGAATAAAATAGGTGGCGCGCACAGCGTGGCGAGCGCAGCGAGCCCGCAAGGGGCTTCATTGCGCTCCCCACGCTGTGCAGTCAGGATTCTGACATCTGAGAAATGACTGTCGGAATCCCAAATGTCGGGGTAATATACCATACCCCATGCTATACGCCTCTACCAGCTTGTTAATCTTTGCATTGCTGTCATTTACTGTCCCCCTGGCATGCACTCCCATATTCCTCGACAACTTTGCTTCCTCACTTCTTCTCTTTTGACATTCCCTCCATTATCCTAAGTGATTTCAACATCCCTTTTGATAACCCCTCAAAATCACCTGCCTCTAAACTCCTTAATCTCCCATCTTCATTCGGTCTCTCCCAGTGGCCCTCCTCACCCTCCCATGTGAATGGGAGCTCACTAGATCTGGTTTTCATTCATCGTTGTGATATTTCTGATTTCTCAAACTCCCCTTTTCCCCTCTCTGACCACCACTTGCTCTCCTTTACCTTATCTCTCTGCTTCCCCATCTCTACCTCCTAAGGCTCCTATCACAAAACATAACATTGAGGCTATTGGCCCCTCATCCTTGTCCTCCCTGTTTGACTCACTTCTCTCTTTTATGCCTGGAACAAGCCACTTCCCTATACAATGCATCCTTTACCTCTGTACTTGACACTGTTGCCCCACCAACCACAATTCACCCTTGCAAATCAACACCAACCATGGCACACCAAATGAACCAGATATCTTCAAAAATGCTCACGCGCTGCCGAGTGATAGTGGAGGAAATCACGCTCTAAGGCAGACTTCCTCAACTTCAAACTTATGCTCTCATCCTTCAGTGCTGCCCTTTCCCTCGCTAAAGAATCTTATTTAAAAATTCTCATCTCCTCCCAGTCTTCCAACCCCCAACGCCTTTTAGCCACTGTCGACTGCCTCCTCTGCCCACGACTGCCTTCTCTCCCCTCCTCACTGTCTGTTCTTGACTTTGCCACTTATTTCACTTCCAAGATTGACTACATATGTCAAGACATTGAATCCCACCAGAATGCTAGCAACCAGCCACCCACTATCCCTTACCATCCCTCCCCTTCCCTCTCACCAACTCTGACATCGGTCTCCCATGTATCTGGTGAGGAAGTCATGGCTCTCCTCCATTCCTCTCCCTTTACCAGCCCCCCACTTGACCCTATTGCCTCCCAATCCTCCGCTACCTCTCTCCTTCTACCTATTACTATCTTGCCCATCTTCTCAACCTCTCCCTCTCATCAGGCACTGTCCCCTCTGCTTTCAAGCATTCTATTGTCTCCCCTATTCTTTAAAAAACCTACCCTTGAGCCGAACACCCTCTCCAACTACAACACATCTCTCTCCTCCATTTTACCTCCAAGCTCCTTCAGCATATTGTCTACAATCGCCTCACTGACTTTGTTTTCTCCCACTCTCTGCTTGACCCATTCCAATCTAGCTTTCATTCTCTTCACTCCACTGAAACTGCCCTGACAAAAGTCTGCAATGACCTCCATGTAGCCAAATATAAGGGCCATTACTCTCTGCTTATTCTTCTTGAAGTCTCTGCTGCTTTGGACACTGTGGACCATCCTCTCCAAATGCTTCACTCCCTTCACACTCTGTGTGATACTGCTCTTTCCTGACTGTCCTCCTACCTCTCTGATTGTTCCTTCTCTGTATCCTCTCATGACACTGCCCACCCCCTCACTTTCACTAACCTTTTCTCTCTCTTTACATGCTCTTTAGGTTAGCTAATTAGTTCTTTTGACTTCCACTATCATCTTTTATGCTGATGATACTCAATTCTACCTTTCCCCTGCTCTCTTCATTCGTATCTCCAACTGTCTCTCTGCTTTCTCAAACTTAACATGTCCAGAGACTGAGATGATCATCTTCCCACCCTCCAGCACAACCTCACATCGCACAATCTCATTATCTATTAATGGCTATCACCTCTAGCCCCCAAGTACGCTGTCTTGGAGTATTCCTTGACTCCTCCCTCTCCTTCAAACCACATAGTCAGCACCTCTCACAAACCTGTCATTTTCATCTCAAAAATATTTCCAGAATTAGACCTTTTCTCACTCAGGATGCAACTAAGACCATTATCCACTCACTGATCATATCCAGGCTGGACTACTGCAATCTCCTCCTAACTGGTATCCCTGACAAATGCCGGTCTCCACTCCACTGTCTATCCTCAATGTTGCAGCCCAGCTCATCTTCCTCACCAAATGCACTACTTCAACCTCCCCTATTCAACAAGCCCTTCGCTGGCTTCCTCTCCCTTTCATAATTCAATTTGAACTTCTCACACTCACTTAAAAAGCCAGCACCCACTCCTCTCCCGTTTAAATCTCTGACCTTGTATCCCTTTTACACTCCCACTCTTCCTCTTTACTAATGCCCGTCGGCTTTCCTGCCGACTTATTACCTCCTCCTAATCCTACCTCCAAGATTTTTCATGTGCTGCTCCCTTACTCTG
The DNA here is from genome assembly GCF_055691185.1 of Crinia signifera. Lineage (NCBI taxonomy): Eukaryota > Metazoa > Chordata > Amphibia > Anura > Myobatrachidae > Crinia > Crinia signifera. Next base: position 239,428,764 of record NC_139217.1, on the reverse strand, counting down.
GATTTCTCTACCTCTCCCTCTCAGACTCTCCACTTCACTTCTCTACAGAACTTCAAATGGGCTCTTAAGACACACTTCGCCAAACCCAGCAAACTGTCCTCCTAACCACCTGTTCCTTGCCCTGACTACCCCTCCTCTGTCACCTGTCTGTCTGCCCCTCCTCTTTAGAATGTAAGCTCTCGGAGCAGGGACCTCTTACCTCCTGTGCTTATCCTTTCTTACTTTAATAGTCTTCGACTGCACCAAAGCATTCTGTTTTATGCCACCTGGATACTTATGTTGCAGTGATCGGCTGATGTTCCTATAATCGTTTTACCCTGTACTTGTCTTGTATTGTATTGTATTGTTTTCAACTGTAAGTCACTGTTTTCTTGCTTTGATTATATATATATATGCGCTGTGGTGGCGGCACTCTCCTTTGAGAAAAAATAGGACACAGGAGACCTTGTCGTTTCCGACGTTTCAAGCCTAGTGCAGGCTTTTTATCAAGGTGCAAGAGACAACAGTGGTACAATACAAACATACCTTTATAGTGATCTTGAGCCGTCCACCCGCCCCGCGGCGTCCACCCGGCGAAGAAGATGACGTCACCAGTCGGCGTCGGCCGTTGAGGCCGTGGAGGGCTCACAGATCTTTATAGTGATCTTGAGCCGTCCACCCGCCCCGCAGCGTCCACCCGGCGAAGAAGATGACGTCACCAGTCGGCGTCGGCCGTTGAGGCCGTGGAGGGCTCACAGATCTGCCAATCAAAGTGAACAAATGCCATAATGAATAATAAGACAATATAAACATATAATACACGTGCATATGATAAGAATGACTACCCTAGGGGTAGAAAGTGATTATAAAAACTAAATGAATGAAAAGTGATACATGTTAAAACATGGAATGCAGGTCGCGCTAGCTGAAACATAGCGCACTAAAACGTACAGGGTCACGTGACTTGCTTCATCGTGCCCTATTGGATGACATATAATGTGACACAGACTAGAACGTACTGAGCTTTTGGAATGCAATTGACAGTTGCTAATAGCAACTGTAAACAACGTATAATAGCCAGCGGGATGTTATAAGAAATAGGACAATCCGGCATGCTCGTTTAACCCCTTTGGGGATAACGTATCAAGCCGGAAAATCCACCGGCTTTCCGCTTGGCATAATAACAGCCCCCTGTCTCCACCTCTCTTAGGACGGGGGATCTGCTCAATAATGCCCCGTCCCAAGAGAGGTGGAGACAGGGGGCTGTTATTATGCCAAGCGGAAAGCCGGTGGATTTTCCGGCTTGATACGTTATCCCCAAAGGGGTTAAACGAGCATGCCGGATTGTCCTATTTCTTATAACATCCCGCTGGCTATTATACGTTGTTTACAGTTGCTATTAGCAACTGTCAATTGCATTCCAAAAGCTCAGTACGTTCTAGTCTGTCACATTATATGTCATCCAATAGGGCACGATGAAGCAAGTCACGTGACCCTGTACGTTTTAGTGCGCTATGTTTCAGCTAGCGCGACCTGCATTCCATGTTTTAACATGTATCACTTTTCATTCATTTAGTTTTTATAATCACTTTCTACCCCTAGGGTAGTCATTCTTATCATATGCACGTGTATTATATGTTTATATTGTCTTATTATTCATTATGGCATTTGTTCACTTTGATTGGCAGATCTGTGAGCCCTCCACGGCCTCAACGGCCGACTGGTGACGTCATCTTCTTCGCCGGGTGGACGCCGCGGGGCGGGTGGACGGCTCAAGATCACTATAAAGATCTGTGAGCCCTCCACGGCCTCAACGGCCGACGCCGACTGGTGACGTCATCTTCTTCGCCGGGTGGACGCCGCGGGGCGGGTGGACGGCTCAAGATCACTATAAAGGTATGTTTGTATTGTACCACTGTTGTCTCTTGCACCTTGATAAAAAGCCTGCACTAGGCTTGAAACGTCGGAAACGACAAGGTCTCCTGTGTCCTATTTTTTCTCAAAGGAGAGTGCCGCCACCACAGCGCATATGTCCGCAGTCAGTGTTCCACTTACTGTGTTTCACGGAGGGCACCTCGTTGTATGGCTATTGGGGAGTGCTGCCCGCATGCAAATTTCTATATATATATATATATATATATATATATATATATATATATATATATATATATATATATATATATATATATATATATATATATAGATGTATATCGGTGGCACTCAGGATCAAAGAAACACACGGAAACCAGCCTTATGCCAACGTTTCAATGGTGAACAACCATTTTCATCAGGACATACAAAAAACATACAACTCACCCATATTTGTGCACACCAACCTTCACCATCCCAGCCACTGCGACGCGCGGGCGTCCCCCCGCTGCGGCGCAACCCGATGACGTCACCCCGTGCACCGTCACCAATACAAAGAAATATTCATATATACAGGACTGTCAAAAAGGTAAACAATAATGTGTCAGTATACAACGATGTTACATACATATAACAGCAGCAAAAACACTAGTAGAAAGTATATAGTAAAAAACAGTTATAAAAAGCAATGAAGTCCTAGGGATTCGTTTAATCCCCTCGGACTCATAGTATCCAAAGTAAAGATCCATTTTGCCTCTCTTTGGAGAAGCAATCTGGATCTATTACCACCCCTAGTCAACGGAGGAATATGGTCTATAATTTTGTGTTTAATGGCAGTAGGTGAGTGACCCATGGCCGCATAATGGCGAGCCACGGGCTGCTCACTGGTACCCTTAAGTACAGCTGCCCTGATAGCCTGCCTGTGTTGTGCCATTCTAACCTTGAACTGGCAGTCCGTTTTGCCAACGTAAAATTTATCACAGGGGCATACCAGGACATAAATAATGAATTGGGTCGAACACGTAAGTCGATGGTTAATTTTGAAAACCTGATTTTTGTAAGGATGTTTAATCGTGTCACCAACCCACATGTAACTGCACGTCACACAGTCCGTGCATTTTACGCACCCTAATTTAGGGGTACCCAGAAAGGTTTTGGCAGCTTGCTTGTCAAAGTTAGTGACATCACTATGAACCAAGTGGTCTCTCAAATTCCGACCCCTAGAGTAACTGGTTATGAGTTTTTTATTGGATAAACCTGGCAGATCTCTGTCGGATGTAACAATGGGCCAATAATTCTTAACAGCCAATCTTGCTGTATCACTAGAAGTATTATATCGATTGGGCCAAAAGATGCGGTTATTATGTTGTTTATGGGATTTGCGCTTTAATGTCTTAGAGCGGGGGATGGAAAGCACCCTATCCCTTGTACACAACAGAGACTTGCGGTCATATCCTCTTTCCATGAATTTTTCAATCATTTTATCCAGTTGTACAATGAGGTCAGCTTCATCATTACAGATTCTCCGTACCCGCAGCATCTGGGAGTACGGCAGTCCCTTAATGACTGCAGGAGGATGAAAACTGGAAGGGGAGAGGAGCATATTTCTGTCCGTAGATTTAACGAACAGAGAAGTTTTTAGAACACCCTCCAATGCTGTGATGCGGACATCTAAAAAATCAATTTGTGTACTGGAGATCGTACAGGTTAGTTTGATAGGGCTATCACTGGTGTTTTGACGATCTATGATAGCGGATAAAGAGTCAGCCGACCCATTCCAAAGTAGTATCATGTCGTCGATATAACGAGCGTAGTAAACGATCTTATCAGAGATGGCAGGATCAGCAAAAAAAATATCGTGTTCAACTGCCATCATAAAAGCATTAGCATACGATGGGGCCACCGAGGACCCCATCGCACACCCAGAGACTTGTAAGAAAAATTGCCCATCATAATAAAAATAATTTTTTGTAAGTACCATCTCCAGTAAATCACAAAAAAATTGAACGTCAGGGCCCTGATATTTGTCACTTTGCGAAATCAGCAATCGTGTGGCTGCAATGCCTTGAGCATGTGGAATGCTCGTATACAAGGCATTGACATCAATACTGCACAATAAGCAGTCGGGTGGTAAAGCAGTTAATTTATCAAGGGCTTTTAACAGAGCAGTAGTGTCTTGCAGAGTATACTTGGAACTTTGAACAACAGGCTGAAGATAGATATCTAAATATGCAGATACAGATTGAAAAATAGAACCCCTGGCAGATATGATAGGTCTGCCAGGGGGATTGACCGGATTTTTATGGATTTTTGGCAGGGTATACAGTAATGGTTTTTTGGGGAAGTCACAGATTAACAGATTTTTAATTTTATTGTTAATTACCCCTCTTTCCACTGCCATGTCAATGTATCTGTCTAATTCCCTTTTAAAGATATTAGTGGGATCCATATTAAGTGCTTTGTAAGTGGAAACATCGGTGAGCTGGCGCTGTATTTCACTCTTGTAGTCACTCAAGTTTTGAATGACTATTGCGCCGCCCTTGTCGGCGGCACGTATCACAATATCACGCCTTGCTCCCAGATCTTTTAATGCATCAAATTGTTCTTTATTCAAATTACGGTGAACCATTTTATGTGTCCCATTGTCCGTGGTAGCTATGGAAGAATCCATCAACCTCACGAATGACTTGATGGATGCATTAACCGATGGCGGATCAAAAGATGACTTAGGTGCAAGTTTGTGAAGTTCAGGAGGCAAAATGTCACCCGACTGTGTCGGCGTTTTGGACCCAAAGAATTCCTGGAGTTTAAGTTGTCTGTTTAGTTTGTAAGTCTCTGTTTTCCATAAGAACGGATCGTGCCGAGTCGTCGGCACGAAACTGAGACCTTTCTCCAGAACTTGATACTCCACAGGAGACAACGGGGTAGAGGACAAATTAAAAACTACTTCTTTTGTGTCGGCGGTTTTTTCGCCCCTGCAGCGTTTCCACTGCCCCCCCTTGAGCCCTTGATAAATTAACTGCTTTACCACCCGACTGCTTATTGTGCAGTATTGATGTCAATGCCTTGTATACGAGCATTCCACATGCTCAAGGCATTGCAGCCACACGATTGCTGATTTCGCAAAGTGACAAATATCAGGGCCCTGACGTTCAATTTTTTTGTGATTTACTGGAGATGGTACTTACAAAAAATTATTTTTATTATGATGGGCAATTTTTCTTACAAGTCTCTGGGTGTGCGATGGGGTCCTCGGTGGCCCCATCGTATGCTAATGCTTTTATGATGGCAGTTGAACACGATATTTTTTTTGCTGATCCTGCCATCTCTGATAAGATCGTTTACTACGCTCGTTATATCGACGACATGATACTACTTTGGAATGGGTCGGCTGACTCTTTATCCGCTATCATAGATCGTCAAAACACCAGTGATAGCCCTATCAAACTAACCTGTACGATCTCCAGTACACAAATTGATTTTTTAGATGTCCGCATCACAGCATTGGAGGGTGTTCTAAAAACTTCTCTGTTCGTTAAATCTACGGACAGAAATATGCTCCTCTCCCCTTCCAGTTTTCATCCTCCTGCAGTCATTAAGGGACTGCCGTACTCCCAGATGCTGCGGGTACGGAGAATCTGTAATGATGAAGCTGACCTCATTGTACAACTGGATAAAATGATTGTAAAATTCATGGAAAGAGGATATGACCGCAAGTCTCTGTTGTGTACAAGGGATAGGGTGCTTTCCATCCCCCGCTCTAAGACATTAAAGCGCAAATCCCATAAACAACATAATAACCGCATCTTTTGGCCCAATCGATATAATACTTCTAGTGATACAGCAAGATTGGCTGTTAAGAATTATTGGCCCATTGTTACATCCGACAGAGATCTGCCAGGTTTATCCAATAAAAAACTCATAACCAGTTACTCTAGGGGTCGGAATTTGAGAGACCACTTGGTTCATAGTGATGTCACTAACTTTGACAAGCAAGCTGCCAAAATCTTTCTGGGTACCCCTAAATTAGGGTGCGTAAAATGCACGGGCTGTGTGACGTGCAGTTACATGTGGGTTGGTGACACGATTAAACATCCTTACAAAAATCAGGTTTTCAAAATTAACCATCGACTTACGTGTTCGACCCAATTCATTATTTATGTCCTGGTATGCCCCTGTGATAAATTTTACGTTGGCAAAACGGACTGCCAGTTCAAGGTTAGAATGGCACAACACAGGCAGGCTATCAGGGCAGCTGTACTTAAGGGTACCAGTGAGCAGCCCGTGGCTCGCCATTATGCGGCCATGGGTCACTCACCTACTGCCATTAAACACAAAATTATAGACCATATTCCTCCGTTGACTAGGGGTGGTAATAGATCCAGATTGCTTCTCCAAAGAGAGGCAAAATGGATCTTTACTTTGGATACTATGAGTCCGAGGGGATTAAACGAATCCCTAGGACTTCATTGCTTTTTATAACTGTTTTTTACTATATACTTTCTACTAGTGTTTTTGCTGCTGTTATATGTATGTAACATCGTTGTATACTGACACATTATTGTTTACCTTTTTGACAGTCCTGTATATATGAATATTTCTTTGTATTGGTGACGGTGCACGGGGTGACGTCATCGGGTTGCGCCGCAGCGGGAGGACGCCCGCGCGTCGCAGTGGCTGGGATGGTGAAGTTGGTGTGCACAAATATGGGTGAGTTGTATGTTTTTTGTATGTCCTGATGAAAATGGTTGTTCACCATTGAAACGTTGGCATAAGGCTGGTTTCCGTGTGTTTCTTTGATCCTGAGTGCCACCGATATACATCTACATTGTGAGCCGGACTTGTTCGTCTCTACTCCGGGCGGCAACAGGAGCAGCTTTACCTGTATAGTGAGTGCCGGTATATACGCTACATATATATATATATATATATATATATATATATATATATATATATATATATATATATATATATATATATATATATATATATATATATATATATATATATATATATATATATATATATATATATATATATATACTCTGTAATTGGGCGTTGCGGAAACCTTGTGGTGACATATAAATAAACAAGAATGATGATGATGATGATATTGATGATGATGATGATGATGATATATAAATCACTGCATGCTTCTATAATAATCAAGTCTAGTTTACAGTAGAGATGAGGAGAGATTTCAGACAGTACGGATGTGACCTTGCTGCCTGCTGAGAGGACTGTTATGGAGGACACTACTAAGGGGGTACTACTATGGCGGCAATACTAAGGGGGGCTACTACAGTATATAGGGATTGCTGTGGGGGACCACTAAAAGAAGACGAGTAAGGGGCTTGAAAAAAATCCAGAACCAAAACACAAAACCTGAAACGTTTCTGTCTGGTTCACATCCTTCGTTTAAAATCGGTATTTAGAAGACTGCTTTACAAGTCATTTGGGGGGTGATTCAGGTTGGTTTGCCAAAGCAAACTCCTTTAATGGTCAAAACCATGTGCACTGCAGGTGGGGCAGATGCAGGGCTATTTTTGTGCAGGCTCCAGCAGGAACTGTGGCCCTTATTCTAGTTCACTCTTTCTGACAAAATATTTCTTAGATGGACAAAACCATGTGCACTGCAGGTGAGACAGGTGTTACTTGTGCAGAGATAATTAGACTTGGGTGGGGTTTTACACCTGCCTCACCTGCAGTGCACATGGTTTTGTCCATCTAAGAAATATTTTGTCTGAAAGAGTGAACTAGAATAAGGGCCACAGTTCCTGCTAGAGCCTGCACAAAAATAGCCCTGGGCAGATGTAACATGTGCAGAGAGCGTTACATTTGGGAGATTTAATTTTGTTTCTGTGCAGAGTAAATGCTGGCTGCTTTATTTTTGCACTTTAGATCAAAGTTTGTACTCCCCCCACAAAATGGCCCTTAGTCACCATGCAACATCATCATGCACCTGAATCTCTCAGCAAAAGTTAAAGTGCCCTGCACTATAGAATATTGATCTATAATGCTTCTCGGATGACAATTATTTTGCTTATTTATTTTAAATATTATCCCAAAATTTGTGTAATTTAATATTTTTAAATTTTTGCATACTTTAAGCCAGGTTCAATTAGCAAAGTTAATTACGGCAGGCAATTGATGTGTCTGGGTTTTTTAGTTGAAGGCTGCGGTTAATGTGGATTTCTGTCTGATCCTGGGGAGGCTCAAATAGAAATTTGCTTTAAACCATAGGTCTGGGAACTTCTTTGGCCCAAAGTGCCAGTAAAAGGGTCTGTCATTAAATACCCCAGGGCGTTAAAGGCCAAGAATATCATTAATTTCCTTGGGGAGTAAAGAACCACATTTAATTGTATTAGAATTTATATAATATTGTGATAATGATAAACTGAGCCCCCCCCCCCCAAGAAAATAAACAAAAAACATTTCTTGCTCTGTATTAAACAACAAAAATGACAAAATCCCTGTTATATAGCATGAAAAGTGTATTCTAAATGTAGGAGCTAAATTGAATTTTCCTTTTTACAGGTCAATATGTCAGATCTAAAATTAAAAATATGAAAAATAGGGGGGGGATTGGGAAATTTTTATTTATTGTGATGCAAAAAGCTAGAGAAAACCACCTAATGTTCAGAGCATGCCAGCTATCCCAGAAATACTTTGTGATACCCAACATGGTAATTTATCTTTTTTTTTTTGGGGGGGGGGGGGCTGCGTACAGCATCTGTTCATGATGGCCGATGGGTCTGTAAATGGTAGACAGCATGATGTACTATGGTGTAATGGTTAGCATTACTGCCTCACAGCACTGAGGTCATGGGTTCGATTCCCACCTTGGTCTTAGCTGTCTGGAGTTTGTATATTCGTGCTTGTGTGGGTTTACTCTGGGTACTCCAAAAATATACTGGAAGGATAATTGTCTCCCAACAACAATTAACGCTAGAATGAGTGTGTGTGCATGTGCTAGGGAATACAGATTGTAAGCTTAACTGGGCAGGGACTGATGTGATTGTTCAAATATTCTCTGTAAAGCGCTGCATAATATGTATGCGCTATGTAAATAACTGGTAGTAATACTAATAAAGAACTGAATTGTCAACTGTAAGGCATGGACATGCCACTACCTAGTATTCTGGAGAGCTGGATCTGCCCTGTAGATTAGCACATGCACGGTAGAAATAAATCCAGGTTAACAGTATTCAATTTTTACATACTTTATTACGCAACAGTAATTACCAGTAAATGAGTCAGTCATTTGGCCTTTTTTCAAAGGTAACGTCACAGTGTCTTTCTGTCGGTGTATCTATAAATAGTATTTCAAGGAACTAGTGCTCACACCTAATAAGAATTTTTCAGGTGGAGTTGTGATACAAAAATAAAATTACAAACACAACCGAACGCTTTCAAAAGACCAACAACAATGCTGATTGTGTAATATTTCAGAAACCACTGAGAAAGGAAACAGTCACTAGGACAGTTGAGATACTGTATATTCATGATCTCACTTCTGTCACTGTCTCTGGTATATTTGTCATCAATGCTCTCAACTGTGTGTGTGTGTGTGTGTGTGTGTGTGTGTGTGTAATATATGATGACACATTCATAAAATATTCTGGGAAATAATAAATGGTCTATTTTATATTGTCTGAGAAAACACATTTAGGTTAAAGCATACATAAATGTTGCAGATCCATGTCATCTGACCAATTGCTTTCAGGGACAAAAAAAATCCTTTGGCATGTCAGCTGATGTGGAAAATATATATATATATATATATATATATATATATATATATATAATATTTTTTTTTTTTTGTTGAAAGCATTAATTTCTATAAAAGCTGCTTTGGGAAATGAGTTGTGGGTGTGCGCATTGTTGTCCCCTTAAGGGCCGGATTCCCGCGGATCGGGATGAGAAGACAGGCAAACTCGGGCCAAATCTTATGTGTATGACATAAGATATGATGCACGGTCCTGTGCGAATTGGACCAGGTCAGACGGGCTTGCACATAAGATAACTCATACGCGCAGCCACCCACAACGTATTGCTCCCCTCCCCGGGCTCATTTCTCGGACATTAAAAAAAAATATATACAAAAGTATGGGTTGGCTGACCATTTTTTTTTTCTTCTTCCACAGTTTTTTTTTTTTTTTTTTATATCAATTCTCCTGTCCCCTGCAAATTTAAAAACAAACCACCTCACTCTTACCCCTAGGATTCACAGCCCTTGAGGAACGAGGACCGGCCTTTGAGCCTGGTGCTAGTTTTAGAAATCTGGGGAAACACCAACATTTTTAGCCCCTCAATTTCTAAAACCAGGACCGGTTCTTTGGGGCTGGTTATAGCCATCGGGGGGGGGGACCCCACACCGTTTTTTTTTTTATTATTTATTTTTTCCACGGAGAAGCCTCCATTGAAAAGAATAAGCTTTTAAGTCCGTATTCTTTCGATGGTGTATTCATTTCTATTTGTTAACGGTACAAAAATGAATCATACGTTCGTTAATTTGCCAAAATGTGAAATGTGTACATATTTTACACCGAATGGGTACAAAACACGACTTATGTGACTTCTCAGAGGGGAAAAGTCTCATACGATCCCCCTTCAGCTTTCCAGGCAGCAGGATCACATATGATGCACTGTATACAATCCTTTTGCATACAATGTATCGTATGCAATCACAGCCACGGCTGCCAGATCTGATAAATCTATAGTGCAACCCTTGCAAATTCGGGCTCTGGTCATCTTTTCATCTGATTTATCGGCCCGATGCATGTTTTGCTATGGAAAAGGAAACCAAAAGAGACACTGAAGAGAGCTTATGAGGACAGTTACTTGGGAATTCCCCTTCTCTGCATTGTCTAATTGCTATGTTTCCTGCTTTAGGTGGCCATTTTTATGGTTATGGTTTAAAGCAGGGATGGGGATCCTTCTGAGTCCCAGCTGTTGTTGAACTACACATCACATGATGCCCTGCCACAGTTTTTGTCTATGCTAAACCTGTGACTGGGCATGCAGGGATGTATAATTTAACAGCTGGAGGGCCAAAGGTACCCCATCCCTGGTATAAAGGGTCGACAGTCAATAGATCACAACTATGGGGGGTATTCAATGCTGCAGCGAGCGGCTGGCGAGGGGGTTAAACAGTGGGGATTGCAGAAAACCAGCGATCCTCGCTGTTTAACCCCCGCGCCGGCTGCTTGCTCTATACAACGTTCTGGGGAAAACCTCGCCGTCACAGGACGGCGAGAATTCCCCAAAACAGCGAGACCCGCGGCTACTGCAGAAAACTCGCAGTTTTTAGCCGCGAGTCTCGCTGCTTCTGGAGCCGCATGCGCCAATTCTCCCTCGCTCAAAAAACGGAGCTAGGAGGAATTGGCGTATGCGGAGGGTGTGTTGAATGCTGTCAGGGTGAGTGGTGACAGCGAGCAGGAAGACCTGCTTGCTGTCACCACTCGCAAACAGCATTGAATACCTGCCTAAGCGTTTGACATAGACAAAAGGTCTGTCTAGAAATGGTCGCCCCGTGTAAAAGATGTATACAAATTTGGAGTGTGATTAAATCTACAGTGTCCCCTAGCATGGCTTTGGCCCTAATAGACTCCACATGTATGGTAAAGTTTGAAACCGTGCCAAAAAAACCTCCTATCCAGATTTTTGATTGTGTAGACCTTGTGCGTGTTGACCTAAACCCGGTCAACCTATCTACCATATACAATTTTTTGGTAATTCCTCATCTTTGCGGCCACCACTACGCCAGTTACGTTAGCCGCTACTTAACGGCTATGTAAGGATTTTCAGCGCCACAATCCTGGGTCCATGCCACCCTCCTCTGTCCACGCCACCATCTATTATCTTTAGTAAAGTTGTGGTGAGCCCGTGAGGGGACAATGATACTTAGCAGCACTATGTAAGTTCCGTAGCTTAAGCGGTTGTTGCAAAGATGAGGAAGTACCGCGTTTTTATATCTGCAACCGTTTAGAAGATGGTTTAGCCTATAGGGGAATATCTGTATTATGACTATCTGTGCTATAAAAAGTCATGCTGGAGTGCCTGCCTTGGGACAGTGATATTAAACACTCTCCTGAGCAGCACTCTTTGCTGCCTGGGAGTATCCCCCCTAGCCAGTGTATGTGTGTACGGGATGCGGTCATTTGGTCGACACCATTAGGTCGACATGGGAAAAGCCTGACATGGTTCTAATTCAACAGGTCATTAGTTTGAGTGTCTAGGTCGACAGTCAAAAGGTCGACATGGAGTTTTCCACTTTTTTTTGAGCCAACATGTGCCAAAAAGCGGTATATCATGCCCTACCATCCACTAGGGCGTGGTGGGAGGATAAAATAGTGTGCCGGGCTTAGCAAGGGGATGCGGTGCACTTTAAACTGTGTCCATGTTGACGTTCAGGACAAAAAAAAAACATGTCGACCTTTTGACTGTCGACCTAGACATTGTCGAATTAACGACCTTTCGACCTATAACCATGTTGACCCTTTCCCATGTCGACCATCATGCTGTGTAGAACAAATGAGCCCAACCCGTGTGTACCTGGCCGGCTGCGTCCTGCTGGCACCTGCGCACAACGCTTGTTTTGCAGAAGGAAACTTGGAGCGGTCTCCTGGAATCGCCAGTCTCAGTGTGTTCTCTTGCCGCACCCTTATTGGCTGAGAAACCTTTGTTATTCATTTGGTAACCACGCCCACAGTGCACTTACTATAAAGGTGCCTGGAGTGGACACAGGACGCAAGAAGCTCAGCCTCAGTGAGACTAGTGTGACTTCAGAGGTGTCATTGTATGTCTGGGTGTAGAACACTGGTCCTTGCCTCTAGACCGAGACCTCTTGTCACTGTCCGTGCTGCTGCGTATTGCTGACCAGGGTTCCGCACCGCAGGCTGTGACTGCTGCTGAGAAGGACACGCAAGATGATTTTTGACAAGGTGAAGAAATTCTGCGTTGCCATTGACTCCCCGGACGCCGACACGTCGCCTGTGTTCAGCAGCGGGGACACGGTGACCGGGAAGGTGCAGCTGGAGCTCCTGGCTGACACTAAGGTGGAATCTGTGAAGCTGCACGCCGGGGGCTACGCTAAGGTGCACTGGACGGAGTCCCGCAGTGCGGGCTCCAGTACGGCTTACACCCAGAACTACAGCGATGAGGTGGAGTACATTAACCTGCGGGAAAGCTTACTGGGGACAGGTGAGGATGGCTCTCCAACTCCTACCCATTATTGCTGTCCCGCTTACTGCTTGTGGACCCTTCTTTGCACATGTTGTGGTTGGTTTTGTTTAATAATCTAGTACAGTATAGCTGGTATAATGCTGGGCTCCTATTGTGCACATGTGGTTAGTAAGATCTGTATTATGGGAGTGTTTGGAAGTGAGTGTAAGCTGTGTGGCCACCAGCAGCGCTCTGTACATGCTGCAGATGGGACACAGCTAACTAAAAGATGTAAACACCGCACCCGTGACTGGTAACTGCTGGTGCTTGTGGAAAAGCAGCTTCCAGACTTGGCCAGGTCCCCTCAGTGCCTCACTCACCCCTGCACCCTGCCAGCTTGTGTCCTGCTCTGACCCTAGCACCTTACTATTTTTGCTTTTGTTCTGTGTTGTATTTATTACTTCCCCAACAGTTATGTGCAGTCTGTTGTGTATATCAACAGTGCTAAAAGAAAGTTATGTTGGGTATTAAGTATCTGCATTGAATGCATGGTTTTGTGCATTTCTGTAGAATATTTATTTAGTTTCTTATAAAGCACAGCATATTCTATTGTGATTTACAAATGGCTATATGAGCATGTATATTCCATATGTACTTATGTGTAAATGCTACTGTTAAGTGATAACTTAGATAGTGTAGACTTAAAATGTACTGGAATACTCCATGCACTATTACAATGAAGTTTTAAAATGATTTAACTTCAATGCAAGTTTATAGTGTGTGACTTTGTAAATGCTTGTGCCAACTGAAATCCTAAATGCTTTTGACATGCACTACTAATGGTTAAAATCTCATTGGAAATGTTTTGTAAATTCACTAGGCACAGGCAAGGCTTAAAACAAAAATGTGCCCACTGTTTAAATGTATTTACATAAACTCGTGGCTTTTGCTAGAATTATATTTAAACTATAAAAGTGGTTGTAATTCTTGGATTACTTTCTCATGTTGTGTTGTCTTGGGTGTGTGTGTGTCATTTTTTTGAGTGGGTTACTTGTTACTTTTAAGCTTTCACTATATTGCAATGCAGTAGTTTGATACTGTGGTTTTCCTGAAACTCATCTTTAAAAAAAAAAAAAAAAAAAAAAGCTTTAAGTATTTAAACTCCACACACATGACTAAACCACAAGTTTAAAGGTACAATCTAAACACCCACAGGAAGTGGACGATGAAGCTGAAATAAACTACACTTGAGTCAGGAAATGCTGCAAGAGCTAATTCTTATGTACATTTCTTTTTTTCCATGCAGACAACGGGACTCTAAATGTTCTGCCAGCAGGAAGGCACGAGTTTCCCTTCACGTTTCAGCTGCCTGAGTAAGTATACATTTACTCAGTAGGAAGCCGCAGGGCTACTATACTATTGGTTGCTATGGTTTGTTACACATTTGTACTGGTTTGCACCAAATTATTAAATCCTTTTGGTTTCACGGGAGTTGCATGTACAAATTTGGGACTATGTAAACACCGGACCCGGACAAATTTGTACATATTTTTTATATTCTTTTATGGATTGATTGGACTTTGCCACAATTTTTGGGTTGAATTAGTTAGAATAAAACAATCTCCCAACATTTTTAGTAGTCAGAAATAGCTTTTAAACAAACTGTCTGCTTTTGTCATGATATAATTTCATATATATTATAGGTTTGGTTTATAAGGTTGACAGTGTCTGTCAACACATGCTAGGTCACCATGAATGTTCGACACAACCTTAGAAAAAAATGGTGTTAAATTGTAGGTTTGAACACCGCATGAAAAAGTGGAAAATGTAAAAGTTGTGTGGCCTATTAGATCCTGTTGACTGTCAATTCTGGATACTTTTTATAGAGTAGCATGAAATTGTTTTGCATGCACAATTTTATAGTTCATAGAAAATATGGAAAAATATCTAATATTAACGTGAACATGTTTTGTAGGACCTTGGTGACCTCCTTTGAAGGCAAGCATGGATCTGTTCGCTACTGGGTTAAAGCAAAGCTGCACCGCCCGTGGTCCACAGTTAAGAAAACCAAGAAGGAATTTACTGTGATTGAACCCATTGATATAAACACACCAGATCTGTTGGTAAGATGCATGATATTTTTACAACAAATTGCACATCAGTTTCTCACTTATCAAAGCCTCTGTTGGTGTTTTTAATGCAATGCATACATGTTGATAATTGAATTGACCCATTGGGGCGGCAGTTAGTTGTCATCGCCCCCCCCCCCCCCCCCCCCCCTCCATCCCTCTCTGCACCTACTGGCTGCTATTTAGTTGTTTCTGGTGGCAGGCATGGTAACATAATTTCAGCTCCCTTTCCCTGGGGGTGGCGAACTGAAATATGCGAAAACACTAGTTTTACACGTGCGCAGCTAAACTTGACAATAGTGAGCGAGATCAATTGAATATTACCCCATGGTCTAGAGCATGGACAGGGAACCTTTGGCCCTCCAGCTGTTGTTGAACTACACATCCCAGCATGCATTGCAACAGTTTTAGCAAGGCCAAATAGCAAAAATGTATCGGGGCATGCTGGGATGTGTAGTTCAACAACAGCTGGAGGGCCGAAGGTTCCCCATCCCTGGTCTAGAGTGTGAGACTGATTGGTTGATTTATTTGGATTAAAAAAAACAACTGCATTCTACATCAGAATGCACATAAATCCAGTTGCCAGAGATTGCCATGTTTGTCATCGCACTGTTCTGATCCTAGAATTATGGGTGGTATTCAATGCTGCCGGCGAGGGGGGTTTACTCCTCGAGAATGGCTTGTTTTTGGTGAGGATTGCCCAGGATTCCCCAGAATGGCGAGGTACACCACAATTGCAGCAAGTCCGCTGCACTTAGCGGTGAGCCTCGCTGTTTTCACCTTGCTGAAAAGAACAAGTGATGGGGGGTCAGTTGATTACTGACCCGCGAGCTATCGGCACTGCACGCGGTCATAACTTGGCATTTGCCATTGAATTATACCCCTTAGTGCAGTATTCCAAAATTGGAGATGTTGCCCAAAGCAACCAATCCGATTCTTATTTATCTAGCCCCTTCTAGAAGAAAATTGCTAGAATCTGGTTGCTATGGGCCACAGCTCCACTTTTGTAAACCCGTACCCCTTTGAGTATTTATTACCAAATTGTTCATATATTTGGTTGTTGCCCATTAAATAGTCAGAAACCTATAAAAGGCTCAGAAGATGTATCAATGGGACAAGTGAAGAAGTGTCCCATAGAAACGGATTTCAGCGATCATTTATCAAGTGTGATCTTTGAAATGATAGCTAGAATTCCATGTTATACTATGGGAGAATTATCCTCTTGTCCTCTTCCTACGTTTGATACAATGCCCCCTAAAACTTTCAAAATTCTTAATTTCTTGTTGAAAATCTTGTGCAGAGAAATCAATAAGGTTTGTTTTGTCTTTAGTCTCCACAGGCTGGTACCAAGGAGAAGATTGCAAGTGCTTGGTACTGCAACCTGGGACAGGTTTCTGTTACTGCCAAGATTGACCGCAAAGGGTACACTCCAGGTGAGTCAGATTATTTAGGGTTCTTTGCCATTTCAAATTGTGCTGATTTAATAATACATGATAATGCCAACTTTATAGATACAATCCATTTGTTCACCTAAAATGATACTTAGACTGCCTCTAAAGTCAGCCACTGAACACTAATAACTGAAAAGAGGCTGAACAACTTAATTTCCAAACGGTCTCCATAGATACGTGCTATCCATACATCTATTGTATGATGTCCTGATGGAGAAGCTTCTGCTACAAGCAGGTGCAGTGCAGGCTACTCATCTATTTTGCTCCCTCCTGGATAGCCAATGAAAAATGTGTGTTGAGTAAAGGTCATAGTAATTGGCAAAGTGTCTGTAGTGCCCCAGTAAAGGCCCATACATACTGGGTGACTTTGAACTGAAAGCAGCTCCGTTTTGCTGTTTTGAGCTGCTTTCTGTGCGAAAGCCGCCCAGTGTGTACAGAGCACTGATGCGTGCTGCCGCATCATCGCTGGCCCTGCCTGGTATTACCAGCAGATGAGTGACTGGGTGGACAGCATTCCATAGCGTCTTGCTTTGGAAAGTCATCCACCCCAGGGAAAGTCGCTAAAACAAGTGAAAATTGCTCAGTGTGTGCACACTGAGCAATTTTCAGCCTAGTGATTTCCCCTATCATCGGTCAGCAAAATCACCCAGTGTGTATGAACCTTGAGTCAAGTTGATGGTCACTCTTTTGGTCGCAGTTCTCTCGCCACCCTCTTGCGCACAACACCTGAAGATAAGATCCATCTGTGTGTATATATCTATCCAATAACCGATCACAATTTTTTTTTTTTTCCTGTCCGATTGTCATCTTTTAATTGATATAAAAACTTTTAATTCCCAGGTGAGGTCATCCCCATCTTTGCGGAGATTGATAATTGTACCAGTCGTGCAGTTGTGCCTAAAGCAGCCATTATCCAGTCACAGACCTTTATTGCTCGTGGTACCTTAAAACAGAAGAAATCTGTAGTAGCAACACTAGCTGGAGACCCTGTGCCTGCAGGGAAAAGAGAGATGTGGCATGGGCGAGCTTTGAAAATTCCTCCGCTAGGGCCGTCAATCATACAGTGTCGAATTATTCGAGTGGAATATGCTCTGAAGGTAATATCCGTTTGATAACACCCCAACTATCTAGTGTTTTTTTTGTTGTTTTGTTTTTTTAGCTGGAATAGTTTATAATTTTATTTGATTTCCATTGACTCTGTTTTTCTTTTATTTATAGATGTGTGTAGAAATCCCTGGTTCCTCAAAATTGCTCTTAGAACTTCCACTTGTAATTGGTACCATTCCACTTCACTCTTTTGGGAGCAGAACCTCTAGTGTGGGAAGCCAGTACAGTGTCAATCTAGACTGGCTACGTATGAGTATTCCAGAGCAACCAGAACGTAAGTATTGGAACAATACTGGATTTTTATTTTCATGAAACGTTTTCTAGAACTTGATCTCTAGGGGGGTTATTCTTGTTCACTTCTTCTGGCAAAATCCTTCTTAAATGGACAAAACCATGTGCACTGCAGGGGGGCAGATGTAAAATGTGTGGAGATAATTAGATTTGGGTGAGTTATTTTGTTTCTGTGCAGGGAAAATACTGGCTGCTTTATTTTTACACTGCAATATAGATATCACTTTGACGTAAAACCCAACCCAAATCTAACTCTCTGCACAAGTAACCTCTTCCCCACCTACAGTGTACATGGTTTTGTCCATTTGAGAGAGAATTTGCCTGAATGAGTGAAACAGAATAACCTCCCTAGTAAGAACTAAATGGTAACCTTTTCAGTTTTGTTATGAGTGCTGGTGGGCTACGCACATCCCTTGCCGTTACACAAGCTTAGCTTTGTAGATTTCCCTGTGCACCACTACAATGATGTTTGTGCTCACAAGTTAGGTGTTGTGTATTTTCTTTCTTAAATGTAACAATTGGTGTACAATAATTTGTTCTTTATCAGCAATGTTAATCTTTATTATTTTTTCTTATTCAGTTCCTCCTGAATACTTCTCAGTGGTGTCAGAAGATGAGAGTCACAACGGTCTTGCCCCTCCACGTCATGCAAGTATGGGGTGTATCCTAGAAGGGCCATTCTATGCTTACATCCAGGAGTTCAGGAACAGACCTCCTCCACTCTATTCTGAGGTGAGGACCAACTCTGAGAATGTGTTCTGGTGTAAAATGTTGTACTGTATTTAGATACTACTTACTGCCTAATAAAGAAAATAAAGCCAAGATGGCGTCAATTTGCTTGACTGTCGCAATTTGACGAGGTGTCCACTGTAATTTCCCCTAGAAGATTATATCATGTTTCTTTGAGTTTACATGTAATAAAAGTCTAGTTGATGGAAACAAAACATTACTTTGCCATGTGTTGGCAAGTTCCAGACTACTCCCATTTGTTGAAGGCGTGTGTACACAGAAACATTTGTGTAAAGGTGTGTACCCACGGTGCAATTTACCCTTCGATTTTGACTACATAGTCCAACTCGAATCTGTGTCGCATAGACATCGAATGGAGATCGAACATATTCTTCAGATTTCAATGCCGATGCGCGCTCCCATTCAGCTGAAATCGAAGAGCCAAATAGACAGTGCAGCAATGACTGTATAGTGCAAATTGAATGTAGATATCATGTAAGTAGCACATGAGTTAGGAAAACTTGCATAGCATTCGAGTAGCAAAGGAATCTCACCATGTGTCCACATCATAACAAAGATGAAATAGAAAAACTTTGAGGAACAATTGAGATTATTTTTTTATTATTTGTTTGGCACTCCACCATTGCTTCTAAAGACCCCCAATGCACTCCAGTGACTTTTCTTCTGAGAGCAGTAGCACACAGTGCTCCCTTAAGCTGCCCAGGACCTTCTCGGGCAGTAGTACCGAATGCGATATCGGCAACCCCAGTCAAGTTGGCCAGTCTCAGAAGCAATCCCAAGAGATTGCTTCTGCTGTGGGCATGACTAGGAGGGTCCGGTGTGATGCACACGGGACCATACATTGCATCGGATCCACAGTCACCTGCAATTTATTTATTTTTTATTTTATTTTTTCTGTGAATGCTTGCTGCAACACAGAAGAGCCCAGTGTATGGGGGGCCTTTAACGAATAATCCCCCCACCCCCCTTAGAGTGGAATTTGTAAAAACTGTAATGGTGATTATTTCCTGATTTTATATATTTTTTTGTTTTTTAGGTTGATCCCAACCCTAACCCACCTACTGCAGAAATCCGTCCTCGTTGTATGACCTGCTGAAGGGTAACTCTCAGGAAGCTGATTTTGTATCTACACTTATCTGGAAGCAGATGAATCTCGCAAAGACTGAAAGTGTTCCTTTCGTTCTGTGATGGTTTGCGTTCAATCACAGACAGGGATGGGCGAGCACTTGTGTCTGAAGTCATTTCTGCACAGAGAAATGGGGCAGATCTACTACCTTGATGGTACTTGGGGGACAGTCCCTGAAGAGAATAGAGAATGGCTGCTCCATAATGTTGTTGCCAAGCTTTAAATGAGCGACTGTGAAAAGAGTGAAATCCTGTTTAGCTATAATCCTTTTCTCTTGGAAATCAGGAGGTTTCATTCACAGAAATTGACGGATGATAAGAAGCACTTGGCCCATCTAGTCTGCCCTTGTATACACACAATTATACGTTAGGGTTAATTTTTGTCAGGAGTCCGTTAACCTAAGCAAGTACAGGGAGATTATACAAACTTCACACAGGGCTGTGGGGGGATTTGGACCCACAACCTCAGTGCTGTTAGGCGAGTAATGATAACAATTAAATCTGAAATGCCATACAGAAGGCATTTATTTGTTATATGAGGGTAAATGGTTCCAGATTGTGAACATTTGGAACAATAAGAAAACAGACTGGAAAGAGAAATAAACCTAAGAGAAAGAGGCTATACACTGTTACTGAATAGAGGTTTTTGTATCCTACTTGCAAAAATTCTTAACTTTTACACAGTGTCCTGTAATAAGAGTAGTCTCAGAAGATTGCTAGAATTGTTATATTGGAGACTACCTTTTATGTTGTTAGAGGTGAGACTGTGAAAAAAACCCCAAAGTATTTTCAAGACTTTGTTTGCCAACAATGTATCCCATTTTGTGTCCCCAAAATGATAATGAAGCACTTGTGTGTTTTGAAAATTGTAGCTTTGCAGACCAGGAAAATCTTGTCTTATACCTTGGGTTAGCTAGTACTGGAGACTACAGTTGTATTAGGATGTGGTGCAAAGAACATATTTTCCTTCCTCTAAATTGATCGGTTTGGGGAGGATAAATCAGCAAAAGCCATATTTGAAGCTGAGATTTGCCTTTCAAAACTCTGTTCTATATATTTTAGTTGCCTTACAGAAATGTTTGTGCTCTTAAAGGAGTGCAGTTAATATTGCATCAGAGCAAAAATGTATATGTATATAATTTTGTATAGAAGCACAAATCTACTTTTATAGAATTGATAATCTGTGAATTGATGCAGTATTATTGGATAGAAAATTGTGAGTTTTGCAATATAATGGTGCTAAAATGCCTAATGGCTGACCTCATATTTGTATCCAACTTTTTTTATTTTCATATAAATGTAGCTATATGCAATGATTGTATTCATATACTTTTATTATATTGCCTTCCTGTCTTAAACGCCCTCTGTTTCACAAGCCTGCAATGCATGCCTACAGAGATGGGGTTCATATAAATCATTCCACAATATGAGAATCTGAAGTTTATGCTAAACCACTTGTTAAGATTTTTTTCCACAACCTGTTTAAATGTTACATTTTGTTTTGAAGAATGTTTTATTTGTATAATAACATTTTGAAGTTTATTGTGGAAATTATTTGTGTCAATAATTGTACTCCATGTCAATTTGTTGAGCCAAATATTGTGCATTTTGTATGTTTGTGTATTGATCAATTTATGTTTTACAAATAAAGCACTTTGTAATTAGACTGTCTTGCTTTCAATAACTGATTTTATATTTTCCATACAAAGCCCAATATCGGAGTGAAAAAAAGGTTGCTTTGTCTTGAAACTAGACTGAAGAGTAACATCGTGAAAAATAAGATGTCAATTATAATAATGCCACTGTATAGGTCATTGGTACGACCTCATCTGGAGTATAAATACATTAGAGACTATACAAAGAGGGGCAACTAAAGTGGTGCATGGCCTACATCACAAAACGTACCAGGAAAGACTAAAATATCTTAATATGTATACTTTGGAGCAGAGAAGGGGAAAAGGGGGGCATTATAGAAACTTTCAAATATATCAAGGGTTTTAACAAGGTACAGGTGGGAGACATTCTTCACAGGAAGAGGAGCAGCAGAACACGAGGACATGCCCTGAAACTAGAGGGCGGAAGATTCAGGGGAAATTTGAGGAAGAATTACTTCACAGAAAGAGTAGTAGAGAAGTGGAATAGCCTCCCATCAGAGGTGGTAGAGACAAATACAGTAGTATAATTTAAACATGCTTGGGATAGGCATATTGATATCCTTACAAAAAAAAATAAGGATCAAATATGGGAATAAGGGTGCTCAAACACTAGCCAATTACCCATCCAATATTGCTTATAAAATGATTAAACCTGGCCAGTTTTATGTCAGAAAGATGGCTTACATTAAATATTTAACAATACAGCAAATGTATTCTTTGCATGGGTGATCAGACCGCCCTCCCCTAAAGATTTAACATTGTTTGGTACCACAAGTGAAGTAATTGGTTTTGTTTGCTCGGACATTACCTTCTTGGCAATGTAATATGAAGTTAGCCACAGCAACTTACTACGGCTCTTTGCCCAAATTATCCTATTAGCCTTGATGCCAGAACTTTTTCGGCATCAAGCATGTCAAACTAAATCAGTATACATGTTTTCCATAAACTCTGCCATTAATCAATGATTTTTCATGGATCCTGTGTTTTCTGTGAAACAGGACCTTTTTCTCATTAAAACACTGGCTAAAATTGGATCGCTCAATAACGACAGAAATCGTTCTAAAACACTTGTTTTTTATTTGATACCATTATAATAGTTTTGTCAAGTACAGTAGTTACTCCATAGATAATACTGCTATAGGAGGTCTGAATTCTAAGAACGAAAAGGCAAAAGATGTGCACAGATTAATGAAGTGTATTTCTCAGAAAATAATGGGAAGATGCAATCTGATGGACTTGAAATGATTTCTGGTGGTCCAGCTGACAAACACTGGATCTGAGCACAAGGCATGTGATGGCAAACTCCTACTGGATATTCAAACAGAACAGATCTGTTCAGACCCACAGATGGGCAAAAGTGCATGAAATTACA
Organism: Crinia signifera; assembly: GCF_055691185.1. NCBI lineage: Eukaryota > Metazoa > Chordata > Amphibia > Anura > Myobatrachidae > Crinia > Crinia signifera. Next base: position 239,405,870 of record NC_139217.1, on the reverse strand, counting down.
GATAATCTGAATTGGGGACCAATTCAAATGTCCTCTGACCAAACTCTGGCAAATATGAGAAAAACATCCAATAAGGGAAACAAACTATATAATGTTTGAGCACAAATATTAACCTACAAACACTTGCTTTTATTTTATAAACTGCCCAAGTGAAATTCTGACCTTAACTGGTTGCTTTGCATTAAAATACGTACCACAATATTATCCTGGAGAATAAAATTAATTGGCACCAAAGTTCTGCAGAAAGGTAATAGATAAAATGTTAGTATTTTTTTTTATTATGATGTAAAATATTTCCTAAACACATCTGGCACCATAACACACATTAATACCCCTTTCCCACTGCAGCTCTTAAATTGTAATTTGCCATTTTTTTAGCCCTTTTAAACAGGTAGAGCTGCAGTGGGAAAGCTCCAGGGTTCTTTACCCATTTAACAAATACCGGTATTTGTTAAATGGGTAAAAAGCAATGTTTTACCCCTTTTTAAGAGCCGTTTTGGTACTTATGTATTAACAGGGTGCCCAATTAACATACGTACAGCACCATAGGGAAATATGCCTGTGGTTGGTTACCCTAGGCATAAGAATGGATGTTTATGCAAAACATCCATTCGCAGCCTGTGCGGGTGAACCCGCACTTCGAGAGAGGGGGGGCGGGCATTCATTCGCCGGGAGGGGTTTGGTGGACTCGCAATGCTGCAGATTCGCAGCCTTGCAAATCAACCAGAATAACCCCCATAGATTGTAAGCTTCACTGGGGCAGGGATTGATGTGAATCTTCAAATATTCTCTCTGTAAAGCGCTGGGGAATGTGTGCGCTATATAAGAAACTGTTAAAAAATAAACATGCAGTAATATTAAATACTAGGTGGCCTGTGCAAAAATGTATCATGCAAATAAAATATGATTAATGTTATAGCGAGGTTGATGTATTGTAGCAGGATGAAAGAAGAACTGGTTAATTTGTAGCCATTTCGAGTAGCCAAGCAAGACTGATAATCCTAAAGGGCCTACACATGGCGAGGTGCTAAAGCATCCAGTTGAGAACTTAATCTTTAAAATGGTACCTCATTCTTGATTTTGGTAAAGTATAAAGGGAGAAAAATGGATAGGCATTTTCACATGGGCCACCTAGTAGGCTTTATTTCTTTTTCCCTACATTTTTGACATACCTCAGGAGGAGCCCTTCCACTCTTATAAAAGAAGAGAGGGCCAGGTCTCTGGGCGACCTGTCTGCAGAGACAGGGAAGGACGTGTATAGAGGCCTCTGCTGCGATCCCCGTGCACCTGAAGTCTGGAAGGTAAGCAGCCTTTCTTCCCGCTGGCTTTGCATGCCCCAACTCTTAGTCTCCAGCCATGGCCTTGCAAGGATGTGGTGAGGACGTCCAGTTCTCCGGCTTGCCTGTGCTTGTCCTGCTGCAGCTCTGGGGCTCTGCTGCCAGACAGGATGCGGTGTCAGTGGCCATCTTGAGCACCTTCTGCAGCAAGGTTTAGCTGCAGGAGCTCTAAGTAGCTGAGCTTGCTCTGTTTTAGCTGTCAGGTGGGGGGCTGTGCTGCTAGTCTTATTAGTGTGTGTGGTATCTGCCAAGTTTGTTATACACTGAGCGGATCTGGGGCAGCGGTGGAGGGGTGGAGCTTACTGCAACAAAGTACATTTTTAACTTTGAATACAATGTTTAATTTAACAATCAATACAATGTGCAATTGCAAATTAACAATTCGCCAGAAGCGGAGAACATAATCTTTAAATTGTACCTCATTTATTGATTCTGGTTAAGTATGAAGGGAGAAAAGTCACCAGAAATCACCTTCTAGAAATAATATATATGATGTAAACCTTTCAGGCTGTGGTGGTGCATTTTGTTGTCATGGATGAGCTCAGGTGCTCAATGTATTCCAGGTACTCCATGTACAGAGGGGCTTACTACCCCCCCCCCCCCCCCCCCCCATAATGCTCCCTACACTATATCCCACACATTGTAATGCCACTTACACTATATGCCTGACAATGTAATGCCCCTAACACTATATCCCACACATTGTAATGCCACTTACACTATACGCCTGACAATGTAATGCCCCTTACACTATATCCCACACATTGTAATGCTACTTACACTAAACGCCTGACAACGTAATGTCCCTTACACTATACGCCACATACCTTAATGCCCCTTTCACTATACAATGCCACTTACACTATATCCCACACACTGTAATGCCCCTTACACATTACTCCACAAATGTACAACCGCACAAATATTCCAGAGGGACCCCGGGTTTTGCTCACACTGTATTGCCTTTTATACTATAAGCCACACAACATAATACCCCTTACACTATACGTCACACACCGTAATGCCACTTACACTATACACCTAACAACATAATGCCCCTTACATTATACGCCACACACCATAATGCCACTACACTATATGCCACACACTGTAATTCCCCTCATACCGTACATGCCATGCATTACGCTACACAAGTAATGCCACTCATACCCCTTTCCAAAGTCGCCTCTGAAAAAAAGGGTGCAAATCTCAAAGTATAAAACTGTAAATAAATTGTTTGAATAGCACAATACATTGATAAAATATATACACACCGAAAAAATTCTTAGTGCTGTATGGGGCCTTATACAATAAGGCATTTGTGATTGTGTATCAGATGTTGGATGTTAGTACCTGGGTAGCACCATCCAGATGTTGGTCGACAAAGCGTCAATTATTCAGGTTCCCACAAGGTTGCATAACACGCTCCTGTACCACCAAAGTATATTTTATTGATCAGAAAAACAATACCAATCATGGGCATCAAAACGCTTGATTTGCCTCACAGCATTGACTGCCCCCATGGCCGGTGACCAGATCAGCAGCTTTCACAGACATCTTCACTGCCTGACTTAAGAGGCATACACATACACATAATAGCCCATTTTTTTTTTAAATTAAGCACAGATTGCTCTGTGTGTATGCCCCATAGCAATGGCGATGAGTGGTCAGACCTTACATAGTTACATAGTAGGTGAGGCTGAATAAAGACTTGCGTCCATCTACAGTAGTTCAACCTATGTTTATAATAGTTTATCGATTGTAATTAGTAAGTGTGTATACAGGGTTAGGCTTGGGGCTGGGAGGGTTAGGAAACTAAAGACATATTAGGTTTAGGCGGCAAGGTATGAGGTTAGAGTTATGACCTAGTCCAGGGCTAGCCAAACCGGTCCTCAAGATCTACCCACGGTCCACGCTTTCCAAATCACCTAGCTGGAGCACAGCTGTAGTCATTACTAGCTGTCACATATTCAAACATGCTGCAGTCATTACTACTATAGATACACAGGTTGCCTGAAAAACATGAGCTGTTGGTAGAACTTGAGGACAGGCTTGGCCACCCCTGTCCTAGTGGGTAGGGTTAAAGTCAGACTGTTGGGTGAATTTGATGGTCTATTGATTTGTACATGTGTTTTCCAATGTGATTTTTGTTTGTAAAATTACTTAAGCAGCCAAATTTTTGCCTTCATTAATTTGCCGATGCGCGATTCACGGCCATGAATGGAATAGAATGGGTATTCGTACCTATTCGATCTTATTAAATTTCACTAATAGTCTCCACACATGAAGACAGATTGACCTTGGCTTCATTTTTTGTTTTCCACAACCTTTGTCAAATAAAATACTTTATAAAACCATTTAATTATACTGTACTTCTGTATTTTTGTCCTTCACGTTATGCCTGTAAGAGAAATAAAAATAAATATGTCCCAAAGTGCAAAATGATGGCCTATGCTGCCACCTGTATCTGTGTCTTTCTAACATCAATAAACATTACAAATAACAGGTCTGGCGCTCGGCCCTGGTTCATACACAACAAGGCGAGTTAACACAATGGCCCTCATTCAGATCGGAATGTATATGCTAAGCTGCTCACAGCAGCTTAGCATATGTGATCCTTAGCAATACAAATGCTAAGGATCAGGTGTATACTACTACTTCCTTCATTTGATGTGTTCAGTTTGGGATGAACATCACAACCATCACAATCTTCCCCACGCAGGGAGATTTACCAGGCCAAGTAAAGCTGCTTTGCAGATGCAGTACTTGGCCTTGCCACGCCATGTACATAGAGGCGATGTTCCCCCATTTCCCCAAATGATAGCTGCCTCCATGCCTGCAATACAGCATGTGCAGTTTTCCGATTTTTGGGGAAACTCTGCATTGGATCGCTTATGCAATGCAAACTGAACAAGGCCCAATGTCCACACAAGATAATACTTAGGGTAGTATCCTATTACCTGGTTGCTATTCAATTAGCCCCGATAAGCCTGCACGAGTAGTCCCATTTTTTAGCAAAAAAAGGAGCTACAACTGGCGAAAGCACACAGGTTTCACTAAACGGGAGAATACTTTTTTTTTTCAGGTGGCTAAATCAGATAACCCCCCAAAAATATTGGAGAAACATCATTAAAATCGAAGATGTTTTTTCACATCTAATTGGATAGCCCCCATAGTCTATCTAAATTGATTCAAATGCTCTTGCAAATCAATTCTTGGGGCAGCACGGAAAGTGTAATGGTTAGCATTATTGCCTTACAGCGCTAAGGTCATGAGTTCGAATTCCACCATGGCCCTAAACGGTGTGGGGTTTGTATATTCTCCCAGTGCTTGTGTGGGCTTACTCCGGGTGCTCCAGTTTCCTCCCAATATCCAAAAAATATACTGGTAGGTTAATTGGCTTCCAACAAAAATAATCCACAAATGAATGTAAGAAACTGTAAAATGTGTGTGCGCATTTACATGTGGTAGGGAATATATAGTATTTAAGGCTGAAAAAAGACTTGCGTCCATCTAGTTTACCTTGGTTTATTAGCTTAACCCTTGTTTTTTTGTAGTCAATACTGATAGTTTATTTTTAAAGACAGATTGTTTTTTCTTAATTGTACCCCTTGATGTTTTTAATCAATAAATGTTTGTCCAACCTTATTTTAACCCCTTACCGCCGCAGCCTGTTTTTGCCTTCCTGACAGAGCCCTTTTTTTCAAATCTGACATGTATCACTTTATGTGGGGATAACTTTTTATTGCTTTTACTTATCCCAGTGATTTTGAGACTGTTTTCTCGTGACACTTTGTACTTTAAGTTAGTGGTAAATTTTGGTCGATACAGTCTGTTTTTTTTTGTGAAAAATACCAAAATGTCGTAAAAAAATTGAAAATTTAGCAATTTGCAAAATGTTAAATTTTCTGCTTGTGAGAAATGATCATACCACTCAAAATAGTTAATAACTAACAAAGACCATATGTCTACTTTATGTTGCCATCATTATTTCAACCTCCTTTTAATTTTTTTGGACACTAGGAGGCTTAAAATATGAATAGCAAATTCTCAAATTTTCAAGAAAATTTCAAACACTGATTTTTTTAGGGACCAGTTCAGTTCTGATGTGACTTTGAGGGACTTGTATGTGAGACACCCCCATAAATGATGCCATTTCAAAAACTGCACCCCTCACAGTATTCAAAACAGCATTTTGGAAGTTTGTTAACCCTTTAGGTGTTTCACAGGAATTAAAACAAAGTGTAGGTGAAATTTCAAAATTTCATTTTTTTAGCAGATTTTCAATTTTAATACATTTTTCTAATGAACACAGTAGATTTTACTAGAGAAATGTGACTAAAAATTGATTCCCCCAATTATTTTGTTTTCATAAATATCCTATATGTGGCCCTAGTGTGCACGTTGACCAAACCACAGGCTTCATAATAGAAGGAGCACCTACTTGATTTTGGAGCCTCCTTTTTATGAGATTATTTTTTAGGCACCATGTAGGTTTCTAGGCACCATAAGATGCTAAAAGTTAGGAACCTTCCCCACAAGTGACCCCATTTTGCAAACTACACCCCTCAGGGAATTCATCTAGGGGTATAGTGTACATTTCAAACCCCCAGGGGTTTCACCAATTTTGGTACAACTGGGCTGTGAAAATAAAAAATTAAATTTTTTTACACAAAAATGCAGTTCTGGCTCAAAATCTTTCATTTTCACAAGGAATGAAGGAGACAAAGCACCCCAAAATCTGTGCCGCAATTTCTCCCGAGTACGGCAATGCCTCATATGTGACCAAAAAATAGCATTTGGGTGCATGGCAGGACTCCGAAGGGAAGGAGTGATATTTGGATTTTGCAGCACAGATTCTGGTGGAATGAATGGTGGGTGCTATGTCGCATTAGCAAGACCCCCGAAGCACCAATACAGTGGAACCCCCCCACAAGTGACCCCATTTTGCAAACTACACCCCTCAGGGAATTCATCTAGGGGTATAGTGTACATTTCAAACCCCCAGGGGTTTCACCAATTTTGGTACAAATGGGCTGTGAAAATAAAAAATTAAATTTTTTTACACAAAAATGCAGTTCTGGCTCAAAATTTTTCATTTTCACAAGGAATGAAGGAGACAAAGCACCCCAAAATCTGTGCCGCAATTTCTCCCGAGTACGGCAATGCCTCATATGTGACCAAAAAATACCATTTGGGTGCATGGCAGGACTCCGAAGGGAAGGAGTGATATTTGGATTTTGCAGCACAGATTCTGGTGGAATGAATGGTGGGTGCTATGTCGCATTAGCAAGACCCCCGAAGCACCAATACAGTGGAACCCCCCCACAAGTGACCCCATTTTGCAAACTACACCCCTCAGGGAATTCATCTAGGGGTATAGTGTACATTTCAAACCCCCAGGGGTTTCACCAATTTTGGTACAACTGGGCTGTGAAAATGAAAAATTACATTTTTTTACACAAAAATGCAGTTCTGGCTCAAAATTTTTCATTTTCACAAGGAATGAAGGAGACAAAGCACCCCAAAATCTGTGCCGCAATTTCTCCCGAGTACGGCAATGCCTCATATGTGACCAAAAAATAGCATTTGGGTGCATGGCAGGACTGCGAAGGGAAGGAGTGATATTTGGATTTTGCAGCACAGATTCTGGTGGAATGAATGGTGGGTGCTATGTCGCATTAGCAAGACCCCCGAAGCACCAATACAGTGGAACCCCCCCACAAGTGACCCCATTTTGCAAACTACACCCCTCAGGGAATTCATCTAGGGGTATAGTGTACATTTCAAACCCCCAGGGGTTTCACCAATTTTGGTACAACTGGGCTGTGAAAATTAAAAATTACATTTTTTTACACAAAAATGTAGTTCTGGCTCAAAATTTTTCATTTTCACAAGGAATGAAGGAGACAAAGCACCCCAAAATCTGTGCCGCAATTTCTCCCGAGTACGGCAATGCCTCATATGTGACCAAAAAATGGCAGGACTCCGAAGGGAAGGAGTGATATTTGGATTTTGCAGCACAGATTCTGGTGGAATGAATGGTGGGTGCTATGTCGCATTAGCAAGACCCCCAAAGCACGGTGAAATGATGAACCTAATAATCCATAGATGTGTGGTATATTTTAAAACACTCCTTCATACATAGGCCGGGTTTGTCGGGGCAAGTTTCACAGTGGAAAATAGTTTGCTTTCTTATTCCCTTTTTATAGCAAACTTTGCACCTTTTTTGTGTCCTGCCCTTTTTTCCAGTGGAGGGGATTTCGTTAGGAAAATGCTGCCCTGATACAATACGGGGGCCAGTACTAGAAGTACTGGGGCCAGTACTGGGGCCCTCTGCCTGCTGGTTCCCAAATATTAGGCCCTTTATGACTTCCTCTTGAAAGTGCATAAATGTCCCCGTCTGGCTGGTAGAACGGAATAGTACGTAAGCCTTATACAGTGCCATCTGGATGATATACACGGCCAGCTTCTTATACCATATTTTTGTTTTCCGCAGGGCACTGTACGGCTTCAGTACCTGATCTGAAAGATCCACTCCGCCCATGTTCTTATTGTAATCTAGGATACAAATAGGTTTTGAGGTGTGGGTACTGGTACCTCGTACAGGGACGGAGGTGGTACTGTCTCCGTGAATTGTTGTCAGTATAAGGACATCCCTCTTGTCCTTATATTTGACCAACAACATTTTTTCGGTGGATTGTGCCCTGCTTTCACCCTTTCTCAGTAATTGGGCAACGTGCGTTTTTGGGAGGCCTCTTTGGTTCTTGCGCACAGTACCGCAAGCTGCTGTACCTCTTGAACCAAGGGCCTTAAACAGGGGGATGCTGGTGTAAAAGTTATCCACATAGAGGTGATAACCCTTATCCAGGAAGGGGTGCACTAAATCCCAGACAATCTTTCCACTAACACCTACGAGGGAGGGGGGGGCATTCTGGCGGTTCAATTCTTGTGTCCTTCCCTTCATATACCCTAAACCTGTGGGTGTACCCTGAGGTACTTTCGCACAGCTTATACATTTTTATGCCATACCTTGCCCTCTTATTGGGAAGGTACTGGCGGAATCTAACCCTTCCTTTAAAATGTATAAGTGACTCGTCTACACAAATGAATTTTTCGGGGATGTACATCTCAGCAAATTTGGCGCTGAAATGATCAATGACCGGCCTGACTTTGAATAGCCGGTCAAAGGTGGGATCATCTCTGGGTGGGCACTGTGCATTATCGTTGTAATGCAAAAATTTAAGGATCGTCTCAAAACGAGTCCGGGTCATGGCCATACGATGAAGTGGGGTGCTGTACAGAACATCTGTACTCCAATATTGCCTAATTTCTGGCTTTTTAACTATGCCCATATGTAACACCAGACCCCAAAACGTCATCATCTCTACTGCATCTACAGGGGTCCACCTAGCAAATTATGACGTGGGGTTTTGGGCAATAAACTGCTGGGCATATAAATTACTTTGGTCCACCATTAAATTTATAAAATCATCAGAGAAAAAGACTTTGAAAAAGTCAATTTCTTTGAGGCCTGTAGTATCAAATTGGATTCCTGGGTTGTCCAAAAACTCAGGAACCTGGGGCTTAAAATTGTCTGGTGGTGGGGTCCATACGGGATCATTCATTTGGGGGGTCTCAGCTGCTCTACGGGGGCGTCTTTGAGGGGGTCCCTCATCACTAGAGGAGGAAGAGGAGCTTAAGACGAATGCAAATTCATCGCTTACTTCACTGGCTGTGTCAGTGTCAGAGGCAATAAGGGCATATGCCTCCTCCGCTGAAAACAGTCTTTGGGATGATTGGGACATTTTTATTATTTTTTTGTTTGTAGTTTCAACACGTGTTTAGTGTAGGGGGGGTACAAACTTTATTTCAACACGGGGGGTATGTAGTGTGTATGTAGTGCTTTAACACGTGTAAGTGCAAAGAAAAAAAAAAAAGCTCCTGCGCCAAAAATTGAGCACAGATGTTGGTCAGTAACGTCCGTTACTGATCAGCGCTCAGCGGCCACAGGACACCCACAAAATCACCGTGGGTGTAAAAAAAATTTAAAAAAAAGACCCCACAACACCCTCCAAAAAAAAAAAAAATTTAAAAAAACTGCTGATCAGTCAAAGGCAACAGGAATTTGATCCAAAAAAAAAAAATTAGATTAACCCTGTGCCAAAAATGCTGATCAGTGATGTACGTCACTGATCAGCGCTCAGCGGCCACAGGACACCCACAAAATCACCGTGGGTGTAAAAAAATTTTAAAAAAAAGACCCCACAACACCCTCCAAAAAAAATAATTTAAAAAAACTGCTGATCAGTCAAAGGCAACAGGAATTTGATCCAAAAAAAAAAAAATTAGATCAACCCTGTGCCAAAAATGCTAATCAGTGATGTACGTCACTGATCAGTGCTCAGCGGCCACAGGACACCCACAAAATCACCAGGGGTGTAAAATTTTTTTTAAAAAAGACCCCACAGCACCCTCAAACACTGATTAGCAGTGAGGGGCAGCAGGCACACAACTTTTGGTGCAACCTGACGGGGTATATATAAAAAAAAAAAAACCTGCACCCCAAAAAAGTTGCTGATCAGTTAATTTATACTGATCAGCACAAAAGGGGGGCAGCAGAGACAAAATTGTATTACACAATGTTATATTATATGACACAATGACACAATGACGCTGCAGCAGCAGCAGCACCCTGGGCCACGAGGGAAGATGTCTGCTGTCAGGGACAGCAGCCATCGTCCCTCTGTCACCGCGTCTATAGACGCGGTGACACTTTAAAGTCATGACGTTCATTTTTGCCATGCGTCGGGAAGTACATCCCGACCATGACGTAAATGTACGTCAAATGTCGGGAAGGGGTTAAACAAATGTATTGTGTCTGCCGACACCACCTGACCAGGAAGAGAGTTCCATAGTTTAGTTGCCCTGACCATGAAAAAATGTTTCCTTCTAAGGGAACGAAATCTTTTCTCTTCTAATCTAAACTCATGCCCACGTTTCCTAGAGTCCTTCCTATTAAAAAGTGCGCTGGACAGTTCCTTATATTGCCCCCTGATATATTTGTACATGCTAGGCATGTCCCCCTTAAACGTCTCTTCTCTAGCGTAAACAATCCCAATTTGTTCAATCTGTCCTAGTAGCTTAAATTCTCCATTCCCTTTATTATAGTATAGATTGTAAGCTCCACTGGGGCAGGGACTGATGTGAATGTTCAAATATTCTCTGTAAAGCGCTAGGGAATATGTGTGGGCTATATAAGAAACTGTTAATAATAATAATAGATAAATAATTCTGCTCAACTCAGTTGAAGTGGGGATGTAGAAAATGTAGCGTTCACTCTAAAGTGTACTGGAAAACAGGGCCTGACTACTGAAAAGAGGGTGTAACCTTAAGATGACAGGTGTGAGGAAAACTGGGGTGGTGACCCTTCATCACCTTCCTCAGTCCCTTCTTTGGCCTCTCAACACTGTATTCAACAATCATTACCTTCTGTCCCCCCCCTTCCCCCCTCAACACATTCCTATGCACCTCATCTCAGAGAGTGGAGTGAGAGAGGATAGAGGGACGGAAGAAACAGAAAAGAGGAGAAAAAGAGAAGTGTAGAGGAGGAAAGGTAGAGAAGGAGGGATTCAGGATACGGTCATTTGGTCAACCCTATTTATGTTGATATGCATTGGGTTGACCACTGAAGGTCAACATGGCTTAGGCTGACACATGAAATAGGTTGCCATGGCTAAGGTTGAAAGAGTTGGAAGGTCTACGCAAGCACTTGGTCAACAATGGGAAGGTTGACAGTCAGGTTGACATGAGTTTTTCACGGTTTTGAGCCAACAGGCCATATTTCATGCCCTACCATCCATTACAGCATGAGTGGATAATAAAAATAGCGTGCTGAGCGCAGCGAGGCACCATGGACGAAGCATGGCGAGCATATACGGTACACTTTGCAAGTGTCCATGATGACTATGTTGACATTCGGGACAATTTTTTAAAAATAATCTGACGTCGACCTTTGAACTTTCAACCTTTCCATTGTTGATTTAATGCTAATGTTGACATTAGCCATGTCAACCTATTTCAGGTGTCGACCTAAGCCCTGTCAACCTCCAGTGGTCGACCCAATACATCTCAACCTAATATGGGTCGACCCAATGACCCATACCCCCACATTATTCCTAATGCAGCATTAAGAAACATGCCCCTATTTATTATGAGCCCCTTGCCACTTTACACATCTTTTAAGACTGTGTCTGTCCCCAGTTGTAAAGTGATGTGGATAATCATGCCTCTATATAAATAAATGTTAATAAATGCATTCAAAAGGATGTACGTAAGCCTGCACCTGCATGGATCACTAATGTGAGAATTCGCAGTGAACTACAAGAAGAAAGCCGCTGCCCAGATGGAAAGGGAAGACCCCCCCTGCTAGCTTGTAAGAGAATTATTAACGGATCCCTAATCCAAATCCATACGCAATTCCCAAAACATCAAAGATTTTTTGCCATCTTTTTAATTATGAGTAGGTCTGAGGTTTCCATTAATCTGTGACTGAGACAGCCGTGGAAGTGGTCATCGCTGATATCATAGACCCTTCTCAAAAATGCCTGGCCACGCCTACCTTTTTTACACCCAATAAACAGCAGGTTTCCTCACCAAACACTAGTTTCCTGTCAGTCATGGTTTTGCGCATTGCATTCCCGATCCTTACAAATACAGTATAGTTGCACATGTGCAGTTGTTCAACAATCGCTCAATTAGCAAATTCTCTGATTAGCAATCCATGCTGAATTAGCCCCTTGATCCAGTCAGGAAAACCACCCAATCAAACAGAACACAAAAAGGGTAGTAAAGGGCTGATTCAGACCTGAGCAGCGAATTCGACCCCCATCTGCACATAGTTGCTTATGCTCATGCGCAAACACCTGGAGCTTTGCACTCGGCATTCGCAAAGTGATTGACAGGCAGGGGCAGTCCCTGGGGTCCACCCAGCATTTCATGGGCATGCCCACAAAAGCGGTGGGCGCAACCATGAAATGCATGGGTGGACACATGCGAACGGAGATGTTACCCTGCTAGGGATGATGTCACATGACGTCAGTGCCCGCCCCAAATTTGCACAAGAATGGGCGCGTTAAAAGTCAGTCCAGGCTTACTTTTATCTGCGAAGAGAGGAAAATCATTTGATGGTGAGTAACAATTTTATCCTCTGTGCGGACGCATGCAAGCGGATTTGTAAGCGCACACATCCGCTCGCATCGTGTCACGGGGCTTTAGTCGGCGGGGCCCTGTTTACCTGCTCATTAGGCAGCGAATATACGCAGCCTAGCGAGCAGGTCTGAATTACCCCAGAAACACTTTATTTATAATAACTTTCTCCATTTAGATTTTCTTTCATCTCAAAACAATAGCACTTCTAATAAAAAGTGTACAAAATGTGTATTGTGTTTACATCAGTAGGAAATATTTTCCATTGAAAAACAGGATTATGTTTGTGAGCTCTTTTGCTGTTGTAAATAAACTGGACGTTCAGCATGACATAACACATAACTAATTCTGATCAGCAGTCTGAGTTCTTGGTCTATTTGGCAGAGCTCTGAGTTGAGCAGATTTACAGCTGTGTGTTTACAGCCTCCTGCTTGTTTTTCGCTCTGCTCACTGTTGCCCCCCCTTCTCTTCACCAGCTGTGAAGCTGTGACCTTCTCATAAAGCAGGGTTAGGCGCTGGGGTGTTGGCGGGTCAACTAAACAAACTGTCCCTTAGGAATTATTCTGGATTCCAATCTACTGGTGTCTTGGTCAGTTGGGGGTTGGGGTAGTCTGAAGTCCTCGAAGTGCAGTAGTACCACTGTAAAAGTCTTAGGAAGTTGCTCATGGGTTTGGTGACAGCTATTGCCTCTCTATTATTGGGAACATGTTTAAACCTAACAGTATATAATTGTAACTTAATATTCTAAAATAACACTAAAATGTGTGATTTTAAGTACAATATCATATTACAGTATGTGATTGTGTAATATCACTCACTTTGTATTCTGATCTGATGACAGTGCCCAGTAACTGGTGGGATCTAGTTGTTTTTTTTTCACAGTAATAAAAACAAACATAATGCATATTAAATATGAAAAGTATGCAAAGTATTTGGGTAAATATTTCTGAGGGAAGTCTGCCAAACTGTGTACAACATAATAAGCCTTGTACAGAGAAGCCCCAGCACATACTGAATTAGGCCAAATGTACTAAGTTTTTGAGAGAGATAAAGTGGAGGGAGATAATGTACTAGCCAATCAGCTCAGTGTTGGACTGGGGAAAGATGGGAATGCATTGGTAGGGGCCCATACAGGGCTTAAAGTGGTCCTTGAAAGGTGGTGGAACTCATTTCCATTTGCCACCTACTTCCTCCCCCTTCCCCTATGAGACAGAGAGAGGACCAGTAATAAGATTTTTGGCACACCCTGCAATCTTTAACCCCTTCCCGACATTTGACGTACATTTACGTCATGGCCGGGATGTACTTCCCGACACATGGCGTAAATGTACGTCATGGCTTTAAACTGTCACCGCGTCTATAGACGCGGTGACAGTTTAAACATGTCTGCTGTCCCTGACAGCAGACATGTCCCTGCATGCCCAGGGGAGGCTGCGATGCCGCCCCCCGTCGGCGATCGCTGTGATTGGCTGTTCAGTGTGAACAGCCAATTACAGCGTTTTCTGTGTCACCGGCGAATAACGTTCGCCGGTGACACAGGGATCGGTGGTGATTGGTGCTGTAAAGTACAGCACCAATCACCACGGGGTGTAAGGGTGACACTGGTGTCACCCCACCTCACTTCACCCGCCCCCAAAGGCCGTGATTGGTTCGGCGGATCGACGAACCAATCACAGCCATGGAGGGTGATTTAAACTAACGGTGACTGCACTGCAGACGCCATTCCGGTCTGGAATTGCGTGCAGTGCGGTCACCGTGCCTATCTGCCGCGATATACTGACCTGATCCTTGCAAACACTTACCTGATCACTGCTTGTAGCGTTCCTGGATCTTGTTACTTCTTGTGACTTCCTGTGTTGTGCTGTGCTGTGTTGTGCTGCTGCAGTGTGTTCGAGTTATTAGATAGAGAGATAGAGAGAGAGAGATAGAGAGAGATAGAGAGGGCTAGTGACAGAGAGTGCTATATTTTGTGCTGCTGCAGTGTGATAGAGTTATAGATAGAGAGATAGTGACAGATTGTGCTATATATTTTTTATATATATACAGCTGTACTGCGTGTGCAACTGACTGCTGCCCCCCCCTTTTGTGCTGATCAGTATAAATTAACTGATCAGCAACTTTTTGGGGGCGCAGGTTTTTTTTTTATATATATACCTGTCAGTGCTGCTGCTGCAGTGTCATAGAGTGATAGATAGTGAGAGATAGAGAGATAGAGATAGTGATAGAAAGTGCTATATTTTGTGTCTGCTGCCCCCCTTTTGTGCACCCCCAGCAACTTTTTGGGGGTGCAGGGGTTATTTTTTTATATATATAACTGTCAGTGCTGCTGCTGCAGTGTCATAGAGTGATAGATAGTGAGAGATAGAGAGAGATAGAGAGAGATAGTGACAGAGAGTGATAGAGAGTGCTATATTTTGTGTCTGCTGCCCCCCCCTTTTGTGCTGATCACTATATCTGAGGTGATCAGCAACTGTTTGGGGGTGCAGAGGTTTTTTTTTTATAATATACCTGCCAGTTGCACTGTCAGTTGCACCAAAGGTTGTGCACCTGCTGCCCCTCACTGGTAATCAGTGTCGCATCACTGATCACCTTTTTTTTTTTTTTTTGAGGGTGCTGTGGGGTCTTTTTTAAAAAAATTTTGATCAAATTTTTTTGATCAAATTCCTGTTGCCTTTGAGCGCTGTTCAGTGACGGACGTTACTGACCAACATCTGTGCTCAATTTTTGGCGCAGGACCTTTTTTTTTTTTTTTCTGCACTACATACACACTACACACTACATACTACATTGAAATAAAGTTTGTACCCCCCCTACACTCTACATGTGTTGAAACATTTCACTACCAGAAACACAAAAATAAAAATGGCATCCCAAATGTCATCCCAAATGTCATCCCAAATGTCATCCCAGTCATCCAGAAGAATGTATTCAGCGGAGGAGGCATATGCCATGCTTGCCTCTGACTCTGACACAGCCAGTGAGGCAAGCGGGGAATTTGAAGGATTCATCTTAAGCTCCTCTTCCTCCTCTAGTGATGAGGGACCCCCTCAAAGACGCCCCCGTAGAGCAGCTGAGACCCCCCCCCCAATAATTGATCTCGTATGGACCCCACCACCAGACAATTTTGAGCCCCAGGTTCCTGAGTTTTTGGCCATCCCAGGAATCCAATTTGATTCCACAGGTCTCAGAGAAATTGACTTTTTCAAATTATTTTTCTCTGATGATTTTATAAATTTAATGGTGGACCAAACTAATTTATATGCCCAGCAGTTTATTGCTCAAAACCCCACGTCATCATTTGCTAGGTGGACCCCTGTAGATGCAGTAGAGATGATGACGTTTTGGGGTCTGGTGTTTCATATGGGCATAGTAAAAAAGCCAGAAATTAGGCAATATTGGAGTACAGATGTTCTGTACAGCACCCCACTTTACCGTATGGCCATGACCTGGACTCGTTTTGAGTTAATCCTTAAATTTTTGCATTACAACGATAATGCACAGTGCCCACCCAGAGATGATCCCACCTTTGACCGGCTATTCAAAGTCAGGCCGGTCATTGATCACTTCAGTGCCAAATTTGAAGAGATGTACATCCCAGATAAATTCATTTGCATAGACGAGTCCCTTATACATTTTAAAGGAAGGGTTAAATTCCGCCAGTACCTTCCCAGTAAGAGGGCAAGGTATGGCATAAAAATGTATAAGCTGTGTGAAAGCACCTCAGGGTACACTCACAGGTTTAGGGTATATGAAGGGAAGGATTCAAGAATTGAACCGCCAGAATGCCCCCCCTCCCTCGTAGGTGTTAGTGGAAAAATTGTCTGGGATTTAGTGCACCCCTTCCTGGATAAAGGTTATCACCTCTATGTGGATAACTTTTACACCAGCATCCCCCTGTTTAAGGCCCTTGGTTCAAGAGGTACAGCAGCTTGCGGTACTGTGCGCAAGAACCAAAGAGGCCTCCCAAAAACGCACATTGCCCAAGTAATGAGAAGGGGTGAAAGCAGGGGAATATGCACCGAAAATATGTTGTTGGTCAAATATAAGGACAAGAGGGATGTCCTTATACTGACAACAATTCACGGAGACAGTACCACCTCCGTCCCTGTACGAGGTACCAGTACCCACACCTCAAAACCTAATTGTATCCTGGATTACAATAGGTACATGGGCGGAGTGGATCTTTCAGATCAGGTACTGAAGCCGTACAGTGCCCTGCGGAAAACAAAAATCTGGTACAAGAAGCTGGCCGTGTATATCATCCAGATGGCACTGTATAACGCTTACGTGCTATTCCGTTCTACCAGCCAGAGGGGGACATTTATGCACTTTCAAGAGTAAGTCATAAAGGGCCTAATATTTGGGAACCAGCAGGCAGAGGGCCCCAGTACTTCTAGTACTGGCCCCCGTATTGTACCAGGGCAGCATTTTCCTGATGAAATCCCCTCCACTGGAAAAAAGGGCAGGACACAAAAAAGGTGCAAAGTTTGCTATAAAAAGGGAATAAGAAAGCAAACTATTTTCCAGTGTGACACTTGCCCCGACAAACCCGGCCTATGTATAAAGGAGTGTTTTAAAATATACCACACATCTATGGATTATTAGGTTCATAATTTCACCGTGCTTTGGGGGTCTTGCTAATGCCACATAGCACCCACCATTCATTCCACCAGAATCTGAGCCGCAAAATCCAAAAATCACTCCTTCCCTTCTGAGTCCTGCCATGCACCCAACTGGTATTTTTTGGTCACATGTGAGGCATTGCCGTACTCGGGAGAAATTGGGGCACAGATTTTGGGGTGCTTTTTCTCCTTCATACCTTCTGAAAATGAAAAATTTTGAGCCAGAACTGCATTTTTGTGTAAAAAAATGTAATTTTTCATTTTCACTGCCCAGTTGTATCAAAATTGGTGAAACCCCTGGGGGTTTGAAATGTACACTATACCCCTAGATGAATTCCCTGAGGGGTGTAGTTTGCAAAATGGGGTCACTTGTGGGGGGGGTTCCACTGTATTGGTGCTTTGGAGGTCTTGCTAATGCGACATAGCACCCACCAACATTCCACCAGAATCTGTGCTGCAAAATCCAAATATCACTCCTTCCCTTCTGAGTCCTGCCATTTTTTGGTCACACATGAGGCATTGCCGTACTCGGGAGAAATTGGGGCACAGATTTTGGGGTGCTTTGTCTCCTTCATTCCTTGTGAAAATGAAAAATTTTGAGCCAGAACTGCATTTTTGTGTAAAAAATTTAATTTTTCATTTTCACTGCCCAGTTGTACTACAATTGGTGAAACCCCTGGGGGTTTGAAATGTACATTATACCCCTAGATGAATTCCCAGAGGGGTGTAGTTTGCAAAATGGGGTCACTTGTGGGGGGCTTCCACTGTATTGGTGCTTCGGGGGTCTTGCTAATGCGACATAGCACCCACCAAAATTCCACCAGAATCTGAGCTGCAAAATCCAAAAATCACTCCTTCCCTTCTGAGTCCTGCCATGCACCCAACTGGTATTTTTTGGTCACATGTGAGGCATTGCCGTACTCGGGAGAAATTGGGGCACAGATTTTGGGGTGCTTTTTCTCCTTCATACCTTATGAAAATGAAAAATTTTGAGCCAGAACTGCATTTTTGTGTAAAAAAATGTAATTTTTCATTTGCACAGCCCAGTTGTATCAAAATTGGTGAAACCCCTGGGGGTTTGAAATGTACACTATACCCCTAGATGAATTCCCTGAGGGGTGTAGTTTGCAAAATGGGGTCACTTGTGGGGGGGTTCCACTGTATTGGTGCTTCGGGGGTCTTGCTAATGCGACATAGCACCCACCAAAATTCCACCAGAATCTGAGCTGCAAAATCCAAAAATCACTCCTTCCCTTCTGAGTCCTGCCATGCACCCAACTGGTATTTTTTGGTCACATGTGAGGCATTGCCGTACTCGGGAGAAATTGGGGCACAGATTTTGGGGTGCTTTTTCTCCTTCATACCTTATGAAAATGAAAAATTTTGAGCCAGAACTGCATTTTTGTGTAAAAAAATGTAATTTTTCATTTGCACAGCCCAGTTGTATCAAAATTGGTGAAACCCCTGGGGGTTTGAAATGTACACTATACCCCTAGATGAATTCCCTGAGGGGTGTAGTTTGCAAAATGGGGTCACTTGTGGGGGGGTTCCACTGTATTGGTGCTTTGGGGGTCTTGCTAATGCGACATAGCACCCACCAAAATTCCACCAGAATCTGTGCTGCAAAATCCAAATATCACTCCTTCCCTTCTGAGTCCTGCCATGCACCCAAATGGTATTTTTTGGTCACATGTGAGGCATTGCCATACTCGGGAGAAATTGGGGCACAGATTTTGGGGTGCTTTTTCTCCTTCATACCTTATGAAAATGAAAAATTTTGAGCCAGAACTGCATTTTTGTGTACAAAATTTAATTTTTCATTTTCACTGCCCAGTTGTACCACAATTTGTGAAACCCCTGGGGGTTTGAAATGTACATTATACCCCTAGATGAATTCCCTGAGGGGTGTAGTTTGCAAAATGGGGTCACTTGTGGGGGGGTTCCACTGTATTGGTGCTTCGGGGGTCTTGCTAATGCGACATAGCACCCACCAAAATTCCACCAGAATCTGAGCTGCAAAATCCAAAAATCACTCCTTCCCTTCTGAGTCCTGCCATGCACCCAAGTGGTATTTTTTGGTCACATGTGAGGCATTGCCATACTCGGGAGAAATTGGGGCACAGATTTTGGGGTGCTTTGTCTCCTTCATTCCTTGTGAAAATGAAAAATTTTGAGCCAGAACTGCATTTTTGTGTAAAAAATGTAATTTTTCATTTGCACAGCCCAGTTGTATCAAAATTGGTGAAACCCCTGGGGGTTTGAAATGTACACTATACCCCTAGATGAATTCCCTGAGGGGTGTAGTTTGCAAAATGGGGTCACTTGTGGGGGGGTTCCACTGTATTGGTGCTTCGGGGGTCTTGCTAATGCAACATAGCACTCACCAACATTCCACCAGAATCTGAGCTGCAAAATCCAAAAATCACTCTTTCCCTTCTGAGTCCTGCCATGCACCCAAATGGTATTTTTTGGTCACATGTGAGGCATTGCCGTACTCGGGAGAAATTGGGGCACAGATTTTGGGGTGCTTTGTCTCCTTCATTCCTTGTGAAAATGAAAAATTTGGAGCCAGAACTGCATTTTTGTGTAAAAAAATTAATTTTTCATTTTCACTGCCCAGTTGCACCACAATTGGTGAAACCCCTGGGGGTTTGAAATGTACACTATACCCCTAGATGAGTTCCCTGAGGGGTGTAGTTTGCAAAATGGGGTCACTTGTGGGGGGGTTCCTAACTTTTAGCATCTTATGGTGCCTAGAAACCTACATGGTGCCTAAAAAATAATCTCATAAAAAGGAGGCTCCAAAATCAAGTAGGTGCTCCTTCTATTATGAAGCCTGTGGTTTGGTCAACGTGCACACTAGGGCCACATATAGGATATTTATGAAAACAAAAGAATTGGGGGAATCAATTTTTAGTCACATTTCTCTAGTAAAATCTACTGTGTTCCTTAGAAAAATGTATTAAAATTGAAAATCTGCAAAAAAAATGAAATTTTGAAATTTCACCTACACTTTGTTTTAATTCCTGTGAAACACCTAAAGGGTTAACAAACTTCCAAAATGCTGTTTTGAATACTGTGAGGGGTGCAGTTTTTGAAATGGCTTCATTTATGGGGGTGTCTCACATACAAGTCCCTCAAAGTCACATCAGAACTGAACTGGTCCCTAAAAAAATCAGTGTTTGAAATTTTCTTGAAAATTTGAAAATTTGCTATTCATATTGTAAGCCTCCTAGTGTCCAAAAAAATTAAAAGGAAGTTGAAATAATGATGGAAACATAAAGTAGACATATGGTCTATGTTAGTTATTAACTATTTTGAGTGGTATGATTATTTGTCTCACAAGCAGAAAATTTAACATTTTGCAAATTGCAAAATTTTCCATTTTTTTACGACATTTTGGTATTTTTCACAAAAAAACACAGACTGTATCGACCCAAATTTACCACTAATTTGAAGTACAATGTGTCACAAGAAAGCAATCTCAAAATCACTGGGATAAGTAAAAGCAAAAAAAAGTTATCCCCACTTAAGTGATACATGTCAGATTTGAAAAAAAGGGCTCTGTCAGGAAGGCAAAAACATGCTGTGTCAGGAAGGGGTTAAACCCTGAGTCAATGTACATATAGTAAATACCAGTGGCGTAACTAGAAATTTTGCTCCCCCCTGCCAAAAAGTTTGTGGCGCCCCCCCCCCCCCCCCCCCCCCCTCCGGGCTCCTCTCCAGCGTGTTTCCCCAGTGTGTGGCGTGATGATGTCACACGCATAACGGAAAGCTGAGGCAGGAGAGAGGAAGAGAGACCAGTAGACACTGCTACTTCCTTTGGCTCCGACGCATCCCAGGCCACCCTAGCAGGCCCATCCTGTACACAGTAGCCAATAGCCGGCTCTGTGTACAGTCAATTGAATCAGTGGGGGGATATGTTGTCTCGGTACTTGTTTCCTAGCACGGCCATACCGATCAAGATCTTGGGCATCGCAGGTAAAAAATCGCGTCGGTCGCATCGCATGCGGGCTAAAAAATCGCATGCGATGCGACCGACGCGATGCCCGCGATTTCCCATAGGGAACAATGTTAAATGCCTCAATTTACCCAAATCATCATAGGGAACAATGTTAAATGGGCCAGAAACCCCCAAAAACACCCCATAACAGTGAAATGGCCCCCCAAATTAGTTAATGCCACCCCACGATCAACGTGAACCCGAAGTGTGGTGAGCGCAGCGGTACGAGTCCTCCGACCTTTTCATACCCCCACTATCCACGTCGGCGTGGAGTTGAGAATAGAATAGTGTGGCGAGCGCAGCGAGCCACCGAGCCCGAAGTGTGGCGAGCGCAGCGAGCCCCGCGAGGGGACGCGGATACCTTCACAGGTAAACGCGTCCCTTCGCGGGCTTCACAGGTATCCGCGTCTGCTCGCCACGCTTCGGGCTCGGTGGCTCGCTACGCTCGCCACACTATTCTATTCTCAACTCCACGCTGACGTGGATAGTGGGGGTATGTAAAGGTCGGAGGACGCGTACCGCCGCCCCTCGCAGGCTCGCTGCGCTTGCCACGCTTCTGGTTCACGTTGATCGTGGGGTGGCGTTAACTAATTTGGGGGGGCCATTTCACTGTTCAGGGGTGTTTTGGGGGGTTTCTGGCCCATTTAACATTGTTCCCTATGATGATTTGGGTAAATTGAGGCATTTAACATTGTTCCCTATGGGAAATCGCGGGCATCGCGTCTGGACCATTTAAGCCTTTTTTTAGCCGCCTGCGATGCGACCGACGCGATTTTCACTTTTTTCAATGCATTTCAATGGGAAATCGCGGGCATCGCGTCGGTCGCATCGCAGGCCACTAAGAATTACCCGTGATGCCCGCGATTGTGGCCGTGCTAGGAAACAAGTACCGTTGTGTCTGCCATGGCCGCACCTGCGCTGTGGCTGACTCGCCTCCAGTGCTCAGCCAGTCAGCAGCAGCATGTCACACAGACTCCTTTGCCGATTGCTCCCCCAAGCGGCAGCTGGGGCTGCCTTACAGTAGTTACGCCACTGACTAGTGCATACCTCCCAACTGTCCTAAATTTACTGAGACAGTCCTGTGTTTTTGGGTCTGCCCCGTACCTCCTGAGGCTGGCAGTAGTAGTGGTAGGGCAGTTGGGAGTCCCTCCTGCCTGTCGCTGCTTTGCTGAGCAAAGCAGTGGAAAATAGATGCTGTGCGCATATTCAAACAGCACTTTCCAGTGCGCACATAGGTCTCTATTTGCTGCTTCAAAAACTTGTGAGGAATGCTTGTGTATTCACTACTATATGTACTATATTAATAACAGCAATGCACCATAGACAATACACCATAGTCCTGTGCAGTATAAGGTATATATGTATAATGTGTAATTCAAGTGCACAGTCTGGAATCTAATCCTTAAGGCCCACATACACTACATGATATGTGCCCAATTTCACCCAACTCTGGCCGAGATATCGGGTAAAATTGACCGAAATAGCATGTGTGTGACATCCAATCCGATGTGTATGTGACATTTAATATGTGCTGCATGGAAGATCTCCGTGTTGGGAACAGGGAATGAATGTGATGCGCCACATGCAGAAGTACTGAATACGATCTACAGTATCATGCAATCCTGCTGTCCGGGAAGGGGATTGGATGTGGGTTCACACATAGTGTATGGGGGCATTTACAGGAGGAAGTGGGGCCCCAGGCATTGAGGCCCACCGGGTTTTACCCCCCGAAGTCCTGTGGGTCAGTCCACCCTGAATCAGATCCTAACTGCCATTTTAGAGGATGTGTTTGGTTGGTGAATCCGCAGGAAAAATATACTTACCCAAAAAGATACCTTTATGTGCCTATAGGGTCTATTGTTAAGGTTAGTACATATTTTAAAGTTTGGCACGAGATTGGTCAAATTACAGGGGAGGAGACCATTTCTGTTACTTGTCCGTGGTACACGAAAGAAACCTTGAAGTACACATAGTGCCTGTGATATAGGTCAGTATTTTTATGCAGTGGACGTGTCTTGTGAAATATTTGGTGGAAAGTCTGACTTGAACATTTAAAGAAACCCCTAGATGCATGTAGGGCATCACTGCCAGATCAGTGTGGTGATAAAAGGCGCCAAAGGAACGTTTGACTATTTAGAACAAAAGAGTTACCGGCGGTTGATTCGCAGTAATCCATTAAGGACATTCTAGTAGGATAGCGCTTGAGATATATATATATATATATATATATATATATATATATATATATATATTTCTTTACTTTTCATATACTGTAGTGGTCCATATGAGACTTTATGCAGATTCCACCTCAAACCCTCTCCCTCTTGTACATCCATGAGGCTCAATGTTGCAGAACTGAAATGTCCACTTTTAGGGGTAAATTTACTAAGATGTTAGTACTAAGGAAGATGGGATGTGGCCCAAAGCAACCAATCAGATAGGGTTACCACCTGTCCAGGATTACCCCGGATAGTCCAGACAGGTGGTATAAGCCCGGTGTCTGGAGTCCCGACGGGTGGCATTCCTGGACTATACAATGTCCGGGAACAGGCAGAGTATGCAGCCGCGCCGAGTGAGATGGGCTAGCCGGCGGCCTGGCCCGATGAGCAGGGCCACGGCTATTTTAAATCTCATGCCTTCTCACAAGCTAATCAGTGCTCATGGTCCGGCAGCCAATTGGGAGCGGCAGTGGTGGCTCCTGATTGACTGCCAGACCGCGAGCTGGTGCAAGATTTGACATAGCGTGGACCTGCTCAGCTGGGCTGCGCTTGCTTGGCTGCCACCATGCTGTCACCTTACTCACTGGCTGCTTCACTTAAACTCCCCCTTGGCAATGAGCATCACACTCCCCCTTGGCACCGAGCATTACACTTCCCCTTGGAAATGAGCATTTTTCACTCCCCCTTGGCTACAAGCATTTTTCACTCCCCCTTGGCTACAAGCATTTTTGACGTCCCCATGACATCAATCATGAAGGCCCTGGCTTCGAGAAAGAAGGCCCTGGCAATTAACATGTAGGTAAGCATCTGTCAGCGCAGGGGTCTTTTGTGTTCCCGGCTGTGACCGTGGTGGACCAGTGGAGGGCGTTGGGTAGCAAAATGCAGAAGGCTTGATATAGAACATACACAGGAGGGTCAGGGCACAGCCAACCAGAGTGTTGGCGGAGACCAGGAACAGGGGCGCGGTGTCTAACCTGCCATTCCTGTATTCACCAGGGAGCCCCGCAAGGAGATTTGGACTTAGCTGCGTCTGACAGGCAGGTCGCGCCCCCCTGCCCTGGTCCTCTGGACGCAGGCTGGGGTGAGAATACTTGAGCTCGGGAAGGAGCTTTGAGAGCTCAGCGAGGAGGACGCAATCTGGGAATTGCAGGAGATGTCGACCAATGGTGTCGACCGTGGTGCTGACACCTGGTGAGAGACTCAGGGGATTATGCTGGAGCAATAGGACGTAGATGGTAAGTCACTATGATACACAGCAGGGGGGTGTCAACCCTGGAGTCGACGGAGCCTGTCGGCAGTTCAGGACAAGATGGTAAATGTCACTGATGTCACTGATGATACTCAGCGGGGCACCGGCTACTCGACTGCAGATGTGGAATGGCAGGAGTCTTCTGGAGATGGACAGAACCAGGTAAGTATCGCAGGTGCAGGTGACGCTGGAACTAAACGCAGGGGAGCCTGGAGATCTTGGAGCCTTGGGAACTTTCTCTGACACAGGAGAACACTGGGAACAGATAAGCAATTGTTCAAGGCAAGGAAGGAAGGAAGGCCGCAGGCCAGATTTATCCCCCTTGCCTGTGTGTGATTGGTTGCCAGTCGCAGCACCAATCAACACTGGGGAATGGAGCACACGCCTTGACTCAGGTACAGGTGTGCAGGTCAGAGGTTGAGCAGATGGTCAGCGGAGATTGGTCTGGATAGTCAGCTGACTGTGAGTGTCATGTCGGCGCCCATGCTGCTCGGGAGTGGCGTGAACCCGGCAGGGGACAATGCCATCGGCCCGCTGGGACACTGGAGATATCACGCCACATATCGGATGCCATGCGGATGACAGACCTCCCACGCAACGCAGACCATCGAGAGGGTAATGACCGATGTTTCCGATGGTGAGATCTGCGGTTTGTGACAGCATCACTTATGTGGCATAATATGATATAGCCATTACGGTGTGTGGTATAATATGTAATGGGCATCACAGCATGTTGCATAATGTGTAATATGGGCATCATGGGATATTGCATAATGATTAATGGGTATCACGGTGTGTGGCATATGTGTAATGGGCACCTGTCGGGGCCTGGGGCCTTCCCTACCTTGGTCCTAGAGAAACACTGTCTAACAGACTCCTCATCAAGTTCTAAACCCCCCCCATCCTCACAGTGTCCCCAAAAAGGGCATAAAAGTATTCAAGGTGTCTACTAAAGCGGGATCGGTGTCATGGGAAGTTTTTATTTGCCTTATAGTCAGTGATCTTTTGAATACCTCTCCAAAGGCATTTCACATCATTATTTTGGGAAACCATATCTTCTAATTTTACAGAGGCCTTTTTTTCCCTGACAATTCCCCTTTTTAATTTTAAAACGGGCAACCCTAAAAATAGAGAGGTCACCGGATCTAAAAGCTTTGTACGCTTTTACAGCAGACAGAGCAACTCTTTTTCTTGTGTAGGCCCAAACAAACCAATTATGAAGCAGTGATAAGGGATGAGAAGTGGCCCATGGCAAACAATCAGCAATGAAGTAACATCTATTATTTGCATGATATAAAATTATACAGAGCATACTCTCTACTGTATTACAGTAACAGCGTAGAGTACACTACCTGTATTATAGTAAAAGAGCAGCTGATTGGTTGTCATGGACCACTTCTTCTCTGGCACACATCTCCCTTATCACTGCTTCATATATCTACCCCTTAGTTTGGTATGACAGTTGGTGGGAGTACAGTAGCTGTGGCTCCCCCATTTGAACTTTGGACTGTGCTGCAGACCCACCTCTGAAACCACCACTGGTCACATCTATGAAAAAACTCAGCCCTTGCCCTTGATCATGGTACCTGGGTGAGGTCCTGGCCTGTGGGCTGCTGACGAGGTGATCGGATCAGAACCACTAACAGTATGAGCACAAAACACCTAGCATTAGATGCCTCCAGGTGGCTAATATGGTAGTACAATTAAATAAGTGATCTAAACACAGTTGACCCTGGTACATTTTTGATCCACTAAGTATGCTTGGCAATCCCCACCAATTTTACTTGAGCCCCCTACTTTCCAACCCTGCTCACCACCGATCAAAAGCTGGCTATGCCGCTGCCAAGATACTTTGGGGGAAATTTACTAAGATGGGATTTCTGTTTTACATGGGATGGTTGCTATGGGCAAAGGGTGTCCCTTTGCACCACCTGCAGTACAGCATGGTTTTGTCCATTTGCTAAAAAATGTGCTTTGCGATCAGGTCTGAATAACCCCCAATGTCACTTTGTCACATATATCATCAGACGGAATAAGCAAAGTGGTAATTAGACCATACCGATCCAAGCCACTTTCACTGAGGCTTCTAAGTATTGCCCTGCTGCATCAGTGGTAGGTGATTTAATAAGATATTAACCTTATAGTCACATATGAATAACCAAACCCCTGAGTCTGCTTTCTCAGAACTACTGTACATGCCTTACTTAGATTTGTGATAACGTTACGCATGTATATATATATATATATATATATATATATATATATATATATATATATATATATATATATATATATAGTGCAACAGGATATAGTGTTTCAATTTCCTGGCAAGTAGGAGAACATATTAACATGAAAACAACTGCTCCTAGAGTTAGGCTATTGGCTGTGCACACCAAATATACAGTAGCATTTGCTAGTACATTTATAGTTGTAAATTCAAAGGAAACAGCTTCACACAGGACTAGTTAACATGCAATGGAACGCTATTGCTGGCAATGTGCTTGCAGTGTATTGCCTCATATGTTTTGGTGGGTACTGTCACGCGGTGGTGTCTATAGTATCATGTAAACAAAGAAAATGTTTGTAGGAGTGAGTGCCTGCAGGGCATACAAGAAAGTATTCTGATATGATAACAAAGAGCACACAATGTACTGGTGACAGCATATCAGGGGCGGATTGGGAATTAAAACCAGCCCGGGAAATGTCTTGAAGCAGCCCTAAAAGGGAGGGGATGTAGCGCGCCTGATTGGGGGGGGGGGGGGGGGTGGGCCTATCAATATGGGGGTGTGGCTTATTTCAACGAGGCTACGCCTAATTTTTTGCCTCTGTGGGGGCATGGCTAGTGTCTCTCTGAGCTGCTGGCTTTGTCCCCAGCCCCTCAGGCTGCAGAATAGGCGCATGCGTACAGGGTCTATTCTGCAGCCTGTGGGGCTGGGGAGATAGAGACATGGGGAGGGTGACAGCGGGTCTCCCAACTGTCCCCCCCCCTGCGCCGAGGGACACTGAGTATGGGCCACCTCCCTTGAACACATTATGCACCATAACAAGAGGGCCCTTTTTTTCTATCGAAAAAACCTGTACACCTTATGCCACACAGTATGAGCCAATATTCACATTATGACACATGGAATGATCCAAAATTCACAAAGTGCCACACAGCCGGGGGAAGGGGGGGGGGCGGCTTTTGTGCATGCCCATTTGCAGCAGCTTCTCTTCCATGTGTGTTTTTGGAGTCCAGGAGACTGCCCCTGCACATTGCTGCCTGCTCGACACTACCACAAGACAATAGTCAGGACTAATCCAGTTAAATAGAAATATGTTTTGGAATAATGTCTAATGGGCATTACTGTGCTTTGTGTATAAGGACATTACTAATGTATTGAGGTGTGAGGCTTAATGTGTAAAGGTCATTACTGTGTGGCCTTATGTGTATACGGCCCTTATGGAGACGGAGAGATGGAACTAGTGCTAGCGCTACATGGTAGCAGCCAAAATCTAGCATAGGGCATCAAATTGGTTAGAGCCGGCTATGGTTAACTGGAATGAGCAGTACATTGAGGAACCCCAAGTAAATACAGGAAGGACATACAAACTCCAAACAGATATAGCCTTGGGAGTGAAACCTAAGACTTCAGTCTGTAATGCTGATGGCTTTGCTAACCATGCGTCTCACATTATCATCACTATTTACAAATTTTTATTTTCCATGTAATCTAACAGTTTTATATGATCTCCTAGAAAGAACCTACCAACGTGACTTGCAGATATGCCGTATAAGATTCCAGTTAATGAGCAGCAGCTTAACATTTTTAATAAATCCCTAAGGGAAGAAAGAAGCTGTCCATTGAGTCTGTGCCCCTGTCTTGGTTCTTCAGTAGAGTCAGGCCTGTACTAGGGGGCAGATTTATTAAGCTCGGTGAAGTGATAATGTGGCTGGTACTTTATCACCGGCCAATCAGCTCCTGACTGTTAAGTTACAGGCTTGGTTAGAAAAATGACAGGTAGGAAGTGATTGGCCAGTGATAAAAAACAGACACTTTATCACTTCACTGAGCTTAATAAATCTACCCCAGAGAGTTCCTAATCTTCCTGAGTGCATGTGAGGGGGGGGGGGGGGGGGGGAGTACAATCTGATCAGCTTTGGGCCTGATATCAGAAATACCTTACTTCATATGTGGATTCAGTGTAAGGAAAGTACTCGTAGGTATAAACGCATTATTTGCCACCAAACCTCTGTGATGCTTTACTTTTCCACCAAAAGAGTCAAAATATCATCTTTTATGAGCATTAAGTACTGTCCTGCAAGGGAGATCCATACCACATTCTGGCAGACAGGATGCCACTGGTTAAAAGGCCGATACGGAAACTCCAGACATTAGTTCCATACGCAGCCTGACCCTCTCCACCTACCCCTCCTTTGCAGCTGCCTAACCCTCCCAGCTACTCCCTAAACCTATCCCCATACCCCGCCACTCAAATCTAACCCTCACATCCTCAACCTCCATTGTAAGGCCCTAACCCCCTCTCCCCCTGCTGAACTCTCTGCCGAACTCTAACTTTCCACTCCCTCCCAGCCTAAACCTGAATACCCTAGTGCCTAAACCTAACCCCCACTTCCACGGATTGACCCTAACCCGCCTCTTACATTCGGGATGTCGGATGTCTGTAATGCATCGTTAGCATCCTAATGCGTTTTGAAGTTCTGGCACCAGTGTTCTCACCGCAGTTGGGATACTGACTTTGGTAAACTGAAGGCCAGCATCCTGATTGCCGGGATGCCGACTGTATCCCAGCAAGGTTCGGACAGAGGTGCCATTCTGGTGATATTTTTACTACAGCTACAATTTAAATGGTAAAACCAAGTCAATTTGCTGTTTAAATTAAATTAAGGTTGCTTTAAAATACAGGCTAACGCGCAGGAACTTCGCCCAAGGAGGCATAGCGGCTACTACATGTTACAGATTAAAAAAACAAAAATAAACTAAAGTCATGATAAATCAATGAAATCTTTTATTTATTTTATGTCAACCCTGCACTTCTCACTCCCTGCTGTCCTGCTCCTCTCCGTCTCTCTTGCACCTCTCCACCTCTCTGTCCCCCATCACTCTTGCACCTCTCTGATCTCTTGCACCCCTCTGTCCTCCTTGCACCCCTCTGTCCTCCTTCCACCCCTCTGTCCCACCTTGCACCCCTCTGTCCCCCCTGCACCCCTCTGTCCCCCTGCACCCATCCATTATTTTTATTATTATTATAATTTTATTTATAAGGCGCCACAAGTGTTTCACAGCGCCGTACAAAGGAACAATACGGGGAGACAAAGCTTGGCATAACATTGAATAAATAACAAGAATACAGTACAAATATACTGTATTTGTACTGTATTTGTACATCCATCACCTCATGTCCCCCTGGCACCACTGCACCCATAGTCACCCTTGCACATCTCTGTCCCCAAATCGGCCCTGCATCTCTCTGTCATACCTGCACCACTTTGCCCCCCCCCCCCCTGGACCTCCCTGCAACCCCCCATCTCTACTTCCCCCTTCGCCCCTGTACCTCTCCATCCCCTTCACCAACCTTTCACTAGCTCAAAACATAAAAAAAGGCTCCACAAAACTTACTCAACTTTCCTAACTGGGCAGCAGGCATCTGGCAGCTGGGCTGCCATGCGGGCAGCAGACATTAATCAGGCGGCCGGGTGGGCAGCAGGCTTTAGGAGGCTTGGTGGTGCGGCTGGTGGCAGCCTTGCAGGCATTGTGACGGGCAGGCGCTGAAAAGAAATACACTTCTTGCCCAGTGTCCACTCTCCCGCGTAGGTGCTGCAGCCGTGTCTCCGCCTCCTTCAGTGGAGCTTCACAATCAAAGCCGTCACAGCCGTCGGCGTCAGTGCCGCGGGTAGGGATGGCCAATGCAGATCCCCTCTGTGGTGGCTGGAGGGGGGGAGGGGGGGGGGCGCAGCGACAGCGCCAGAAGCTACTCACCGCGCTTCTGTCGACATCCAGCGGCCGCAGCTGCTCAGCATAGCCCAAAACAAATATGGCCGCCGCATATATGCATTTAATATATGCATATATGCGGCGGCCATATTTGTTTTGGGCAATGCTGCCGTTTATGACCAGGCTTGGCTGCGGCCGCTTTAATCAAGGTAAGCGGCCCAGCCAGAGTGAAATCTGGTCCGGCCCACCGGGAAACAGCCCGGTTTCCCGGTGGGCCAATCCGCCTCTGCAGCATATTCTCCTCATGAAATATACTGTTTTACGTTTACATCCCTAAAGTGCACACTTATCTCCTAAATTCTTTGTGATAAACACTGGTATGACTTTAGTATATGTTATTCACTAAAACGTAATTGTATATATTTTACAGACAACTGTTACTTTTTCCCAAATCTTAGGGTACCCATACACTTATACCTCAAGGCTCTTTTTCATACGATTTCGACCCATCGGGTCAATAAATCCTGTGAAGAGTTATATATAGAATGTGTTTTACCTCCCATTCCGACTTCATGCGTGGTGCCTTGCACAGTGGATCAGACTTGGAGATCGTAACGGCTGTCACAAGGATTTGTTGGATCGTGCAGCCATGACTGGGATCAGAAGTACTGCATACGGTGTATCTAGAATTACTGCAGGTGAGTTAGTTGGGTATCTCATGCAAATATCACAGTAGTGTATGGGGCCTTAAAGGTGGCCATACATTAGCACAAATTCTTCCCTAAGAGAAATCACCTGCATTCTCCCCTTGAGACGCCCGGGATGTGATATATCGCATGTGGTCCTTTGGCATGTGATGCTGTATATCGTATGCGTTCCCAACCAAGCCTGCCTGGCTCAGTAGAAATTCATGAGATTGCTTGTGCAGCTAGTGCAACTCACAGGCTCCGGTGCATTGCGCTCTGGACCGCGAATCGCATCTGACCTGCTGTCATTCACATGCAATTTGGGCTCTTTTCCTGAAAATGATTGTCGCAAGTGCAGGAAAAGATCCCATATTGCATGTTAAGTGCTTAGTGTATGGGGGGGCCTTAACTCTCCAGCAGATGTACTGTTATTAATTTCTCCAGATCTGAAGACACACACACACATATATATATATATACAGTGGTCGAAGTGGAAATTTTGAAGTGGGGGTATGGAAATTTTGAAGTGGGGGTATGGAAAAGTAAAGAGTGAATATAGTGCGCACCTTCGGACACCCCCCTGTCCATCAACGTCCCCTGCCAGACTGCCCCGTTGTACAGGGGTATTACAAAAGCACAATATGTGCTGCTGAGTGATCAGAGAGCATCTTGAGGGGGAAAAAAAACTTTTTTTTTTTATCTTCAGATTAAAGTGGGGGTATGCCATACCCCCGTATACCGCCCCACTTCGACCACTGTATATATATATATATATATATATATATATATATATATATACACAGGTAAGAGGAGTTGCTCTCTCAATTTGAGATTTTTGTGATCTTTTCCCAATGAGGAATCATGGTCAGAAATATTAAAGAGCACATTTAGTGGTGCTATTTTGAAGGAAATCCTCCAAAGGAAGTCATCCTTGGTGGATACCAGCAAAAAGATGAGTATGCACTCGTATGTAAGATGGGACAGCAAATATTAGGTTCTATGAAGCTGCAAAACTATTACAGGTCGAGTATCCCGTATCCGAATATCCGTTATCCAAATTATTCCGAAAACCATACATTCCAGAAAGTGAAAAAAATATATATTTTTTCTAAAAACTCACTGGGGACATTTGTAACAGCAGTACAGAGGACATGATATGTAACTGGCAATATATATGTACAAGAAAATGATTGCTTGGCATTCAAATTCAGTATCTGAGATAGTACACACATTTAGTTTCATGTTTTGAAACCTTGTTTTTTGAACAAATAACATATATTTGTGTGTATTTTATTTGGTAATAAAATATATTTGTGTGTTTTTTATGTGTTTATACAGCATAAATGCAAGATACTTCAAAATACATCATTGAAATATTAAAATATTCCGAAATACGGAATAATCCATTATCCAAAATTCTCCTGATCCCGTGCATTTTGGATAAGGAATACTCAACCTGTATATGTACTTTAAAAAGCTACACTTTCTGCAGCTTGGCCCAATAGCTAAAGCCATATTTAGATAGACCTCTCCCTGCTGCACAAGATCTAGGTTTCTCGTGCACCCTTATTCTTCCTCCTATTCACGATTGCAGGACTTTCCTCGGGCTGCACCTGCACGTCTGTGGAACACCCTCTCATGCACAATTACACTCTGCTCCATTCTCCAAACCTTGAACCATGAAAACTCACCTCTTCAAGTAAGCCTATCACATTCTGGAATCGCCCACATATCCTTCATAAGCTTTTCTATCTAATTACCCACTGTTTGGTGCGCACATCCTCAATTTTATTTTCTCTTTTATTATCCTCCTGTGCCCTGGCCAACATTGCTGGGTGACCATGTCATACAGCACACCAAGAAACTGCAAACTGGCTGTACCATAAGATAACACCTATGCTTGTACTTTAATAATTACTTCCTTATAAATTGTAAACTTGCGAACAGGGCCTTCCTCTCTGACTGTCTGTATGACCCCATTAAGGGAAGTGTAACAAGGGCAGTTGGTATGTCAAAAGGAGTATAAACCTTGCAGCTGGGATGGAGATGAAGATGTTTTAAAGGTGGTAGAAGAGACTACCAGCGTTACGCCGGTAGAAGAGACTGTCCCATTCTTCATCAGCCGCATTATCATCTGCTCCTTGTGTGTACTCCCGTGGTGTGCTAAATCCATCTACTCCATGCCGGTAGAGTCTCCATAATACCACCTTTAAAACCCCTTCATCTCCATCCCAGCTGCAAGGTTTATACTCCTTTTGACATACCAACATTTAACCTGCAAGGACTGAGTTTACAAATGGACAGCTACAATTACATCTAAACTACAAATATATGCTAACGTTCACTTTGTACCGCCAAATAAACAGCTCCCCGCTGGCATGGACAAACCAACTCCCAATTAGAGTGGGAAAGAGCAATTTTAGACACTAAGGGCCTTATTCTGGTTGGTGCGGTCCGTTACGAATTCTTTCGGAGGGTGCGTTTTCGCCATCTGCGCATGCGTAGGCAACGCTATGCGCATGTGCCACGCATGGTCTCCGTACTCGTTCTCACTAATACCGTCCGCAAATGTGCACCGAATTGACTCTGGAAATATGGGCGTAATATGGGCGTCATTCGGACCTACACAAGGGCGTGGATTCAAAATGGGAAAAACTGGGCGTAAATATGGGCGTACACGAGGAAGTGCACTAACTGTGATATGTGTGCATTCGGACAGCACACCGACTGCAAATGAACCAACACGCATGAAATATGCGGTCTTCATAATCAAGTTTCACTTTGCGGAGACCACTTGTTCATGTACGCCCGCACCTGAAGCACTCTCAGCGCTGAACACAATACAATCCACTCCTCTACTCATTAGTGATTAATTACACTCTTTTCATAGCTTCAATTGGAAGCATTGCTGCCTAATTGGACCATTACTCAATACACAAATATAAGCTGAAAACACCACTGCATGCTTGCTATTTTACCCACATTTACACTGCAAGCAATGGACAGAAATTGGTACCACTAAGATAATTTTACATGTCACTTTTACATTCAGCAATAACAGCACACATTTGGGGGTAAAAATAACATTTATTAAATTTGAGGAAAAGATATGATTTTTATAGCATGTTATTTGGCACATGCCAAAAAAAAAAAAAAAGGTTAAATAATAATAATTAGAAAAGAAAACAAAAATGTACAAAATTTTTGTCATTTCATACATAGCCACAGCAGAATCATTAGGAACACATCAGGTGGCTTCACAAAAAAAGTATAGGACCAACACTTCAAGAACAGCAGCCAGTTGGCTAATTGCATAAGTGTGTCATGTGGCAGATGTATGAGTTCAGATAACAGTAGTGAGTTTTGCGGAAATACCCCGCATCGGTGCGTACGGGCAGCTTGCCGTCCGTTCTGACGCTGTAAGACCGTGCAGAATCTTTGTGTTCCCACCGCACACGCACGGTTTGGATGTTGTCCGAAAAAACACCCTCTTCTTACAGAGTGAGTCCGTCTGAATGCGGAGGACCTGTGGGTGTTTCTTCTTACAATGTCCGCACAGCGTGGCGTTCGGTCAGCTCCGAAAGAATTCGGAACGGACCGCACCAACCAGAATAACCTCCTAAGTTCATATACTGTATATATATATATAAACTCAAGTTAAAATCGTAAAAATAATTGTGGCAATTAGAGTACATATTAGTTGTGTGATTAATGGCTATATATATATATATATATATATATATATATATATATATATATATATATATATTACTCACGCTGCCTAGTGAAGCAGCTACAGCAGCACCCGGGATTCAGCAAAGTCAAACAGCAGCGTTAACAGCAACGTTTCGATTTTATTGATAAAATCGTCATCAGGCATAAAAATACAAGACAACAGCTTACCTTATATCCCCAAAACCTAAGTGAGCGTTCACTTGCGTTTCCCGCGTCTGGAGACGCTCTCCGTGCAGCGTGCGTCATGACCGCGTCATCAAACCCCGCACAACAGATGCCAGGCGTTCCATCCGTCGCCACGGCAACCGGCCTCTAGAGATGACGTGATCCCACGTGTGGTAAGACACCCAATAGATGTCCGTCCCACACTTGAGCGTCAACACCAAGGCCGTCACCACGGCAACCAGATAGACGCCTGTGGCTGCCGCTAGCGAGATCAATGCTCACAGACAGAGTAACACAGTGCCGGGCGTACCTACAATCCCAAGTGGGTAACAAGTGAAGGCAGCAGAAACATTTAAAAATGGCTGAAGTGACGGGGAGTATAAGTTTACAATATAAATGACATAAAATGTAAATACAATGCCAGTCATCAAGGACACATTGACACCAATATCAGACAGACAATATGTTACCTAAGCAAAACATATAGCAATATATAGAAAAAAAGATAAAAAAGAGAAAAAAATATTTGAAAAGCAATAAAGAAAGGCTAATATCACATAAAACACATATAATAAAGTGCCTTCATAGGAATGCATTCAGACCAAGATGGTCATTGAGGCCATGGGGGGACATAGTCCTCAATCTATGTATCCACCTTGACTCACACCGAAGAAGGGCCAATGACCTATCCCCTCCACGAAGTTTTTGTGGGATGTGATCTATAATAATATATTGTAGGTTGGCCATGCTGTGGCCAGCCTGTGCAAAATGCCTTGCAACAGGCAGGTCACTGGACCCAGATAGCAGAGCTGCCCGAATGGCAGCACGATGTCCTGCCATCCTATCCCGTAAATTACGGTCAGTCTTTCCTACATAATGTAGTCCACAAGGACAAGAAATTAAATACACAATGTATTTGGTGGTACATGTCAACCTGTATCGAATGCTATATCTCTTCCCACTAAAAGGATGTACAAAGCTTTCTCTTGGGGTCATGTTTCTACAGGTGGTGCAGTTAAGGCATCTGTAGCATCCATTACGCCGTCCCAAGAAGCCCGAAGAAGGGGGCTTACTAGGTGAGGGCGTAATGTCAGTCCTGACGACCCAATCGCGTATATTCTTGCCACGTGTATAGCAAGGCATAATAGCTGTATTGGATAGTCCCAGATCTTTATCAGTGCTTGAAAGGGGCCAGTGCTTCTTGGCCACTTGGCGGATAACACCACTGCAGGTATTATAGTGGTTTACCCAAGGCATCTTTTTATTAACAGATTGATCCTGTTTAGCCTTAGGGGTAAGCAACGTAGATCTTGGGATCGCTAATGCTTTAATTTTCGCCTTTTGTAGTAGGTCAAGGTCATACACCCTAACCAAAAACTTGTTAATCATGATGTCAATTTGATTGGAGGCTTCAGCCTGACTGCTACAGATCCTGCATGCCCGTAAAAACTGGGAAAATGGTAACCCAAACTTTAATGGTTTGGGATGAAAGCTATCTGAATGCAAAATAGTATTCCGGTCAGTTTTTTTACAAAACAAAGATGTGGAAACATATCCATCATTTAAACCAACCGCCACATCCAAAAAGTTAACCAGGTTAGCATCAAGATTAAAAGTGAATTTCAGAGGGGAAGAAGTACCATTGTGTGTCAAGATGAAATCCTCAAATTCCTGTTTGGTGCCCGTCCAAAATCGAAACGTTGCTGTTAACCTTGCTGTTTGACTTTGCTGAATCCCGGGTGCTGCTGTAGCTGCTTTACTAAGCAGCGTGAGTATTCTATATCAGCCCTATCCAGGGCTTACAGCTGGCACCGGGCAATTTACTTGCAGTTTTCGGGTTGTGCTGAGCCATCTGGACTATTTGTATTGGTATCTCCCACAGCAGGAGTGGGATTTATCTGGCTATCTGCACCCGACCTCATTGGATATTATATCCTTGGGAATCTACATTTCATCATCATTGCATTTGTGGACTGTGGTCCTGATTGTTTTTAATATGGCTGAAGGAGTCAATGGAGGAGATGCACCATTGGATTGCATTAATATTGCCAAGATCACTCAAGGCACCTCACTTACCTTCTCTGCATCCGAGGTAGAGGACATGGTACTTCTTTACTTTCACGGCGCCGCGCGTACTTCCGGGTTACGCTCGCCACTAATTAAGTTAAATAAACGGAGTTAACGCCATGCCAACATGGATAGTTCATACCTTCACTATCCATGTTGGCATGGAGTTGATTTTAATTAGCGTGGCGAGCGTAGCGAGCCACCGAGCCTGCAGCGTGGGCGAGCGAAGCGAGCCCCGCAAGGGGACTCTGACGCGCGGCGCCATGCTGGCGCCGTGAAAGTAAAGAAGTACCGAGGACATTTTGTTCAAAGATATTTTTGAGGATGCTGCTTTGAAAACCCCTGATTTGGTGTACCGTGATTGGTTGAAACTTAAACAGAAGGAACTTGATTTCTTCTATCACGGTGTTACTCTCACTGACTATTACAAAGAGAAGCGTATACCACGGGGGTTCAGGGTGAAGAATTGCCCGACTATTGGCCGACATAACCTGTCATTCTGCAAGCGTTGGATAGGTGTATTAAACCAATGCAGCTATGACCTTATTCTCCTGGTCATTGAGGAGGCTGGCCGTGAACTCAAGATTGTACGTGAGAAAATCGCTAAATTTGAGGTCACCAATAAACCTGTACTTGAGGCTGATACCGCTGTCGATTGGACCGATAAATTGCAATCCAGTTTGGCTGCATACAAACGAGATCTGCTGCAGTTTAAACGGCAAAAGCTAGAAAAAGTCATCAATGACTATGAAAATAATACCGTCTACCAGTGGACCAACTCCACCCCGGGACCAGGGGGCGTGGCCGTACAAGGAGACGTGGTACTCGCCAAAACTATGCTCGATCTGGCAGATCAGATGACAACTATAATACCAGTGACTCTGACTTCAATTGTGATTACTCACAAGGCTCCACATCTTCAAGCCGCCAGGCCCCTTTAGGGGTTCGTACCCGGATACAACTACAAAACGACACCGAACGCGGCGGGGAGGTGCTAAATCGAGAAAAAAGAAAGCCCGGCAGGCTGTCTCTCAACAGGAGAGCACGATAATTTTCAATTTATCTTCCCATGAGCTAACACCATCTGAAACTAAGGTATTAAGTCGAGGACTGTCTTATGTACCAACCACATCCTTCAAGAACTTTGATTGGCAGATAGAGAAATATCGCCTAAATAGGCAACTACGTCTGCATGAACATTTCTTTAAAAGTAATACTCCAGCTGTGGCTGCTATTGATCAGCATGAACAGCAGGAGATTCCGGGACAATTACGCAAACTGCTCCCCAAATCCCGCTTTGAACCCTTGAGTAATAATACTTCCATTAAGTCTTTCTCTAGGATGTTGAATTACGATGTTGACAAAGCTATTAAATTATATGATGTTCACAGCAATCATGGTAATCTGCCTCGTAATGAATTTGATGCATTGAAGAGTTTGTCTGACAACACCAGTATCATCATCCGCCCCGCTGATAAAGGCGGGGCGGTGGTGATACAGGATTTGTCGGACTATAAGTGTGAAATTGACCGCCAATTATCTGATTCTAGTGTGTATGAACCCCTTGATTTTGACCCTACCGCACAATTTATGTCTTTGCTTGGTACTATTGTGAAGGATGCAGTCCAGGGAGGTGTTTTAGGGGAAGAGTTGGGCAGGGCGTTGGTCCCCAAATTCCCTGTTACACCTGTAATATATACCCTCCCCAAAATACATAAGCACACCACTTTGCCACCAGGGAGGCCTATCATTGCTGCCAATGACTCGCTGTTCCAGAATAGCGCAGTGTATCTTGATGCCCTGCTACAACCTTGTATCGTACATCATACTAGATATTTGTTGGACACAACATCATTTATTAACAAACTCCATACCTAATGATGCCGGTGTGCAGGCTGTACGTGACCTTATTGTTTTAACCCCCTGTACGTGGGTCCTGATGTAGATTTTGTGTGTGATCTGCTTAGTCTCCTCCTCACCCATAATTACTTTATACACGATGGGAAATTTTACCTGCAGCGTTCAGGATGTGCTATGGGGTCCAATGTGGCCCCATCGTACGCGAATGCATATATGATTGGTGCGGAACAGGAGATCTTTTTTGATAATCCTCATGTATCTGGGAGGATACATTTTTACACCAGATACATTGACGATATATTCCTGATTTGGATGGGCACCAAACAGGAATTTGAGGATTTCATCTTGACACACAATGGTACTTCTTCCCCTCTGAAATTCACTTTTAATCTTGATGCTAACCTGGTTAACTTTTTGGATGTGGCGGTTGGTTTAAATGATGGATATGTTTCCACATCTTTGTTTTGTAAAAAAACTGACCGGAATACTATTTTGCATTCAGATAGCTTTCATCCCAAACCATTAAAGTTTGGGTTACCATTTTCCCAGTTTTTACGGGCATGCAGGATCTGTAGCAGTCAGGCTGAAGCCTCCAATCAAATTGACATCATGATTAACAAGTTTTTGGTTAAGGGGTATGACCTTGACCTACTACAAAAGGCGAAAATTAAAGCATTAGCGATCCCAAGATCTATGTTGCTTACCCCTAAGGCTAAACAGGATCAATCTGTTAATAAAAAGATGCCTTGGGTAAACCACTATAATACCTGCAGTGGTGTTATCCGCCAAGTGGCCAAGAAGCACTGGCCCCTTTTAAGCACTGATAAAGATCTGGGACTATCCAATACAGCTATTATGCCTTGCTATACACGTGGCAAGAATATACGCGATTGGGTCGTCAGGACTGACATTACGCCCTCACCTAGTAAGCCCCCTTCTTCGGGCTTCTTGGGACGGCGTAATGGATGCTACAGATGCCTTAACTGCACCACCTGTAGAAACATGACCCCAGGAGAAAGCTTTGTACATCCTTTTAGTGGGAAGAGATATAGCATTCGATACAGGTTGACATGTACCACCAAATACATTGTGTATTTAATTTCTTGTCCTTGTGGACTACATTATGTAGGAAAGACTGACCGTAATTTACGGGATAGGATGGCAGGACATCGTGCTGCCATTCGGGCAGCTCTGCTATCTGGGTCCAGTGACCAGCCTGTTGCAAGGCATTTTGCACAGGCTGGCCACAGCATGGCCAACCTACAATATATTATTATAGATCACATCCCACAAAAACTTCGTGGAGGGGATAGGTCATTGGTGTGAGTCAAGGTGGATACATAGATTGAGGACTATGTCCCCCCATGGCCTCAATGACCATCTTGGTCTGCATGCATTCCTATGAAGGCACTTTATTATATATGTTTTATGTGATATTAGCCTTTCTTTATTGCTTTTCAAATATTTTTTTCTCTTTTTTTCTCTCTTTTTTATCTTTTTTCTATATATTGCTATATGT
The DNA here is from genome assembly GCF_055691185.1 of Crinia signifera. Classification (NCBI taxonomy): domain Eukaryota; kingdom Metazoa; phylum Chordata; class Amphibia; order Anura; family Myobatrachidae; genus Crinia; species Crinia signifera. Next base: position 239,365,264 of record NC_139217.1, on the reverse strand, counting down.
TTTGCTTAGGTAACATATTGTCTGTCTGATATTGGTGTCAATGTGTCCTTGATGACTGGCATTGTATTTACATTTTATGTCATTTATATTGTAAACTTATACTCCCCGTCACTTCAGCCATTTTTAAATGTTTCTGCTGCCTTCACTTGCTACCCACTTGGGATTGTAGGTACGCCCGGCATTGATCTCGCTAGCGGCAGCTATCTGGTTGCCGTGGTGACGGCCTTGGTGTTGACGCTCAAGTGTGGGACGGACATCTATTGGGTGTCTTACCACACGTGGGATCACGTCATCTCTAGAGGCCGGTTGCCGTGGCGACGGATGGAACGCCTGGCGTCTGTTGTGCGGGGTTTGATGACGCGGTCATGACGCACGCTGCACGGAGAGCGTCTCCAGACGCGGGAAACGCAAGTGAACGCTCACTTAGGTTTTGGGGATATAAGGTAAGCTGTTGTCTTGTATTTTTATGCCTGATGACCATTTTATCAATAAAATCGAAACGTTGCTGTTAACCCTGCTGTTTGACTTTGCTGAATCCTGGGTGCTGCTGTAGCTGCTTCACTAGGCAGCGTGAGTATTATATATCAGCCCTATCCAGGGCTTACAGCTGGCACCGGGCAATTTACTTGCAGTTTTCGGTTGTGCTGAGCCATCTGGACTATTTATATATATATATATATATATATATATATATATATATATATATATATATATATATATATATATACAATTGTAGAGAGAGGTAGCACTCCTGTACTAATAATAAAGGTCCCGGTGCCCTCCAGTTCACTAAAAAGTGAATATAGCACAGATAGGGTATCGGCGGCACTCGGCGTAGAAATAAGGCAACAGACGCAGGTAGTTACTAAAACGTTTTCGATATCTAATTTGATATCTTCATCAGGATACAGACATTAACAAAATCCTACCTTATATCCCAGACACCCGGTGATAGGAATCCACGTGCAACTGCGTCAGGGGTTGCGCCTACAGATGACGTCATCCCGCGTCGTCAGTTGTCATGGATACCCGTATACAAAAATTGTGACAGTATAACGGAAGTCCCGTAGCGGCGCCCATCAATCTGGTGGAGACAAGCATGTATAACATCAGAATATAGAACAAGATATTTAGCAAAAAAGATATGCTGATAATATAAACACCATGGGGCACCTACACTGGGTAATGGGGGACACTGCGTGAACATGAGTATGGAAAGTAAGCAACGTGAAAAAAGCATATGCGAAATGAAGAGAAACAATGTAAACATATGTTAAACATGAACAGCAGTGCCGCAAGACAGAAAAATGGGTCATGAACGTGACAAGAAAAAGTATAATAGAGAGCAGCTAAATGGGAACGTCACACAGAGCTGTTATGGTAGTGCCTGAACAGTTTAAAGAAAACAATGTCACCCAGCTGATTCATTTAATCCCCAGGGAGCAAGGGTACCCAATTTGTGGATCCACCTTGCTTCTTTTTGTAAGAGCCGTAAGGCACGGTCCCCCCTGCGCATCCGTGCAGGCTCATGATCAATAATGGTATAACGTAATTATGAGATGTTATGTCTGTGCTGGAAGAAATGCCTAGCCACGGGCTGGTCACTGTGGCCTTTCACATATGCTGCACGGATGGCAGTTTTATGTGATGCCATGCGCTCCCGAAGGGTGCGTTCGGTCTTCCCCACATATCCATAACCGCAAGGACAGGTAATTAAATAAACTATGAATCGGGTGGTACAGGTGACCCTGTGTTTAATGGCATAGCGTCTACCCGATCTAGGGTGCGGAAAGTCCTTGCCAACATTGAGGGAGCCAAACACGGCACAATTAAGGCAGCGATAGCAACCTTTTTTCAATGACAGAAAGGAGGAGTGGGCTTGCTCGGAATTGGCATTTGACATGCCAGAGATGTCAGTGCGGACCAATATGTCCCGTAAATTACGCCCGCGGGTATAGCAAGGCATGATGCGAGTTTTGTGCAGGTAAAGTTCAGGGTCCGTGCCAACAATGTATATATATAATTTTTTATGTGTAATTAATTGTTTTTTAAAATACAAATTTCCACTGTTGAACAATTCAGTGCTCTCTCAGAATTATTCTGAATAATTATTATTTATTTGAATTTGAATAATTATTATTTTATTAAATTAAAGACTCAATTTTTTTTTGACTGGTGTAATTGATACATCCGTGCAATATAATCATTTATCACATTCCATATCTGCCCAATTTTACATCACATCTGCATCCTTAGATGTAGTTTTTGGTTATTGATGAAATTATATAGCAAGAGTATACATCATGCATTGCTGACCTTTAACTGTTATGGAAAGAAACATCCCAGGATGCCCTGCCACAGTTGTAGCATTTCCTTATAGGACAATTGTTGCGGGTCATATTGAAATGTATATTTCCACAGCTGGGGAGCTGCATGACAAATACCCCAGTATGTAGAGATATAGGGTAAATTTATTAAAGCTTATAAAAATTAAGAGGTCCTAGACAGACAAAAATCTGATTGGTTGCTATGGGCAATATCATCGCTTTTCATTTTTAGAAGCTTCAGTAAATTTACCCCATAGAGTTTTGTTAGCAGTGGTGAATTTTACCTATGGACTGCAGGGATGTAGCCCACCCAGGTAAAATCTGCCGCCTCATCTCATGCCAGTGAGGGGAAGTCCTACCTTACAGTCACCCGCAGTGCATACAATCCTATTGGGAGGCATTTCCTACCTACGGGACTGCCAGACCAGACTGCGATAAGCAGAGAGGTGGCTTCCTGTAGCAAACCACTCCCTTCCTCATTGTCATCCCTAACCATCTTCTATGGGCTGAAGCCTATGCTGTGCATAGAAGCCAGTCGATTTGCCAGTGGCTTAACTAAAATTTGTGCACCCCCGCCACTGCCACTTGTGCGCCCACTCCCCCTTACCTCCTCACCACTGCATCTGCCGCCGCTTGCCCGCCCCGGACCAGCAGTTTCTCCTGTCTGTGGTCCCGGGGCTTCTCCTGTTACATTTAAAATATCACTTGCAACAACCCCCCCTCCCTTTACTGTTAAAAAAAGAAAAATAAATACAGCAATGGATATAGTTATATATGTCCAATCTTTATTTTTATGACTTTGCATACAGAAATGTATCAGTTTTATTCCTTTTCATTATTTTGTCAGCATACATGCATACTGTATTGCAATGTTTATGATGCCAAACTTTTCTACGGTGTATATAACTAAAGAAATTAAATATATATATATATCACTTTGCAAAATGGCCACCTCCTTACAGCAGACAGTTATTTAGGATGCAAGAGGAGGCCACCGCCTCCTTTAGCATTCTTAAGAACAGTCTGCTCTGAGGGGGTGGCCATTTTGTGAGGGGTATTTATTATGGAAATAGGAGGAGCGTTGGGACTGCAGACAGGAAGCTCTGCTGGTCTCGGCAAGCCAGCAGCAACAGACTCGGCAGCGCCATTAGCAGCAATAGCTTCCACAGACCCCGCAGTGCCCAAACTTACCTAGCACCTCCAAGCCACTGTGAGGTCTGCGGAGCTATAGTTACGCCACTGAGATTTGCGTATGCAACACCTGTCAGCTAAATTTCGTAGTTGCCATCACCAACGTCACGTCAGCAATGTCAGAGTTTTTTCCTGGAATTATGGTTAGCGCGCATGCACACTAATGGTGAAAGTATGCTAGCAGAGCCACAGATGGAGCGTGCTGAAAAAAGAAAAAGAGGGGTGTGGAGCGCTCAGAAATAATATATTAGTGAATTGATAAAAGAGAATCTATTCTGATCAATTGGGTATCACATACAAATAATTGTTTATTTAAATCTCATATATTGAGATATAGTATAGCATTAGTTACTGAATAAAAATCAATATATAAAATGCACAATAAAATATACACAATAACATGTAATTATACTTTGATAAGGGTTGGAAGGACAATGGAATAATTCCTAGGCCAGTCCTGCTTGTTCCAAGTATTGCTCTCCTCCTGTGATCAGTTGTGTGAAATCACAATGGGGTCCATGGTGAACTGGTAAGTGGGTGTCCATAAAACATGCTGGATGCCTTCTACTTATATCCACTTGTGAGCAGCAAGTTGTACCTCACGTTCTGGATCAGCTCCAAAAGTAAGCAGGTGGTGGTATCCCATGTTGATAAGTCCAGTCACTTTAGCAGCATTGGGGGAAAGCCAAGGAGAGAGAGCTGGTCCAAGTAGGGTAGGAGTAACTTCTGTTCAAAGTCCAACATAGGGGTGTGGTAGAGCCTGACGCGTATCATTGTACTAAGACAACTTTATCAAAAGTGTGCCACATTGAATAAGCTCTGGGTTTATATACCTACTAACAGGAAGTACATCATCAAACAATCAAAACAATTACCCAATTGATCAGGTTAAAAATACATAGTATTCATCCACATGTCTCTTTATCAGATTCTGTGGGTTAAATTATTATAGGAGGCAGTCGCAACAATGTTTTTATGTATTAAAATGCATAGATAAGTAAAAACAATGAAATAAACAGACCAGTGACCCACTTCCGGTTGTTGGAACGCACGCCATGTCCAACTTCCGGCCGGTGGAACACATGTTGCTTATAGATAGACACGTGTTGCCCGATATGTATAAAACTTATTTCTGGGCTCACATAATCAAAAACACCCTTAGTAGGGTTTATAAAGATGGAGCGTGCTGTAGGGTTGGGCAGCGGATGCTAACAGCAGCCCCCCTGAAGAATATAGTTAGGAGGTGACACTGGTAAAGTGGTACAATGGAGGGTGTGGTATTGATAGACTATTTAGGGTGGTCAATCCTAGGATTGTTAGGATCCTAGGATTTGGCCCTAATAATGCTGGGATTAGAATTGAAGCCTCCAATACCGGGATTCCAGGATTAGCCTGCACATGTGCAAATCTAATGCAAGGTAGCATCTGAGCACACTCCTCTCCTGGCACCGGCAGTGCGGGTCTGCGGTAGTTCACAGCATTACATGATGTCAGAGGTAATGCTGTGCAGCCAGTCTGCTGCTCTGCTCTCACCCACCAAACCACCCTTCTCCCTATCACTGCACTTGATGGCTTTTGCACCGACCGACTCCCACCTGCCACACCACCCGATTCCTACACCACAATGCTGACTCCAGTCCGCCACACTGCCCCAGCTTGTGGCTCCACACTGTCTAGCTCCCAACTACCACACTGCACAGCTTATGGGTAAGTGACACTACAGGAGGGGGGATAGGGAGGATTAAAGTTTGTCAGTACATTGATAACCTCAGTATTCTAGGAATGCCTGGATTGAGCATTTTTCAATCCCGAATCCCAGGATTGAAAAAATGCCCAGTATTGCCATCCTTAACAGTATGCAAGGAAAAAAAATATTTTTGCTTGAAATATTATCATCTATATATATGTCTAGTGTCTGTGCGGCTCTGAAACACTGCCATCTGTTGGCAGCAAGTGAAACTACATCTACTAGCTTTGGAAGCATTTGCTTCAAGTGGGCTTACACTGCCATCTGTTGGCAGCAAGTGAAACTACATATATTAGCCTTCAAAGCATTTGCTTCCAGTGGGCTTACTACTAGGGTCATATATTAGTTTGATTAGGAATAAATATTTAGATTGTATTAGTATAAGAGCTGATCCCTGATGAAACAGCTGTCCTCAGAAGAAAGAAGATTGCTTAGATAGCAGCAGTACAAGAAAGAGGATTGATCTGTACATGATGCTATACATATACTAATGTAACCTTACTACAAGTCCAGGAAGCAAGACAATGTGGATGAGCTGGTGTTGCAATTAGAAAACTATTACCTGTCAATCATTGTTAAACTAGGAAGTATTATTTTTATTATCAGACTGGTTCTTTCATAAGCTCTTCCTGGTGAGCTCTTATCAAGTCCTAAAAATTTCGCAGGAGACTCCCACACTTGACCATCTGTCTTTGAGTCCTAATACTTCATTCTCAGTACCTTGTGTTTTATTAAACTGCAGAGGCATAACTCTGGGAGGCAATGGAGTCATCTGCTGCCGGGCTCGTGCTCCCAAGCAAGTCCCTGCAAGTTTGAATCAGTTCATTGAAAGCCATCGATGTCACTTCTGTGGCTGACTCCCCCTCCTAGTAGGACTGTAGACATCACATTCTCTTTATTTTAAACATAATATCCATAACATACATACATACATACACATGCATACATATATTTATATTAATTGCTGTCTGTGTGGGGGGGAAGGGCAACCATATTTATCTTGCCTCCGGGCAACTAAGACGAACTTACGCCACTGTGAGACTGTAAGACAAAGTTTCAATTTTCTTAAACCTACTTACTACTACTACTATTACTTTTAATTTGCTGGAAAGCCGTCATACCCATTAAATTGCTCCCAATACTATGATTACCAGCCATTCACCAGTGTATTGAGTGTTCCCAGCATTATGATTTATGATATCATGACTATATATGACTAATGGTATCCATTGATCAGAGTTCTCTTAGCCATCTAGTATAACTGGTTCCCTGCTCACTTCCTTTATACTGACAAATAAGTAATTCATTATATTATTATATATTATTATATTGTACCACATTCTATATCACTACCATAGACTGCACTGTGTTAACCCTAGATTTGCATTATGAGCAGAGTCCTTTTCCCTCTTGTTGTCAAAGCTCTCTTCTCACAGTTCGCTTACAGCCCTCTCCTACTCAGCAACCATCTTTGCCAGCACACTCTCATGCTGGTAAAGGCTCATCAATGGCCTCCAACCTCTAGTAGCTATTGCTACTTATATCTAAGCTATAGTGTGTATGGAATTGTAGTGCTCTTTGTTACCTGTACTCAATTTGTGTTATTTATTTATTGTAATGTTAAGTTCCGTCTTCCTGAACGGTTCTTATGTATGCCCTCTGTACGGTACTTGTGAGCCTTATAAAGACACGAATAGTAATTATGTTGCTAGCAGATATAAGTGCAGCTGGGAAGGGGAGGCTCCAGCAAGTGGTTCTCCTCTGTGGCGCCATCTTCCCAGTGATATCTTCAAATAGAAGACTCTGCTCTCTAGTGCACATATGCCAGCTTCCAAAATATCAAGAAGACAGATCGTGCTTGCTGAAGCCTGATAAGAAACTAATGCTGGCCAGGTAGGGGGATTATGTTCACGTACCTGGGACAGGCAAACCTCTCTATGGCCCTAGCAGAGATCTATTTTCTACGGCCAAAAAAAACATTAGAATCCTGCACTGTATAGTCTGCAACAATTTTGGGACTGGCATTGCACAATGGTCTTCAAAATAGGTTTGCCGTTATATTATGTTCATTAATACATACTGTTTTGTACAGTGGCTACTAAAGATCTTGGTGTGTCAGTCACAGAGAGGCTCCATATTTTATACTATGGTGCAATAATTATTGATTATTATTGATTATTAAAATGCTCAATGGTATGTAGATTATTAGTAGGTTTGGTACTTGTTTCCTAGCACGGCCATAACGATCATGATCGCGGTCATCGGGTGTAAAATCGGGGGCATCGCGGGCATCGCATGCACTAAAAAATCGGGTGCGATGGGCCAGACGCGATGCCCGCGATTTCCCCATAGAGAACAATGTTAAATGCCTCAATTTACCCGCGATGACCCCGATTTCCCATAGGAAACAATGTGAAATGGCTCAATTTACCCAAATTATCATAGGGAACAATGGTAAATGGGCCAAAAACACCCCTGAACATTGAAATGTCCCCCCAAAAGTAGTATACGCCACCCCGCGATCAACGTGAACCCGAAGCGTGGCGAGCGGCGGCGGTACGCGTCCTCCGACCTTTTCATACCCCCACTATCCACGTCGGCGTGGAGTTGAGAATAGAATAGTGTGGCGAGCGCAGCGAGCCACCGAGCCCGAAGCGTGGCGAGGGGACACGGATAACTGTGAAGCCCGCGGGGCTCGCTGCGCTCGCCACGCTTCGGGCTCGGTGGTTCGCTGCGCTCGCCACACTATTCTATTCTCAACTCCACGCCGACGTGGATAGTGGGGGTATGAAAAGGTCGGAGGACGCGTACCGCCGCCCCTCGCGGGCTCGCTGCGCTCGCCACGCTTCGGGTTCACGTTAATCGCGGAGTGGCGTAAACTACTTTTGGGGGGACATTTCACTGGTCAGGGTTTTTTTTTGGGGTTTCTGGCCCATTTACCATTGTTCTCTATGATGATTTGGGTAAATTGACCCATTTATGGGAAATCGCGGTCATCGCGGGTAAAGTTACCCATTTAACATTGTTCCCTATGGGGAAATCGCGGCCATCGCGTGTGGACCATTTAAGCATTTTTAGCCGCACACGACGCGACCGACGCGATTTTCACTGTTTTCAATGCATTTCAATGGCAAAATCGGGGGCATCGCGTCGGTCGCGTCGCAGGCCACTAAAAATTACACCCGATGGCCGCGATTGTGGCCGTGCTAGGAAACAAGTACCGTAGGTTTTACTAAAATATTTTCTGCATTGCATGTTGGGCACTAAGATAACCATTCTGTTGTACAGTTTACAATTTACTATGTCAAATTCCACCCACAGGTCACTTTACATCTATTTTTTTTATAATTATTTACTCATATATCACTCTTTTATTGTTCTTTCCATGGTTTTAATTGCTTGGATTGTGTTTTGCTCAGCTGCCCATACTAATCAGGCCAGTCCATTGGGAGTGGTAACAGCGGCGAGTTATGTCTTAAACTGGCCTATCCATGCTGGGTATAAGAGACTTTGTACAAAAACCTACAATCACTCTACTTTTCTTTACTTTTATTAGCAGGGCGCCCAATTAGCAGATGTACGCTAGCGTAGGGAAATCGCATCGCATCGCATGGGCCGTTTTAGTGCCGTGCGATGCGATATTCCTATGTAATTTATTCACTGCTCTGTTGGCCCTGGCGGATCGCATCCCATCGGATCGCACCTGCCTCAAAATCACATTTGATCGCATGTGATTTTATAGGGTGCGATGTCATTACATTAGCTATACCAGTGGTTCCCAAACTGTGTGCCGTGGCTCCCTGGGGCGCCTCCGGACATATGCAGGGGTGCCCTGGGTTGGTGGTTAAGGACCAACTCAAATTATTTGTGGTTAATTATTTATGAGCAAAACCAGTGCTGGTGGCTGCCAATAATAAGATGTGTACAAACTAAAGCAAATCCTGCCCTTTACCACATATCTGACCCTAAGAATCACATATAAACCCAATCTAATTAATTTTTTGGGGGCCTAGGGGTGCCGTGAAAAAATTCTGATACTCTAGGGTGCCTTGATTCAAAAAAGATTGGGAACCCCTGAGCTATACACTTGTATGACATACAATGAGGTTTTAGGCCCCCCCTACTATCCACACCACCCCGAAGTGTGGCGAGCGGCGGTGGAACGCGTCCTCTCAACCTTTTCATGCCTCCACTATCCACATTGATGTGGAGTTGAATTTATATAGTGTGGCGAGCACAGCAAGCCACCGAGCCCAAAGCGTGGCGAGCGGACGCAGATTACTTTACATGTATTCCGCGTCCCCTCGCGGGGCTAGGTACTATATAAAATCAACTCCACGCCGACATGGATAGTGGTGGTATGAAAAGGTCGGGAGGACGCGTTCTGCCGCCGCTCATCATGCTTCGGGGTGGTGTGGATAGTGTGTGTGTGTGTGTGTGGGGGGGGGGGGTTGCCGAAAACCTCAATGCATGTCATACAAGTGTATAGCTAATGTGATGGCATCGCACCCTATAAAATCGCATGCGATTTTGCGGGATGTGCGATGCCATGCAACACGATTCATGCGATACGATCTGCCTGGGGCCAAGAGAGCAGTGAATAAATTACATAGGAAAATCGCATCGCATGGCACTAAAACGGCCCATGCGATGCTATGCGATGCGATTTTCTTACACAGAATAACCCTTTAAGCAATTTGCTTAGTGGGCGCCCTGCTAATACATAAGTACCCTTTTCTGTTTTGTGCACACTGACTTGCTTTAATCTTCACCGCTGATTATAGGGACGGTGGTTCCAAAGTCACAGACAGTTTTCCTACCTGTCAAGTCCTACACTAGTTGCTACCAGATTATAATTGCATATACTGTATATGCTAACTGTGTCATATCATTCCATGTAGACTCATCTTCTGTATATTTATATTACCTGTTTCTAACCTAATTTCTAAAGTTCCAGGAAAATGACATTGTTTTAAGTATATAATATTTATACCTGTTTATAGCCCAAACCTGTTAACGTAATAAAATTTAGTTGTGCTTTTACATTGTGTTGGGTTGTGTCTGCTAAAAAAGGGAAGACTCTACACTTGTCTCTCTGTCAAGGTGTGCAAAGAAGACCTGCTGGTAGACAAAGTTGCCTTGTGTACTTGGGAACGCAAACACATCTCACCTGGGTGCTACATATAACTTTTGGCATTCATGAACAGGATCAGAGATTACAGGCAAGTTCCCCTGCAGACCAGCAAATAAGCAATACTATGGACAGTGGCGTAAGTTCTTCCCAGTTGCCCGGGGGCAAAATAAATATTGGAGCCCCCTAACCCACCACCACCACCACCACCCCCCCCCCCCACACACACACACAGCACCTTGTATAAATATATGTATGCATGTGTGTATGTATGCATGTACTGTATTCATGTTATGTATACTGTATTATGTTTAAAATAATAAGAGTGTGATGTCTATGGAGGGAGAGTCAGCCACAAAAGCAATATCGACGGCTTTCAATTAACTGATTTAAACTTGCAGGGAGGAGAGGTGTCTCCTTGGGAGCAGGAGCCTGGCAGCAGATGACTCCATTGCCTCCCAAAGTTCTGCCTCTGATGGATATGCTGTGGTTCTATTTATTTGTTCTGAGGCTGTCATAAAAGAATGTTGCACTGTTTTAGTCAGTATAAAAAGTATGACATCAGAAACATTCTGGTTTCACATGAAAAAATATCAAATGCTCCTGTTATCATTATATCATTTAAAGTAAATTTATTGTTCAATTATTCCTTCTTTAACGTCAGCAGGAACTTTGATCTGGCTGTGGAAAGGTGGCTTCATAAACTGACAAAATGTGTTTCTTTTCCGGTTTAGGAATTCCACTAATAACTCATTCCTGGACCTATACCTGTGGACGATGTCACAGAAGTTGCCTCTTGTTGTTTTTGTTTTGAATACAATTTGTTATTATTTAGTTCTCCAGTTTTATATTTAAATACAGTATTTTATTCAGGACTAGTCTTAAGGCCTGCCCGACGAACGGGGTAAAGTTTATGCTCATGAAATTCTTGTTTGCGATTATAGCATCACTAATACTGTGCCCCCCCCCCAAAAAAAAAACATGAAATGAGGCGACACGCAAAAATTACTGTTGACTATCCACCTACCCTTGCCAATCACAGCAGGACAGGAGCTGCTGCAGCAGGTACAGAAGATTTGAAAACCCTCAAGAAAACAATCAAGATAAAAAATAACTGACTGGGGATCGATCTCACATAGATTTCACAACGATATCTACAGCATTCGATTCATAGAGCACTCTGCCGATGAGTCGCTTATTAATTTCAGTTTGTCAAAAGTTTTGTAAAGTGACAATGTTTTTCATTTAATGGACCCTTATAGGCCCTTAGTCTGCTTAATGTAATGTGAGAGAGCTCATTATAATATACAGGCATGTTCATTGAGAAGGATCAGTTGGAGAGGGTCAGTTTGTGAGGTGTGCATACCATCTTGCAAACTGTTTTATCATAAGTTTTGAGGGGTAATGATCACACTCCCTTGGTTAGACCACGTGAAAGGGTGCAGTTTGTGCATTATGGGGTCAATGTGCGCTGCACACGCATTATACTGTATGTATGTATGTCTGTTTAGGGGTTAGGTCTATTGACGTAGTGTGATCCCTCATTATAGAGAACAATCCTGAGTTGGACACAGCTGTCCTTGTGTCTATTCCTGCTGTTGTGTCTGTGTCTTTATGCTAATTCCACTACAATGCCCTCTGCCCACATCGCCAGCATGCCACCTTTTACCCCATAACACCCCCACACCCCCAGTCTGTCACCCTCTACCATCTCCCTGCCACAAGCGGCCCAACAGCTGCTGTGGCCCACCAGGGTTCTACTCCTTTACATCATGGCCGTAACTAGGGGGTCATGCAACACGGACGCTGGGTTAGGGAAGCATTACATTTGTGCAATTATCCGTCCGCTGTCCAACACTGACTCTTAGTGACAGTTCCATGCCACTGATGCTGCCCAACTCATGCTGATGCAGTGGCGTGACGGTGGGACTGTCACTTGGAGTTGGTCGGCGGGCGGCTAAGTGGCCGAGATCCGTGTCGGGGTGGCTGCATTCCCCCTCACACCTGTCATGCTATGCAGTGACAGCATGCCAGAGGGGGGAAGAGTTAGGGCAAGAGCCGGCGCGCACTGCGAACAAGGGCCTTGTGAAGGTGGGAGGAGTGGCACTGGAGGTGACATAGACAACGGCGCAGGACACAGGAAGGACACGCCGAGACTGAGGAAAGATAAAGCAAGCCACCTTGCTGAAACATACATGCAAAACTTATTTTAAGATGCACATCAATAAAATTAATTTGTTTAGTTTCTTTTTAAAATAAAAATAAGTGTATTATGTTTTCCAAAGACCAGCTGTCAGTGCGGGGTGAGCTGGCTCTGGAGAAGGGAGGACAGCGCTGGACCCTGGGTCGGTAAGTATATTGGTTTAAAAGTGAGGTGTGTGCGTGTGTAATAAAGTTCTACTTTTCTGTGTGTGTGTGTTTTATTTTAATATTCTTTTTACAGGTGGACTACAAGTCCCAGCGGGTCCATTAATGCCCCGCATGCTGGGACTTGTGGTTCTCCAAGTCCCAGCATGCGGGGCAGGCCTGATGGCACTTGTAGTTCACCTGTATAAAGCAATGTTATAAATGAATGTTTTAACTGTATTCAGGCCGGCGTCGAAAGCCCAGGGACGCCAGTGACATCCCCGTGCTTCAGCCCTGGATGTGTGAACAAAAAAGTGGTAATAGCAAAGCGTTGGAAATTGTTTTGTCCCTGCTGCCGTCCAAAGGGGATACTCAACCCCTCTTTAAAAGACTTTGTATCTACTGGATGTGTGAAGCCTGGGGGGGGGGGGGGGGGGGGGGATGGGGGACGACCCCTTGGACCACGTCCATGCCATTTTTTTTTTTCTAAAAATCACACAAATCACATTTTCGCATCTCATTAAATGTCACCCTTTGTGTCAACCCTGTAGCACAGCCAATGGCAATATATCTTTCAGATATATCAATACTGTATTAACAACCCATACGATGGCCCAGAAATCTCCAGACATCTGTATGTCATAATTTGTTTGAATCACCTGTGGACATTCAGTTGTCATCTTTTAGCATGCTAGGAATGTTTACTTGTATTTTTGTAGTCAAGTTTAAAACAGGGGAAGGGGGGGCACCAACATTATCTTGCCTCTGGGCAACTGGGATTCATTTATGCCACTGACTTCTACCAAAAAAAAAAAATTACTAAATGGAAATAAATAGAAAAGATTATAAACAAATTACAAACTTTCAAAATACAAACAAAAATTACAAAATGCTACAGATACAGAAAAATGGCAAAGGCACTGCCCCTCAAAAAACATCTGGGGATTAAGCAAAACCCCATCAACACAAATGGCACTATGCAGCCACCTCGTGGGTCTGTTGGAAGAGCTGTCAAGCTTAAAATAAGAGGATAAAGTTCAAGTAATGCTAATTGCACAACCAAACCTGAGCAACGCAGGGTACGTCAGCTAGTCACTATAGCAGTGGTCAGAGAACAGGGGTATATTACCGGAAAAGGGGTAAAAATGAAATTCATGTGGGTAATGGACTTTCGTGCTGCTGAGACACAGCCGGGCATGCATATGAATCTATATGTATGCCTGGCTGTGTCTCGGCACTGTGACCATCCATTACCCCCAGGAGTTTCATTACATTGCATATAGAATCTATATATAGATTCTATATGCATGCCCGGCTGTGTGTGTTACAGTACTGTAGTGTACAAGGACCTGACACAGTGCAGTGCATTGGGCTCTTGTTTATAACATGATTCTTTGCATGATGCCCAGGGCCCTGTTTCCAATTCCGCCCGCTTCTTCAGTAAAGTCGACTAGTTGCTGTGCCATCTCGGCAGTGTGCAGTCTGCACAGCTGCTGCATTACAGAGTTTCTTTGCCTGGATATACGCTCCTGTCAAGGTATACCCATCTCTACCCATCTATACCCATCTCTACTCTAGGGAAAAAAATTTTGATAGACTGTCACTATATCATTTTGAAATACTGACACTAATAGTTGCCTGGAGGTCACATTATCAATGGCTATAACCACACACAGCCTGGCAGCCATTGATGATGACGATGATTACCATGTATGGCTGTGTGGGGTACACATTTTGTAGCAGGATTTACTAGCAGTATATATGATACATTTCTGGGGGTACAGTGTGTATTACAACTATATGATTTCCTTCCTTTCAAATCAAGGGGGAAACTTCGGCTATCGAAATATATTTTGGTGTAAAAGGTAAAAAAGTTCCCTTACCCCTGCTCTATAGGACATTAGGTCTGATCTGTCCAGCCCATGGGCACTACAGAAACTACAGTATGTGTTTTTATCATTACATGATTTTCTTAATGTACAGTAACATCTGAGGTTGTAAGTAAGCATTATAAACATGCACCTGGCTCACATGTACATGTGATGATTAAAAGATGTGAAATTTAGAGGAACATTTTTATCCAATGTAATTAAAATTGTAATTATTACATTAGTTACAAGAAGAAAAAGTTGGGGAAAAAAAAAGGATTTTGACACGGCATGTAATAAAAGGGATGGCTATGGGAGGGAAACCCTTATATACACATAATAACCAGTAATTCTGTATTTGCTAACTGTTGCCAGTTACTTCATGTGTAACAGCCAAACTATCCGTTTATAATTTTAAATAACAATGTGTTAAACTCTAAACAAAGTAACACTATATTCTCTAATAGTCATCAGCTGTTGTTTTGTCCAGAAAATCACACGTTTAACCCTTTTAGTGCCAACAGCTCTGTGAGAGATGTGCCAAATATCCATTAAAAAATGCCAGCGTTGCTCACATTTGTTATATAAATTCAAATAAAAAATGTTTTGTAAAAAAAAGATTATATTTCCTCTATAAGTTAAACAGTACAGGTCATTATGATAATTAAAAATGTTTGCTTTGCAATTTTAACACCTATTTTGACAATACACATCAAAGGGTCAGCAATTCCCAGGAAGGTGCTTTAATACAATGGCAGTCAAGCAGGTGGATTCCCTGTAGTATTCACTCTTATACTAATGTGTTTATTCACATCATTTCATCAGGATTTCATCGGTGGTTGCATCCACAAACTCAACCACTCACATACGAGGCTATACTCGAATGGAGAAATTGCACCTGTTGCAAGGTTCTATAGTGTTACTGATAGTGGGTCTAAAAAAACACCAATCTGTTCAATTCTTATATTTTTTACAGCATTCACCTGTGTATATTCCCCAAAAAGTGTTTACAACTATAGATAGTGTTATATCCTCCTTTATCTAGGGGGCGGAATGCAAAGAGTGGCCATACGGGCCTTGGTTAAATCTAAGGAGGATGGAGGTTTGGGTCTATCGAACCTACGGGTTTACTATATGGCAGCTCAACTCCTTCATGTATCTAGTTGGTTGAAGGGAGAGGACATCCCAACTTTTTGGGATTTCTCTCAATGGGTAAAACCCCATCATACATCCATACAATTGTTATTATCCGGGGTGTCTGTTCTGGCGCTTCCTATCCTCCTTAAACAAGCTGTGCTTATATGGCAAATGACCCATAAGATTACTGAATGGCAAGGATTAGAGGAGGATTCATCACTCTGATACAACTCGTAATTTAAGGATTTTTTGATTCTATCCCAAGATGATCTTTGGATGAAAGCTGGAGTCTGTGCGGTGAAGCAGCTGTGTATACAGGGAACATTTCAAACATTTGATCAATTTAAATTTGATTATGATACTCCAAATGTGGCACTTTTAAAGTATTTACAGCCGCACAGTGCCACACAGACTCAGTTTGGTAGAGCCCCTATGGATTTTTTGATATCTCCGATAAACACCCTTCTATTACGGCTAGGATCCAGGGGACAAATCTCCAGAATATATGGCGAACTTAATAGCCAAAGTAATTTATATATACAATATTTGATCCACTTAAAGTAAAATGGGAATTAGATCTGGGGGATATATCTGATTAACAATGGATCCGAATATTGAGCTCTACTAAATATACCACCCCCTGTGTCCGATATCAGCAGATATATTTTATATCACACATAGGGTTTATCGTACTCCTATGTCTCTTTGTAGAGCAAACCTGATATCTTGCTCCACCTTCCTGAAATGTGGAATGGAGGGAGCAGATTTCTGACATATGTTATGGTCTTGCCCTCCAATATATGACTATTGGTCCAAGGTATGGAGAGACATATTTGTTACTGAACCATCCCTCCCTGTATTTACAGCACGTTTGTGTATATTTGGACTAGACTTAGAAGAGACGTATTCTCCAACAATATATTGGTTTGTTCTATGCCTTACAACGTTGGCCAAAGTCCTGACAGCTAGAAAATGGCTGGCTTCGGAATCACCGAATATCTATCCATCATTGGAGAGCATTGGTCAATGAGGTATCAGGACACAAAAGAGTTATGTATAAAAGTAGAGGCTCATATCAAAATTATATAAAAAAATGGGATAGATGGAATATATAGATGTTGGGAATAGATACTTCTCTTCCCTGATTGTAAATCAGGGAACTGGAAGCAGAAGGATGTAAAGTTATTTTTTGTGTTATATAAGGTATTAATGTATATGAGGTAAATGTTTATATAATTATTATAATTATATATAATTATATAATTGAGAAATGGGCATAGAATATGGGAGTATATGAATATATGGGCATATGAATGAGCGCAAAGAAAAAAATAAAATAAATGAATACAGTAAGACATAAGTGATTAAAAGAAATAAGAATAATAGGTACTTGTGTAGTTTCACGGCGCCAGCATGGCGCTGTGCATCTGAGTCCCCTTGCGGGGCTCGCTTTGCTCGCCCATGCTGCGGGCTCGGTGTCTCGCTACGCTCGCCACGCTATCTAAAATCAACTCCATGCCAACATGGATAGTGGGGGTATGAACTATCCATGTTGGCATGTGAAACTACACAAGTACCAAATAATATGATAATAATTGAAAGTTATAGTTAAAGGGGAGATATTGATTTTCTATGTATGTTTTTTTTTTCTCATCTTTGCTTTGTTGTCATCATATGAGAGATCAAAGAAAAGGTGAAGACTGCCTATATATAAGGATAGATGTGTATTAATAGGAACAATAGTAAACCCATACACAAAGCACTCACAAAATGACGCCAGATGCAATATGCATGGACACAGGGGTTAAAGTGTGGGGGAACTGGGGGTTACTGAGTTCCACCACCTCTAATGGTAGGGGAAACTAGTTCTACCTCCTCCACAGCCCTGAACAGTAATTCCAACAGGAAAGACTGTCACAGCAGCGTTATTTTCTGGCACAGCATATGAGATTTCAAGCTGTCACAAGGTACTACTGCTGTGGGCATTGTGCGTAAGCAATTCTGCTGTGTTGCATACATATATACGGACTATTACTGTGTAACATAAAAAAAGTGAGTAATGCCCCTTTCAGACCGCACTTAAAAAACGTTATTTTGCCGATTTTTAACCATTTTAAAATGGTAATCTGTGTGGTCTGAAAGGTGCAGAACCACTTTACCGTTTTACAAAAGCCGTTTTTGTAAAACGGTTAAAATGGAGGGTCCTACCCGTTTCAGACCCGGTATTTTGGCATCAAAATCGGGTCTGAAACGGTATTTAGGTCCCAGCCAATGAGCTGGGTCCTAAATTCAGCGCAGTGAATATTTAATGAGCGCTCATTAAATATTCATAGCGCTGGAGCCCCCCGCCGCCCCCCCCCGCGCGGGTTAACATCCCAGACCCCCCCACCCCGCAATGTATTTAAGAACCACCACCACCCCCCGCAATGTGTTTAAGAAACACCCCCCCCCCCCCCCCCCCTCCGTGCAGCCGGTACCTCCCGTTGCAGATCCCGGCAGTACTATATGGATGGATGCGCATATAAAAAAAAAAGTGACTTTGGGAAAATGGCTGCCCCATAGTAAAACCTGTTTAAAAAAACCTTTCTTTCGTATGGGGGCAGCCATTTCCCGAAAGTCACTTTTCTTATAAGCAGCCTCCTGATGTATGGGGTGTAAGGCATAATCGTATAGATTGCAGTGAGGTGCCAAAAACCCTGGCACTGTCGCAGGTCTGCCTAATGAAGGGGAGGGGATCAATGGCAGGGGAAATGAGTTCCACCACCTGTCCATGACCACTTTAAGTCCTGCATGAACACAATAACACTAAGAAATATATAATAAATATAATTAATAATAATTATATTATTTCTTTTTTCTTTCAAAGTTCACTCACAAACAGAGGAAACAGGACTAATATATAAATTATATATATGGATTTACGATAGAGAACAATCAACAAGAATCTATCGGTCCTTTAAATATAAGAACAGACTCCACCAAAGGCTTTATCCTATTAAATCGATGATATCAAATAAGAAATGTATAACAATCTTGAATATGTAGAAGATGAAATGTATTATTATTTATAATGAATGTTATCATGAAAAACAAAATGAATAAAAATGATCAAATTAAAAAAATCTGTTCAATTCCTTGCACATTTGGACACATGTGGGCACTTGTGCTTCCACCGCTGAATCAGGCCAAAGTGCAACAAAAAGGTTTGTCTATCTGAATAATTTACATATTGTCATTTTCAGAGCAGCCTAGTGTCTCATCAGGCCTACATAAATAGTTTTATTGTTTTGTTTTCACATTCTGGGACTCCTGCCTAAGGGCCTATGGTTATGGATAATGGACCAGTCCACTGATTAAGGGCACTGCTAGTGACTGAGGGACTGATTCAGAGTTGATTGCAAATGCAAAATCTGTCTATAATTGACACAACCATGTACACTGCAGGTTGGACAAATGTAACATGGTGAGTTATTTTGTTTCTATGCAGGGTAAATACTGGCTGCTTTATCCTTACACTGCAATTTAGATTCTTTGCACATGTTAGATTTGCCCCATCTGCACTGCAAATGTTATTGCCCAATTGAGAAAGATTTTGCATTTGCAATCAACTCTGAATCCGGCCCTGAGACAGACAATAATGCTGTGTACGTGTGCATGCTACATAAAATATCTGCTCACACTAAAGTTCATATTTAGGAAATTAATTAAATGCGGTATGTGTGTTACTTTTCTGCTTGTTTGAGGTCTGCACACACACACAGGGAAAATTTATAGACTCCACATGTACTGTATACGGCTATGACTGGAATTGGGCCCTTAATATACTGTAAGTCAGGGGTGTCAAACACAAGGCCCGCGGGCCAAATCCGGCCCGCCAGACCTCTTCATGTGGCCCGCGCAGCCACCGCCAGCCTTCACCTTTTATTCTCAATTTTTTTTTTAAACAAGAAAGCCGCCTCTTCAGCGCATGCGCGGCAGCCTACAAGCCAGAGAACGTCTGCCCTCTAGCGCAGTGCCGCCGGTCGTCAACCCCTCCTCCGCTCCCACCTGCTGTATAGGAGCCAGAAAGAGGAAAGAGCAGGTCCATCGTGGTGAATGGTGCTGCTGCTGTGCGCTCCAGGTCACTTACTGCTGAGTGTGCACTGCACAGTGACCGGGAGCACACTGCCCCCCACTTCTGGATAGATAGTGCGAGGAGCGCTACTCACAGGAGGGAGGGGGAAATGCGCCTGTGTGAGAGCGCAGCTGTGTCCTTGGTGGTGGAGCAGCTCAGACTGGAGTGGACACATCAGAGCGGGTAAGTGTCAAACTCTCTGCCTATATGTGTGTGTGTGCACTGGCACATTGCAGCCCATCATTAATTGCTGTGTCCCATGATAATAAGCAGGACATATGCCCTAAGACTGAGTGCTGCCCCCCTGTGCAGGCAGCGTGTGTCCTTATGCACTGCAGTTCACAGCAATAGCAGGAGGGAAATGCTACTGCTGAGTATACAATAATTGAATGCAGTGACAATAATTTATGATAATAAAGAGTGGACACATAGTCCTACAGATACAACCGGCCCTTTGAGGGTGACCAAACTGCTGATGCGGCCCCCGATGAATTTGAGTTTGACACCCCTGCTGTAAGTGAACCAATATTGCTAATCACTGCATCACCATGCTGCCCATATGCACTTTTAGTTTTTTCCCGTCCCGTTAAATACTGTACATCGTTTTTCCCCCCAATTGTTCGTCGGGAGGCTTGCCACCTAGCAACAGCTGGTGGGTTATGGTGTAAGCCTCCCGAAATACGCTGGAATGGTATAGTGAAATTAAATTTTCACTTACCTTACCACAGCCAGGGGAGTAGGGAGCTTAGCTGCTGATGCATGACATGTGCACAGGCAGTGCACATATACTGCAGGTCATGCAGGTGCACTCTAGTCACATGCACCTGCTGTATATAAGGCTAAGCCCCGCCCCCTGAGGCCAGATTTTACCTCAGCGCTGAAGGAAGGAGGAAGCTGTGTCTGTGTCTGCTACAGACAGACTAATAAAATCCCCATCCTTCAGCAAAACAAACAGCCCTCCAAACATTACATGGCTGTGGCTGCTTATACCTCCTCTTCCTCACAGAATGAGGTATTATTTAAGAGGAGAAAGTTATTTAACCCTGTCAGGTCGGAAGAGAGCAGGGAAGTTTCTGTGGAGAAAGGAGAGCCCAGTCAGGCAGTCTCTCCTCCTCCCTCTGCCTATTCTCACAGTGTTGTGGAAAGGCACAAAAAGAAACAAACAAACAAACAAACAAACAGTTCATGTTTCTTCAAGAGATGCCTGTTCAGGCAATAACATCTCTTTACCAGGTATTGCCTGCAGTAGGAATACCTGAGAGGTCTTTAAAAGGAGAAAGGAGAGCCCAGACAGGCAGAGTCTCCTCCTCCCCTTACCTATTCTACCAGGTATTGCCTGCAGTAGGAATACCTGAGAGGTCTGTAACAGACCACCCTCTCTTGCCCATGGCCGGCACATTTTCCTGCCTGTCACTGGCAGTATGCTCAACAACAAGCTCATAACAGGGACTAGTGCTCAGAAAAGGGACTAGTCACCCCAGTACACAGTCCACAGCTAACTCACAGGGAGTGGCTTGGGAGTTGGAGGATGTAACAAGATCCAGTGAATCCTCTCACAGGGGTGAATATAGTGATTTGCAAATGACCTGAGTGGCATTGGCAAGTGAACTGCCCCATTCATGCTATACACAGCACACTCTGCCCTGAACAAGTGCTTGAGGTGTATTAATTCACCCAGCTGGCTTTTGCAGCCCCTCATTAAGGAGGACAGATTGTTCTCTGTAACACATGGGCATTCCTGAAATCCCTGCCCTTTTTACCCTAGAGATTGACTCTGCTTTCTCAACACAAATGGGGGAAAAAATGCTGCAAAAAAATAAAAAATAAATAAATAAAGATAAAATAAATAAAGTTCAAAGTAACTTACACTGTGGGCCAGTATTATTTGCCCTGGATAAGGCAGAGTAAGAAGGGTTCCAGCGAACTCCCTAGATTCCCTGCTTCCAAATGGCCCTATTGAAAGCTGTTATTAGAGCTACCCTGATGATTGGCCAGGCCTTTAATTCTATTTCAAATGCCCACAGAACTGCCAGCAAGCAAGTGCAGATCTCAGTAATGTAGCTCCTGCATCAGTGGATGTCCCAAACCTAATTCTGATCTTTCAGTCCTGACTTCATACACAAGGTTAAGTTCTGCTAAAGTCCCCAGCCCTTCAAGGGGCCTGTTTGCTAGGAGGGTCATTCCGTTAGAGCCAGCAGTTTGAACCTAGAGCAATGTGACAGCCACAGAGTGCTCAGAGGAGGCTTCTCCCAGACTCAGGTCACGAGAGGTGAAGTGAATATCATCCTAATAAAGACAGGGGATTCCTCCCTGTCTTTCCAGAGCATTGGCCTCCTGTAGGCAGACTACCATGGACAGGAGGGGGAGGGGCATATTCCCCTTGTTCCTTTTCCTAACCAGATATGCTCCCATCCAGGGAACACTAGTTCTGGATGCTGGATAAATAATGTCCCTGGCCCTTTAACGGGGCTAGATCGAGTCGGCAGACAATTGCAAATAGGCTGGGTCAGCTACCATTTCCCTGTAAGGAAACAGGACCTTTCATATAGGCCAGTACTGAATATATATGAAACCTTGGTCTTTCCATATGGAGGGTTTAGCAGATATACCCTTTAGGCTGGTCCAAGCTAAACATTGTAGCTAAACAGACCTGAAGGAGGCATTTAACATGATACTGGAACATCCAAATCATAGGAGGCTGCTAAGTTCCCTGTGGAGAGATGTTCCATGCAACTGGACTGTAATGGATTTCGGACTGTCCAATGCCCCTTACATACTCATATGCATCATGAAGGCAGCAATAACACACCTCAGACAGTAAAGGGTTCACTGTTATTATCTACCTAGGTAATCTCCTGGTAGGGCATGCAGAACAATAGTCCCCTTTTTCTCCCAGGTATCTTATCCTGTCGCTCCTCTGGCATCTAGGTTTTCATAAGAACCTTGAGAAATTTGTATTAATACCTTCCCAATCTGTTGTCTTTCTGGGGTCTTTGATAGATTCCTCTTCTTTATCAATAACGGTTCCCTCAGACAAGTGGAACGCCATACAAGTCTGTTTCTCAGGTGCTCAGTTTTCACTGAGAGACTTGGCTAGGCTGATAAGGAAAATGAGAACCTCAGATCCTGGGTTTTCTCCATGTTCCTCTCATATGCAGACAATACCAGAACCTCCTATCATCCCTTATTTTACAGGATTTGGACAGGACAGACAAAATGATACTATCTCCTACAGTCAACAGGGAGATTCACAGTTGGATAACATTTACTCTTCCAGATCTCCCCTACCTCCTACTCCAGACATAGTCATCACATCAGATGCATCCCTCATGGGCTGGGGGGCATTCACCCAGTGCAATACAGTAGGAGGGAAGTGGACCGCTTGAGATTCTAAAGCTCATATCAATCTCTTAGAGCGAAGAGCTGCCAGATTGGCTATATCCTCTATATTTCCCTCAGACTCACGGGAAAATTCAGTTCAGCTCTGTCTGGACAACAAAACCACTGTTTATCTACCTCAAAAGAATGAGAGGCACTTGATCTTGCATTCTCTGTCAGCAGGCAATAAATGCCTGGAAGTGGGCAGTACAGCAGACCATTCTCCTGTTTGCTACATGCATACAAGAAGAGTTAAACAAGATAGCCATTTTCTTATACATAACCAGTCATACTGTGGATTGAGCGACTCTCCAGTTCCTTCGGAGGTGTAGATTTAGATCCCACTGCTGCCTGGCACACCAGAGAACTTTCTCAGAATTGCAAAGACCTTGGGTCACCCACCGGTGGATACGTTTGCAACACCATCAAACGTACAAGTTCTGACATTCATATCCAAAATTCGGACTCAAGGGACTCTCCACATGGATGCTATGTCCTTTTTCGCGGGCTGACATTCCACTTTCATATGCCTTTTTCCCTCTGGCTCTGCGGTTGTGGGTCCTCCACAAAATCAAAACAGACGTGTCCAAAATACCCAAATATTTCTGGCATACTCTGTCTGGCCCTCCAGAGTTTTGTTCCCTTTATCAACCTTTTTCACAAGATTACGGGCTTCCTCTAGGTTTATCTACAGACTGCTTCCAGGGCAGCACAGTCCTACTGAAACATCTTCCACATTGTATGTGGATTGCAACATTACTAGGTTGCAGACCATTCCAAACCTCTTGGCCTTTTTCATGCCTTGCCTGTTTTAGGCCTAGAATAAGATCCAGATATCAATCCATTTTGAATTTCTAGCCTTACAGTCCTCTAACCTTCCTTCTTCAGGCCCCCTTTTCCGAGCCTAGCATAACTCTGGACTTCCTTGCCACCACGTTCGAAACAGGTTTGGCTTATGCCAAGATATGCTCATATGGCTTGACTCTAGCTCTCCTTATCCCAGGCCTCAGAGAATAAGAATACTTAAAGGATTCTTTTAGCTAGACCACCATGCTATGGCATTCTACCTGGTGGGACATTAATCCCTTTTTGTACTTCTTGGCCACTATATCACCATCTGCAGATATCTTTGGCCTTTCAAAGAAGTTAGCTTCTGAGTTTTCGTCAAACCACATATCTGAACCTGGATGACCCCTACCCCAATGGGTTTCCTTATTATTCTACGGGGACACACAAAAACAAGTTCCATGCACACACCTCTGGCAGAATGTGATCTGGTCAGAGACCAGTCAGATACAGCTCTTTGTATAGTTGATTGCCAATCCACTTACTTACCCCTCACAGTACCTGTAAGGAGAGACATCAAACAAACTTCTCTCTCACATGCCAGAATATTTTTCATCCTGCCAGACCTTTCTATGACCAGGGAGTGTATAGTTTCCACCATGCAGAGTTCTGGAATAGACATTCCACTTCAGAGGCCATCCCCTTCACTGTGACGCAGTTACTTCAATGGCTGCTAGAGGCTTAGCATTTCAGCCTGTATTGCAAGCTGCACATTGGTCATCCGCTTGGACTTTCTTTAGACATTACTGGAGGCCTTCTGGTTCTCAAAGAATTGCGTTCCTTAGAGCAACCACCAGGTGTGTGGTAGTCTACCCACCAGCTGTTGCTAGGTGGCAAGCCTCCCGACGAACAAACACTAGTTTGCAGGAATCTATGATCTGCAAACTCTCTTTGTTCTAGGGAATAGGATTGCCACCTAGCAACAGCTCCCACCCTTCCCACCCAGTACCTTGCTAGGTCTGCTGCTTGTACTCTCTAAGGTTCGGTTATATACCTTACTTATCCTTTGATTCAAGGCACTCCAAAGGCCTAGAAGAAGCAACAAGTGCAGCCACCTAAAGATCAGAAATTAATTATTTCCTCTTCTCTGCTATACTCACAAGTTTGCCTCAGTTTATAACATGCCTGGCTACAATACAGCATGGCAGTTATTTCAGTTGTTGGTTCCTAGTCCAACCCAGTTTCATTCTTATGCAGCCCACACATGCATCGATTTTAGAACGCGTTTTGTACTTTTAAAGTACAAAACGCATCGTGCGTACAATTATCGGGGTGTATTCGTGCGGCGTGTGCGACGCGATGCTGTGCTATGCGCGTTCCCGGGGGCCGATTTTAGATGTCCAAAAAAGTATGTGCAGCAGGTACTTTTTTGGACATTATCGCATAGCATCGGGCTCAGCATTATACAGGCATACGAGCCGATGCTATACGACGGGTTTTTTTTGGGGGGGGGAAATAATTACATACAAATTGTTATCAACAACTTTATTGCAGGTTTAAAACATGTGAACTCGAACAAAATAAAGGTCAGAAAAAGCCAGTGAAAAAATGTGCTTAAATCGCACAGCATCGCATCGCAGACAGCAAAATAACCATCACATCGGGTCATGCTTAATTCTGGCAGAAAAATTGTAAAGAACCATTGTACAGCCAAAAACGCATAGCACTGAAATCGGTGCGTGTGTGGGCACCATTACTCCTTCCGGTAGAGTTTCTCAGATCTGATCTATGTTTGTTGTGAATGTCTAGTTAACATTTCTTTTTGCATACAATGGTCTTTGCATGCAATGGTATTTCTCTCTTGTTCCTCCTTAGGATTGCCATCTGTAAGCTTCTGTAAAATCTGACCTCAGGGGGCGGGGCTTAGCCTTATATACAGCAGGTGCATGTGACTAGAGTGCACCTGCATGACCTGCAGTATATGTGCACTGCCTGTGCACATGTCATGCATCAGCAGCTAAGCTCCCTACTCCCCTGGCTGTGGTAAGGTAAGTGAAAATTTTATTTCACTATACCATTCCAGCGTATTTCGGGAGGCTTACACCATAACCCACCAGCTGTTGCTAGGTGGCAATCCTATTCCCTAGAACAAAGAAAGTTTGCAGATCATAGATTCCTGCAAACTAGTGTTAAACTCTAGTGAATTTTTTTCTTCATAAAGTTTGACATAAAGATTGTAGTGATTGTAAAATGTACCCAACTCTTAATACATCACATATATTAGTAATGGTCTTTACTTTATTATATCGTAATACAAATCACTATGGACTTTGACTAGGAAAGAACCTAATATAATTCTATGTAAAAGCTGACCTTTGTATGTTTTTATTGTTTGAACAATAACAATCTTTAAAGATAAACCAAGCAGTTGAGAAACTTCACATGGCTTGCCCAACAACCTGTCTTACAACAGTTCATCAACAATCTTTATTAGTAGTTTTTATACTGTATGATTAAGCATTGCCAATTAATGTGTATACCAAAAGGGAGTACAATAATAGATATTAAAATGTTCCTGTTCTTTCAATAATTTAAATATGTGCAACACCCACCTTTAGCTGTCTTAAAAGTGTACTCAATGAATTGTCAGTGGTGCAATATACAGTACATTATTAATATATATATATATATATATATATACAGCCAGGGAACATTTATATATATATATATTTAGCCAGATCTGTCACTCAAACCCAGTCTCTAACGGTGGGCGGGGCTCCACATACACACAGACCTGGCCAACGTCATACACTGCCCTGGCTTCTACACCAGGCAGCTGCAGCAAGTCACCGACCACCAACCCCCTCAGCGCAAACACCGCCACCCCCCCTGCCCCATGGGTGCACAGCACGCCCCCAACCCCACCCCCTTCACTTTCCTACTTCTCTCTACCGCCCACACCGCCCCTCCCCCGCCCCTCCCAGCACAAATACCCTCCGTCCGAGGACGCACCCCCCCACACCCGGCCAGAACTGTGTCTCGCTGGCTCCGCCCACATTGCCCGCCCCTTGCTACACGCCGTCCAAAGGCACATCCCCCACACCCGGCAGCATCGACAGACGGCGCTGGCTCCGCCCACATTGCCCGCCCCATACTACACGCCGTACAAAGGCGCATCCCTCCACACCCGGCCGGATCGACGGAAGGACAGCAGTGCTGAGGCTGCCTCCGCACACACTGCCCGCAGGTGCACAGCGCACCACCAGCCGCTGCCAGCCCAGCTACATTACGCGGCGCTGGCTCCGCCCACATTGCCCGCCCCTGCTACACGCCGTCCAAAGGCGCATCCCCCCACACCCGGACGGATCGACAGACGGCGCTCCCTCCGACCACATTGCCTGCGCATCCCCCCACACCCGGCCGGATCGACGGAAGGACAGCAGTGCTGAGGCTGCCTCCGCACACACTGCCCGCAGGTGCACAGCTGCCAGCCCAGCTACATTACGCCTCTGCAGAGAGCTGCCTCCGCACACACTGCCTGCCCACAGACGCCCGGATCGCAGGTGCACAGTGCACCGCTAGCCTGCCGCCTGCTATTGCTGCCTCAAGCTGACCACAACTGCTGCTGCCCGACGCTGTCCTGGACATCATACCACCCAGCGCCACCCTCCAGCCTCTGCTATCGACGCACTCTGGATGACCTGCTGCCGCTGACCAACAGTAAGTACCAACCCACTGTCACCCCTGCTGACGCTGACCACCACTGTTCAGCTCCCTAACTACCATCCCACCACCCCATACCACTACAATGACTCTCCCACCATGGGGTGCTGGGTGCCATAATAGGTGTGCTAAAGTAGTAAACAGCCCCAGTACATGCAGCATTTACTACTTTAGTAGGCTTATGGCATCCAACACCCCATACCACTACACCACCAACGCCGCTTCGAACACACCTCTCCTCCCTTACCGCACTATCACCCCTGCTGCCACTGACCACCACTGTACAGGACCCGAACTACCATCCCACCACCCCATACCACTACACCACCAACAGCTCTCCCACCATGGGGTGCTGGGTGCCATAATAGGTGTGCTCAAGTATTAAACAGGCCCAGTACGTGCAGCATTTACTGTGGCACCCAACACCCCATACCACTACACCACCAACGCCGATTCGAACACACCTCTCCTCCCTTACCGCACTATCACCCCTGCTGCCGCTGACCACCACTGTACAGGACCCTAACTACCATCCCACCACCCCATACCACTACACCACCAACCCCGCATCTAACGCACCTCTCCTCCCTTACCGCACTCTCACCCCTGCTGCCGCTGACCCCCACTGTAAAACTTCCATCCCACCACCCCATACCACTACACCACCAACGCCTCTCCCACCATGGGGTGCTAAGTGCCATAATAGGTGTGCTAAAGTCCTCAACACTCCAGGCTTTCCATCGCAGCCCAGTACGTGCTGCATTTACAACTTTAGTAGTAGTAGTAGTACGTTTATTTATATGGCGCCACAAAGTGTCCGCAGCGCCGTACATAGCAAACAAAAAAACAAATTACAAGGTAACGTACAGGGTGTGTTGAAAGATACAGTATAAATAGAGGTATAACTGGTAGAACTAAAATCAGCATCAGTTCAGAAGTAGGTGTCAAAATTGTCAAGGAGACTGAAGATGAAGTAGAGGAAGGGAAGAACAGGACAGGAGCACAGGTGAGGTAATGAGGTAGGGTGAGTACGTGAGGAAGGAGGGCCCTGCTCATAAGAGTTAACATACTAAAAATAGGTGGGTGGACGAACAAAATACAATAGGATAAGTAGGAATGGAGGGGAACGGAGGCAGGATAGGAGGATCAAAAGAGGTTAGGAGGAGGGATAGGCTAGTCGAAAAAAGTGGGTTTTGAGGGAGCGCTTGAAGGAGGTAAGGCAATCAGATAGCCTGATGGGTGGCGGGAGGTTGTTCCAGTGCAGGGGGGCAGCGCGAGAGAAATCTTGGACACGGGAGTGGGAGGAGGTGATTAGGTTAGAGGTCAGTCGACGGTCAGCGATGGAGCGAAGAGGACGGGAGGGAGTGTGGATAGAGATCAGTGAAGAGAGGTAGGGAGCTGTGGAGGAGGAGAGAGCCTTGTAGGTGGTGGTGAGGAGTTTAAAGAGAACTCGGAAAGGAATGGGGAGCCAGTGAAGAGATAAACAGAGGGGGGAGGCGGAGGTAGAGCGGCGGGAGAGGAAGATGAGCCTAGCAGCAGCGTTAAGAATGGATTGGAGCAGCCTTATTGCACCCAGCACCCAATACCACTCCACCACCAACAACGCCACTTCATACACACCTCTCCTCCCTTATCCGCACTCTCACTAACCTGCTGCAGCAAACCACCACTGTACAAGACCCTAAGTACAATCCCACCACCCCATACTACTACACCACCAACGCCTCTCCCCCCATGGGGTAGTGGGGGCCTCGCCATTTCGGCTGTCGGGATTCCGGCGTCGGGATTCTGAACGCCGGGATCCCGACTGCCGGGATTCAGTACTGAATCCCTCCAATACTCACTACTACCACACACACACACGCATGCCTCCAATACTCACTACTACACACACACATCCATGCCTCCAGTACTCACAACTATACACACACACACCCATGCCTCCAATACTCACAACTACACACACACACCCATCCATGCCTCCAATACACACACACACGCGCGCGCACACCGACCCATGCCTCACAATACTCACAACTCCATGCCACATGCTACACACTACTTACCCTATATCTCTATTAACTCCTGCACCCTACACCACTCACAAAACACACAACCTCACCTTTTACACTCACATCTGCAATACACATGCACCTCACACTACTTCACCTAACACATCCCCACATCTATTTACACTCTCCATAACCTGCTGCCACCAAACGTCAATCTCCACCACCATATGTAAGTACCACTCACCACCCCATAACACTACACCAACAACGCCTCTTATAACACACCTCTCCTCCCTTAAACATGTAATCTCACACTATATTGTGTGGGTTTACACACACACATGCATGCTTCCAATACTCACTACTACTACTACTACACACACACACATGCATGCCTCCAATACTCACTATTACACACACACACATCCATGCCTCCAATACTCACACACACACACACGCACCGACCCATGCCTCCCAATACTCACAACTCCATGACACATGCTTCACACTACTTACCCTATATCTCTATTAACTCCTGCACCCTACACCACTCACAAAACACACAATCTCACCTTTTACACTCACATCTGTAATACACATGCACCTCGCACTACTTCACCTAACACATCCCCACATCTATTTACACTCTCCATAACCTGCTGCCACTAAACGTCACTCTCCACCACCATATGTACCTAGCACCCACCACCCCATAACACTACACCAACAACGCCTCTTCTAACACACCTCTCCTCCCTTAAACATGTAATCTCACACTATATTGTGGGGGTTTACACGAACACACACACACACATGCATGCCTCCAATACTCAATACTACACACACACACACACACACACACACACACGCATGCCTCCAATACTCACTACTACACACACACATCCATGCCTCCAATACACACACACACACCTATCCATGCCTCCAATACTCACACACACACACGCGCACCGACCCATGCCTCCAATACTCACAACTCTACACACACACACCCATCCATGCCTCCAATACTCACACACACACACGCGCACCGACCCATGCCTCCCAATACTCACAACTCCATGCCTCAGGCTTCACACTACTTACCCTATATCTCTATTATCTCCTGCACCCTACACCACTCACAAAACACACAACCTCAACTTTTACACTCACATCTGCAAAACACATGCACCTCACACTACTTCACCTAACACATCCACACATCTATTTACACTCTCCATAACCTGCTGCCACCAAACGTCACTCTCCACCACCATATGTAAGTACCACTCACCACCCCATAACACTACACCAACAACGCCTCTTATAACACACCTCTCCGCCTTTAAACATGTAATCTCACACTATATTGTGTGGGTTTAGACACACACATGCATGCTTCCAATACTCACTACTACTACTACACACACACACATGCATGCCTCCAATACTCACTATTACACACACACACATCCATGCCTCCAGTACTCACACACACACGCACTGACCCATGCCTCCCAATACTCACAACTCCATGACACATGCTTTACACTACTTACCCTATATCTCTATTAACTCCTGCACCCTACACCACTCACAAAACACACAACCTCACCTTTTACACTCACATCTGCAATACACATGCACCTCACACTACTTCACCTAACACATCCCCACATCTATTTACACTCTCCATAACCTGCTGCCACTAAACGTCACTCTCCACCACCATATGTACCTACCACCCACCACCCCATAACACTACACCAACAACGCCTCTTCTAACACACCTCTCCTCCCTTAAACATGTAATCTCACATTATATTGTGGGGGTTTACACGCACACACACACACACACACACACACACACACACACACACACACACATGCATGCCTCCAATACTCAATACTACACACACGCATGCCTCCAATACTCACTACTACACACACACACATCCATGCCTCCAATACACACACACACACACACACACCTATCCATGCCTCCAATACCTCACACACACACACGCGCACCGACCCATGCCTCCAATACTCACAACTCTACACACACACACCCATCCATGCCTCCAATACTCTCACACACACGCGCACCGACCCATGCCTCCCAATACTCACAACTCCATGCCACAGGCTTCACACTACTTACCCTATATCTCTATTATCTCCTGCACCCTACACCACTCACAAAACACACAACCTCACCTTTTACACTCACATCTGCAAAACACATGCACCTCACACTACTTCACCTAACACATCCACACATCTATTTACACTCTCCATAACCTGCTGCCACCAAACGTCACTCTCCACCACCATATGTAAGTACCACTCACCACCCCATAACACTACACCAACAACGCCTCTTCTAACACACCTCTCCTCCCTTAAACATTTCATCTCACACTATATTGTGTGGGTTTAGACACACACACACACATGCATGCCTCCAATACTCACTACTACACACACACACACACACACACACACACACACACACACATGCATGCCTCCAATACTCACTACTACACACACACACACACACATCCATGCCTCCAGTACTCACAACTACACACACACACCCATGCCTCCAATACTCACAACTCTACACACACAAACACACACACACACACACACACACACCCATCCATGCCTCCAATACTCACACACACGTGCGCACAGACCCATGCCTCACAATACTCACAACTCCATACCACATGCTTCACACTACTTACCCTATATCTCTATTATCTCCTGCACCCTACACCACTCACAAAACACACAACCTCACCTTTTACACTCACATCTGCAATACACATGCACCTCACACTACTTCACCTAACACATCCACACATCTATTTACACTCTCCATAACCTGCTGCCAACAAACGTCACTCCACCACCATATGTAAGTACCACTCAACACCCCATAACACTACACCAACAACGCCTCTTATAACACACCTCTCCTCCCTTAAACATTTCATCTCACACTAAATTGTGTGGGTTTAGACACACACATGCATGCCTCCAATACTCACTACTACTACTACTACACACACACACACACACACACACACACACACACACACACACACACACACGCATGCATGCCTCCAATACTCACTACTACACACACACATTCATGCCACCAGTACTCACACCTACACACACACACACACACCCATGCCTCCAATATTCACAACTACACACACCCATCCATGCCTCCAATACTCACACACACACACACACACACACACGTGCACCCACCCATGCCTCCCAATACTCACAACTCCATGCCACATGCTTCACACTACTTACCCTATATCTCTATTAACTCCTGCACCCTACACAACTCACAAAACACACAACCTCACCTTTTACACTCACATCTCCAATACACATGCACCTCACACTACTTCACCTAACACATCCACACATCTATTTACACTCTCCATAACCTGCTACCACCAAATGTCACTCTCCACCACCATATGTACCTACCACCCACCACCCCATAACACTACACCAACAACGCCTCTTCTAACACACCTCTCCTCCCTTAAACATGTAATCTCACACTATATTGTGGGAGTTTAGACACACACACACACACACACACACACACACACACATGCATGCCTCCAATACTCAATACTACACACACACACACGATTTAGGCTCTCACTCAAATGCACTTCAAGCACATTATTCAGAAACAATTACACTATATCTCACACTCACATATTTCTACTCCTAATGGGGCGAAGCCCCTCACAACGGTGTGAAGAGCGCCCGGAGGGCGCGATGAATCACCTAGTATATATATATATATATATATATATATATATATATATATATATATATATATATATATATATATATATATATATAGGATCTCAGTCAGTCCGGCACTCAGCCTTTAGTAGAGCAGCCACCTGGGTGCCTTCCGGGAGGTAGATGTAGGACGCTATAGCAAGCAAGCAGCGGCACTCAGCAGGATTTGAAAAAGTCAAAAAGTGGTTTTAATGCTCCAACGTTTCGGGGCTCCAAACTGCCCCTTTGTCAAGGTGTACACCTTGACAAAGGGGCAGTTTGGAGCCCCGAAACGTTGGAGCATTAAAACCACTTTTTGACTTTTTCAAATCCTGCTGAGTGCCGCTGCTTGCTTGCTATAGCGTCCTATATATATATATATATATATATATATATATATATATATATATATATATATACATTTATTTCTTTATAGAAAGAAGAGAAAATAAATGTACAATTAAGGCATATAGACAACAGTGTATTACATAACATAAGGTCATCCAAGTCTGGATCCTAGGGTTGACAGTCATTGGGACAACAGTGTCTAGGTTGACCCCAAATGTCAACAAGCACAAGGTCTACATGGGAAAAGGGCCAACACAATCAAAAGGTCAAAGTGAATATGGTCAACACATGGAAAACACATCTAAATGCATTTTTTTTACCTTTATTGGTGTCAATTTCCACATCTGAGCACATGGCCCTCTAATTAGTGCACCGCGTCCCCTCACAAGGCCTGCATCGCTCGCCATGCTGTGGTCCAGGTGCCTTACTCTGCTACCAATGCACTCGGCACACTTTACCCTTCCCCGTCGTCCACCACGTGGATGGTAAAGTGCAAGAAAGTAAAAAAAAACAATTGAAAAAATCTTTTGCTTGTGTCGACCTATTGTCTGCATGCCCCCAGAAGCAGTTGACCTAATACAAGTCGATCCATAGTCCTGATCCTTTATGCATAGTATTAAAGCGCAAAGTATCTGATGACATTTTCATGGGAAGAGCTGTAGAGGGAGAAGAGAGTGACAATGGGCCGTATTCAATGAGCCTAATTCGCCATGTTTTCTGGCGATTTTGTGCTATTTTCGTGCTGTACGGCGATTTTTGGACTAAAACGGTGAATCACCCTATTCAATGACCAGATGGCGAATACATTTCAAGGTTTTTATCACCATGATTCACCGAGTAGCAATCGCTATCTTTTTATGGTGAAGTTGAATGTGAACTTTTAAAATAAAGTGTTTTGTTTTTTACATTTGGTGTAAAAAAATCAGGAATTTTATTCTGAGGAGGGGCATGCTATTTTTATTCATGTGCTGTAAGCACATGAATATATATTTAATAAAAAAAATATATATATATTTTTTTTTTTACACGAGCAGCCGGCAGGGGCCGGAGCCGAGCCGCTCATTAGATATTCATATATTCACTGCACCCGATCATTACATATGCACGATCGGGTGCATTGAATATCTGCTTCCCTGCTGGCTTTCCCGGGGGGCAGTCTGTGCTGCCTGGCACCCAGGAAGCCCACCTCCCCCCCACAAACTTCTGGGGCAGGCAGGGAGACTTCCATCTCCCTGCCCGCCGCTGTCCTCAGGCTCCCTGCGGCGTCCGCCGCAGGAGTTAAAATTCGCAGGCCAGGGGCAGCGAGCCCCTGACTCGTTGAATATTGGAGCCGGCGAGGCTCTGGAACGCGGCGGGCAGTGGCGAATGTGCAGCGAATCCTAAACAGGATTCGTTGCACGTCGTAATTTTTCTCATTGAATACTGTCCAATGACTATGGTAGACTATGGTAGAGGAAGAGTTGGTGATGTGATATATCAAATAATATTCAAATTTATAAATAAGACTATAGTAAAAATGTAAATATAAGTAAATATATTATGTTACTGTTATGCAGGGTACACACAAGAACAGGTGTTATGCAGGGAACACACAGGAATGGCCCAATCCCATCAATCTAGACCAATTGGATGTAGATTGTAAGTTGATTGGGCACTTTTTTTGCCTGTTCTGGTCCGATCCCGATCCGATGCGCGGCCCCGCAGATCGGTCAGTCATTATTCAGATCCTACCTGCAGCAGGTAGGATCTGAAAATTACCATACACCCGGGTGCGGGTCGCAATCGGAACCCACTCACGGTGCACATTGTGAGCGGGTTGTGCGCTCCGCGTGATTGTGAGCGGGTCGGATGACCTGGTGTGTACCGGGCATTACATTACCAAACAGCCTTATATTAAATGTACAGATATATAACATTTTGAGCTATGGTGATGGATGTAATATAATTGTTAAATCCATGTTTTTTAAATTTGCAAGCCATCAACAATATGCGTATTAAACATTTCCCGAACACAATAATCCATTATCCATATGCCGCACACCGTGATGCCCATTACATATTATGCCACACACCGTGATGCCCATTACACATTATGCAGCACACCATGATGCCCATTACACATTATGCCCAACATCGTAATGCCCATTACACATTATGCCCCACAGCATAATGCCCATTACATGATTCCTCATACCATAATGACAATTACATATTATGCCCCACACTGTGATGCCTATTGCACATTATGCCCCACAGCGTAATGCCCATTACACAATATGCCTTATACCATAATGGCCATTATACATTATGTTTTATAAGTGCCACTTATCTACATGGCAGTTGCCAGGAGTTACATGCTCGTTGCCACAGGGTATTTCCTGCTTGTTGCCACGGGTTGATTACATGCTCATTGCCATGGGGGATTTTCTCCTTGTGGTCATGGGGTGATTACATGACTGCACGACTTGTCCACCTCTAGAAATGGCTCTGGAAGCACATGTACTGTATACTGTACTACCTTAGGGGCATTACTGTAGCAGATTGTATTTAGAGGTGCGTGCATTACTGTTCCACAGCGTACTTTATGCTAAGGGAACTGCTGTGGCAGCACATTACTGTATACTGCACTACTCTAGGAGCACTAGTGTGGCAGAGTCACTGGGCAGTACTGTATGTATCCTGCCATTATACTGTAGTGTACATATATATATATATATATATACAGTATAATGTCAGGATAAATACAGTACTGCCCAGTGAATCTGCCACACTAGTGCATCCAGCCCACAGCATGATGACACCGCAGGAGAAGTGATGCCTCCAATGTAAGTATTCTTAGGTACTGTACATTACATTACAGTGCATTTACAGTAGTCTACTGTGCACAAAGATGGATTTTGACTTTCGACCATGTGGTGTCATACTGTAACACATACTTGCCTACACTACTGTACTTTAGAATCTCGTTTCAGGGAGATTATACAGTAATTGGTAATACAATACCCCATTTGAATGTACTGTATACAGTATACCTCTGAGGTTTTTTTTCCCCAAAAAACTGTAGCAACTGCATACAGTAATGTGGGTTAGGTAAAATCAAGGAGATTGCTAGACTCTTCAGGGAGAGAGGGAGTCTGCTGCTATTTCAGAATACAGGAGGCTAAGTACTGTAACTACAGTATTATGCACAATTACGTGCAGTGCTCCTCTTTGGACGGGCAGGGTATTATTATGGGGCCCCTTTGAACCTGCTGGTCCCTAGTTTGCCTTTTTGAAAATTTTAGTAAAGACTGCCTGTGGCCAATGTTTTCTAAAGCCATGTACACAAGTGGCAAATATCTCTGATTATTCTTTAATTGAGTACGAGGTTAACTAGAATCGACCCATGTATACACAGTGGGTGATAGCGATGCGCAGCGTTGCTGCATTGCGATTACACAGACAAATAGAAAAATAGAATGTGCAGGTAAAGCAATTTTCAATTGACACCACTTGCACAGTGTATTTGGCCGTGGAGGACAGGATGTACAGTACTGTAGTTAGCTGTGTAATCTGTGATGGCTAGCTACAGTATAGTCCATCTTGATTACATGTGACTCAGTGCAAAAACACTGGGACAGAGTCCCGTGTGTACATCCCTTAAGTTAGAGTACAGTACTGTATTATCATTATTATACTGCACAGCATTTGTGTTGTACAGTAATACTGTCCCTTCCCCCCACAGAACAAATGCAAAGGGTCATCACCCAGATGCAGTGTAATTTTTCAAGCCATTTTACGAAACATTTGTTTTTGTTTCATTTCTTCAAATAAAACAACTTTGTACAGGACTGTTAGTTATTACTGACAGCAGATGATATAGGATACAATCAGTGGGGAAAAGGTAACGAGGTACTGTACAGTACAGAACAATAAAATTATTGTATTTTTTTGTTGTTTTTATATTGTTTAGGGGGTTGGGACACTGACGCACATGGAGAACAGTCTGGTGAAGGAAAATACTGTAGCAGACACTGGATGCACCACAGCACAATGGACTCTACTGGAAAGAAGCACTTTTTATAGACAGCAGAAAGATGATATGGGATACAGCTAAAGCAGTGGGGAAAAGGTAATGAGGTACAGTACAGAATAAAAAAAAGGTAACCACACACACACACACACACACACACAGCAATATAATGTTTTTCTTGCTTTTTGTATTTTCTTTGGGGGGGGGGTTTGGAACAGTGATACACACACACACACACACACACAAGAAAGAAAAGAACGTGAGGCGCTCAAAGATGTACAAAATAAATCAAACAATTTATTAAAAAACAAACACACATAAATAAAATATTACATCAGTTTAAAAGTTAGTTCATACACAGTGGATATGTAACATACACATACACAATTACTTTTTGTTGTACTAT
This sequence comes from Crinia signifera, assembly GCF_055691185.1. Classification (NCBI taxonomy): domain Eukaryota; kingdom Metazoa; phylum Chordata; class Amphibia; order Anura; family Myobatrachidae; genus Crinia; species Crinia signifera. The sequence goes on along the minus strand of NC_139217.1, from coordinate 239,326,904 downwards.
AGCCACTTGGTTAAACAGTGTCCTTATTTCATTTAGAGTTGCAATAAATTGCCAAATAAGATGCTAGTTTATGACTCAATTGTAACTTTGTTGTGGATCAAATGTCATTTTAAAATATAAACCACCGTCCACCTTCCTCATATATGTACACACTGACAGACCCAGATAGTACCACAGTGTCTCTGTATATGGGTTGGCAACAATGTCTTTGTGTATATGTTTGAAAAGGGAGTATATTACCTCCAATGTGCTGAATGATGTTTATTCGGCAACAGTGAATGCTGAATGATGTTTATTCGGCAACAGTGTCTGCTTTTTAGCATTGCAGTCAACTCCTCTCAAGCAGCTCAGAAGCAGATTTGAGGGTATGAGCTGAGCTGCGGCACCCCTTCGTCCCATACCTCTCGGCTTGTACCTTTTCCTTAATGAAGCCGGCAATGTCACTTCAGCATAAGCTGTCTCCTCACCGCGGCTTGATGTTAAAGTGCATGCTGTGCGACGCTCTGCCACAGCCTCTGTAGCTGCACTTGGCCACTTGGAGACACAATCTCGCTCCTGCTGTGTGGAAGTTAGGGTAGTCGGGTATCGGGAGCACTCCTCTGGAATGCATTTCGCCGCACACTGGTGAAAGGAAATACTGTAGGGTGGACTGGAGGTTTTTTTTGGGTGCTTTGAAACACTGATGCACACAGAGAACAGACCGGTGAAGGAAAATAGCAGATGCTGGATGCACCGCAGCACAATAGACTGGGATAGCTACTGTAAAGGTCCATACACACTGGGCGACTATGCCCAGCGTGTATGGACAGCGATGATAGCATTCATCGTTGCAGGGAAAGCCGCTCAGTGCATACACACTGAGCAGGCTTTCCCCCTGCCCGGCGCCGCTGATGGAGGGGGGGAGGACGGCATTGCATAGCGGAGTGCTATGCAAAGTTATCCTGAAAGCCGCTCATCTGCTGGTATTACTAGCAGATGAATGGCTTTCCCAGTGATGTTGCGGGAGCGCACAGCAGCGCTCACCGCTCATCGCTGGGCCATACTGTCACGACCACCATGGCTGCTACCCTGATCCCCTATGCTGTGCCTAGCTCTGGGTCCTGCAGCAGCGCTCACCTCCGCTCCAGTGCCTTGTGCTGGTGGGGCACAGATGTCCGCACTGTCACCGCGTGGTGACAGTGGTACGCTGTGCTCCAGTGCCGTGCGGGACATGAAGAAAGGGTTCCTCCAAAAGGAGGGAATGTGGTATGGTGGCGCTGTGACTTGGGTTGTGTCACTAGCAGCTGCTGGTTTGTCGGGTTAGTTGGGCCCGAACTGGACAGAGAGAAAAAAGCTGGGATATAGCAGCGCTGTAAACTAATTAAAATGTTTTATAAAAATAAAATAAAATAATTAAGGATTGGACTGATTGTACAATTAAAAACAATAATACATTTTATTAGTATAGTGACCAATGGTGCTGATACGATAAAAAGTACGGGGGGAAGTGGAAATGGTAAAATCACAATGCAAGGCTGTCCATTCCTATTATGTCCCATCTTTGGGAGTGCCATTTCCGGGTGTCTCCCCCACTCTGGACGGTGACTCGGCCCTAATACCAACTCGGGCCTTGAGTCCCAGGGAGCACAAGCTACACCCCGGTGTGTCTACAGGTGGACGGTAACCCCTATCCAATTATTTCTGCATTTGCACAATATATGGTCTTCGGCATAATAGGAATGGACAGCCTTGCATTGTGATTTTACCATTTCCCCTTCCCCCTGTACTTTTTATCGTACCAGCACCATTGGTCACTATACTAATAAAATGTATTATTGTTTTTAATTGTTCAATCAGTCCAATCCTTAATTATTTTATTTTATTTTTATTTTTATAAAACATTTTAATTAGTTTACAGCCCTGCTGTATCCCAGCTTTTTTCCGTGCGGGACACGGGTGGTGTGTGTGAGATGCCATGTGTGTCCGTTCCTGGTTAGGCCCTGGCTGGAAACGGCGTCAGACTGCGCAGCTGCACACACTCGATGCTGGCTGGATTCTGTCGCCTCCGCTGGCGGCCGCCATCTTTTTGGTTTCTCCATCCAGTCCTGTGCGGCTCCTCCCTCGCCTGTCAAGTGGCTGTCCAATAGCCGCACAGCTCACCTCTTAAGTACTGACTGGCCGGACAGACCGGCAGTCATTACAATGTTGTCCATGCCTTAACATCATTGCTCACTCCTGGCTGTCTGTGGTAATACTACAGTTCTTGTGCCTCCGGTGAAAGTCTTCTCTTCTCCTGCCGATCGTCTACTGCCTACCTGAACACCAAGGAACCTTCTGCCGCCAATACGGACTGGACAAGGTTAGCCCCCCAAAGGGGTATTATCTTTATCCTAGTTCCTGACGGTTAATCACCATGGTTACTTCTGGTTCAGCAGCCACGATCACACTCAGCAAGGACTCCCAGACTTTATCACCAATCATCCTATTCTTATCCAATCATCCAATCTTCATCACACCATCCAATCCTTCATTCAATCATCCAATCTTTCATCCAATCATCCAATCCTTCATCCAACCATCCAATCCCTCATCCAATCCTCATTCAATCATTCAACCTATTCTTCAATCATCCAATTCTTCATTCAATCCTTCAACCTGGAAACCAATCATCCAATTCTTCAACCAGTCCTGCAATACTTCTTTCAATTGTCAAGCATCCTTCAATCTTCTTCAATAGAGACTTATATTATTGACTTTTATCATTTCACAAACGTTCAGTATATTATTGTGCCATAATTTACAACCTGTATTACAGTACCTTAATAAATAAGGTTTAGTTTACAGCATTGTTTCATCACTTCTGTCGTTCATGCAACATCCCTATATTAAAGCACCTAGCCTCCGTTATACTTCAGCTGGTGCTTCAAGAAACGTGACACATACACACTGGGTGGCTTTAAGCTGAAAGACGCTCAAACCTGCTGTTTTAAGCGACATTCAGCTCAAAGTCGCCCAGTGTGTATGAGTCCTTAAAGTGGTTAATGCCAGGGTTATTGCTAATTTACCATCAGAGGATTTATCATATTTTGTATTATAAAATGATTTGCTGTATTGTGTTACTACTTTATAGGGGAAAAAAGAGTAGATCAGTTGTTAGTTCCCTGAAAATTTGAGTGGCTGGAATTAGAAGCTGAACATACGCATTTGTGGGGTGGCCATTTATGGGAGGAGAAAATACTCCAACGCATACAGTTAAGGTTCTTTTGGACAGGCATCCATGCCTCAGTTAAGAGGTATTGCCAGGAATGGCCATGGTGCCAGAAGAGTTTAGTGCTCCACTAATACCCATCCCAATATTTTCTGTGCCTTTAGAGAAAATTGGTATGGGTCTGATAGGGCCAGTGGAAAAATCTGCTTGAGAGTACCAATACATACTGTACTAATGGTAGTCGATTGTGCCACCAGATATCAGGAGGCTATACCCCTGATTAATATGAAATCTGGCACTATTGCCAAAGAGCTACTGACCCTTTATACTTGCTTGGGAATACCAAAGGAGGTCCTAATGGAACAAGGTGCCCTGTTTGTTTCCAAGCTTATGAAAGATTTATGCTGGTTGTTAAAGGAAGACAGGACCCCACCCCTGTGTACCACCCACAAATAGATGCATTGGTAGAAAGTTTTAATCAAACCCTTAAGCAAATGATAAAGAGGGCAGTGTATCAAGAAAAATGAGATTGAGACTTGCTCCCAGATTATTTGATGTTTGTCAGAGAGTAACTTTGAGCTCCTCCTCCATTGAGATCTGCTCCTAGACAGCCCAGAGTGATCCTGGATTTATTAAAAGAAAGGTGGGAACAACAACCTCTGCCTTTTTATAGATCTGATCACGGTACAGGTTTGTTCTCAAAATGGGAAAAACCATGTGGACTGCAGGTGGGGCAGATGTAACATGTATAGAGAGTGTTAGAGGCCAGCCGGGTCCTGAAGCGCTGGCCCCGGCCATTGCTAAGCAGCTGGGACGACACATCACTGCAGGTCCAAAACTTCCGGTCCGGGATGGCGTCACAGCAACAGTTGCTAGACGCTCAGTGCATCTTTCACTGCCAGCAGCACCTCTTCCCCAGCGGTTGCCTAGGCAACGAGGAAGCCAGGCAGCAGCAGGTAATTGGCCAGTACACCTGTGGCAGCATGCAGCTGCCACTCTGGGCCTTATTTTGGTTCATTCTTTCTGACAAAATCCTTCTTAGATGGACAAAACCATGTGCACTGCAGGGGGGGCAGATGTAACATGTGCATAAAGAATTAGATTTGGGTGAGTTATTTTGTTTCTGTGCAGGGAAAATACTGACTGCTTTATTTTTACACTGCAATATAGATCTCACTTTGAAGTAAAACCCCACCCAAATCTAATTCTCTCTGCACAAGTAACACCTGCCCCACCTGCAGTGCACATGGTTTTGCCCATCTAAGAAGGATTTTGTCAGAAGATTTTGTCAGAAAGAATGAACCAAAATAAGGCCCTCTGTTACTAATCAGGGGTGGACACACAGGAAGCAGCCTTCATAAGGGATTCATTTGGGCTGCTCCAATGCCAGTTATAGAAGTGTTTGGAGACTGCTCCCACTTTGCTGGCTTATCTCTTGATTCCTGAATCCGATCCTGCTGGTTATCTCCTGTTACCTGAATCCCAGGAAGTTTCCTCTGGCTACCTCCAGGCTGCTCATTCCCTTTCCCCTGCAAAGCAAGTACCATCAAGCTTTTTTTTATACTCTATATTGGCAGGGAGATGAGTAGACATTCCTTATTAGCTGTGTGAGGTCAGCTTCCCAGTTAGGACCTGTACTTAGGCCGTGGCGTTAGGCCACACTATTCAGTGTATGTATATACTATAGTTATCACTGGTTGTCTGTGTCTTGATGTATTTGTATTCATCCTTGTTATTAGTCATTGCACCTTCCTTGTCAGAGTTTATGTATCTCAGTCCTTGCTCCTTATACCCCTTCTTGTCTCTCAGTCCTGTTGTTTAGTTTCAGGTTAGTTTTCTGTAGGCAGTGTAGTTCCAAGTTTGCTGCTCCCTACCGGTAGCTGCCGGGGCCCTTGGGGTTAAGTCTACACTGCCACTTGCCGACGTAAGACCAGGCAGCATACAAGTACCGGTAGTCGTTTACAGTCTTATGGGAAAAGGGCTGTTATTGGCAAGAAGACGTCCAGAGGCCCCTCGGCTGAAGACCTGCTTTCCGGAATCTATAGTGGTCCTTCCTTTTCACCTGTTCCTACACACTCCAGGCGTTCCCCGGGAAAACCCTGCTAGGGTTCACCAACGCTTCCTGGTGAGTGTAACAGAGAGTTAGATTTGTGTGAATTATTTTGCTTCTGTGCAGGGTAAATACATGCTGCATTTTTTTACTCTGCAATTTAGATTTCAGTTTCAACACACCCCACCCACTTGATTTAAAGAAATTATGAAGCCACTGGTACGGTATGTAGTACTGTACACAGGGTGTTATGAATAAATTGGAATCTACTGTATGCATTATTAAAAAATGAGTGTACACTGTATCCAATATCATCTGCTCTCAATAAAAAAGTGTTTCTTACAAGTAGCAAAAAAAACCTAAAAAGTGTATTCTGTGTGATGTTGCACATGTCACAGCACATGTCACGCTGCATCTTACCCGCAGATGGGGTGGTCGCAGGATGCCGGGGACCAGGAGGGGGGAAGCCGGAGTGGGCAGTCTGGGGACACAGGGTGCCTGTGCGGGGGAGACAGCTCTCCGCCAGGTAAGCGGCCTCATAGCTGTGCAGGGCTGGGTAAGGGCAGCTGGAAGCCCCCACACCACATACCTGAGACACATCTTACCCATAGTGGCCTGGGGGGGAGGAGGTGGTTGTGGGACGCCGGGGATGAGGAGGGGAGTAGCCGGATCGGCAAGACCTTGGATGCAGGCAGCCCATGCGGAGGAGATGGCTCTGGCAGGTACGTGGCCTCATAGCTGTGCAGGGCCAGGGGAGGCCAGCTTCCTGCCCCCCCCCCCACCCACCGCCTCCACACCCACACCGTAGAATGGGGCATCATAGGAAGATACTAGGCAGACTTTTACTGCATAGCAGGGACCCTGAAAGAAGATAACAATATTCTGGCCACTCTGCTTACCTGCTCCCTCCTATCACCCAGCTCATGTGCGACATGTCATCTCCTCATTGTGCCCATGGGCTGACTGTGCGGCCAGCTGCCTATATGATAATGTGCATTTCTGTAACAGGTCCACTGCAATGAAATGTGTCCTTCCCTTCAAATGATAATTATTCTCCCTATATGTCCCTATTACTCCTGCCTCTCCTTATGCTTAAAAGAAGAAGGGACAGGAACTTAAAAAATAATTTCAAATAATTTCAGTGGTACTTATGTAATATCTGGGCTCCTGTTTTCTTATTAGACCGCGTCCCCTCGCGGGGCTCACTGCGCTCGCCACGCTTCAGGGGCATGGTGGCTCTTTGCGCTCGCCACACTATATAAAATCAACTCCATGTGTAGTTGGATAGTAGGGGTATGAAAAAATGGGGTGCATTTAACATGGGAGCCCGGATAATACATAAGTACCATTTCAGTTTCCCAGGGGGCTGGGAAATGTCCTAAGTAGGCAACAGCAGCCCCAAACCACCGCCCGTCCCTCACCAGCGAACATCCGCCCGCTTCTCACCAGCAGCTGTCATAAAGAGGGGCCATATTTCACACAATAAAGGGTTTCATATGTTAAGTGGGCAAAGCCCCTTATGACGGTGTGAAGAGCACCCGGAGGGCGCGATGAATCACCTAGTGTTATAATATCTAGCTATTTAGCTAAAGTTATCTAATTAGCTAGCTACATAAACTGACTGAGCGATTCTCATTATAAAGAGCTGTTGGGCAGCCGCAGCTCAAGTAAGTAAATCTAGGGCAAGAGAGGATTAATAAAACTGTATAAAATACAGTATTATTAATTAAATAATCCCAAAAATCAATCACTCGATTTTAGTCATGACAACATGGATGAACATTTAGTCAAAATTTTCGTTATTTAAAAACATATATTTTCGTTATCATCACATTTAGTCACAGAAAAAAAAGTTCTAGTCTGACTTTTCATAGACGAAATTAACACTGCTTGGTTCGTCTATTAAAGTCAGAGCATGAAATTTTGGCCACCATGCTCGATCATCGGTTTAAAGCCTATGTTGTATCTCTGTTTCCAGCGGACACAAGTCTACAGCGGTACAAAAACCTGCTGGTCAGGAGATTGTCATCTGAAGTGGACCGTGACACAGAAACAGTTCCTCCTTCATTTTCTCCCACAACTGTGGCTGTGAGGAAACAGCTGATATTTCCTACCCAACCCGCTGGCAGTGATGTAGGGCAGGCAGGAGGAAGTTTGGACATCTGGTCCAGACTGAAGGACCTGCCAACGATTGCTAACATGTCTACTGTAACTGCATACGATGCTGTCACCATTGAAAAAATGGTGGAGGATTACTTTGGTGACAGCATCCAAGTAGCATGTTACACAGTCCGTACCTGTACTGGCAAGAAAAAAGGCAGTTTGGAAGTCCCTGTACAAACTGGCTCTATTTTACCTGAGTTGTCCCCCTTCAGTGTGTACTCCAAAAGAGTTTTCAGTACAGCTGGGAACCTGGTCTGTGAAGTGGCATAGCAGGTTGCTTCCAAAAAATGTGGATAAGATGATGTTCATCAAAATTAATTATCAATTCTTCAATGAAGACCAGCAATTGCCTCCAGAGACTTAAGAGGGACCTGTAATGGGGGATTCCAGCGCTGACGAATTGATAATCTGTGAGGATTAGGATGTACATACTGAAGGGGGTGAGGAATTTTAGGATGAGGATGCTTCTGTAGAGCTAGTTTGTACAGGAAGAGAGATGATTTACTTTTTTTTGTAGGGGCCCAAACAAACCAATCATTTTAGCCACAGCCGTGTGGCAGAACTTGTCACTGAAATGATTACTTTGATGAAGACAATGTTCATGTCCCATTAACACAACATAAGGGTGGGAGAGCCCAAAGACAATTCCATCTTGCACCTCTTTTTTTGGCATTATGTGGTCTTTTGGGCCTAGTTTTTCAATCTGCCATCCTGTCAGACAATGCAGTGCTGCTCATAGCATATTCATCCATCTACCTTGGTGCAACTTATGGGCCTAAAAACAACATTGTGAGGTGTGACATATTCAGGATAAACTGTAAATGATAAAAAATTAATGTTATTGAGTTTAATAATAGTGTCTAATAGTGTCTAATAGTGTCTAAAAAAAACAATAATAAGGGTTGTGTTTTGGAACAGATCCAGATCCAAAACACGGCTGGAGGTAGAGTTTCGAAAACACTAAAAGTGGTTGGTGCACATGCCCACTGGCCATACTCCAGTAGTGCCGAAAACTGCAGAGGCTTGCGGCCATGGTTTCTATGAGCGAGATGTATCAAGCTTCAAAAGTGATAAAATGGAAAGCCAATCAGCTCCTACCTGCCATGTTACAGGCTGAGTTTGAAAAATGACAGGTAGGAGCTGATTGGATGGCTGTTTATCACTCTCCATTTTATCACTTTTGAAGCTTGATACATCTGGCCCTATGTGAGGACATTTCCTTTTACATAGGACACGCCCCCTATGTGGGTGCACCGTGCGAGTGTCCCGATACTTATATTAACAATGTTGAGAAGCATGAGTGAGGCCACATTTTTTATTTGTACATGTATAAAATGCAAGTGTTTCATTTAAGAAGAGTCCAGAGGGGGGGGCTCTTCTAAAATGGCCCTGCAGATAGAAAGATAACATATGCATCTGGTTTACTCCAGGAGATAATAGGGGTAAATGTACTTGGTTACAGCTTGACATCTTGACATTGTTAGTATTAAATGCTAAAGTCACAGTAAACAATTCACAATATGGTCTAGCTATGTCTGGACTGTGTTAATAATAAATCATGAAACTACATTTACCATGCAAAAGGCAATGCATTTTCAACCAAATCTATATTCATTCTGTTGCCAGAGAGATTAATGCCTGGTCCACACCAGAAAGATCCTGATTGTTAGTAGATCGTTAGCAGATTGTGCGATGGTCGCACGATCCGTTGTAGCACATGATCTGCTAACGATCTGCTAACGATCTGCATCCAATCAGATCCCAATCCGAACTGAGTCTGTATCTTGTTGAATGGGTCTTTTACAGATCCTACCTGCAGCAGGTACGATCTGTAAAATGACCAAACAACAGCGGGGAGGTGCATATGATTGGAATCGGATCTAAACATGCAAAAACATGCCCAATCAACATACAATATACACACAATTGGTCGGAATTGGATCCAGATTGATGGGATTGAGCCCTAATCGTTCTGGTGTGTACCCTACATTACTCCTTTCAGTGTCCTGTGTATGCAATAAACCTACTGTAAACTCGACTTTAGCTTTGAAATTCCTCAGTAAATTTGCCCTCAAACAGAAATACACTTTTCAGCCGTAATTATTTTACTATTTTTTTTTAAATCTTGATATGTTTTGATAGATATATAAAGTTTCAGTCGTTTGACTGTAGCACATGATGTTATGATGTGTAAACAGGACCAGGCTGTACTACACTACAAATTTGTCAGATGTAAAGATACTTACATTGTGAAATGTTCACAACAAAGAAACTTTCCACTAACCATATTCCTTCTTATAGTGTGATATAAAATTACTTAAAAAAATAAAAGTACAATATCATGCTTTTTCCCCTTATAATCGCTTAAAGCTCAAATCCTGTTACTGTCAGTGGTTCATGGGAATTTTTTTTTTTTTTTCAGTTTTTTCTCTCTCAGTGTTGCCCTTTAAAAACAAGTCAGGTGACAGTGTTTTCAGGCGGGTGCCTGGCTATGTCAGGATACCTGCTACTTAAAGTTAGTATTTAGTAAATGCTTTAGGTATACACAAACATGTCACAGTTTGAAGGTGCAGGTGACGAAAAATACCTTAGTCCATATTTACCAAATATTCTAAGAATGGCATTCCAAGGAAAAGAACAGAACACTATCTATTTTTTTTGTTTTTGCATTTTTGTTTATTGGTTATATACACACAATTAATATGTGGTTTGGCAGACTTTGGAATAATATGTTATGTAGTGGAAATATACCAGTTGTCTCAGTTTTACACAATTAATGGCTTGCATCACTTCAGTGCTCTAAATGGAAGAGCTGCAATGTCAGAGCTGGGAAAGTAATCCTACTAAAGAGGCTGTGACAGTCTGCAGCAGGTGATTGGCTTTGGGAAGTGAGGTTGCCGTGCTCATGTACTATGACTACACTTTCATGAGAAAAAAAAAAAAGGAAATGGATGAGAGGAGGGATTTTACTTCTGCAGATCTCCCCCACACTGCCATATAGCATAGTTTCCAACTGTCCTGTTTTTCACAGGACCGTCCCGGGTTTTTGAGACGGTCCTGGGGCCCCCTCTCGGGGGGTCCCTATTTCGCATCAGCAGAAGTTGGGCGGTATGATATAGAGAGATGGTGGACCCCTGGTTTTAAAGAAGAGAGTCCACTTTCATCAAACTAGTATGCCTATAAAAGCTTATGGGGCCCATTTATCAAACCATATTTGCGGCTAAATCCCTGAAAACACCAGTTTTCGGGGGTTAGCCGAAAATATTAAGTATCCCCCAAATGTATAAAAGGGGGACCGCAGCTGGAAGCTCCGATCCCTGCTGCGATCCCCCCTGCACCGCCACTGGCCGCATCCCCCGTAGGTTTCTATGGGGGATGCAAGGCTGCCTGATGTATCAACATCGGGCAGCCCGGCTTCGCACCCCTGGGCTATCGCCATTCTGATATGGCGATAGCCCATTGTAGCGGGGCAGTGTGGACACAGGGGTCGGCGGGGTCAGCGCATAACAGCCCTGTCCCTCCGCCCTCAAAATGATACATCCAGGTGGTATTACAAGGAACTGCAATGCGATGGCCGGCGATGTCACCACGCCGGCATCGCACATTAATGATAAATGCGCCCATATATCTGATGATCACCTGGCATTAACTGGCATTAACCACTATAGTAAAGAAAAGTAATGGAGTCCAGGAATGATAAAGGTTTCCCTAACCTGGCATCCATTAAATTGGGGGGCACACATTTGAAATTGTTAGAAATGGAGTGTGCTATTGCGCAGTCCCCAACATGGCTTCTTAATGGAATAATCATTCCTGTTCTTAGATTCTCACCGGTACTATATTTGCACATATGTAGTGCCACCTTGTTCACTGTGTCCGAGTGATATAGTGGAGCACTGCTACCTGATACCAGGAGACAGTCACCAGCTTGTGAGCTGTCTGAACCCATCTCTGCTACAATCTCTGTTAATCCACAAAGGGCGTCATTTTGATTTGATAGGATGAATTTGACCCCCTTCTGATCGTTGATGGACTGCGCATGTGCATGGTCTTTTGTGGGCATGTGCAGGTTCAATGTGCGATTGGCCGCGGTGATATACAATGTTGCCTGGCCATTAGCATGGAGCAGTGTGTGTGTGTGTGGGGGGGGGGGGGGGGGTGGCTGTGCGGTGGGCAGGATTGGTGTTGTCAGCCACCCACCTTGTTTTGTGACACATCGATATGCGCGGGCGATTCGACAGGACTGTGGGGTGTGCCCTCAGCTTCGCAGCTTACCGAGTCAACCAGAATGAGTGCCAAATTCTAGTCTTTCTGTTCTCCAGGGAGGCTTAATTCTCTGTTCCAAGATGGCCGCCACAGAGATCTCTACTGAGCATGTGTAAGAGATTGTGCCGTGCGATCCTGTGCTTTGCTGCTTATTCTAGGCTCTGCTGCTTATTTTTCAGAGATCCCTGGTTAATACCTGCAAAAAATGCTGTTCCAACATACCTGCATGACTAACTTTTTCAGTTTACATTTAATTACTTGATAGAGCTTTATGAAACGCATTTCCATGAAAACCAGTGTGTAACAGTGTGCATGGATGAACCTGCTATTTTACAATAAAGCAATATGACTGGCTAAGTAACTGGGCTGTGCACAGTTGAAATCATTTAATGGTGTGTGCCCATATAACTGCCTATGTAACTAATATCAGCACCAGCACACACATCATTTCCAACACAGAAAGCTTACATAATATTTCTAATGATATGATCTCTTCTTTAGCTAGTTTTTGTTTCTTTTGGGGAACTTACCTCTCCACGATCCCTTATCTTTGGTTACTGGTGCCCTCATTTACTGACTAGCCATGTCATGGGTGGCTAAGAAATACTACACTTCTACTCCTCTTCGGGCATCACATTGCGGAAGGACCTCTACCTTAATGGATGTGGGTCATCATTCAGCTCATGGCTTACAGAGTCTCAGAGTGCCAGTCCTGCCAAATTGCTGCCCCCCCCCCCCCCCCCCCCCCTAGCCCCCACAGCCGTTTCCCCTCGCAACCTGACACATCCCCTCATATGTCCCGCTGCTGAAGAAATCATTCAAAGCTCGCTGACCATTGAAAGTTTTCTCCAGGGCTCACAAATAAATATAGCAACCCCTCCTAGTGGGGTGCGTGACAGGTATGATCTGCTTACTGTTTATTCCTGGGGCTTCTCTCAGACTTTGCATCCATAGCAGAGAGGCAGGTGGTTCTCCAAACTCAAATCAGTAAATAGCACAATAAATATGAAACACATTTTAATTGATCAGAAACCTTTCTACTGTTTCTGGGTTACAGTAATAACACAGCACACAATTTAACTTAATAACATATACATCATATACAGTAAATTAGTAAGAATACCAATACTTATATTTGCTGCAATCTAAAGCTTGCGCTAACTTGGTCACTAGGTAAATGTAATGTAACAACTAAGTTACCACCTTGAGGGTGATCCTAAAACAAACTTCAATAGTAGGCTATGTATTCACTCTTTTGTACAATTTACTTTAAAGCTTTAGGGGGGTATGCAATCGCCGTCGAGCATCTCCCATAGGGGAGATGCTCGACGGGCCCTATTCAATGCTGTCTTCCCCGACAGCATTGAACAGGGTTTCCCGGCAGAACGAGCCCGACATCTCTAGCTGTCGGGCTTGTTCTGCCGAGAACAGCCGGGAAGTGACGAGCTGCCGGCTGCAGCTCGTCACTTCCCGGCCGCAACTCGCGGCCACGCCCCCTTCTCGTCCCGCTGCAGGCAGGACATTGAATCCTGCCTGCATGTTCTCGGTCGAGCTGACCGAGAACGGGACCGGGTCAAGTTATTTTAGCTAAATAACCCATACAAAACTTATATACTAATTATTAGTCTATGCCAGTGGTTCCCAAACTGTGTGCCTAGGCACCCTGGGGTGCCTCAGGACGCTTGCAGGGGTGCCTTGGGTTGGTGGACCAGGATCAATTCATATTATTTATGGTCAATGTACCAGGCAAAACCAGTGCTGGTGGCTGCCAATCATAATATACGTGGACAAACAGAAGCAAATCCTGTCCCTCACCAGATAACTGTGACATATAAACACAATGCACTCAATTTAATGTTTTTTTTTCTAAATTTCTCGATAAGAAGCATTTGGCCTAGGGGTGCCTTACAAATATTTTGATGCTCTAGGGCGCCGTGATTCAAAAAAGTTTGGGAACCCCTGGTCTATGCACATGGCCATATACTTCCAGTTACTTTTGTAATGTTTTCCAGAAATAGCATCCAGTTAATTCGGGAACGCTTTCTGAGATTCATGTCCTAAGGATGGTGACCATTTACTTATAGCATTCCAAGCACGCTGACTTTATATTCCCTGGTGTAGTTGCTGTTAAAAAGTTACGTTTATCTGAGCACCTCATTTAATGTTATTATACTATATATACAGTATATTGTAATGCTGGTTCTCCGAGTGCTATTGTCTCCCTGCATTCTCTCTCTCTCTCTGTGCTGTTACACTGGTAGTCTCTATAGCAAAATTTTGAAAGGGCCCCTCATTGTCACTACAACGTTCCTTCGGGCCAATAGAGCCCTGTTATCTGTGAGAATGACGGTACTTAGGTATGTACAGTACCTGCATTCTCTGACTAAATTTTCATGGAGAGCAGGGGGGGGGGGGGGGGGGGTGTTGTATAGTAGGAAAGGGGGTGTAAAGGAGGAGAGAAGGGGTTGTAGAAAAGGAGAGTGGGGTTGAAGAGAAGGGCAGAGGGGGTAGAGGAGGGGGTGTGAATGAGGAAAGAGGGGGTTGTAGAAGAGAGGGGGTAGAGAAGGAGTGGTTGTAGAGGAGAAAAGAGGGGGTTGTAGAAGAGGAGAGGGGGGTTGTAGAAGAGGGGAGAAGGGGTAGAGGAGGGAGTGTAAAGGAGGAAAGAGTGGGGTTGTAGAAGAAAAGAGGGGGGTTGTAGAAGAGGAGAGGGGGTTGTAGAAGAGGGAGAGCAGGGGTTTGAAAGTTTTGTGACAGCCATTAATCCCCCTCAGTCAAAGCATGTGTACCTCTGGCTGCACTCCTTCTGCATTGGGCTTCCTCCTCCAATCCCCAGAGTGAGGCCTCTTCCTCCCGATCCACAGTGTCAGGCTTTCTCCTAGTGAACCCTTGGACTGGGCCTCATCCGATTCGTGACACCAGGCTGTCTCCTCATCCTCGTAGCAATGGGCCTCCTCCTCCCTGCAAACCCAGGCATGGGGCTGCCTCATCTTACCCGCGATTCCCTGTGCTGTCTTGGGACTCCCGTCAGTATAAGCATGATACAAGACCTGGTGCTGGAGAGATGCAGCCCTCTGCTGCTAGCACCTGGTCTCTTTATGCTCACAAGTCACACTCAACATAGCTGCATGACGAGAGCCAAGACAGCGTTATAGCAGCCATTGCATCACAACTTTATTTAAAATGTAAAAAAAAAATTACTTCAGGAGGGTGCAGGGGAATGCCTGCTGGGTCCACACTGCCTGTTCCTGTAATGTAGTTATGCTCACTGTATTTAGCTGTGTTCTCTCCTGTAGTATGTGTGAGGTGTGAGTCCTGACAGGCCTGTCCATCCATTTTGCAGACTCTGCTTAAAAAAGTGTATTATCTGTCAGCTCTCTAAATCTGCTTTAGCACAGCTCCCATTCTCCACACTGCACTGATGCTAACTCTGGCCTTGATCCTCAGCACCATCAGATCAGTACCTCATGCACCCCTGGTCTCCAAGATGTGGCTCCCTGATAGCTGCCACCAGCAGTACCTTAGCAGCACCTCTCAGCCATTACCTCAGGGCAGGCTCCTCACACAACGGGCCTTGCTCATGACTCCATCAACTGACACTCCCTTCCAACTGTCACAGACCTTACCACCTGACACTGGTCCTTCTGACCTCTTATGCAGCTCCCGAGGCTGCTGGAATTTCACAGTGACAACCATATTCCATTAGGAAAAGCTTTCCGAATATATGAATATATATATATATATATATATATATATATATATATATATATATATATATATAATAGCACTTACACCCTCTGTGTAGAAGGAATTGAAGCCAGCACTCAGCGATGTAAGTGAAAAAACAAAATAGCTTTTATTGCAAACACATCATTGCAAAAAATGACAACTGTAGAGACCTGACAGCCGTTTCAAAGGCAGTTTTCATCAGAGGTGCCTGGGAGCAGTTGAAATGGCTGTCGGGTCTCTACAGCTGTCATTTTTTGCAATGATGTGTTTGCAATAAAAGCTATTTTGTTTTTTCACTTACATCGCTGAATGCTGGCTTCAATTCCTTCTACACAGAGGGGGTAAGTGCTTTTGTTCATGTACCTATGTGCCCTGCACCAGCTCAGTTATTTCTTGAACATTTAGGAGTGCCTAACCTGCAAAAACCTGCTATATATATATATATATATATATATATATATATATATATATATATATATATATATATATATATATATATATAGCGTAGATAGATCAGGCGGCACTCGAGGATTTTCAATGCAAATAAAACGTGTTTATTCCTCCGACATGTTTCGGGCTATTGCCCGTCCTCAGGACGGGTAATAGCCCGAAACATGTCGGAGGAATAAACACGTTTTATTTGCATTGAAAATCCTCGAGTGCCGCCTGATCTATCTACGCTGTATTGGGACATCACGGTTCCGTGAGGAAGGCACCAGGTGCTACTACATTTATGATTGCGGAGTGCCGGGCAACACTGGAGATATATATATATATATATATATATATATATATATATATATATATATATATATATATATATATACATACACATACATACATACATACATACATACATACATACATACATACATACATACAAAAGGAAGGCACATGAGGAGAGAAGTGAAGACATGAAGAGATAAGGGGATTTGGAGAAACATTTGGAGGGGGGCATGGAAAGACAGATGGGGTAGAGTAAGACATGGACAGAGAAACATAGAAAGAGAGAAGAAGATGGATAGATAAATGCAAAAAAAGAGGGATACAGAAAGAGGAGAGAGGGGGGTACAGAAAGAAAGAAAGAAAAAGGGGTACAGAAAGAGGAGAGGGAGAGGGTGAGAGAGAGGTAAAGAAAGTAGGAGAGACATACTGTAGAGAGTATTCCATTAGCATCTGAACGTGTGTGAGATGCACAGCAGCACAGGCCAGAGAACAGGTACCTGGAGGTATCCAAGAGGAGGAAAGTCTTCTCTACAGCAAGGAAGTGGCTCTTGCAGGGGCTCTCACATCATGCAGCCCGTGAGTGGTGGCGGGTTATTGGGAGGATAGATAGAGAGCAAATGGCGGCTACATCATGGTGTGAGGTGAGGAGGAGAGGAACACACTTGCTGGGCGGTACTTTCATGGAGAGGAGCTGCGCGCTATACCTCCCTCTAGTGTGAGTCAGCAGCCCAGGAGACTACAGCTGCAGCCTGAGCTACTCTGTCTCAGTACGCTGCTCTAATGTATCGACCAGCAGGGGGGTTTTCAGGTATGAACTCCTGTGCTGCTGCCGGCTCCTTAATCCACATCAAAGGGATGACTACCAGTTCAGCCGCCCGCCTGTACCCTGCTTTTCTCTGCTGCCAGATGTTTAAGGAGCTGCTCGATAAGAGCTGAGCTCCGAACGCAGCAACAGCAAGTGCCCCAAAGCTCCACCAGTGGCTGGCCCTAGGCGTGGAGTGCCCTTAGGCAATCTAGATACCCTAGGCAATTGCCTAGGTTGCCTATGCCTAGGGCCGGCTCTGTCTGTGGGTGATAATGAGGAATGCAGGTGTCTCTCTGCAAAAGATGGCAGTTTGTTTTAATGCAACGTCTAGTGCCCTGGACATACGTCACAGTGGGTATGATGACAAGTTGAAGAGGGTAGACTTTGTATAGATGCAGCAGTAGCTATACCGCCACTATACATAACAGCATCCAGTCTATACTGTAGCTGTAAATATTTCTATTTATTTTTTCCAGACTTGCCATGCATTTGGCTTTTCTTTTTAAAGAAACATTTTGTATTACTGAATAAAACAAAGGATGCATTGGTATACATGGATACATTGGTAATGTGCATGACAGTAAAATCACAATTAACAACATTCCGGACATACTGTAAGACAAAAAATAAATCTGGGAAACAACAAAACAAACGGATGTATCAACTAGAGATGAGCGGGTCCGGATCTCCGGGATCCGACAGATCCGAATATCGCGATCTGAGTTTGGATCCGAGCTGGCTCGGGAGTTTCCGCCTAAATTCCGGACCGAAAACGAGGCAAAACGTCATCATCGCGCTGTCGGATTCTCGCGGGATCTGGATTCTATATAAGACGCACGCGCGCTCCGCCATCTTTACTCCAGCATAGGAGAGGGAAGAGGGTGGTTGTGCTCTGTGCTGTGTGCTGTGCTATAATAATAATATATTATTTAGCTGCTGCTCACTCGATTAGGGGCTGCTGTACACAAGTCCAGTTTACAGGGGCTGCAGTGGCCAGTGTACAAGGGGCTGTACAGGGGCTGTGTTCAGTGTGACAGGGCTTGTGTCCAGTGTGACAGGGCCTGTGTACAGTGTGACAGGGTCTGTGTCCAGTGTACAGGGTTTGTGTCCAGTGTACAGGGTTTGTGTCCAGTGTACAGGGGTTGTGTCCAGTGTACAGGGGCTGTGTACAGGGGCTGTGTCCAGTGTACAGGGGTTGTGTACAGGGGTTGTGTCCAGTGTACAGGGGCTGTGTCCAGTGTACAGGGGCTGTTTCCAGGGGCAGTGTCCAGTGAACAGGGGCTGTGTACAGGAGTTGTGTCCAGTGTGACAGGGCCTGTGTCCAGTGTGACAGGGGCTGTGTCCAGTGTACAGGGGCTGTGTACAGGGGCTGTGTCTAGTGTACAGGGGTTGTGTCTAGTGTACAGGAGCTGTGTACAGGAGCTGTGTCCAGTGTCCAGGGGCAGTGTCCAGTGTACAGGGGCTGTGTACAGGGGTTGTGTCCAGTGTGACAGGGGCTATGTCCAGTGTACAGGAGCTGTGTCCAGAGGCTGTGTCCATTGTCCAGGGGCTGTGTCGAGGGTGACGAGCTGTGTCCAGTGTCCAGGGGCAGTGTCCAGTGTCCAAGGGGCTGTGTCCAGTGTGACAGGCTGTGTCCAGTGCAAAGTAAGGAAAATAAATAAAAGTAATAAATAAAATAAAAATTATTTTTTGCTCTTTTGAACATTTCTCTTTTTTGGGATAGTTTATTAAACTGCCACCCTGTCTGCCCCTGCAGTGCTGCTCTGCTTCCAAGATGTGCCAGGTTGGAAGTGTAAGGTCCACATGATGCCCACTGCTGTCGCTTAGCTTAGCTTAGTCATCCAGCTACCTCGGTATACCCTTTTGGCCCAACTACAGTATATGAAAACAATTTTGTAAGCTGTGAAGTGATCAAAATTGACTAGAAATGAGTGGAAACTAATGTTATTGAGGTCAATAATACTTTAGGGGCAAAAACAGGCCCAAATTCTGTTATTTTAGCCATTTTTAGCATTTTTTCATAAAAATCCAGATCCAAAGCAAAACCAAAACCCACAAGGGTGGTTTTGCCAAAACCAATCCAGATCCAAAACACGAAGGGAGATCCAGATCCAAAACCAAAACCCGAAAAAGTGGCCGCCGCACATCTCTAGTATCAACATCAATGAACAGACAGAGGGCCAGATGTATCAAGGTTCAAGAAGTGAAAAACAGCCAGCCCAATTAACTCCTAACTCCCATGTAACAGGCTGGGTTTGAAAAATAACACGTTAGAGCTGATTAACTGGCTGTTTATCACTCTCCACTTTATCACTTTTTGAATCTTGATATATCTGTCCCAGTGTGATTCTAATATGGCAAAAGCAGGTTTTTAAAAGGATAGCTTCAGTATAGAGGCAGATGTGTTTTCTAACTGTGGCCCTCTGTGGTCAGAGTACTTGCAGTCATATATCATCTTTTAGCATGTCTTGATAGAGCCGTACACTGGAGACGCCAGCAATCATGATGCTCATGGTGAGAACTATGTGATGCTCCCATATTTGCCTACGTTTTATCTTCCCAGGAGGCAATAACATCCAAGCTGGATACATACTTAAATGTCGGGGATTTGATCACTGTTACAGTACGTTCTTCATTAGCACGCTAGGTTTGATGTGCAGCACATCAAACCTGATGTCATCTCATGCAAATGCTGAAGTATACATATTGGGAGCATACATATTAGGCCATGGGGGTAATCAGTGTTGGTTAGATCTGCCTATTTTCCGGCAAAACAAAAGTCTAATTGATTTTGCCAATTCAAGATCATATTTGGACTTTTTCTGTCTAATTGTCTAAACCAGGCATGTCCAACGGTGGCCCTCCAGATGTTTTGAAACTCCACATCCCAGCATGCTTTGCAATAGTTTTAGCATATCCTAATAGCAAAACTGTGGCAAAGCATGCTGGGATGGGTAGTTTCACAACATCTGGAGGGCCAACGTTGGACATGCCTGGTCTAAACTCTGTAATGTTAATCTCATTTCGCCTATTCAGGGTCAAACTGTCTAAATGGAGACAGTCAGGTTCTAGACAATGTGAACTAGACATTTTCTCTGTCGGGACTAGTGTACAAAACATTAAAATTTTATGTTAAAAAATATATGTACGTGTATATACTGTATATGTGTATGTATATATATATATATATATAGTGTCGTGTCCAAGGGCTCTGGCACTCCTGTTGCTTCCTGAGTTGAGATTGCCCTGGTGCCTTCCTAAATGCAAGGGCTGCGTGTGTGTGTGTAGGTAGCAGAACAGGTGGCACTCAGAGACGGAGTAAGGAAAACCCAAACTGGTTTATTAAGTACTTCAGCAACGTTTCGGGGCCGCGCCCCTTTCTGCGCTCCTGTTTTGTACGGCTTGAGAAAGGGGCGCAGCCCCGAAACGTTGCTGAAGTACTTAATAAACCAGTTTGGGTTTTCCTTACTCCGTCTCCGAGTGCCACCTGTTCTGCTACATATATATATATATTTATATTTATATTGAAGAAGGTGATCTGGACTTTGTTAAGAAAAAAATACAGACATGTTGGTCTGCTTTGTAGCGACGTTTCAGACCTTTATTGACAGTTTTCAAGCTCTGAATAAAGGACCGAAACGTTGCTACAAAGCAGACCAACATGTCTGTATTCTTATAGACAGTTTGGGTACAAAGGCACTCGGAGACCGATGCGGGTGAAATAATATGGACCAGGTTTAATCCATAGTGAAAAGCCTGTCTACATTTCAGGGGTCAAGTCCCCATCGTTAGGACAAATAGGCGGGTATACAACGTTGTATACCCGCCTATTTGTCCTGACAACGGGGGCTTGACCCCTGAAATGTAGACAGGCTTTTCACTATGGATTAAACCTGGTCCATATTATTTCACCTGCATCAGTCTCCGAGTGCCTTTGTACCCAAACTTGACGATTCTTTCCCTCTGCCTATATATATATGACCTCCGGCTAGGGTTACCACTGCGCGGCGCATGCTGTGAGGAGGAGGGAGGGACACTGTGATGTTTCACAGTTGATAATCAGAGAGCATATCTCCTTTATACGGCAGGTCAATTATAAATAGAACAAGCTGATGTGGACATTTTTAATAAATATGATTTAGTAAATGAATGTATCAATTAGAAATGCATCAAGTGGTGGACTGATTTTTGAGGAAAAATATAGATCAGGGGTCCGCAGCAAACTTAGTTTATGTAGAAACTGGAAGGAACAGTGATAGATAGTCAGCAGTGTTCACCTCTAGGCTCAGTGCATCGTTCATCCATATGTAATACATTGCTTAGTGGGCCAAGCAAACAGCCGGTCTCCTGTCATTCGTAACAGCTAAGCATAGTCTGTCATCATTAAAGTATAGGATTATAGATCACGTTCCTCTGGGTATGGGTAAAAAATGGACGAGGATAATACCCCTGGACCGCCGGACAGGACATCAAAATCTGCAGTCCGGAGTTTGTAGGGTCTGGTCCGTGGGGGTGTCCCGCCCGGAGGGGGGTCCCGTCCGGGGGCTGCCTGTGACAGCTGTCACCAGGGAGAGGAGGAGGGGGAGAATAAAGCCTCCCTGTATGGTCCGGGCATGTAGCAAAAACCGGACGGTCCGGACCACATGGGGAGGCTGTTCTCTCCCCTTCCCCATGTCCCTGGTGAAAGCTATTACAGGAAACCCCCGGACAAGACACCCCCCGGACAGGACACCCCCCGGACTGGACCCTAAAAGCTCCGGACTGCAGATTTTGATGTCCTGTCCAGTGGTCCGGGGTTTAGTCCGGGTCCGGTTTTTACATAGTCCCCGTTCCTCTTTCTCTACAAGGTAAAACTGGATTGCTAGGCTCGGTAGGCTATCACCCAATGGCACTCTGGTATTTCTGTTTTGTTATAATTCTATTTTGTTACATATGCTTAATTCTATACCCATTTTGAACCCTTGTTCTTTATATGTATTTATCTTTTTATGCCGCACGTTGTGCTGTTTTTTTGTTTATGGTTTCTATGGTGATGGTTGCACAATTGGCTCACCAAGTGATTGGCTGAGATGCCGGCACTTAGTGATGTCATTTTGGTGTGCCGTTTAGTGGATGGACAGTCCTGCTGGCGAAAGGTACACCTGGGTGCTATTTAAGGTAAGATTGTTGTATGTAATTTTAGCCTGAATAAAATCATTTTTGTATTGAAACATTGCTAAGCTAATAATAGAAGTTACCCGGATTATCGTTCTCAGCCTGGAGTGCCTCACATCCTGTCATCCCTATTACACCTTGCTGAGGGCACCCAAAAAAGTATCAGACTCGGATGCTGTGCCGGACATCGCAGCAGAAGCGGGAACTAGAACAGGAGACGGAGCATGAACGGTGGAGCAGGAGCTGGCGAACATGATTGAAATAGTGCCAGAGATGCTGCTGCCAGCATCCTTCTAGCAATACAGCGCATGCGCTGGGTCACTCCTCACCCAGGCGGTGCTGTGCATGCCGAAGCCGCCGAGTCACAGATAAAAGGGAGAAGAGCCACATGGTTGGCCACCACTACCATAGCTAATAGACTGCAAATGTCAAGGAGAGCCTAGCCACAACTAGCCAATCAGGGCAAAGGAATTTTATTCATGTTGGGGTTATACAAGAGTTTTTCTATCCTATTAAATATTTAATAAAGTGATGGATGAAAAAGAAGGTAAAGGGTTTCCCTGTAGTGGAATATTTTAAAATTGCACAATAAACGTTTGGATTTTAAGAAATCATTTTTAAAGCAGCATGCAATAAAGGAAATTAATAGATGTGATAATGGATGGAGTACCTGTGGCTTCATTTAATAAAGGAGAAGAATACTTCCTGTCCTACAAAGCATAATTAGCATCTGATTAAGCGCTGCAATGTTGGAAAGGAAATAATCATTCTTTTTTTGCATCATTTACTTTCTGTAGGAAAAGTACCAGGATAGACAAACCAGCAAAGTAATTATGCCCTTTCATTGACCATCAGACGACACCTGTATATTACTGTATGACACAGTTACTAAGAGACAAGTTGGGAGTTACAGAATCAGATATAGTCTTTAGATCCTTATTTATAAACCTGTCTGGCTTGTTGTTCTGTTATCAAAGGGACACTATTGTAGTTAAGGGTTGAGATGAAGATAAGATGTAAATAGGTTCCTATGAATTTAAAGCATTTGTGTTTGCTGTGGTGAATAATGTGAAATAAATATGAGAATAAATTCATAAAGAAAGAAGTACATTATTTTAGTTTATTATAGCGCTACTAAATGGTCCACTCTGGCTATAAGCATATGCCCATCTGGAGGGTTAACAAGCTTCTTAACCCTTTGAGTGCCAACATCTCTGTGAGAGATGTGCAATATATCCGTTAAAATGCCACCGTCGCTCACAATTGTTATATACATACAAATAAAAAAATGTGGTAAAAAAGATAAAGAAAGATTAAGAAAAAGAATGATAAAAATAGATATAATGACATAGAATGTATATGATATATTACGTGTTAATTATTGGAATATATGAATTTATGTATCATTCACTGTTCTTATATGTATATGCTTAATATGCAATATGTTGTTTTTAATTATGTACAGTAAAAAAAAATATATATATATATATATAAAGATAATATTTCTTATATAAGTTAAATGTTAAAGGTTATTATGTTGAATTAAAAGTGTTTGCTTGGCAATTTTCACACCTATTTTGACAAATTTACTTGGCACTCAAAGGCAGGTATTCAATGCCCTAATTTGTCCTGTGCAGTGAATCCTGTTTTGGATTCGCTGCACAATCGCCGGGTTCCGGAGGGCTGGTGCATTCGCTGCCAGCCCTCCCTGACCCCCTATTCAATGCCTCAGGGGCTCGCTGCCCCTGGCGGCAAATTTTAACCCCCCCAGCGAATGCCGCAGGGAGCCGGGGGATGGTGGCAGGCAGGGAGATGGAAGCCTCCCTGCCTGCGCCAGACACTGTGGGGGTGAAGGGGTGCTGGCAGTGTCACAGGGAGAGCCCCCCGAGAGCTGGCAGGGGACTGGGATAGTAGCCGCTGCACTCACTGGTCCCGATCCTGCATATGTAATGATCGGGACCAGAGTGCAGGGAATATATGAATATTAATGAGCGGCTCCTGGCCCCCTGCTGGCGAATGTGTAAAAAAAGAAAAAATTGTTTAAAAAAATTAATAAATTTTATATATATTCATGTGCTACAAGCTCATTAATAAAAATAGCATGCCCCTTCACAGTAAAAAAAAATCCGATTTTTTGACACCTTAAACAAAAAAAAACCTTTATTTTAAAGATGACATTCCAGTTCACCTAAAAAAAATGACGGTGAAACATGGCGAAAATCACTGGAGAAAGCAGTTCTCCATTTGAGCATTGAATACACTCTTGGCAAATTTGACTAAAAATCCCATTGAAAATCATCGGCGAATTGCGGCGAATCGACAGATATTTGCTGTTCATTTTCAGCGAATTGTCTCCATTGAATAGGGTGAATGGTTTCTTTATGAGTGAAAATTCGCTGTTACCCTGGCGAATTGCCAGATTCGCTGTAAAATACAGCGAATCTGAGGCATTGAATACTGGCCAAAGGGTTAAACTATTGCTTCTGATTATTCCATTAGGAATCTCCTGGGTGTTCGAGAAGACTAGGTTAGTATGTCATAATTGGGTGTGGGCAAGGTAAGTAACAGTCTTGTAGAGGAATTGGAGGGGTTTGATGCTGAACATCATTATGATGTTTGGCTGCACATGTTTCATTCCTTATAGTATGTTATCTTCGCTAATATTACTGAGCACCTCTTTGATACAGGATCATTTGCAGCTGTACACTATGATTTATGGTCTTATCTTATTCACATCACAAACACAGCACAACACCACCGCATACTTACCTACTTTGTAAGTCTTGGAAGAAGCTCAGAAAGGAGACACCATAGAGAACTTTGGGGGGCGTGGTCAAATGGTCTCTTCATTAGGCCTCATACCCAAAATAAGGAAAAACCTGCAATTTGTAAGTCCGCAGTGAGGGGTGGAGCTAAAGGATAGTAAAAATGGGAAAAAATTGTGTTTCTCTTCACTCATCCCGGTGACACAGCTCAACATTGGGATGTAGGAGGGTCAGAATGAGCCAGGCACCTATGCTAAAGACTTGAGAGGCAGGCTCCTCCCTCCTGCATCCCGGATATCTTCAGTTTCGTTTTAGGTGCTCACCGGAGTGGGTGCTATGCTGAAGGGCTGCTGGAGCAGCCACAAAGAGAGCTAGCTAGGGTGTTTGTTTTTTATCAATTTTACACTTTAGTTTGGCAGGCACAGTGTGAGGATTCTTTAAGAATCCCCACACTGACAGCGCAGCAGGGGCTGACAGAAGCGCGTCCTGTCAGCTCCCTGTGCGCTGAGATTGCAGCCAGGTACAGGAGCTCATCTATTGGGCACATCCATGTGATCCCTTACGTAGGGGAGTCACAGGATTAAAGAAATCCTCAGTGGGAGCGGCTTGCAGGGGGAGTTAGGCGCCAAAACCTGATTCTCCCCGCTGCAGCAGAGACTTAGTCTGTTCCCTCACTCTATTGTTTGGCGCCTTTCTATCTCAACTGCGTGGAGCTGAGAGTAGAGTTTTTCTCATTGCTAGCAGAGTGTCTGGATTTCGGGAGGCGATGCTGCTATCCCCAGGACCACAGAGGGTCCTGTAGCAGACAGCTAAGTACACTGCATATATTGGCTTGGTACTGACGCCTGACTTATTTGCACTGTGTGTTTTAACATGACTGAAAGTAGTGCTGCTGCTTTTGGGGAGGGAGTGTCGACTAGGACGCAGAATTGCAAGTTTTGCTGTCTAAATTTAACCCCTGAACAGATGGACGAGGGGGATATTTGCCCCATATGTGAGGCTGAGCCTAGTGGTGCACAAGCCCAGAGATGACACAGCGATCCCTCCCTTTACGCTCAGTAAATTATACTGTGTCATGTGTTTATTGGTTATGTATAAAAATTACTTGTGCATATTAATATGTTCAGGCGTTGTACTGAGTTACTGTATCCTAGTGTGCTTTAGAATTTGAAACTGAAGATATCCGGGATGCAGGAGGGAGGAGCCTGCCTCTCAAGTCTTTAGCATAGGTGCCTGGCTCCTTCGGACCCTCCTACATTCCAATGTTGAGCTGTGTCACCGGGATGAGATCAGAGAAAGGTATTCGAACAGTAAGTTCTTACAAAAATCCCTTTAACTGCACCTGGGTATGTAGAAAGCAATTTTGCATGGTTAAAAGGCTTCTAGATACATAAATAACAAAGCAAGGTACTTGTACTGTCCTATTCAGCATAGTGTCC
This sequence comes from Crinia signifera, assembly GCF_055691185.1. Taxonomy (NCBI): domain Eukaryota; kingdom Metazoa; phylum Chordata; class Amphibia; order Anura; family Myobatrachidae; genus Crinia; species Crinia signifera. The sequence goes on along the minus strand of NC_139217.1, from coordinate 239,300,623 downwards.
CTTCAGCAGGGCGGCGGCAGTTACAGTAGGTAGATGCAAATTTGCATCCGAGCGAATCAACCAGAATAAGGGCCCACTACTCAGAATGTCACAATATTTTTTTTTTTTTAAAGTCTCAAATTTATGGGTATCCAAAAGATTAACAAACACTGGAGAGGAGGAGACCTTATTACCACCTTACTACAAAATGAAAACAAACTGATCTACCATTTAAAAACATTACAACCTTTGGTACTAAATAATGATATATATACATATATATATATATATATATATATATATATATATATATATATATATATATATATATATATATATATATATATATATATATATATATATATATATATATATATATATATATATAGAACGATGCTTTCCCTCACTGAGACCAGTGTTGGCTTCTGTTTTGGAAAATAAATAGGCAGCACTCCTCGGACTTGTAAAAAAAAAAATAAGTTGTATTAAAATCATGAAACAGGTAGGACAACGTTTCAAAACCCGTAGGTTTTTTCCTCAGGTCCACTTAAATCATAAAGTATATAAAGCAGGTTGACAAAACATTTTCTTACCTCCCGTGGGAGACTTTTATGGATGCAGTGACCAGTGTGTAGCCCGGCTCCGGTCCCGGACACCCGAACTTCCGGCACATGCGTCATTCGGCACACCCCCCGAAGGAGGAGTGGTATCTAGCATCATACAGTGTACGTATGCCGTAGCCGGGATACGCTGTAAACAGTGAAAACATAAGTGTTAACAACATGCTGTGAGAATAACATCATAAAAACAATCAGTGAGCAAGCATGATTAGACTGAAATGCAAGCCATAAATATAGTATCGGACTTGAAACAATAGAGTATTCAAGATGGTGACGCTACAGGTAAAACAATAAAGCAAATGAGTGACAGTAGAATATATATAAGAATATATATATGTGGAAATCGGTGTTTAAGGCTGTGTGTATCAATCATGTACACTAGCGGATGTGAATCTAAAAAGTAGCGAATGCTAAACTAAAATTACGAAGCGTCCCCACCGTAGGAACTTGTGATGTTACACTTGAATATTATGTGTCAATCAAAGCGAGCACTACTAGCATGCTGCGCAAATTACCTTGTGTTAAATAATGAAGACATTATGGTCCATTACGGTGGTGTTACCCTAAGTAAGTTTAAAAAAGAATATAAATACTCTTACAAGGAGGGGCTTATCGTTACCGGGAAAATTATGTATTATACGTTTCCTATAGCCATAATAGAAGCTCGCCTTTTAGCGAGACTGTCTTCTATGCAGCTGTAAGAGTAATACCCTACACAATGCACAGGTAGGTATGTAACAAGTCAAGCCAAAGCATCCATGGTATATCATGCAGTATATGCAGCCTGTAGTTAAGCCGAATTATGTATGAAGCCGTGCCGTGAACCAGCGTCATATGGATTTTACAGAAAGATGTTCCATGAAAACTTCTCATTCAGTCCATTGGGGGACAAAGTGTTCAATGTGTGAATCCACCATGATTCACATTGGGATAGTTTGCATTGACGATCCCCGCCTCTTGCCGGTGGGGGAATATGGTCTATAATTTTGCAGCGTAAGCTGGCCAAAGTATGACCATGTGATTTAAAATGTTTGGCAACGGGTTGTTCCGGTCCTTTTAGATCTTTATTATCCAGGGTGGCCCGTATGGCTGATCTGTGAAGACCCATTCTAGTTCTTAGATCCCGTATGGTCTGGCCGACATACATCAAGGGCAAAAAAGTCTCCCACGGGAGGTAAGAAAATGTTTTGTCAACCTGCTTTATATGCTTTATGATTTAAGTGGACCTGAGGAAAAAACCTTCGGGTTTTGAAACGTTGTCCTACCTGTTTCATGATTTAAATACACCTTGAATTTTTTTTGACAAGTCCGTGGAGTGCTGCCTATTTCTTTTTCAAAACAGAAGCCAACACTGGTCTCAGTGAGAATCATTTATGTGGAAGGCACCGCGGCAATTCTTTATTTCCGTAATATCCAGTAGTTTCTTATGATTTCTACCAAACACAATATTGTAAAACATTATTATACATTTTTGAATTTTTTAGATTAATTCATTTATTCATTTTTTAAATCACAAAATTACAACTCATGCTGAATCGGGCCCCAAGTTAGGGGTAGCCAAACCGGTCCACAGGATCTACCAATAGTGCCTGTTTTTCAGATCACCTGCAAATATGTCGGATAGGAATGAATGCAGCACATGGGAAATGTGACTGTTATTAATGACTACACCTGTACACCAGCTATGTGGTACACCTGTACACCAGCTATGTGGTACACCTGTACACTAGCTATGTGGTACACTTGTACACCAGCTATGTGGTCTAGAAAACCTGAACAGATCATGCATACAGCTGAGCTACCTTTGTTAGTTATTTTTTTGTACATACAAAGTACATAAATAATATTCTTCTTTAGCAAAAGGTAGTGTATTAAAGCTGTCTTTGAAGATATTTTATGTAACTAGCATGTGAAAATCACAAGTGTTAGCTCCTCATGTGCCTTTCTTAGAATATATAAACCACTGCCACCCTGATAATTGCTTCAGTGTCCTGTCCCCTGATGCAACTATCTGTATTAACCATGTACTTGTCCTAAACTGTCTTGTAATGTAATTTTGTTTTGTGTTTGCTCATAACTATGCTCTGTAAAGCGCTGCGGAATTTGTATGCGCTATATAAAAAACTGTTAATAAATAAATAATAAATAAAACACAATATTCTGCAAAAGTAGCTCTCCTTTGCAAACAAAAATGTGTTAGTTTATGGCAAATAAATATATTGTATCAGCTCATGTAATGCACTTTACACAAACGCCAAAATATACATACAGATGGGTCAGGTCCCATCTTTGCAGGGGATGGCGCTGGCGTCGCCAGCCGCCATCCCCCGCCAGCGCCATGGCGATGGTGAGAAGGGGACGCACGCGCCCGAGAGGGCGCGCGCGTCCCCTTCCGACGGCGCTTCCATCAGTTCCCCGGGTCCCCGCCGGCTTGCCGGCGGTAACCCGGGGTCCCCGCCGCCTGTGCGTTTTTTTTATTTTTGCGATTTTTTTCGAAAAAACGTCCGTTTTAGGACATTTTCCGAAAATAGCAAATTTTATATGTTGCGATTTTCGGAAAAATTCGCATTATTTAAAGGTGCGATTTTTAATTAGACTAAAAATCGCATCCAGATGTTTTCCCATTAAAAAGTATAGAACTCGCATATTTAATGGGTTGCGATTTTTAGTAAAGGTTACTAAAAATCGCAAAAAAAATAGACCAGGTTCTGACTGCCGATTTTGTCAGAAACATGCACAGATCATTGAGATCTGTGCATGGTTCTGTTGTAAAAAAATAGTAAAAAAAAAAAAAAAAAACGGCGTGCGGTCCCCCTCCTGAGCATAACCAGCCCCGGGCTCAAAAAGCCGGTGCTGGTATCATAAAATCAGAGGGACAAACAAATAGGGGTTCCCTTGATTTAATGAAACCAGCACCAGGCTCAAGGTCCGGCGCTGGTTCCCAAAATAGGGGGACAAAATGACTAGGGGTCCCCCGTATTTTAAGAACCAGCACCAGACCCAACCAGCCAGCAGGGTAATGCCACAGCCAGGGGACACTTATTATATAAGGTCCCGCGGCCAAAGCATTATCCCCGTGGCTGGTCAGCATGGGCAGGGGTCCTGGGGAAGTGGGGACCCCCCCCAATGAAGGGGTCCCCCCCCCCTCCGGGACTTACCAGCCCATGCTGAAAGTCCGCGGCTGTCCCTGATGCCCCTGGGCGGTGGACATCGGGCTGATGAAAAGTGTAAAAAAAAAGAATAAAAAGTATTGTCTTATACTGTAGAACTATGAGTCCCAGCAAGCCTACCCCGCATGCTGGGACTTGGAGAACCACAAGTCCCAGCATGCGGGGCATTAACCCCTTCCCGACATTTGACGTACATTTACGTCATGGTCGGGAAGTACTTCCCGACACATGGCGTAAATGTACGTCATGGCTTGTAACTGTCACCGCGTCTATAGACGCGGTGACAGTTTCAACATGTCTGCTGTCCCTGACAGCAGACATGTCCCTGCATGCCCAGGGGGGGCTGCGATGCCGCCCCCCCTGTCGGCGATCGCTGTGATTGGCTGTTCAGTGTGAACAGCCATTCACAGCGTTTTCTGTGTCACCGGCGAATAACGTTCGCCGGTGACACGCGATCGGAGGTGATTGGTGCTGTAAAGTACAGCACCAATCACCGCGGGGTGTAAGGGTGACACTGGTGTCACCCCACCTCACCCCGCCCGCCCCCAAAGGCCGTGATTGGTTCGTCGGACCGACGGACCAATCACAGCCAAGGAGGGGGATTTAAACTAACGGTGACTGCACTGCAGACGCCATTCCGGTCTGGAATTGCGTGCAGTGCGGTCACCGTGCCTAGCTGCCGCAGTATACTGACCTGAACCGAGCAAAATACTTACCTGATCACTGCTTCATCACTGCTTGTAGTGTGCTGGATGCTTCCTGGATCCTGTTACTACTTGTGACTTCCTGTGTTGTGAACTTGTGCTGCTGCAGTGTAATAGCGTTAGATAGAGAGAGATAGATAGAGAGAGATAGAGAGATAGAGAGAGATAGTGTCAAAGAGTGCTATATTTTGTGCTGCTGCAGTGTGATATAGTTATAGATAGAGAGATAGAGAGAGAGAGATAGAGAGATAGTGACAGATTGTGCTATATATTTTTTATATAACTGACTGCTGCCCCCCCTTTTGTGCTGATCAGTATAAATTAACTGATCAGCAACTTTTTGGGGGCGCAGGTTTTTTTTATATATATATATACCTGTCAGTGCTGCTGCTGCAGTGTCATAGAGTGATAGATAGTGAGAGATAGAGAGATAGAGAGATAGAGAGAGATAGTGACAGAGAGTGATAGAGACTGCTATATTTTGTGTCTGCTGCCCCCCTTTTGTGCACCCCCAGCAACTTTTTGGGGGTGCAGGGGTTATTTTTCATATATATAACTGTCAGTGCTGCTGCTGCAGTGTCATAGAGTGATAGATAGTGAGAGATAGAGAGAGATAGTGACAGAGAGTGATAGAGAGTGCTAAATTTTGTGTCTGCTGCCCCCGCCTTTTGTGCTGATCACTATATCTGAGGTGATCAGCAACTTTTTGGGGGTGCAGAGGTTTTTTTTTTTTTATATATACCTGTCAGTTGCTGCCAGTTGCACTGTCAGTTGCACCAAAGGTTGTGCACCTGCTGCCCCTCACTGGTAATCAGTGTCGCATCACTGATCACCTTTTTTTTTTTTGTGGGTGCTGTGGGGTCTTTTTTTAATTTTTTTTTTACACACACTGTGATTTTGTGGGTGTCCTGTGGCCACTGTGCGCTGATCAGTGACGTACATCACTGATCAGCTTTTTCGGCACAGGGTTGATCTATTTTTTTTTTTTTTTTGATCAAATTCCTGTTGCCTTTGAGCGCTGTTCAGTGACGGACGTTACTGACCAACATCTGTGCTCAATTTTTGGCGCAGGACCTTTATTTTTTTTTTAACCCCTTCAATTTTTTTTTTTTTTAACCCCTTCAATTTTTTTTTTTCTTAACCCCTTCAATTTTTTTTTTTTGTATAAAGTATTTTTTTTTTCTGCACTACATACACACTACACACTACATACCCCCCGGGTTGAAATAAAGTTTGTACCCCCCCCCTACACTATACACGTGTTGAAACATTTCACTACCAGTAACACAAAAATAAAAATGGCATCCCAAATGTCATCCCAAATGTCATCCCAGTCATCCAGAAGAATGTATTCAGCGGAGGAGGCATATGCCATGCTTGCCTCTGACTCTGACACAGCCAGTGATGCAAGCGGGGAATTTGAAGGATTCGTCTTAAGCTCCTCTTCCTCCTCTGGTGATGAGGGACCCCCTCAAAGACGCCCCCGTAGAGCAGCTGAGACCCCCCCCCAATAATTGATCTCGTATGGACCCCACCACCAGACAATTTTGAGCCCCATGTTCCTGAGTTTTTGGCCATGCCAGGAATCCAATTTGATTCCACAGGTCTCAGAGAAATTGACTTTTTTCTAATTATTTTTCTCTGATGATTTTATAAATTTAATGGTGGACCAAACTAATTTATATGCCCAGCAGTTTATTGCTCAAAACCCCACGTCATCATTTGCTAGGTGGACCCCTGTAGATGCAGTAGAGATGATGACGTTTTGGGGTCTGGTGTTTCATATGGGCATAGTAAAAAAGCCAGAAATTAGGCAATATTGGAGTACAGATGTTCTGTACAGCACCCCATTTTACCGTATGGCCATGCCCCGGGCTCGATTTGAGACGATCCTTAAATTTTTGCATTACAACGATAATGCACAGTGCCCACCCAGAGATGATCCCACCTTTGACCGGCTATTCAAAGTCAGGCCGGTCATTGATCATTTCAGTGCCAAATTTGAAGAGATGTACATCCCAGATAAATTCATTTGCATAGACGAGTCCCTTATACATTTTAAAGGAAGGGTTAAATTCCGCCAGTACCTTCCCAGTAAGAGGGCAAGGTATGGCATAAAAATGTATAAGCTGTGTGAAAGCACCTCAGGGTACACTCACAGGTTTAGGGTATATGAAGGGAAGGATTCAAGAATTGAACCGCCAGAATGCCCCCCCTCCCTCGTAGGTGTTAGTGGAAAAATTGTCTGGGATTTAGTGCACCCCTTCCTGGATAAAGGTTATCACCTCTATGTGGATAACTTTTACACTAGCATCCCCCTGTTTAAGGCCCTTGGTTCAAGAGGTACAGCAGCTTGCGGTACTGTGCGCAAGAACCAAAGAGGCCTCCCAAAAACGCACATTGCCCAAGTAATGAGAAGGGGTGAAAGCAGGGCACAATCCACCGAAAATATGTTGTTGGTCAAATATAAGGACAAGAGGGATGTCCTTATACTGACAACAATTCACGGAGACAGTACCACCTCCGTCCCTGTACGAGGTACCAGTACCCACACCTCAAAACCTAATTGTATCCTGGATTACAATAGGTACATGGGCGGAGTGGATCTTTCAGATCAGGTACTGAAGCCGTACAGTGCCCTGCGGAAAACAAAAATCTGGTACAAGAAGCTGGCCGTGTATATCATCCAGATGGCACTGTATAACGCTTACGTGCTATTCCGTTCTACCGGCCAGAGGGGGACATTTATGCACTTTCAAGAGGAAGTCATAAAGGGCCTAATATTTGGGAACCAGCAGGCAGAGGGCCCCAGTACTTCTAGTACTGGCCCCCGTATTGTACCAGGGCAGCATTTTCCTGATGAAATCCCCTCCACTGGAAAAAAGGGCAGGACACAAAAAAGGTGCAAAGTTTGCTATAAAAAGGGAATAAGAAAGCAAACTATTTTCCAGTGTGACACTTGCCCCGACAAACCCGGCCTATGTATAAAGGAGTGTTTTAAATTATACCACACATCTATGGATTATTAGGTTCATAATTTCACCGTGCTTCGGGGGTCTTGCTAATGCCACATAGCACCCACCATTCATTCCACCAGAATCTGAGCCGCAAAATCCAAAAATCACTCCTTCCCTTCTGAGTCCTGCCATGCACCTAACTGGTATTTTTTGGTCACATGTGAGGCATTGCCGTACTCGGGAGAAATTGGGGCACAGATTTTGGGGTGCTTTTTCTCCTTCATACCTTCTGAAAATGAAAAATTTTGAGCCAGAACTGCATTTTTGTGTAAAAAAATGTAATTTTTCATTTTCACTGCCCAGTTGTATCAAAATTGGTGAAACCCCTGGGGGTTTGAAATGTACACTATACCCCTAGATGAATTCCCTGAGGGGTGTAGTTTGCAAAATGGGGTCACTTGTGGGGGGGTTCCACTGTATTGGTGCTTGGGGGGTCTTGGTAATGCGACATAGCACCCACCAAAATTCCACCAGAATCTGAGCTGCAAAATCCAAAAATCACTCCTTCCCTTCTGAGTCCTGCCATGCACCCAAATGGTATTTTTTGGTCACATGTGAGGCATTGCCGTACTCGGGAGAAATTGGGGCACAGATTTTGGGGTGCTTTTTCTCCTTCATACCTTCTGAAAATGAAAAATTTTGAGCCAGAACTGCATTTTTGTGTAAAAAAATGTAATTTTTCATTTTCACTGCCCAGTTGTATCAAAATTGGTGAAACCCCTGGGGGTTTGAAATGTACACTATACCCCTAGATGAATTCCCTGAGGGGTGTAGTTTGCAAAATGGGGTCACTTGTGGGGGGGTTCCACTGTATTGGTGCTTGGGGGGTCTTGGTAATGCGACATAGCACCCACCAAAATTCCACCAGAATCTGAGCTGCAAAATCCAAAAATCACTCCTTCCCTTCTGAGTCCTGCCATGCACCCAAATGGTATTTTTTGGTCACATGTGAGGCATTGCGGTACTCGGGAGAAATTGGGGCACAGATTTTGGGGTGCTTTGTCTCCTTCATTCCTTGTGAAAATGAAAAATTTTGAGCCAGAACTGCATTTTTGTGTAAAAAATGTAATTTTGCATTTGCACAGCCCAGTTGTATCAAAATTGGTGAAACCCCTGGGGGTTTGAAATGTACACTATACCCCTAGATGAATTCCCTGAGGGGTGTAGTTTGCAAAAAGGGGTCACTTGTGGGGGGGTTCCACTGTATTGGTGCTTGGGGGGTCTTGCTAATGCGACATAGCACCCACCAAAATTCCACCAGAATCTGAGCTGCAAAATCCAAAAATCACTCCTTCCCTTCTGAGTCCTGCCATGCACCCAAATGGTATTTTTTGGTCACATGTGAGGCATTGCCGTACTCGGGAGAAATTGGGGCACAGATTTTGGGGTGCTTTTTCTCCTTCATACCTTCTGAAAATGAAAAATTTTGAGCCAGAACTGCATTTATGTGTAAAAAAATGTATTTTTTCATTTTCACTGCCCAGTTGTATCAAAATTGGTGAAACCCCTGGGGGTTTGAAATGTACACTATACCCCTAGATGAATTCCCTGAGGGGTGTAGTTTGCAAAATGGGGTCACTTGTGGGGGGGTTCCACTGTATTGGTGCTTGGGGGGTCTTGCTAATGCAACATAGCACCCACCAACATTCCACCAGAATCTGAGCTGCAAAATCCAAAAATCACTCCTTCCTTTCTGAGTCCTGCCATGCACCCAAATGGTATTTTTTGGTCACATGTGAGGCATTGCCGTACTCGGGAGAAATTGGGGCACAGATTTTGGGGTGCTTTTTCTCCTTCATACCTTCTGAAAATGAAAAATTTTGAGCCAGAACTGCATTTATGTGTAAAAAAATGTATTTTTTCATTTTCACTGCCCAGTTGTATCAAAATTGGTGAAACCCCTGGGGGTTTGAAATGTACACTATACCCCTAGATGAATTCCCTGAGGGGTGTAGTTTGCAAAATGGGGTCACTTGTGGGGGGGTTCCACTGTATTGGTGCTTGGGGGGTCTTGCTAATGCAACATAGCACCCACCAACATTCCACCAGAATCTGAGCTGCAAAATCCAAAAATCACTCCTTCCTTTCTGAGTCCTGCCATGCACCCAAATGGTATTTTTTGGTCACATGTGAGGCATTGCCGTACTCGGGAGAAATTGGGGCACAGATTTTGGGGTGCTTTTTCTCCTTCATACCTTCTGAAAATGAAAAATTTTGAGCCAGAACTGCATTTTTGTGTAAAAAAATGTAATTTTTCATTTTCACTGCCCAGTTGTATCAAAATTGGTGAAACCCCTGGGGGTTTGAAATGTACACTATACCCCTAGATGAATTCCCTGAGGGGTGTAGTTTGCAAAATGGGGTCACTTGTGGGGGGGTTCCTAAATTTTAGCATCTTATGGTGCCTAGAAACCTACATGGTGCCTAAAAAATAATCTCATAAAAAGGAGGCTCCAAAATCAAGTAGGTGCTCCTTCTATTATGAAGCCTGTGGTTTGGTCAACGTGCACACTAGGGCCACATATAGGATATTTATGAAAACAAAAGAATTGGGGGAATCAATTTTTAGTCACATTTCTCTAGTAAAATGTACTGTGTTCCTTAGAAAAATGTATTAAAATTGCAAATCTGCAAAAAAAATGAAATTTTGAAATTTCACCTACACTTTGTTTTAATTCCTGTGAAACACCTAAAGGGTTAACAAACTTCCAAAATGCTGTTTTGAATACTGTGAGGGGTGCAGTTTTTGAAATGGTATCATTTATGGGGGTGTCTCACATACAAGTCCCTCAAAGTCACATCAGAACTGAACTGGTCCCTAAAAAAATCAGTGTTTGAAATTTTCTTGAAAATTTGAGAATTTGCTATTCATATTGTAAGCCTCCTAGTGTCCAAAAAAATGAAAAGGAAGTTGAAATAATGATGGAAACATAAAGTAGACATATGGTCTATGTTAGTTATTAACTATTTTGAGTGGTATGATTATTTGTCTCACAAGCAGAAAATTTAACATTTTGCAAATTGCTAAATTTTCCATTTTTTTACGACATTTTGGTATTTTTCACAAAAAACACAGACTGTATCGACCCAAATTTACCACTAATTTGAAGTACAATGTGTCACGAAAAATCACTGGGATAAGTAAAAGCAAAAAAAAGTTATCCCCACTTAAGTGATACATGTCAGATTTGAAAAAAGGGCTCTGTCAGGAACGCAAAAACTGGCTCTGTCAGGAAGGGGTTAAAGGGCCCGCTGGCACTTGTAGTTCCACAGTACAAAAAATAGTTAAATAAAACACACACTGACACCCAGAAAAATAAAAGTTTAATACATCCACAGCCCACACATACTGATACTTACCTACCTTGAGCCCGTAGGTCGGTCCTGGTTCCGGGGCTGGTCCGGGGTCCTGGGCTCCAGGGCTGATGTCTCCGGGGTCCAGGATCCGAAGTAATCCAAAAGGGGTACCTGAAGAAGGAAATCCTACTCACCTGGTCCCCGGCGACGACCCCGGCATCTTCTCCGGCAGACGCGCTGCTCCCGGCTGGTACCCGCTCACGGACTGGAGAGGCGCAGAGATGTTCATCTTCTGCGCCTCTCCTCCGGATGAATCCATTGGCCGCCTAGCGGCCAATCAGGAGCCGAGAAAGTCTTTTTTTTTTTTTCAACACACCGCACATTACTGAAAATGTGCCGATTTTCATGACTCAAAATCGCACATTTTCAGGACTTAAAAATCGCACAAAATCGCACTTTATTGTGCTATTTTGTCGCAAAATTGCATCTCATTAAATATGCGAAAATCGGCCCAATAACGCGATTTTAAAAAATGCGATTTTGTGCGATTTTTATACATGCTTAAAAATCGCATGTCATTAAATTTCACCCCTTGTGTTTCTCATTCTCTTTGTAAACCTACATGTTAACAATTAACTAAATACTGTACATACCAAGTTTAACCTACAACACAAACTCAGAGCACCATTATACTGGGTACACACTTAACAATATATTGCCCATTCAATTGAATGGCTGCTAATATATTGCCGGTCCATCAGCCAGTGTTTTGTGTTTTGGTATTGGATCTGGGTCTCTTGTCGTGTTCTGGATCTGAATTGGTTTAGAAAAAAGCATCCTTCTGGCTTGCGGTATTGTTTTTTTCGTTCCTACAGTATTGATGATGTCAAGAGCATTGATTTCCACTTATTTTTAATCTATTCTTAACATCTCACAGCTCACAATATTGTTCTTAGGCCAAAAGGGAGCCCCAGGTTAGCTGAATGACTAAGTTAAGCGACACAGTTGGGTGGCACAAACACTGCACTGATACTGCTCAATTAGCAGCTCCCCTGGATTGATGCTGCACACTTAGCAGCACCCCTGGACTGATACTGCACAGCAGCACTACTGGACTGACATGGCACACTTATCAGCACCCTTGCAGTAAGAAGCTTTTAATTAAAAAAGGGCAGCACATTTGGACTTATTTGGCACACTGGGTATCACCCCTGGACTGCTGCGGAACACTGCAGGGGCAAACACAGGATTTTTAGACGGGTGTTTCCAAGTGTAATCCAAAATCTCCCACTCTGCAGCACATTGGAGTAAGTACAGGAGTCTGGGGGAGTGGTAACAGCCTAGAAAATTGGTCTTTTTATACACTGGATACAGTGTGGAATACAGCAGTGATTTTCAATAATTTTACCTTGTGGAACACTAAATAAGACTTTAAAATTGCCAAGGCACACCATAAGATCCCCACAGGGCAAAACACATTGGCCACCACGAGTAAATAACATTTGAACTGGTGGTGGCTGTGAACGGGTTTGGGCAACTGTAGATGTGGGGGCACACTTGAGAACAGCTCAAGGCACACTAGTGTGCCACGGCACACTGCTTGAAAAACTATGGAATACAGTATTAATATTTAACAGTACAGATGGTCTATAGCAGTGGTTCTCAACCTCAAGTACCCCCAACAGTTCACATTTTCCAGGTCACCCAGCAGGTGCACAGGTGCACTCATTGCTCACTGACACATTTTAAAAGATCCACAGGTGGAGCTGATTATTTCACTTGCGATTCTATGTGGAGACCTGGAAAACGTGCACTGTTGGGACCGAGGACCGAGGTTGAGAACCACTGGTCTACAGTATAGACTGTTTCTAACATTTAAATAAGATAAGTGGTCAGGAAAAGGTTAAACATGCCATAAATAAATAAATAAACACACAGACATAATAGCACCATTCTGCACTTTCTAAGCTTACATTCTCCCACCTCATATTAAGGCTCCTGTCTCTTCCTCCTGGCAGCTACTCTCTGGTCTATTGCAATGTTTGAGGGCTCAGATCCACACTGTTACGATGCCCGCTGGGGCGCAGAGAGAAACTGCTGGACACTGGAGTCTGGAGTTCAGGCGTGAGCCCGTAGCCGGGACCGCCGGTTTGGATGGCCACAGCGGATCCTACTCTAACTCTATTACGTCCCCGAGGCAGATGGCAAACCCCTGCAGAGCTAGGCTTCGCCTGTGGCCGCCGCGTCCGAAGTAGCAAGTTAAGCCCGCTCCAACCCCGATGCAGCTAGGTCTTAGGTGTAGACAAGGGGAAAGCGATCGCCAAGGGGTAGCCCAAGAGGACAGTCTGACTAATGGGCCTAGCTGGGAAAACCCCTGACTGCCGGCACCAGGCCAAAGACGGGATTGCGACCTAGTCGCAGACACCAAAGACGGAGAGGAGTCTCCGCACAAATGCACCACAAAAACAGTGACTCCCCAAAACAGGGACCAGAATGGAGGGGGCAATCCCTGCCTAAAATAATCTAGTAAAGACAGACTGGGGGAAGATCCTGAAGGCAACCAAAAAGAAATAACAAGACAGAAGGTATATAAACAAAGGCCCACGGAGGGGCAAAGCCTCGGAGGGCTTACAGAGCAAAGAAAGGAATGACCGGACTCCACTGGAGCACTTACTTGACCCATGGTGAGATGGAGAATGTGGGTCAGATGCGGGCTCAGACCAGGGACTGGATCCAATGGAGGACACCCACGGAAGGCTGGTAGACAGGAACCCACTGGAAGCAGAATTCCAGCGAAGGAACCGAGGACCAAGGCCACCGGGGACCGGATAGAAAAGCTGAATGCTTAGGTGAGCAATACTGACAGATCGCTCAGCGGCACATTGTTGTGCTGAGCAATGCTGAGTGTTCTGAGTGATCTAGCATTGCTCAGAACACTCATCAGCACATCCCCCAATGTGTAGGCCCCATTACTGTCTTTGTAGATGAAATTTGTTTTCCATACCACATTATCCTTATTGGCTATCTCTAACCAGATCTTGTCTTCTCTCTTTCTCCTGAACCTTGTACCGTTATGCAATCTTGTCATTACAGTACCTCTTGAATCAGGATTGTATCTTTTTGTGAAGTGTGACTCATGCTGGCCAGAAATGTCATCCTCAGAGGTATCAATACAGGTTCTTTTCTAGTGCTGTACTGGAGATGTCTGGAGGGGAGAGATAGCAGGAATCTGTGTGGGGGTGTCCCACCCTCATCAAGGCAAATACCGGCATTATCTCTCTACCCTTCTAGGACAATAGATAAACATGGTGTTTTGTGATTGATGTCCTGCCACAGTGGGGAGTGGGGTGCTTAACCCATTGAGTGCCAAGTGAATTAAAAAAAATCATTAAAATTGCAAAGCAAACATTTTTATTCATCATAATGACCTCTAATGGAGCGGAATCAGTTTTATAGCAGTAGCTCCTGAGCATTCAGCAGCACATGGTTGCCATTAATGACAACATGTTAATTAACTTTTCTCTGTATTTTATCTATCTTTTTTTGTGTACCCCATCTGTACTTCAGTGTCTAACCCTCTACTATTACATCTGATGACTGAAGTAAATATGGATGCCTGCCACTGTATACGATCTCTACCAGGCCCGATGGAGCTACAGCTCTCATTTTGTAGATGAGAACTGGGGCTTTCCAACGAGCCCAGCCACCCGTCGCTAGCCCCCCCGGGAACTGGAGATACCGCCGGGCAAAACTGGAATGTTTTCTCCATAGGATAACATGGGATCCACTAATTCCAACCCCCATCCAGTTCCGATGGCTACCATTTCTCCCTCCAGCATTACAGAAGCTGGTTCATATGGATTAATTGGTTCCAGAGATATTGCGGGTAAACCAATTTTTTGTTTCTGAAATGTAATTTCATGGCTGTTCATGTTCTTTGAGTTTCTTTGGAAACAAATAGCCGAGTTTCATGGGACCAAAATCATTCGAAGCCCACTTAAAATTCTTCAATATGGTACTGGTCTCATGTAAATAGGTCTGTTAGTTCTGAAAATATAGCAGGTTAAACGATATAGCCGGTTAAAGGGTGGTTTTCTCTCCCCTTCACACCGGAAAATGCAGGGGCTAGTCTGGTGTAAAAGGGGCCAGTAAGTCCCTGCATTTTCTGGTGTGAAAGGGGTATTATTTCAAATAGCCGGGACCTGCAGTGCTCTGAATACAGCCAGGCCCCCCCCCCCCCCCCCGTTCTGTGCCCAGATGTCAATGGCTGTCACTTCTGCCTGGCGGTTGCTGTCTCCCAGTTTCCGCGAGCATGTATTCCCCCTTGGCAATGAGCATGTAATCCCACATGGCAAGGAGCATGGATCCCCTGGCAATGAGCATGGATCCCTGGCAATGAGCACGTAGGTAAGCAGCACTTATGTAGCATAATTTTTAATTGGCATTATGGTGTTTGGCACAATACATCGTGGAATTGTTTTTGTAATAATGGAAATTATGGTGTGTGGCGTATCATGTAATGGGCATTATGGTGTCATTTTTATGAATTTTGGCTCAATCCATTTGGTATAGTGTGTATTTTATCTCAATCCATGTGGCAAAATGTGAATTTTGCCTTAATCTGTGTGGTATAATGTGAATTTTGACTCAGGACAGGAGGCAAGTACAGTATAAGGGGGTTACTATTGTGTTGCATGATTTGAATAAGGGAAAAATGGTGTGGTAATCTGGTCACGCCCCCTACATTATTAGGTGCTGGCCACAACCCCTATTATTGCACATCAATAGGCCCTTGATCATTTTCAGCTCCAGGCTCATTTAGACCTTAATCTGGCACTGTCTCTACCCCCTATCATTGTAGACTGGTATATTATTTCAAAGCCCTATACTAGATCTGTTGCTGCTGTTGGGACTCCATCTAGCTCAATTCCATAAAAATGCACTAATTAACTGCTTTATTATGCCCTTCTTAAACACTGTAACATAACTTGATGTGCAGATGCTGTATTCTGGCCCTTATTCTAGTTGACTCGGTCGGATGCGTATTTTCAGACGGCCACCGAGTGTTCTTAGCCCTGCCTACCATACGGATCGCTCACATCGTCCGAATCCAGTTAAACACAGAGACCACGAGCGTATGTTTCATGTGAACACCTCCCTTATCTGCGGAATCCTCCCCCATCCTCCGATGGTCGCCGGCCATCGAATGATGGACCGAGTGGTCAGGCAGCACCAAGTGCACCAGATCACTCGGACATTTTTCCGTATGAAAGAAGAGATATGGGTGGGCAGCTGACATCCATCTATGTCAGCTGTCCGCCCCACACACGTGCATCACGGCCGCATCACCATACGTACGCCCAGCGTTTTCATGGGAACACCCATGTAACGCAGGGTAATACAGGGTAGTACACATATGGTAATAAGCCAAAACATCCCTTCACGCCCCTCTCCACCCCCTGCTCAGATGGGTCCAACCAATCATTTTCTGCTGGGAATTCACACCGTGTTCGGACGTGCGAGGCGTTCACACAATGCGCAGAAATGCCTCTGCACATGTGCAAAAACCAAACATAGTCTGTCCGAAAGCACACGCATTGGTCCGACTCAATCAGAATAAGGGCCTCTGTGTGTAACTACAGCTCAATCTGCATATCAAATTATATTACAGTGTTTGGCAGGAAAACAGGTAAAGGTGCAATTGCACACAGAATATTGGCATGCTGTATATAATTTTAATCAGCAAAAACTGCTTGTGTGTCATATTCGCAATTTACAGGGGCAAAAAAAAAGTCCATGTACATTAAAATGACCTATTTTGCAAGATCAAAATATATTTAGAATTTTTAAGGTTAGAAACAATAAAAAAAAATCTTATTTGCAAATGTGATGTAATTGTGTATTTATTATTGATTTTGCCAAACACAGCTAACCCCCCCAAAAAATAGCTCTAATTTTGTTAGAGTTTATAGAACTGTTTTGTGTCTGACTTTCTAACTCGAACTCCATTAGCCTGGCCGAGTTGTATGTTTAACATCGGTAAAACATCTGGATTTTACATTTTACCAGCCACTTTTATTAAAAACTGAACAAATCTGACTTTTAATGGACATTATTACATGGCCAACTTGCCAAAATGTGTGACTTTTGCAGAAAAATCTGACATTTCACAAAATCCAGTGTGTGCAGTCAGTGCATAGCCCTTGACTTACCCGGCTAGTGCAATAGAAAAAGAATGGTCGGAGCCAGAGCTGACGTCACACTACTCCAAAGACCAACTTCTTTTCACTCAACTTTAGTTCAGCCATCAATAAAAAGTAGCAGGATTATATCACAGGAAGGCCTTGCGCATGCTACGAACCATACGCAAACTTGCTTGAATATCGCCATGCCTGTGAGTTCATACAATCAGATCTGATTATCCCCCTTTGTTCATGGTTTTGCAATGTACCTTTCTCTGCATGTTTCAATGTGAAACATTTTCTTTTTAAATTATGCAACAGTACGGTATCATAAAGAGCAACATTATTTTACATGCATGTTCTATTCTTGCATTGAGATTGCATTTGCATACTGAAAAATGTTTGTGAAAATAAACAATGGAATAAAAATCTGTGGTGAAATAAGGAAGCTACACATTTAAACCTAAGAGACTGGCACAGAAAGGAAATTATCCTACAGTGACAGACAGCAGGGCAGGTCCAGTGTTAAGCAACTGAGGGTAGCAATTAAAGTTACAACATGAACACAACTCATATTCTAAAAAATATATTTCTGGAGATTCTGGTAGGAACTGGATCTGACGTCCATAGCAGGACTGGAGGAGACAACACCAGAGAGCATAACACTCCATAGGTAGGTGTAGCAATGGCACTCCCAGTACCCACTACAGTTATACCGCTGCATATTGTAAAGATGGTACAGCAGAATAAAAATTGTAGTTAAGTATGTGTGTAGCTACCGACAGTGGCATTATCATGTGCCAATACAAAAAAATGAGTCATTGGAGATTGTACGTGCATCTACAGGTGATGAGCCGAGACAGCAGAAAGCAGCCAAGGGAAATACAGTATGAATCAGCTCCAGTAAAGAACATTAAGCTGTCAGCTGATGTCACCATAAACATCCTCCCCTACTTATCCCAAATGCATCATGCTATATCGAATTATCAAGCTAATCGAGATGCAGGTCAGTTTTGATTTATTGCTGCATTATAACAATATGCCAGTTCCAGAGTGTGTGTGTTCTATGCACAACAGCATTATTGTAATTCCAAGACACTTGGGATACTGGCTATACTGCCCCTACACATAGGATATGCAGTTATCACCAACTGTGTGGATTAGAAGAGATTTGGGTACTTGTGTATTATCACGGCGCCCGATTGAATCTAAATCGCATACGATATCGCAAACGATATTGCATACGATTTACCAGCCGATTTACCAGCCGATTTGCGGCTAATTTGTGGCCGATCCGTGATGCGATTTAGCGGCCGTTTTGCGGCAGATTTTCGTCCGATTTTCCGCGATTTCCCACTATCCAAGTCAGCACGAAGCGTGGCGAGCGGACGTGGTACGCATCCTAAAGACCTGTTCCCCCACTATCCCCGTCGGCGTGGAGTTGATTTTATAAAGCGTGGCAAGCGCAGCGAGCCACCGATCCCGAAGCACGGCAAGGCGACGCGGAAAATGATCCCGAAGCGTGGCGAGTGCAGCAAGCCCGGCGAGGGGACGTGGAATACACTTCAAGTAATTTGGGTCCCCTCGCGGGGCTCGCTGCACTCGCCACGCTTCGGGCTCGGTGGTTTGCTGCTCTCGCCATGCTTTATAACATCAACTCCATGCCAACGTGGATAGTGGGGGTATGAACAGGTCGGGAGGATGCATACCGTGTCCCCTCGCGGGCAGGGCCACTAGGCAGCTCTAGGCATTTGCCTAGGGTGCCGGCCACTGGAGGGCGGAATTTTTGGAGCAGGGACCCCCGCCGCCGCATCACCCGACACCCCCTGCCCCTGGCAACCCCCGTGGAATGATGCTGCGGCCTGCCGCCGCAATACCCGCAACCCCCCCATGTGGAGCGGCACCCCTCCCCCCCGAGGGGGAGCGAGTGAGCACCTGAGCAGCCCCCCCTGGAATGATGCTGCGGTAGCGCAAACACAGCCGAGTCTTCAATCTTCAGCAGCTTCTCCTTCACCGGTGGTCGGGAGGCGGAGACAAAAGGTCCGCCCGGAGCTGCGGAGAGAACAGCGGCGGACAGTCCTGGCAGACAGTCCATTTCAGATGGGCGGCCTGGCGGTGAGTAGGGG
This sequence comes from Crinia signifera, assembly GCF_055691185.1. NCBI lineage: Eukaryota > Metazoa > Chordata > Amphibia > Anura > Myobatrachidae > Crinia > Crinia signifera. The sequence continues at coordinate 239,281,528 of NC_139217.1, read as the reverse complement.
GCTGATACAATGACACCGCCAGGGCACCGGCCCTGCTTGCGGGGCTAGCTGGCTCGCTACACTTCGGGCTAATTTGGAAAGTGGGGGTGTGCAAAGATGGAATAGTATGCAAATCGTCAGAAAATCGTCAGAAAATCGTCAGAAAATCGGCCGCTAAATCACATCCGATTTTTGCATGCGATTTGCGGCCGATTTGCAGCAGATTTAGCGGGCGCTGTGATAATACACAAGTACCGAGATTTGTGTACATTAAGAAACAAGAGAGCAGGTGCACCATACAGCCACTACAGTTCTAATGAAAGTAATAATTAGATATCATATTCAGAACAAAGTTTTTGGCATAACATTGGCCAATATTATGGTCCTACCTACCATATGCAATGGTAACCTCATTGGGTAGGTCCCTGACATTACTGGGGTTTAGCTCTGTGGCGCAGAGCTCCCCCAAACCATTTATCCAAACCACCCCAGAGCTCCACACAAATAAATAGCACCAGCAAGCTTATGCTATATGTGTGTTCTTCACACACACTGGGGTTAATTTACAAAGATGGGGGTTCTATTGAAGAGGGGATGTTCCTATGGGTAACCAATCAGATTCTATCTATTATCTTCTAGAAGGTGCTAAATAAGAAGACTCTGAATGGTAGCTATGTGCTGGACACCTTTGACAAGTTCCCTGGCTTACGGTAGATCTGTCATGCTGGTGGAGGCACCCAAATACAGCGAATACCCAATGGCGCACTCACTTACAGAGTGCATGAGCCTGCTATTTCTGCCCAGCCAGACAGTGTGTGTTATTTGGAGTGCGGGTACCTGTGATACACATCTACAGGAGCAGATTGCACAGGACTCCTGCTACTGCCTGAGATTTTTTCCTACAAGGCAACAAAATGTCTGGTTATGGTATTGCTGCTACTGAGCACATTATGTGTATGAGGCTCTACTACCATTTTTTCAGGGTGTGTCTCTGGCCTGTCTCTTTGTAAAGTATGGTGGAGGGTGCACATTTATAATTTGCAGGTGGGCGCAAAACACCCTAGCACCTGCCCTGTGTGTTTGTGTCAGTGTTCCCGTATTAGTGTGTTAATGGGGGTTATTCACACCTGATTGCACAGCTGTGAATTTGCAGGCTGGGCAATTATCGATAGAATACACAGCCAGGAGCTTCCGAGGATCAAGGCTCAAGCAGTGGCCGGGAAGTGGGTGCTGAACAGAGGTTGACATGAGGGAGCCAGTGTGTCGGGGTCTGCGGGGAGCAATGGGATTCTGCTGAGGGGTCAGGTGGGTCGGTAGTAGCCTGGCTGCTTAAGCAGCACAGTTGGTCCTCAATTCCCTCTGTCTGTGGTGCTTCCCTCTCCCCTTCCCGAGAAGCTCCACCTGTGGCCTGCCGATGTCAATATCCTGATGACCCAGTGGAGTGAGCACCGCTGGAGCTGATGTCCTTCTATGACTCCTCACTGCTACCTTCTGTAACAGTTGCAGCTCAGCATCTGCAACGAAGAGCTGCAGCAGCAACGGGGTGTCTTTCTGTGAAGCGCCTCACCGGGGAACAGGCGCCATGCTACCCACAGAACTGGATTAAGGAAGGGAGTTTGTTACTACCACTATAATATATATATATATATATATATATATATATATATATATATATATATATATAAATAGGACCTGAGCATGCTGAGAAGAAGGGAGGAGCCCCCTATCTTAAGTGGTCCCTTCCACTAATGGTAAAGTGGGTTTCCTTATTATTTGACTGAACTGCTGCTCTCAAAAAGAAGGGATTGTACCTTCTTCAAAAGAAATCCGTATTGTACTAAAGAGTTACTTTACTCGGAACATAAGAACCTTGCAAATAACTCCTTACAGAGAGCGCTGTTCTTTCAAATCAATAAAACAACAATTTTTAAGTAGTAAATTCACAATGATTTTATGGTACTTATGTAGTATCTGGGCTGCCGATTTTTTGATTGTATGCGATATCGCATCGCATCGCATACGACCATATCGCATGCGATGCGATGACCCGATTTTTCCATAGGATTCAATGTTAAAATGGACTGAGTCCATTTTAACATGGAATTCAATGGGAAAAAGGGGTCCTTTTCATACCCCTACTATCCAAGTGGGCATGGAGTTGGATATAAACCTGTGGCGAGCGTAGCGAGCCACCGAGCCCAAAGCGCGGCGAGCGGACGGTATTCTGTGTACCCTCGCGGGGCTCGCTACGCTCGCCACGCTTCAGGCACGGTGGCTCGCTACGCTCGCCACAGGTTTATATCCAACTCCATACCCACTTGGATAGTAGGGGTATGAAAAGGACCCCTTTTCCCATTGAATTCCATGTTAAAATGGACTCAGTCCATTTTAACATTGAATCCTATGGAAAAATCGGGTCCATCGCATCGCATGCGATATGGTCGGATGCGATGCAATGCGATGGACCCGATTTCAAAATCGGCAGCCCAGTTAGTACATAAGTACCGATTTTATTTCTAATCCTAACATGATTCTAAGAAAAAATCATTATAAATACATCATTGGTACATCATAACACAAAATTAGGTACTTATGTAGTAACTGGGCGCCCGATCGGATGCGATGCGATGCGATGACCCGATTTTTCCATAGGAATCAATGTTAAAATGGACTGAGTCCATTTTAACATGGAATTCAATGGGAAAAAGGGGTCCTTTTCATACCCCTACTATCCAAGTGGGCATGGAGTTGGATATAAACCTGTGGCGAGCGTAGCGAGCCACCGAGCCCGAAGCGTGGCGAGCGAAGCGAGCCCCGCGAGGGGACGGTATTCTCAGTCCATTTTAACATTGATTCCTATGGAAAAATCAGGTCATCGCATCCAATGGTCGCATGCGATGCGATATCGCATCGCATCGCATCTGATTGTATGCCTTAACTTAAGGCATACAATCAAAAAATCGGGCACCCAGATACTACATAAGTACCCAAAATTAGGTATATAAAATGAAAATGTTTAAAAAAGACAATTCATTCAATTCATTTAAGAGCAAATTAAAAAAACTCCAGAACTGTAAATTCATGTGGCACTTATTAATATTCATATGGCGGATTTATATGGCACTCAGTGAAAAAATTCCTGATGGTTTGGATTTTCACTTTGAGACTTTTGAGGCTATATGGTAAGAAGCATATATTGTTAAAGAACAAGAAGTCTCCTCTAGGCATTAAGTTCTCCTTGGGATTTAATTGTTGTATAGGACAGTCATATAGAAGCGGTTGGCAACAGACCTGCACTTTATATCACCTGCTGATATATTCATGTCTGAATTAGGCCCAATGTTCAAACTCTTAAATTGCTTGTACTTGTTGCACCCTATTCCAGTCCTCCTTCTCCCTTTCATTGCCTGCATTCCCAACATATTGTACAGTACCTATTGTTCTTGTTCATTAACAACCACTTATATAGCGTCATCATACTGTATTCCTTTGCAATTTAGAATTGTTATTCCTCAAGTATTTTTATAACTTTTTGTTTTGTAGATAAATGTAACTTAATTTAGAACATAATTTTTCTTTTGTGCACTATAATTTTTTTTCTTTATATTGTTATTGTCGTTTTATTATATAAAAATGTAGAAATATTAAATACGTTTTATTGAGTAACATACAGTATAAACATAGAATTTGACGGCAGATAAGAACCATTTGCCCCCTTTTTATCCTTCAGGTAATCTCAACCCTTTTTGATCCTTATTTCTTTGTAAGGATATTCATATGCCTATCCCAAGCATGTTTAAATTGTTCTTCATTTGCCATTATAAATATAGGAAATGTGATGTGATTTGAATTGAAGGGTTGGAGGAGAATTTTGTGAATTCTCCAATTGACTTTTTAAACTCTGTGATACTTAAATAATGTTAAAGGGTGTAAAAACACTGATAAATATGCCTGTTAGTGCCTTATTACATCAATGCCTTTACTGGTTGAGAGATCTTAATTCGTAAATGAAGCCATACCAGCCAAATCCATCCCTGTGTGTGATCTATACATGATTTTTGCACACTTGTACTACACTATTATTGGTCCTACCTTTATTTTATTTTGTGTGTGTTGTATTTTACAGTTCTAATTGAACTGACATTTTTGAGTAACTTATACTGTGAGTGTCACAGTGAAGTTTTCCTTCACTACGGTTGGTTGTTTAGATATTTGTGAATGTTACATTGTGCCTTTTTGAGATACTGTACACAAATGACTGTATAAATAATGATGTTGCCATCACTACTGTACTATAAGCTACAGAGCATACATATGTAGAGCAGTATTATTCGCAATAATATTTGAATCTTTTTTTGGGTTGTTGACAGGACATTCATTTCACAGTGAGTTCTTGTTATGTATTACTGTGAAATGTGATCATCAACTCACCATCGCAACACTGACAGACAGTATTTAGCAAAGGCTGTGTGTGAGTGTGTCACTAAACACAATAATAAACCAAAAAGAACTGATGTATTTATCAGCAATCTAGTTCTCAATGTTCTCTTTCATATACTTGTTAGCAGGAGGCCATCATTAAGTATTATGGGGGGTTATTCACTTTCCTACATCTATTACCAGCATATAGGGCCTGATTCAGGCCCTGAATTTGTTCAGTTTAGCCACCACCCCGCTAGAGTGAAATCCGCTTGCGAATCATTGTGCACGCTGTGCAAATGATTGTGTACAGCTACACATCCACTCGCAGTCGTGCAAAAATGTCCAAAACCCATTGTAACAGGCTCACCATCTAATGATTTTTGGGTACTTGTTACCTAGCACGGCGCCCGTTAGGTCCCATCGCATAGCTTATCTTAAGGTATGTGATGGGACCTGACCAACCCGATTTTCGGGCTTTAAAGAAGTTTTTAACGCACTTTGAAAATCGGTCACATCACATGCCATTATAATGGCACGCGATGCAACCGACGCGACCCAATGTAAAAATGCCCTCCAGACCCGATTTTTAATTGTAAACCCACCCTGATGGTTAATTATGTCAAATGCTCCCCCCCCCCATTGTTAATGCAACCCCACGATCAACGTCAACCCGAAGCGTGGCGAACGCAGCGAGCCCGCGAGGGGCGGCGGTACGCGTCCTCTGACCTTTTCATACCCCCACTATCCACTTGGCGTGGAGTTGATTGTATATAGTGTGGAGCCACCGAGCCCGAAGCGTGGTGAGCGCAGCAAGCCCCACGAGGGGATGCGTAATATGTCTGAAGTAATGCGCGTCCCCTCGCGGGGCTCTCTGCGATTGCCACACTTCGGGCTCGGTGGCTCGCTACGCTTGCCACACTATAGAAAATCAACTCCACGCCAACGTGGATAGTGGGGGTATGACAAGGTCGGTGGACGCGTACCGCCGCCCGTCGCGGGCTCGCTGCGCTCACCACGCTTCGGGTTGATGTTGAGCGTGGCGTTAACAATGGAGGGGCATACAATGAAAATTGGGGTCTGGGGGGCATTTAACATTGGGGCCAATGTAAAATCGGGTCTCAGGGACCATTTAACATTGGTTCCAATGTAAAAATCGGGTCGGTCGGGTCGATCACATCCCATGCGATTTGGTTGCATGCGATGCGATCAACCTGATTTTTGCGACCCGATGTCATACAATTAAAATCGGTGGCACCGTGCTTGGAAACAAGTACCAATTTTTGCACTGGTCACAACTTATCACAGGCGCCGCTTAGCCCTGGACTTACTCGTCAGTGCAATGGATTAAGGCATACTGTATATAGGCTGGAGCTCATGTCACACACCCTCCACTAAAACGCTCACGCATGCCTAGCATTTTCCCGGACACTTCCAGCATTTTTCTAGGCATGCCTGCATGCTTCTTAGCACTCCTAGTAAGTGGCCGGTTTCCTCCCCCAGACACCTGCATATAAATCACCTTGTAATCGGTGTGCGTATAGAAAAAGTTGCAGGACTTCATCACACTATGGTCTCGCCCACACATACTATGGCCTGCACAATGATCAGTCGTTGTGCGAATTTGCAGTCGTGCATTAAGGTCTGAATCAGACCCATAGTGCCCACATATTCCACAGCGCTTCACACAGAATGTTTTTATATTCACATCAGGCCCAATTGTTTATGGTCTGTAAGTTTAGGTGTATCCGGACCATTTGGGGGGGAGGGGGCAGCGGCCGTTGTGTGACATCACACAAATACGATGCAACCAAGAAATGGCCCTGCGGTAACTGATTTCACAGCTAGGATGCGCAGCCAGGGGGCTGCTGGTAATGTGTGAGCGCTTGGCTATATAGCAAAGCGTTTATACTACAGCGACGCAAATGCAACATTTTGCATTTGCATCTCAGGGAGGGAACGGGTGTGCGGGACGGCCTTTCCCTGTGTTGGGCGGCCCCCAGCTACTGTACATAGCAACAGTAGTTGTAGTTTTGCAAGAATTATCAAAATGACATCTGATGCTGAATGAGGGCCTATATTGCCTACCACATATATACACACAGATACGTTTTTAGTTGGGAGCCTAATAACTTACCAGTTCTGTATATTTTTGGATTGTGGGAGGATACCAAAATACCCAGAGGCAACCCCCATAAGCATGAGGAAAATATGAAAAATGCACACAGCCATGGTAGGAATCAAACCGACAACTTTAATGCTGTGAGGCAGAAAAACTAACCATTACACCATCACACCAGGCCAGTGTTTGGTAGTGTTAAGCTGGCTGCACATTCCTATAGATTGTAAGCTTGCGAGCAGGGCCCTCTAACTGACCAGGTTTTATGTCTATCATCCATGACACAGCACAGGTGGTTAAATCAAACAGAATGAGGTACTAATTAAGTCACCTGCCGCCAAACATAATATACTTAAAAGCTGGACCATTAGTGTACATTGAGGGCTGTGTTTGGGAATCTATGTCCCAATCATAACCCTAATTCTGAACCATGGACCTGTTTCGGAATACTGCAGCTTGTAGTTTTGCGAATCCTTGGAAAACTACAACCCGTGGTGGCAGGCTGCAGAGGGCTGACCAGCACAGGACAAGCCCGCCCCACACGCCGGGTCCCACCCAGTGATGTGATTGCTGGGATCAGTCTGGACCACTCTCACAAAATGGTTGGTTGCCCTCCACCAGTTATAAAACAGCGATAGCATTGTGCAATTTAAGGGCTTGCCTATGCACAGTCTAGCATGCGTGCATGGGCAGAACTGTGAAAATTGATTTTTGCAGTTCTACAATTGGGTTTGAATCAGGCCCCAAACTGCTAAACTTTGTAGGATGGCATCTGCAGTGGGGGCTGTGGTGCGGACCAAAACAGCTGGTGGTGTGTCGAAGTAGAGTGGGTTAGGGAGAAGTAGGGTGGGTTAGGGAACATGCATAATGGTGCCTGTGACATAACAGTGAGGAGTCATCACCACAGACTTATCTCTCCTGGGCTGCCTGGCAGAGGGGTTCATTTGCATTTTCACAGTGCAAGAACTGTGTGCCTGGCTAATATAACTGTAGCATTATTGGGGTTCCAGGGTAATGTCACACTGCAAGCTTCCTATGGCATACACTTTCTGCAAATCAAATGCTGGATAAACAGCACTAGCGTTTAGGTGTGACTGCCAGTATGCAGTATCCAGAATGCAACAGTCGAGATGGGTGGTGGAGTCTATGGGGACAATATAAATGTGAAGCCACTTGCCAGATAGCCATACTTGTAGACAGAGACAGATTTAAACCTATTGGGGCCCTAGGCAAGAGAATGGTTTGTGGCCCTCCCTCAAACAATCCATAGCACTGTATTTTTGTTCCTGATTGCAGGCAGCATTGATAGAGTACCTTGGCACATGCACCATCTACCACTATATGCTCAGTTGCGTAAATGTCATCAGCGTGTACAAATCTGACGGTTCTTGAAAGTAGACTTAATACCTGTTTAACATTTTAAGTAAACTGACTGCCCATATACAGTGGTTGAAACCATTGTGTGTGTCCAAACATACAGTATTTCATCCTATCAAAGAATCTCAAAGGGACTTTGGAAAGTTGTACAGGTCTGCGTAATGTCATGTGATAATGGCGCAATGCTCCTCTGGGAAAGGTTTGGATAACCAGGATATCTTTATGGGGCCCCTATGGACCTACTGGGCCGTAGCTGGGTGCCTAGGTTGCCTTGTGGAATATCCACCTTTGCTTGTAGACATTTTAATTCTCTTTCTGGTTGGAATGCAAAATCTTCCGGGTGTGCGGAGCATTACCCAAAAAACAGTGAGTGTCCCTTACTTCCTGGGAGAGTAGATAGGGTACAGCTGCTGTGACAGCAGTATACTTATCTACCTATTTAAGATAAGTATGAGTATATGTAAATGTAGGTGAGAAGGATTTCATGTTGTGGCTCCTTGGGGGAAGAAGAAATAATTATGCAATGGGGGTGCCTTTGATTTTCAGTAGGAGCTGGTTTTGAAAAGATAGACCTAGGATGTCCGCTCACTGCTCAGCTTTCCAGTATGTCCGCTCACTGCTCAGCTTTCCAGTATGTCCACTCACTTCTCAGCTTTTCAGTAGGTGGCTTGTACTGTACTTACTTATTTTTAAAACTGTGGTGAGAAAGTTCCACGTTTGCTGAGTTCTTATTAGAGTAGGTGGTTAAATCCCTTGTGCTAGTATATGTACTTCGTTATCTCTAATAGCAATCTAAGGGGTGTTACATAATAAAGCTGTGCAAACATGCCTTCATTTCCAATTACTGTACATTTGCAGCAAAGTAATAGGGTGAGTCACTAGGAATACACACTATGGAACAGTGATGCCAAGTCTTTTACCACTGTTACATCATCTTCGTTTGTCTCTTATTAATTCTCTTTATTGGTTTCACTAACAATAGTTTAACTGCTCTGAAATCAATGGTCGTTGAAAATCAGTGGTCATTTAAAGTAAAAACAAAAATTCTCTAAAAAAGGGATGGATTCTACTCTTCTATACCAGTAGATGGCTTAACAATTCTGTTGTTCAAAAACTGACCATGTAACAGGAGTACAACTGAGCACATATAAACTGGTTTGGTGCAAACAAGCAATACATCTTTTGTTAGTAAACTTATGCAATGTACAGTTAAGCCTAAATGCTTTGTTTTATATCAAAACTTAATGTGAATGAACACATTTTTTGGGCGGTGATTTTGGACATGATTCAGAAATGGACACAGTACGCGTGACAGTTGTGTCTTTGGGTATAGCTGCTGTGTGTAGATATGCAAATGTTGCAGGAGAAAAGAAACTGCTGTGACACCACCCTCTGCATCATCATCAGCAGCAGCAGCAGTGCAGGATCACCATTTCTGGGTGCAGGTTAGTGTAAACTTTGCAGAGGGCGGAGTCGCAGTAGTCAGCAGCGGCACATGCAAAGATACACTCTCATGGTATTTACCATGAGAAGTTTGAGCAGAGGATTCGCAGCTTTCTTGCAAGCTGATTAATGTGATGATTAATACATCCTTGTGCTTTTATCGCAATGCATATTTGGGTGAATTTATCACATCCCAGCATTAGAACAAATCCAGCTAAAGGCAGCAAATTCCTCCTTGACCAACGCATGGGCCTCATGTACTTTTGTTCAAAATAAACACATAAACCATGTGTGGCAAAAAGATGCAATTATAATAGTGGATGTTTTTGCTACATTGCACATATCTTAAGTACATTTATCTCAGCATAACGTAATAAATGTGCATGAATATATAGTTAGAGTGCCTCAAGATACATGGCTAGCAAAATATACTTCATTTTCTTTTCCTTGAAATCCACAGGATACCCATAAAGAACCCTGTACAACAAAGCAGAACTATTCTCTAAATTCAATAAACATCATTGTATGAAATGGGTCTAACTGCTACTAACCAATCATGTAGGAAAAGGGATTGGAAGAGTAATCATATTAAAGAACTTTTTACAGTGTTCTACTACGTGGCTCTACAGGTCTCCCCTTCATATTCCAGCAGAACCGGAGCATACTGATAGGATTATTTTTATACTTTTGGTAATCAGGTTTCATTGTTTTTATTGTCAACCCCACATTTCTTTAAAATACTACACCAAATTGCCGTTTATTTCCCCCTTAAGGACATTGCTGGATATTTCATTATTTTACATCATTTTTTGGAAGCAACGTAATTTTTACTTGAATTTGTTCCCATATGGTGTTTTTTTTGCTTAGAACTTTTCTATATACATATATATTATCAATACTACACTCTAAGTGCTCTCTTGTTTATCCTACTTATAAAGATCCATTGCCTTCCTTAGAAAAAAAGGATTACCCTTTCTCATAGACTCGAATGAAGTATAAAAATATTACAAAATGTTTTCTGATAATTCAGTGTCAGACAAACTGCAAACAGCAAATGACTCACCTAAATACCGCAAAAAACACCACAACAACCGCAGAACATGCACCAAACTGTGCACTGCCCTGTTCCCTTGCCTTATTCAGTCTCAGCCGGTTTCAAGGACCCCGGAAGGCAGTGGTGGCTCAAGAGGAGAGGCTGCAGCACAGTCCAATATTTAAATAGGGGAGGCACTACAACTGCCACTCCAAAGACTGGTAAATATCACCAGCCGAGTCTCATAGGAAGTTGGTGTGACTCCCCAATTTGAATTATGGACTGTCCTGCAGCCTCACCTCTGGAACCACCTCTGCTGGTAAGTATTCCTGATGTTTGAACTCTGACTATGGCAAGAGGCAGTATCTGCAGTTATATCTGTGGCCAGACTTTGGAGTGCTTGCTCTTCAGTGGCACCATGAGATAAGTGGGGCCACACCTGTGTGTCACCTGCTAAAGGATGACACCCCCCAGGGGCGTAACTCTCATAGGCAATGGAGATGCTTACTTCCAGGCTCCAAGCACTAGGGGTGCACCTGCAGGTACAGCAGCATCTGTCTGGATCATAGTGTGACCACTGCTCTACCAATGGAGCTTTGCAGAATGCACTTAGTTGGCTCTGTCCCTTTATTGCAGATGTTAAAAAGAGCCTTGTTAACATCTGCAAAATAGGACAGGCAGCTCCTGTCTGAGAGGGCTGCAGCAGCAATGGGGCACTCATGCTGTTGGTATGTGAGATGGGACTCATCGATAAACACGGATTGTACATGTATTGTACAGCTGAATCCCGTGACTCACTAGACTTTTTTAAGAAGAGGGTGGCAAATTCAAACTTACCTCCAGGCAACTGAAATGAACTTAAACCTCTGACACCACCAGTTGCTATCCTACCTTTCAAGGTACCCAGTACGAAGCAATATGGCTCTACATATGGGGGCATGGCCTCATGGGTAAGCGGACATGGCTTTACAGCCTGAACCCCGGTTCTTGTCACTGTGAGGACTGGGAGATGCCAGGCTGCTTCCAGAGTGCATTGGCTGCAGTGCTGGCTCTTGCATATGGACAGGAGCCAGGTTCTGCACTTGTAGTGCACAATGTAGTGCCGTACCCTGCTCCTGTCTCTGGGAGCCTCCTGCACCTCCTGGACCTCCACAGTGATAAAGATTGGGATTTTGGCCATGAGGCCATGCCCCCACTCATAAGGACACACCCCCAATCGGTGAGGACATGCCTATTTTTTTTACCACACAGACTTCATATATTGCTGCACCAGGTGTCCAAAGAGGTAGGGATACCATTGTTACTCATGCTAAGTTTGGGAGCAGCATGCCATCTCCAGTGCCAATTTTTAGTCGGGGGACAGATAGAAGCAAATGGCCCCATGTTTTCTAGAAGCACAATTTAATGTGAAAATGTGCTTGACAAAACCTTTATAGGCCTATTTCAGATGTGAGTGTGGTTTAAGTAAATACATATTTAATACACAAAGAGCTTTAAGTAAACACAAAACCTACTGTACCAGCACTATTTCACAAAAGAGTGACCGCTACTAAAGTCATGGGGTAAATTTAATAAGTGAGATCAAACATAGGTGATATCGATCAGACATGGTTTCTTTTTTCAAACTAAAACATGTAAATTTACTGTCCCTGTGCTTTAGTTAACTGTGTTTTTTGATGGAGTATGCAGTACAATTTTCTGGAAAAAAAGGTCCAGGGACTCCAGCTCTGCTGGTGGATCAAATAAATAAAAAACTAATGTATATATTGTATTTATTCATTTATTAACAGTTTCTTATATAGCACACACATATCGTGCAGCGCTTTACAGAGAATATTTGAACATTCACATAAGCCCCAATGGAGCTTACACTCTATTTTCCCTACCACATATACACATGCACACACACAGACATTCTAGAGTTAATTTTGTTGGGCGCCAATTAGCCTACCAGTATATTTTTGTATTTAGAATCAAAGGCACTCACAGGTGACTTTACAATAAAACTTATCTTATGTGAAGTACATTTTCAGTTCCTGATGATGTCATATTTAACTGAAAAAAATTCACTAAGATGACCGAAAGAGAACATACAAGAGTTTTTTGGGGGCACGCTTGAAAAGTATAGTCCATACAGTACTTTTGATGATATGTTAAGCTAAAATGAAAGCGCGTCAAATATCAAACAAACATGAAAGAATTACTGTAATACACATTTTATAATGGAATCGGGACATCTTTCAGAATGAACTTAGGTCTACAGTCATTAGGTCGACCCCACTAGGTCGACTGGCAGGAAGGTCGACCTGACTTAAGGTCGACATGGGCCAAGGTCGACACGACTTAAGGTCGAATTTGCATAAAGGTCAACATGAGGAAGGTCGACTGGTCATAAGGTCGACATGGGTTTTTCACTGTTTTTTGATCCGAATGTCGACACAGACGACATGGACACAGTTGGCAATGAGAATCGGACCCTCGCATCGCTCGCTTCGCTCGCAATGCTTCGGGCACGGTGCCTCGCTGCGCTCGGCACACTATTTTATTCTCCCACCACGCCCTAGTGGATGGTAGGGCATGAAATACCGCCTGTCGGCACATGTCGGCTCAAAAAACAGTAAAAAACCCATGTCGACCTTATGACCAGTCGACCTTCCTCATGTTGACCTTTATGCAAATTCGACCTTAAGTCATGTCGACCTTGGCCCATGTCGACCTTAAGTCAGGTCAACCTTCCTGCCAGTCGACCTAGTGGGGTCGACCTAATGACTGTAGACCTAAGTTCATTCTAATAGATGACCGCTTCCTTTTATAATGATTAGGCAGTCACACTATTGAGGTATCAGGGAAAATCCCTGAGAATGGCGAAATATTGATTATTTGCTACCTCATATACAGTAGTAATGCTTATTTGTAATAATTGGCAAAAATGCACGATAACATAGTCATCTGGTGAGTATAGAGGTAGTATAGAGTTAGTGACGCATGATACAAACAGCCCAAATTAGTTTTTACAAAGATGTATATGTGGCGATCATCTGGGCAGTAATATTCCCAGTGATGGATCTCTAGTTTAGAATATATAATGTAGGCATAGGTGAAGCTCCATGGCCGGACAGATTGTGCCTCTGCTGTCTTGGTGAGTTACAACATGGGGTATTCTCTGTGGGTCCACCCTACAGGTACTAACCCGGCAAATCACTGCTTAGCTGCTGAGTTGGCCCAGTAATGTATGGTGGTAATTTTCCTTAAGATGAGAGGGCACCAGTGTCTGTACCAAGGGTTTGAAATGCTTCTGCTTTCAGAGGTACATGCAGTGAGTCTCCTTGATACCACAAAGAATTGCAGGGAGGTCAGATGCAGCACGACCGATGAGAGAGCATTGAAAAATAGGAATTGCGAATTGAATGGGTGGGTGGATGTAGCAGAACCCGCCTTCTGCTGTCCACCATCTACTGCTGGTAACCAATGGTGGATGAGAGTGGTGGGAGCCAGTGGCATAACTATAAATTTTGCACCCCCCCCCCCGGCTCCTCTCCAGTGTTTTTCCCCAGCGTGTGACGTGATGACAAAGACCTAAACGAAGATCTAAACCGCCTTTTGCACGTGCCTTTACCAAAGTCCGCAAAGCTACACACAGAGTCCCCCCACCCCACATAAACGTGGAGATGGTGCTCTCAATTCTTGCTAAAATTTTCTTTGGGACATATACCGGGACATATTGTAAAACATATAAATATCTGGGCTGCACAACCATTTTGATTAAATTGATATGCCCAGACACCGTCAAAGGGAGCTTCTTCCAGATCTTTTACTGAAAGTCTAACGTAACCGGGTCTAAGTTCTGACTCACATAGGCCATGCTATCTTCTGTTATCCATATCCCCAGGTATTTGAAACTGAGAGTCCATTGAAGGGGAGAGCTAGCTGGTAACTAGGAATCACCCCGGACACAGGGAATATATTGGACTTGAATCATATTGTTTATCGATATTGTTCAGTGTGTACACTCAAAACACACAGCCCACTTGATATCGTTAACAATATCGCCCTGGCCAGGATTGCCTAGTGTGTATGTGGCTTTAGACAATTGCTGTATGTTTACCAATAACCTGGACTGTACAGGTACAGTAACCTGCTCACAGGATATCATAATTAATGTGCATAATAATGAAGCTGCACCAGACCTCTTCTTGTTTTCTGAGGGTGATTTACATGCTAATGAAAAACCTACAAAAGGGCACTCACATTACCTGTCCTCAAATGACTTTGTTTTAAAATACAATGAATATTTATACAGTTACTATTTGAGTCAGTTCCAAATATGTAGGAGGGGGGGGGGGCACTTATTTTCTGGAATTTTCATGAGTCCAGATAATGAGTATAATAATTATATATTTTATGTATAAGGAATTATATATGAGGAATTCTAAAAGATTAACTTAAACGTTCCTTGTGTAATCAACACATTGGGATTGAAGAAAATGTTTTTGTTTATTTTTAGGATATAGTAGAAGAAGAAGAACCAACCATGAGTACGTCATGTGTGTGTGTGTGTGTGTGTGTGTGTAATTTGTATACATGACAATGAAAAACAATAAAGAAATTGCGAGGTAAAGAAAAGCAAGCAAAATGGTACAGTTGGGGAGGCGTATTAAGGGGGACAGATGGGAGAGAAGTAAAGTACAGTATGGTAGAATCTAGGGATTAAAATAACTAATGGTTCTGAGATATTAAGAGTAGGGAAAACTGAGAAAAAAATAACGGAAGATAAGAGAAAGTGGTGGGAAATAAAGGAAAATGTGCGCTGGGATGAAAAAGCAGGGACAGCATAAAAAAAAAAAAAAGAAAGAAAGAAAATGAATAAGCTGAATATTCAACTTGTAAGAAATCTAAATCAAGGATGGAACTGATAAGTTGTTAGAGGTCATGGGATCATTATCCAACTGTGCTGGCAGAAAACACATATTCATCTGTTGGATGATGTTGGGCGACTTGGATCGGATGTACCTTCCCCATGTGTGAAAAAACCTCATGGTAATGAAGGTCCTTACATAAGAAGGGGGTTGGGGACAGCCACTGACGCAGGATACTCCTACGGGCCACACCAGTAATAACAGACATAAGTCATTTCATGTCTCGATTTGCATGAGCAACTATGATACCCAATGTCACCCATTCAGGGGTCAATGAGAATGGAAAAAATATTAAATGAACTCTCATAGGATTACACCTACTCCCAAAATTGTCTAAAGACTGCCAAATGGAAAAGATATACATTAATATTGGGCAGGTGGCTGACTGTAATTTCAATCATATTAGCCACACAAGCATCCACAGGGCACAAGTAGTTGTAGACATTGTATTTAGGAAATAAAGGAAGGTGGCTATTGGTTGGGGGGGATGCAGTTAAGATCCCGGCGGTCGGGATCCCGGCGTTCAGAATCCCGACGCCGGAATCCCGACCGCCGAAATCCCGACACATTCTCCCTCTGTGGGTGTCCACGACACCCCTGGAGGCCGAATAAATTAGTGTGCCGAGCGTAGCGATGCACCGGGCCCGCTGCGTGGCGAGCGCAGCGAGCCCGCAAGGGGGGGCGATCCCCGTCCCCCCCTTGTCGGGATTTCGGCGGTCGGGATTCCGGCGTCGGGATTCTGAACGCCGGGATCCCGACCTCCGGGATTCAGTACTGAATCCGGTTGGGGAGGGTGGGGGGGGGGGGGGGGGGGAGAAATAATTCTGCATCAAGAGCAGCAATGTTTTAGAGACCATTTTCATACTGGCATTGTGTTGTGCTTGGAGCAAAGCTAATGAGTGCTTATGCGTAAAATTAAATTTTTCAATGATTCGTGCAATTGTGGAGAGTTTGAAAGAGTTTGCTTCTACCAAGCATCTAAATTGATATAGGCCAGCTTTAGACCAGGACCAAAAAAGGATAATTTGAGTGTCCTTCTTGAAAGGCTAGGTTTAGCCAAAGTAGGAGAAATAGAGCATGTAGTGATTTTAATTTGAAAATTCTGCACATTTTGTACCAACCTTATAGAGGTCCTTTTTGGCTAAGTGAAGGAACACTGTCAAATGGATATTAGGCAGAAGTTGCTTTTACTCAAAGTTAGCATACCGATTGTTTGAAAGGAGACAATTTTTTATACAGTATACAGTACTGTAGTGTCAAATAGATGCTTGATTATAGGATGAGAGGTGAGGGACATTAATTTCCCCCTTCTCTCTAAATTATTTCAATGATTTCTTGCAAGACCATAGAAACTGTGAAAGGCGTTATTTAGCTTTCCTTTGTCTTTGGGAGATAGTAGAAGGGGAAAAACCTGTAGAGGGTACAAAAATCTGGGGAAGGAAATCATTTTTATGAGGTAAGCCCGGCCTTAAAAAGAAAGTTGTAAGTTGTGCCTGTTCTTTTGCTCCGTACTGACTTTAGGTATAGATTTTGAGATACTGATGGAGTACAGTATGTTCAGTATGTTTTGGCAGTTGGATTCCTTGATAGGGGATGTTAACCAGTGCCCAGATAATATTAAAGATATATGCCCACGTGCAGGGCCAGACTGGCCATCTGGAACTTCTGGCCTTGTGGGCCGATTTTGTCTGCACCATTAATATATTTTTTTTCTATCCAAATGGGACAGCATTGCCAGCCCACTGGTTATACTAGCAGAGAGCAGCGGCCGGCAGGTCTCCAGGTTACCGGATAGTAGATGGGTGGTGCGGTCTGACTGTCTGCTCATGAATGACAGCAAACTGTGGGGGAGTGTTTCCAGGTGACCGCGGCGCTGATTTGATGTCCGGCAACTGCCGGCGGGGGATCCGAGTGTGACCACTGATGAGGGGGGGGGGTCCAGGCTCCCGCCCAACTTCCGGGTCACTGCGGCGCAGAGGTTGAGCATCGGCTGGTGGGTCAGTGTGAAGGCTGACGCACAGGCGGACGGGGGTTGGTGTCCGGATGACCAGGTGACCGGTTCTGTTTAAGCGTCACCTAGGAAAGATGACCAGTGACTGCAATAGCAGGCTGAGGTGGTACCTCCAATCTGGTCAGCCAGCACGACCAGAGAGAGTATCTCTCTGTATAGTAGCAGCCTGACAGCTAGTCCCAGAAGGTTTCAGAGGAGCAGCTGAAAGCCCTCTGAGGTAAGGAAGGTTTTTTTTATTATGGCTATTTACCCTGCTTGTATGTATAATTTTAAATAATTTATCATTAATGTATTTGGTGATTATTGGTCTCTCTCCCAACCTTCTAGTGTCTCTCTATCACCTCCATACCGCCTAGCATCTCTCTTTTGCCTCCTTTCCACCCTGCATCTCTCTCTCCCCACCCTACCACCCCAGAATATCACTGTTACCTCCCCACCCTACTCCCTGTGTCTCTCTCCCCTCCCTACCACCCTGCATCTCTCTATCCCCTCCCTACCGCCCTGTGTCTCTCTATCCCCTCCCTACCACCCTGCGTCTCTCTATCCCCTCCCTACCACCCTGCATCTCTCTATCCCCTCCCTACCGCCCTGTGTCTCTTTATCCCCTCTCTACCACCCTGCGTCTGTCTATCCCCTCCCTTATGCCCTGCGTCTCTCTATCCCCTCCCTACCGACCTGCGTCTCTCTGTCCCCTTCCTAGCGCCCTGCATCTCTCTATCCCCTCCCTACCGCCCTGTGTCTCTTTATCCCCTCTCTACCACCCTGCATCTCTCTATCCCCTCCCTACCGCCCTGCGTCTCTCTGTCCCCTTCCTAGCGCCCTGCATCTCTCTATCCCCTCCCTACCGCCCTGCGTCTCTCTATCCCCTTCCTAGCGCCCAGCATCTCACTGTTACCGCCCTACCACCTAGCGTCTATCTACCCTCTCACTGCCACCTAGCATCTATCTACCTTCCCCACTCTGCCACCTATCATCTATCTACCCCCTCTCAGCCACCTATCATGAAATCTATCTCCTCCCATTTGCCCTGCATTTTTCTGTCCCCTCAAGGAGATGAAAACTTGTACTGTGGAGACTGATTGTGTTTTTTTTTTACGGAGGGGGGCCCTTTCAAGATTTTGCTATGGGGCCCACAAAGCTCTGTGAGTAAGTGTCCTGATTCCTGCCCCTACCCGGCACATCTCTGATTTAGCTCTGCTGTCTGTGGCTGAGACAAGGTAAATTTGCACCCAGCCTTCAGCCAGCAGGAATAATTGCCATGGCCCATAATAATGTGTAATGGGCATAAGGATTGTGTCATATTCTGTAATGGGCATTACGGTGTGTGCCATAATGTGCAATTGGCAGTATGGTGTGTTCCATAATGTGTAATGGGCATTACGGTGTGTGCCATAATGTGCAATTGGCATCATGGTGTGTGCCATACTGTGTAATGGGCATTATGATGTGTGCCAAAGCCAAAATGTGTAATGAGCATAACAGATTGTGACAGTCTGTAATGGGCATCACGGAGTGTGCCATACTGTGTAATGGGCATTATGGTGTGTGTAATAATATGTAATGGGCGGTATGGTGTGTTCCATAATGTGTTATGGGCAGTGTAATACCTCCTTTTTGTGATACCATGCCTCCTTTTCATCATGAGGCCACTCTCCTTTTTGATGCGCAGCATTGCCGTGCCAGGGTCCCGTCTACTGCGGGTGGGCCTGCATGCTCAAAATGCCAGGGCCGATTTCTAGTACCAGTCCGGCCCTGCCCATGTTGGGCAACTTTCAGTAGAAAGGCTTAGTGCTATGGATTTTTGCATGTTATTCGTAAAGCCTGAAATTGTACCAAATTTTTTAATTTTAGACATAACTATCTGAAGGCTGTCTTGGGGGCTCGCAAACAAATGCAATAAATCATCAGCAAATGCTAGAATCGGAATACCATGAAAGGCATTAAGTGGAGTCCAATATATGGATCAGGGGATCTGGGGATTAATTAGATAATAGAGGTGACAAGGGGCAACCTTAGCAAGTGTCCATATAGAGATTAACAGGTGCACCTAGTAAGTTGTTGACTATCAGTTTCATCATTGGAGTATTAAAAATAAAAATGATTAAATGAAGCGGGTACACTCTCCTCAGATACCCCATATAGATGTGTCCAGACAACCTTGTCAAACATAAAGCGCAGTAACAATGGCAATGCAGACCAAGTGGTGGCTTGGGGGAGCCACTGCTGTGGGGGCGCATGGTTTCTGCAGACTCCAATGGTTCTGGCCATCCATATGGAATCTAGAAATGTCCCTCCAAAAATGGCCACTGTCTTGAAGGTGACAGACACTAAATGTCCTTCTGGAAAGGTCCTACTGGGTAGCGTATATCGCTAGTCTCTGTAGCCTGTCTGTGTACCAGTCTTGATCCTTTCAGACTGCACCCACGCTGACATTTCTTCACTCAGAGACTTTGTAGTGCTGTTTCTCTGATTGCAGTCCCCAAAGCAAACTACGGTCTAAGATTTCAGAGGCAGACTGCCAATGGTGTAGATTGCTCTACCTGTGCTTCAATTGCGAAAATCCTGACCATTTCATTGGAGACTGTTCCCTCCTCAAGCCCAAACTGAACGTGTCACCTACAGCATCCGTTCTGATGGAGACTCAAATATCTAAGTCCTACGACAAGAATCTCTGTTGATAGACATGAGATATCCACATTACCAAGAACTACATCCGTTCTGACAATACCAGAACACAAATCCAATCTTTCAGCCCCTAGAGGGGTTTCCATAGTTAGACTTAATGGTGGTCTGCCTACACATCAAGCTTATAGTTCTATTGACCAAATCATCTGCAGACACAGTTTGGTTCCGTCCGTTGGGCCAAAGAGGCCTCCGGTGTCAGTTGATTCAAGTAGACCTATCTCCAGTTATAAGCGACTCCATTCAGCTCCAGCTGATGGTTCTGTCCACTGGTCCAAAGTCTCTGCCAGTTCTAGCCAGCTCAGCTCTTTCCAGACTCCATCTGGTTCCAGACGTTTGTCTGAAGAATCCTTCAGATACAGTTGATTCAAATATCATTGGACCTCATGCAGTTTAACCCATTGGTCCAAAGATTCCACAGCTTCCATCCAGTTTGGATGTTTCCAGTCCAGTAATCCCAGAAGTGGGTATCCAAATGTCCAACCCCAGGAGGGGGATCATAATGTCCAGTCCCAGGAGGGGGTTCCATGCGTCCAGTCCCCAGGATAGAGTTTTGTGCATCCAGTCCTTAGAGGGGGCTCCATATGCCAAGAATACAAGAGGAGAGACTGTATGTCTGACCTGGCGTCTGGGCCTGAGTATACTTTTGTACTGGTCTCTGGGCCAGAGGATATTTCTATCCCAGTCTCTGGGCCTGAGCTAACCAATGCCCAGGTCTTCAGGCCTGAGGACACTTTTGCCCTGGCTTCTGGGCCTGAGGACACTTCTGCCCTGGCCTCTGGGCCTGAGGATATTTTGGCCCATGTTTCTGGGCCTGAGGTTATTAATGCCCAGGTTTTTGGACCTGACTATAACTCTGCCCTGACCTTCGGCCCTGAGGTTATGCCTGCCATGCCCAAGGTGCTTGCCTTGCCCGAAGCTCTTGAAGCTCCTGTCCTACCAAGGCAATCCAATATTTCTACCTAGCCAAGGTTTTTCGGCATTCCCATAAAAACACTGGGCGCTCCTCTGCAGATGCAGGCATGGTGATGCCTGTTTGGGGTGGGCAATTACACCGCAGCCTACCAAACAGGTCTGAATCAGGCCCTTGGTTGTATCTCTGTTTTCTCCTCACGTGAGTTACTCCGAATATTCCGGTTCTCTGCCATCTTCATCCCAATACTCTGCCCCTTTAAGTTCTACAGTAACCTTTGGATCTTCTGCAGAGTGTTCCAACCCAAACAGAAGGGACGGAACCTCAACACTTAACTTATATTCTGACGGAACTTGACTCTACCACTTCGTTCAAACTCCTATGCTTCCCAGTCAAGTTTCTCTCCAAGAAGAAATTCCAATGAATACTACAGGTCTCTATAATAAAGGTTCTCGCTTTCGCACAGGCTTTAATTTAAGAGTGCGGTGGGTGCATGTTGCCAGGTGTGCAGAGAGAAGGTGCAGTGTGGTCAGAGAAAGCAGAGGTAGGTAAACCATTGGTGCAGTAGGTGCAGTGCACCGGGGCCCTTGAGGACTAAGGGTCCCACTGCTGCCACTGTTACCCACTGTTTTCCATGTCACCCTCTGCCTCTCCCTGTCACCCACTGCCATGTTGCATATTGTGATCTTGGTTTGAGTTGGAGGAGGGGGCCCAAATTAAATTTTTGCTCCTGGGCCAGCCACTCACAAGTACTGCCACTGAGGGAAAGCACAGGATGACACCTGCTAGTGCATAACCTTCCTCTCCCCTATAACAAACATACATCCCCAATCATGTCCTTTTTTCTAGATCCGCCCCTGATTTGAGCCATAGATTTATGTCAGTGTGTCTAGGCCTGGGACTGCAGCCCCGGAAGTCCTGACTTGTTGATGCATGATGGCATATTGCTTATACTTCCACAGCAGCTGGAGTGTCACTGTTCATATCAGGCGGGTGGTACCAACCTCTTGTAGTACATCCTGCCAGCTACCATGTCCCTACTAATTAATAATAACATACTGTATGGGATTATTATCGCAATGGACAACTGCCCCTTATGATTGATAAGTGTCGATACCCGAAAATCTGGATTTATGACCCGAAAATCCATCTGCATTTGTACAAAATGATATGGCAGCTGTGGGGAGGCTGGGGGATCCGACCAGATCCCGCCCATAGCCATCTATATGGTAATGCCATCTTTTGCTGGTGTTACCCTTCACATCGGAAACCTGGCAGCTGGGGTTTCTTACCTACGGCATATATGGTAAAACCCTTGCCCGTTTTTATAGAACAATAAAGGCACATTAGACAGTGTGGTGGTGAAGTGTGCTGTGTATTGTGCTGAGGTGAGGGGATATGAGCGTGCTTTCTGGGACTGGGTGGGGGGGGCAGCAAAATGTGCTGTGCAAGGCTTAGGAGTAGTTACAGATACAGTAAGTCTGCTATTCCACAGTGGTGGTGGGGGTTACTGAAGTGTGCAGAGCTGTGAGCGGCAGGGGTGTGGAAGTAGGGGTTACATGAGTGTGTTGTTCGGAGCTGAATTTTGGAGCTATGGGGAGAGGGCAGGTGCTATTGTGAGCTGGCCTGGGAGTAGGGTGTGGGATGTTATAACGGCTGCATTGTCAGGGAGCTGAAGACTCCGCAGTGTGATGACTTTGAATTAAGGCTAAAGAACGGTGATTGATGTATACCGGGGGACATTGGAGGATGCTGTGGAGTGTTATGGCTGTGACCTGGGGGGATACGGGCGTATTATCGACCACACTTAGGCCGACAGTCATTAGGTCAACACTGTTGGGTCGACAGGCAACTAGGTCGACAGGGTTCTAGGTCGACATGTGGAAGAAAGGTGGGTCACTGAAAGTGGCCCGAGGGGCGCCTGAGTGGAGTTGTTTTGCTGGAGCTGCGGTCTCAGGACTTGGGAAGTCTGACCCAAGGAAAATGGTATACTGGAAAGAAATGGGATTTGAGACCGCGCTCGCTAAAAAAGCATGCAACAGGTGTAGTTAAAACATTTATTTTAGAAAAAATACATATAAAACTGTATAAATAAAATATCAATAAAAAGATTGGGGGGTATCGCAAGTAAATATAGAGAGCAGGGATATTCACCCACAGTTCAGTCGTGATAGTGTCCTGTGTCCGTTCCTAGGTTACCTCCAGATAGTCGTCCTGTATAGGAATGCCAATTGCGAGGTGTGTACTGGGAGGAATATTGGTCTACAAACCAGGGAGCTCCTGATGTTGAGAGGTGCTCTACCTGGTGGGCTTGATGTTGTTGCCACTTGAATTTCCTTAATAGGAGAGATGTTGATCTCCTAACCAGGGAGTTCCTGATGGTGTGAGGTGCTCTACCTGGTGGGCTTGATGGTTCTGCCACTTAGGGGGACATTTACCAAAATGGATTCGTAGAAAAAAGGTGTATTCGTAGGCAGAAATACACCTTTTTTTTACGAATTTGTATTTTCGGGATTTACAATCCCAAAAATACAACAATTCGTATTCCTAAAGATGGAACATTCGTACTTGTATTTACAAATACGAATGTCCTACACCATCGATAGGATACGACAGAAATCACCATTCAAAAGAATGGTGGTTTCTGATTTACTAAGCAGCCGTACTGATAATACGGCTGCTAAGTGGTGTGAAACACCCACGCAAATACGACAGGAAAATAGAACACCATTTTCCTGTCGTATTTGCTTTAAGCCTGCACGGATCAGTCAGATCCATGCAGGCTTCAGTGTAAAAAAATAGAAAAAAAATTAAATATAAAAAAAAAAACGGCGTGGGGTCCCCCCCACAGCCGTAACCAGCACCAGGCTGACGGAGCCTGGAGCCGGTAATTAAAAATCAGGGAACCCGACAAATAGGGGTTCCCCGATTTTTAACAACCAGCCCCAGGCTCCTGCTCTGGGGCTGGTTCCCAAAATACGGGGGACAAAATGAGTAGGGGTCCCCCGTATTTTAAGAACCAGCCCCAGGCAAAACCAGCCAGCAGGGTAATGCCACAGCCGGGGGGAGGCTTTTTATACAAGTCCCCCCGGCCAAAGCATTCATCCCTGTGACCGGTCAGCCTGGCCAGGGGCCCTGGAAGGGGTCCCCCCCCTCCAGGACTTACCTGACCAGGCTGAAGCCTGGTACTGTCCCCGATGCCCCTGGGCGGTGGGCATCGGGCTGATTATGGTGTAAAAAAAAAGATGAAACTATTGTTTTTTACTGTGGCACTACAAGTGCCAGCAAGCCTCCCCAACAAGCTGGGACTTGGAGAACCACAAGTCCCAGCCTGCTGGGCATTAAAGGGCCCGCTGGCACTTGTAGTTCCACAGTTAAAAAAATAGTACAATAAACACACTGACACAATGAAAATAAAAGTTTAATACACACATTACATACATACTGATACTTACCTTTCTTGATCCCGTAGGTAGCCCTGGTCCTGATGTCCTGTGTCGTCCTCCAGGTCCATGTCGGCTGTCTACGTCGTCCTCCAGGTCCATGTCGACGGTCCGTGTCGTCCTCCAGGTCCATGGCGGTGTCCGGGTCCGAAGAAATCCATGTTGGAGCTGTGGAAGGAAATCCTACTCACCTGGTCCTGCGCTGAAGAAGTCTTCTCCCTGTCCGACGTAATCCAGGTAACTTTCTCGGCTCCTGATTGGCCGCTAGGCGGCCAATAGAATTCATTCTGAGGAGAGGCGCCGAGTATGAAATATCTCAGCATCTCTCCTCAGCGCGATACGGAGACAGCGGGGACCGGCGACAGCTTCAACATTACCTGGATTACGTCGGACAGGGAGAAGACTTCTTCAGCGCAGGACCAGGTGAGTAGGATTTCCTTCCACAGCTCCAACATGGATTTCTTCGGACCCGGACACCGCCATGGACCTGGAGGACGACACGGACCGTCGACATGGACCTGGAGGACGACGCAGACCGCCGACATGGACCTGGAGGACGACACAGGACATCAGGACCAGGGCTACCTTCGGGATCAAGAAAGGTAAGTATCAGTATGTGTGTAATGTGTGTATTAAACTTTTATTTTCATTGTGTCAGTGTGTTTATTGTACTATTTTTTTAACTGTGGAACTACAAGTGCCAGCGGGCCCTTTAATGCCCAGCAGGCTGGGACTTGTGGTTCTCCAAGTCCCAGCTTGCTGGCACTTGTAGTGCCACAGTAAAAAACAATAGTTTCATCTTTTTTTTACACCATAATCAGCCCGATGCCCACCGCCCAGGGGCATCGGGGACAGTACCAGGCTTCAGCCTGGTCAGGTAAGTCCTGGAGGGGGGGGACCCCTTCATTGGGGGGGTCCCCACTCCCCCAGGGCCCCTGGCCAGGCTGACCGGTCACAGGGATGAATGCTTTGGCCGGGGGGACTTGTATAAAAAGTCTCCCCCCGGCTGTGGCATTACCCTGCTGGCTGGTTTTGCCTGGGGCTGGTTCTTAAAATACGGGGGACCCCTACTCATTTTGTCCCCCGTATTTTGGGAACCAGCCCCAGAGCAGGAGCCTGGGGCTGGTTGTTAAAAATCGGGGAACCCCTATTTGTCGGGTTCCCTGATTTTTAATTACCGGCTCCAGGCTCCGTCAGCCTGGTGCTGGTTTCGGCTGTGGGGGGGACCCCATGCCGTTTTTTTTATTTATTTATTTATTCTATTTTTTTTTACACTTTGCAGCCTGCACGGATCTGACTGATCCGTGCAGACTGCTAGAAATAATTTGTATTAGCAGCCGTATATACGGCCGCTAATACGAATCATTACACCATCGGAGGGTTACAAAGCAGTCGTATATGACTGCTTTGTAATTTCCCCTCTGGAACACGACTTTGCATACGACTAAAACAGTCGTATGCAGCCGTAGGGGAAATACCAATACGAAAAACTAGGTTTTTCATATTGGTAAATTTCCCCCTTAGTTCCTAGGAGGAGGTAGGTTCTGGAGGCTGGTCCGGTTTCAGGATATTAAGTGCGTGGGGCGTCTGTAGAATAGGGGTGTCCCTGTTCCCCTTCTAGGTCGACATGGATGAAGGTTGACAGGTGTCTAGGTGGACATGGTCAACATGGTTTTAGGTCGACAAATGCGTTAGTTTGACATGGGTTAGGTCGACAGGTCGTGAGGTCAACATGGGTTTTTTCACTGTTTTTTGAGCCAATATGTGCTGACAGGCAGTATTTCATGCCCTACCATCCACTAGGGCAGGGGTTGCCAACTCCAGACCTCGAGAGCTACCAACAGTGCATGTTTTCCAGGTCTCCACAAAGAATCACAAGTGAAGTACAATGTGTCAGTGAGTAATGAGTGTAGCTGTGCACCTGCAAGGTGAGCTGAAAAACGTGCACTGTTGGTAGCTCTCGAGGACTGCAGTTGGCTACCCCTGCACTAGGGCGTGGTGGGAGAATAAAATAGTGTGTCGAACGCAATGAGGCACTGTTCCAGAAGAATCGCGAGCGAAGCATGGGGCTGCGGTTGAATTCCAACTGTGTCCATGTTGACTGTGTAGACATTCGGGTAAAAAAACTGTGAAAAAACCCATGTCGACC
Organism: Crinia signifera; assembly: GCF_055691185.1. Taxonomy (NCBI): domain Eukaryota; kingdom Metazoa; phylum Chordata; class Amphibia; order Anura; family Myobatrachidae; genus Crinia; species Crinia signifera. Next base: position 239,255,044 of record NC_139217.1, on the reverse strand, counting down.
TCGCGACCTACCGACCTAACCCATGTTGAGCTAACGCATTTGTCGACCTAAACCCATGTCGACCTTGACACCTGTCAACCTTCATCCATGTCGACCTAGAACCCTGTCGACCTTGCTGCCTGTTGACCCAACGGTGTCGACCTAATGACTGTCGACCTAAGTGTGGTCGATAATACGATCCACACCGACCTGGGGTGAGAAGTATGTGTGTGAATGGAGAGGGCTACATAGATCATGGGCGGTATTCAATGAGCCAGAATCGCCAAGTTTTATGGCGATTCTGTGTTTTTTTCATGTGTGCCGGCGATTTTATGAGCTGTATAAGCGAATCACCCTATTCAACGTCGTCTATTCGCCGCTGACGACCGGTGAATGAAGCACCAATCGCCAAATGTGATTCTCTACAAATCGCCGGTATTTGTCTATAGGGATTTTCATGGGGATTCGCCGGTAGTCGACGGGAATCACCCATGAATCGCCAAAAGTGTATTCAATGTGAAGTTGGCGATTCTTATTTCTTGTTTCATATCGCCGTTCCTCACCGAGTGTCCCTCGTCATCTTTTTATGGTGAACTTTTTTAGGAACCTGTGAAATAATTGGTTTTAAGTGTTCAATTTAACTCTGCAAGTGTAATGTATTATTATTTGCTGCCCTGTTGTGATGTGATGGTCGTAGAAGTGCTATACAAATATATATTTAATTTTTTCTGGTATTTTTTTTTTCTCCCACAACGCACTGTTCTTACCCATGGTGCACCTCACTTACCCATGATTCTCCTCCCCACCTCACTCCTTCGTTTGGCCTTTGAGGAGATTACACAGCTTTTGCAGTCTGCTGTATTGGAAACGTTTTTGTAGGGTAATTTGCGTTTTTTTGCATTTCACTGCAATTTCTTTAACACTGACTACAGTAATGGAGCTGTTCAGGGATACTATTGTTGTTTTCATGCTGAATGCCAGTGTGGAGGAGGAGGTAGATATGATGGAACATGACACTAGTATTCCGGCGATAGCTCCATTAGGTGAGTCGGTGCGGGTTTCAGTCCCACGTCCACGCCACTTTCGTACTAGGCGTGAACTGGGTGATCTCACCGAGGCGGAGGTGATTTCTAATTATCGCCTTTCGTCTGCGGCAATCCATATGCTGTACGATCTCATGGAGCCAGACCTGGTAGCACGGAAACGGGGCAATCACGCACTCACCGGTTTCCAGAAACTGTTGGGTGCGTTGCATTTTTTTGCGTCGGGCACATTCCAGCCCACTTTAAGCCAAACATGCGGTTATTCACAGCCAACCCTCTCCCGCTGTATAGCACAGGTCATAAAGGCATTCCGCAAATTAACGACCCAGTATATTAAATTTCCTGATCAAGACAGCGAATGGAATGAGATCAAATTTGGCTTTTTCTCAAAATGGAAGTTTCCCAGTGTTTTGGGCGCGATCGACTGCACCCATGTGGCGTTCAAACCACCGCGTTCATCAGAGGAATGTTTTCGGAACCGAAAACACTTCCACTCGATGAACGTTCAGGTGGTTTGCGACCACCAAATGAAAATAACCAACCTCCTTGTGGGTTTTCCTGGGTCGACCCACGACTCGTTCATTTTAAGCCAGTCCGCCCTGTATGCCGATTTCGAGCACGGCCGAATGCCGGACGGCTGGCTGTTAGGTAAGTAGTATGTTTTTTTTGGCTGTGGGGGGGGTTTTGATTTGTCTTGAAATCCAGACATTGTTAATAATGTAATATTTTTTTTTTTGGTTTCCATAGGTGATGCGGGTTATCCCAATAAGGACTGGCTCCTGACCCCATTATCTGATCCTGTGGGCGAAGCTGCTGAAAGGTACCAAAGGGCTCACACGACAGCGAGGGCTGTAATTGAGCGAACCTTCGGTGTCCTTAAAAGCCGGTTTAGATGTTTAGACATGACCGGCGGAGCCCTTTTATACTCACCGGCAAAGGTTTGCGGCATAATTAATGCTTGTTGTATTTTACACAACATTTGCATTGCAAACCGTTTGCCGGTGACCGTGGATGCTGCGGTTTTCCGGCATGGGGACCTTTCAACAGCTTTGCTCGCCGGTATGAATGAACGAGTGGATGCGAGAGCTCGACTCATCCGGTCATATTTTGCCCAATGTGAGTATTTGTAGTCCAAAGTTTGTGGCTTGTTTGATTAGTTATATGATATTTAACACTTTTCATTAATTTATGTTTTCTAGAGTTCCGTTTGGGCACGTTAGTGTTTTGGCCTGTTGCCGTTGTTCCTTCGGTTTTCTACGGTTCTTTGTTTGCCGCTGTTGTTGCGTGGCTGCTATCCCAAGGCTACGTTTCAGTTATCCCGTGAGTAGCGCTCCGCCTGTGGGAAGGAGGGGAGGGTTTGGGCCCTGTGAGGTGTCACTAACCCCTTTTTTTTATTTTCCGCAGCCTATTCCTGCTTAATACTTTCTGGAGGGACCTACAAGCAGCTGGATCCTGTGTGCAGCGGATGAACCCCTGATGTGTGAGGGCTGCTGACAGGTGTGGGTGCGTGATGCCTTTCCCATGGGCTACTGTGCAGTTACCCGGTGAGTATCGCTCCCCCTGGGGGAAGGAGGGGAGGGTTTGGGCCCTGTGAGGTGTCACTAACCCCTTTTTATTTTCCGCAGCCTATTCCTGCTTGATAATTTCTGGAGGGACCTACAAGCAGCTGGATCCTGTGTGCAGCGGATGAACCCCTGATGTGTGAGGGCTGCTGGCAGGTGTGGGTGCGTGATGCCTTTCCCATGGGCTACTGTGCAGTTACCCGGTGAGTATCGCTCCCCCTGGGGGAAGGAGGGTAGGGTTTGGGCCCTGTGAGGTGTCAATAACCCCTTTTTTTTATTTTCCGCAGCCTATTCCTGCTTAATACTTTCTGGAGGGACCTACAAGCAGCTGGATCCTGTGTGCAGCGGATGAACCCCTGATGTGTGAGGGCTGCTGACAGGTGTGGGTGCGTGATGCCTTTCCCATGGGCTTCTGTGCAGTTACCCGGTGAGTATCGCTCCCCCTGGGGGAAGGAGGGGAGGGTTTGGGCCCTGTGAGGTGTCACTAACCCCTTTTTATTTTCCGCAGCCTATTCCTGCTTGATAATTTCTGGAGGGACCTACAAGCAGCTGGATCCTGTGTGCAGCGGATGAACCCCTGATGTGTGAGGGCTGCTGGCAGGTGTGGGTGCGTGATGCCTTTCCCATGGGCTACTGTGCAGTTACCCGGTGAGTATCGCTCCCCCTGGGGGAAGGAGGGGAGGGTTTGGGCCCTGTGAGGTGTCACTAACCCCTTTTTATTTTCCGCAGCCTATTCCTGCTTGATAATTTCTGGAGGGACCTACAAGCAGCTGGATCCTGTGTGCAGCGGATGAACCCCTGATGTGTGAGGGCTGCTGGCAGGTGTGGGTGCGTGATGCCTTTCCCATGGGCTACTGTGCAGTTACCCGGTGAGTATCGCTCCCCCTGGGGGAAGGAGGGGAGGGTTTGGGCCCTGTGAGGTGTCACTAACCCCTTTTTATTTTCCGCAGCCTATTCCTGCTTGATAATTTCTGGAGGGACCTACAAGCAGCTGGATCCTGTGTGCAGCGGATGAACCCCTGATGTGTGAGGGCTGCTGGCAGGTGTGGGTGCGTGATGCCTTTCCCATGGGCTACTGTGCAGTTACCCGGTGAGTATCGCTCCCCCTGGGGGAAGGAGGGGAGGGTTTGGGCCCTGTGAGGTGTCACTAACCCCTTTTTATTTTCCGCAGCCTATTCCTGCTTGATAATTTCTGGAGGGACCTACAAGCAGCTGGATCCTGTGTGCAGCGGATGAACCCCTGATGTGTGAGGGCTGCTGGCAGGTGTGGGTGCGTGATGCCTTTCCCATGGGCTACTGTGCAGTTACCCGGTGAGTATCGCTCCCCCTGGGGGAAGGAGGGGAGGGTTTGGGCCCTGTGAGGTGTCACTAACCCCTTTTTATTTTCCGCAGCCTATTCCTGCTTGATAATTTCTGGAGGGACCTACAAGCAGCTGGATCCTGTGTGCAGCGGATGAACCCCTGATGTGTGAGGGCTGCTGGCAGGTGTGGGTGCGTGATGCCTTTCCCATGGGCTACTGTGCAGTTACCCGGTGAGTATCGCTCCCCCTGGGGGAAGGAGGGGAGGGTTTGGGCCCTGTGAGGTGTCACTAACCCCTTTTTATTTTCCGCAGCCTATTCCTGCTTGATAATTTCTGGAGGGACCTACAAGCAGCTGGATCCTGTGTGCAGCGGATGAACCCCTGATGTGTGAGGGCTGCTGGCAGGTGTGGGTGCGTGATGCCTTTCCCATGGGCTACTGTGCAGTTACCCGGTGAGTATCGCTCCCCCTGGGGGAAGGAGGGGAGGGTTTGGGCCCTGTGAGGTGTCACTAACCCCTTTTTATTTTCCGCAGCCTATTCCTGCTTGATAATTTCTGGAGGGACCTACAAGCAGCTGGATCCTGTGTGCAGCGGATGAACCCCTGATGTGTGAGGGCTGCTGGCAGGTGTGGGTGCGTGATGCCTTTCCCATGGGCTACTGTGCAGTTACCCGGTGAGTATCGCTCCCCCTGGGGGAAGGAGGGGAGGGTTTGGGCCCTGTGAGGTGTCACTAACCCCTTTTTTTTATTTTCCGCAGCCTATTCCTGCTTGATAATTTCTGGAGGGACCTATAAGCAGCTGGATCCTGTGTGCAGCGGATGAACCCCTGATGTGTGAGGGCTGCTGGCAGGTGTGGGTGCGTGATGCCTTTCCCATGGGCTACTGTGCAGTTACCCGGTGAGTATCGCTCCCCCTGGGGGAAGGAGGGGAGGGTTTGGGCCCTGTGAGGTGTCACTAACCCCTTTTTTTTTATTTTCCGCAGCCTATTCCTGCTTGATAATTTCTGGAGGGACCTACAAGCAGCTGGATCCTGTGTGCAGCGGATGAACCCCTGATGTGTGAGGGCTGCTGGCAGGTGTGGGTGCGTGATGCCTTTCCCATGGGCTACTGTGCAGTTACCCGGTGAGTATCGCTCCCCCTGGGGGAAGGAGGGGAGGGTTTGGGCCCTGTGAGGTGTCACTAACCCCTTTTTATTTTCCGCAGCCTATTCCTGCTTGATAATTTCTGGAGGGACCTACAAGCAGCTGGATTTGCAGTTTCTTTTGCTGGTCTCTGGCCGAGGAAGTCTCCAGCGGGTGAACCCCTAAAGTGAAAAAGACCTGCAGGACCATAGGCTGTACCTGTCATGTGCGAGCACATTCATTAAAACCAAATCTGGGGTGAGTATGGAACTACGTGGGGGACTGGTGGTGGGAGGCTATAGGAGACAGTCACCGATCATTAACCCCTTCTTTCTTCTTTGCAGTTTCTTTTGCTGGTCTGTGGACGGGGAAGTCTCCAGCGGGTGAACCCCTAAAGTGAAAAAGACCTGCAGGACCAAAGGCTGTACCTGTCATGTGCGTGCAGATTCATTAAAACCAAATCTGGGGTGAGTATGGAACTACGTGGGGGACTGGTGGTGGGAGGCTATAGGAGACAGTCACCGATCATTAACCCCTTCTTTCTTCTTTGCAGTTTCTTTTGCTGGTCTCTGGACGGGGAAGTCTCCAGCGGGTGAACCCCTAAAGTGAAAAAGACCTGCAGGACCATAGGCTGTACCTGTCATGTGCGAGCACATTCATTAAAACCAAATCTGGGGTGAGTATGGAACTACGTGGGGGACTGGTGGTGGGAGGCTATAGGAGACAGTCACCGATCATTAACCCCTTCTTTCTTCTTTGCAGTTTCTTTTGCTGGTCTCTGGACGGGGAAGTCTCCAGCGGGTGAACCCCTAAAGTGAAAAAGACCTGCAGGACCATAGGCTGTACCTGTCATGTGCGAGCACATTCATTAAAACCAAATCTGGGGTGAGTATGGAACTACGTGGGGGACTGGTGGTGGGAGGCTATAGGAGACAGTCACCGATCATTAACCCCTTCTTTCTTCTTTGCAGTTTCTTTTGCTGGTCTGTGGACGGGGAAGTCTCCAGCGGGTGAACCCCTAAAGTGAAAAAGACCTGCAGGACCAAAGGCTGTACCTGTCATGTGCGTGCAGATTCATTAAAACCAAATCTGGGGTGAGTATGGAACTACGTGGGGGACTGGTGGTGGGAGGCTATAGGAGACAGTCACCAATCATTAACCCCTTCTTTCTTCTTTGCAGTTTCTTTTGCTGGTCTCTGGACGGGGAAGTCTCCAGCGGGTGAACCCCTAAAGTGAAAAAGACCTGCAGGACCATAGGCTGTACCTGTCATGTGCGAGCACATTCATTAAAACCAAATCTGGGGTGAGTATGGAACTACGTGGGGGACTGGTGGTGGGAGGCTATAGGAGACAGTCACCGATCATTAACCCCTTCTTTCTTCTTTGCAGTTTCTTTTGCTGGTCTGTGGACGGGGAAGTCTCCAGCGGGTGAACCCCTAAAGTGAAAAAGACCTGCAGGACCAAAGGCTGTACCTGTCATGTGCGTGCACATTCATTAAAACCAAATCTGGGGTGAGTATGGAACTACGTGGGGGACTGGTGGTGGGAGGCTATAGGAGACAGTCACCGATCATTAACCCCTTCTTTCTTCTTTGCAGTTTCTTTTGCTGGTCTCTGGACGGGGAAGTCTCCAGCGGGTGAACCCCTAAAGTGAAAAAGACCTGCAGGACCATAGGCTGTACCTGTCATGTGCGAGCACATTCATTAAAACCAAATCTGGGGTGAGTATGGAACTACGTGGGGGACTGGTGGTGGGAGGCTATAGGAGACAGTCACCGATCATTAACCCCTTCTTTCTTCTTTGCAGTTTCTTTTGCTGGTCTCTGGACGGGGAAGTCTCCAGCGGGTGAACCCCTAAAGTGAAAAAGACCTGCAGGACCATAGGCTGTACCTGTCATGTGCGAGCACATTCATTAAAACCAAATCTGGGGTGAGTATGGAACTACGTGGGGGACTGGTGGTGGGAGGCTATAGGAGACAGTCACCGATCATTAACCCCTTCTTTCTTCTTTGCAGTTTCTTTTGCTGGTCTGTGGACGGGGAAGTCTCCAGCGGGTGAACCCCTAAAGTGAAAAAGACCTGCAGGACCAAAGGCTGTACCTGTCATGTGCGTGCAGATTCATTAAAACCAAATCTGGGGTGAGTATGGAACTACGTGGGGGACTGGTGGTGGGAGGCTATAGGAGACAGTCACCGATCATTAACCCCTTCTTTCTTCTTTGCAGTTTCTTTTGCTGGTCTCTGGACGGGGAAGTCTCCAGCGGGTGAACCCCTAAAGTGTACAGGACCTGCAGGACCAAAGGCTGTACCTGTCATGTGCGTGCAAGGTGTTAAGTAATGTTGTTTCTCATCAATAAATTTTACATGTTTATTCACCTCTCGTCCATGAAACCAGTTCATGTCAAATGGAATATAGCTAGCTTGAGTTTGTGTTTGATTTTGGTAGAGCTTTTAAACTATTGAAAATAGTGATAAATCAATCAATTATATGGTCAAATCTAAGTTATCTAAGCTATGGGAACACTCTCCCAAAATCATTTGCTTTCTGAAACTATCACCCTGTAATAGGCCCAGAAATTCGCTTTTTGGATCAATCACTTCTGTTATGAGATGGCGGGGATTGCTCCCAATATTTCACTGAGACACCTTCAGAAATCTATTTAGGTGTATTTGGCAAGAATGACATATTTAAGGAAAAGCTTAGAAATAGGAGTATCAGTGAAATATAAACCCAAAAAGTACTTGGTGTAAACCGGCACCAATCTGGAAACTCCTAGCTTGTATGCATGTAAAACAAAAAAAAAAACCTTAATATTTATCTGACACTGACCCTTTTTCATTTTTTTCAGTCGTTTCAAAAGAAAATGGTTCACAACTGAAAAATGGAATAATACTCATCTGATACCTTTTTAATAACATTCAGAAGCAAGAAAGCAGTCAATATATTTGAAAAACTTTATTTAACTTTTTTTCACATGTTAAATTCCGAAATAAATTAATACCATGGTAAAGACTTTCCCGTTGTCAATTCTTAATCCTTACCGTCGGTATAACCTGCAAAAAAGGAGAGCAAAGTTTTGAAATTGGTATCCAAAACCAATTTGGGACAAGATGCGACTTGCAAGCTGTGGGCACCGGATGCAGAGTAAGCGTTGTGGTAACGCACAAGCCAGCCACACTTCAAATGCGCCTGGTCTGTGCGTTAGCACAAGGGACAAGATGCGAGTTGCAAGCTGTGGGCACCGGATGCAGAGTAAGCGTTGTGGTAACGCACAAGCCAGCCACACTTCAAATGCGCCTGGTCTGTGCGTTAGCACAAGGGACAAGATGCGACTTGCAAGCTGTGGGCACCGGATGCAGAGTAAGCGTTGTGGTAACGCACAAGCCAGCCACACTTCAAATGCGCCTGGTCTGGGCGTTAGCACAAGGGACAAGATGCGAGTTGCAAGCTGTGGGCACCGGATGCAGAGTAAGCGTTGTGGTAACGCACAAGCCAGCCACACTTCAAATGCGCCTGGTCTGTGCGTTAGCACAAGGGACAAGATGCGAGTTGCAAGCTGTGGGCACCGGATGCAGAGTAAGCGTTGTGGTAACGCACAAGCCAGCCACACTTCAAATGCGCCTGGTCTGTGCGTTAGCACAAGGGACAAGATGCGAGTTGCAAGCTGTGGGCACCGGATGCAGAGTAAGCGTTGTGGTAACGCACAAGCCAGCCACACTTCAAATGCGCCTGGTCTGGGCGTTAGCACAAGGGACAAGATGCGAGTTGCAAGCTGTGGGCACCGGATGCAGAGTAAGCGTTGTGGTAACGCACAAGCCAGCCACACTTCAAATGCGCCTGGTCTGTGCGTTAGCACAAGGGACAAGATGCGAGTTGCAAGCTGTGGGCACCGGATGCAGAGTAAGCGTTGTGGTAACGCACAAGCCAGCCACACTTCAAATGCGCCTGGTCTGTGCGTTAGCACAAGATGCGACTTGCAAGCTGTGGGCACCGGATGCAGAGTAAGCGTTGTGGTAACGCACAAGCCAGCCACACTTCAAATGCGCCTGGTCTGTGCGTTAGCACAAGGGACAAGATGCGACTTGCAAGCTGTGGGCACCGGATGCAGAGTAAGCGTTGTGGTAACGCACAAGCCAGCCACACTTCAAATGCGCCTGGTCTGGGCGTTAGCACAAGGGACAAGATGCGAGTTGCAAGCTGTGGGCACCGGATGCAGAGTAAGCGTTGTGGTAACGCACAAGCCAGCCACACTTCAAATGCGCCTGGTGTGTGCGTTAGCACAAGGGACAAGATGCGAGTTGCAAGCTGTGGGCACCGGATGCAGAGTAAGCGTTGTGGTAACGCACAAGCCAGCCACACTTCAAATGCGCCTGGTCTGGGCGTTAGCACAAGGGACAAGATTTGGGGACAAGATAGATTAGAGGGTGCACTTGGGTATTACTCACCAATAGGTATGTAGCTTTGGCATTCTCCCCGTTTTGGATTTTAGGAGTTGAAAATCAATTTCCAATGCACTGCCCCTGAAAAATTGACAAAAAAAAAATGGTGTTTGCACTGGGTGTAATTTTAATAAATATGAACAAATGGTTTAAAGGTTGCATTGCAAGGGTAGAAATGTGGGATCAGATTGCTCTTTTTATGGCCCATTATTACATCCACCATATGTAAGGAGCTTTCATCATTTCCCTACAATTATCAATGCATGCACGCGCATGCATTGCATAACTGTTACGCCCAACTCCTTAGTGAACACAGCTGTAGAAAAAATTTGCAAGGGTTAAATAATCATAAGAAAAGACAAACTGAAAGTAGGAGAAAAGAAAGCTTTGTATATTAACATAAAAACAAACAACATGTAAAATAAATGGAAATATACGACCGTGTTCACTGTGCAGGGTCCTCCTCCGCCGGTCCCGGCCTTTGGGCGGTTGAAGCTCGAGCAGGAGATGTGCGATGTGGTGGCGTCCTTGGTCTTTGGCTGGAGGGTGGAGGAGGTGGATACATTCCAGCGTAGCCTTGGTATGCCTGAGAAGATCCAGCCCACGATGTTTGGAGATGCGCAGGCTCTTGATGCCGACTTGATGAAGATGGTGGCATCCACGGTGAAGGGGTGGCTCTCGCTGGTTGTCCCACGTTGTCCGGATTGTATCTCTGCTGCAGGGAACTGGCGATCATCATGCAGCTTGCCGCAATTTGTGTCTGGCAGGTGGAAATTTGTCTCAGGGTCTCCTGTTGACACGCTGCATTCTCAACCAACTTGTAGATCCCGGTCATCATCACCTGGTTATCCTCTCGACGTCGGCGTTCGGATTCCACCCAGTCTTCATGCCGTCTTCGCTCTATTTCGGCCCAATCCTCCTGGCGTCTTCGCTCGATGTCGGACATCGTTGTGGCCAGTGTGTCACAACTGAAGGGCTGGATGAAGTCGTGTGGTGTGTAGCAACCGGAGACGGACCAGAGGAGGAAGGATTAAATCGTGCAGGTTTAATAATAGAATTCATAAATGAAATAAAACACACTTGAATACTTTCTTAAAGTGGCAGTTAGTGGTAATAAGACTTGAGCCAGCACGGCACTTTGAAAGAAGAAAAAGTTCATAGAAACAATAACAGTTCACATACTGCGGACAGCAGGCTGGGGTCTTGAGAAATGAAGAAATCCGGAAAGAGAATGTACTTGATGGTAATGAGGGATCCTTGAAGACTGAAAGAAGCTGGATGATGACAAAAGAATGGGAAGTTGCTTGGAAGCAGACGGCTTGAAGGGCTTAGGCCAGGACGCTCAGGGATGCAGGCAGAGACCAGACTGTGGAGAGAACTGGCTGGGGTTAAGCTGAATCGAGTCCAACACAGAGCACTGAAGCAAGGCACCAAGTCAGGAGAGGTGAGTCAGAGAGCCGGAGTCAGCTGGGAGCTGTGAACGCCTCTGGAGACTCTTTGTACTGACACTGAACAGGCCTAGGCAGATCCCCTATATCCCTAGAGGGCGGCTGCCATTGGCTGTCAGGTCAGTATGGGCGGAAACCTCAGACAAGGACCAATCTGCTATTTGCCCTTAACCAAGATGGCGGCGCCGGCCTCCCGGCGCCCTTACAGCACATACCGCTACACTTGCCGGCGTCCCACGCTGCCTGCTGCCCACCAGACTGCCGCTGCCTGCTGCCACTGAACTGGAGACCACTACACGCTAGCCGACGGCGGGCGCGAACGGGTGAGTAGTAAGCCCGCCGCGCACCGCCGCGGCTGAGTGTGACAGTACCCCCCCCTTTCTGGGTGACCCCAGGGCACCTACGCACCTTGTGTGGATTCCTTTGAAAGAATTGTCTCACCAGACGGGGAGCATGGAGATCTGCAGCATCAACCCAGGAATTCTCTTCAGGACCGAATCCAAGCCACTCTACCAGATACTGAAGATGGGTATTGCGGCAACGTGAGTCGATAATGCGCTTCACCTCGAACTCTGTCTCTCTCTCTGAGCCAATCTTGGGCGGTTTAGGCACCTTTTTCTGATATAAGTTCAGTCGTAAAGGTTTCAAAAGAGACACGTGAAAAGAGTTTGATATCTTTAAGGAAGAAGGGAGCTGTAGTCTGTAGGCCACCGGATTAATTACCTGAGTGATTGGGTACGGCCCGATGAACCGAGGAGCCAGCTTCATGGATGGTAACCGAAGGCGTATATGGCGGGTAGACAGCCATACTCGATCTCCAACCTTCAACTTAGGAGCCGCTCTTCTTTTCCTGTCTGCCATCCTTTTATATCGAGCGGATGCTTTGAGGAGAGTGGTATGGACGTCTGACCAGATCTTTGCAAACCGTTGTAGGGAAGAAGCAGCTGCAGGGACATCGGGCAATGATAGATCTGAAAACTCTGGAGATCGGGGATGTTTGCCAAAGACAGTAAAAAAGGGAGTGGTGCCGGAGGATGAATGATAGGAATTGTTGTGCGCAAACTCCGCCCAAGGCAGAAGGTCTACCCAGTCGTCTTGAGAGGAAGAGATGAATAAACGAATGAAGGCTTCCAAGTCCTGGTTGACACGTTCTGTCTGCCCGTTGGTTTGTGGGTGGAAAGCAGTGGAGAACTTGAGCTTGACTTGTACAGCGGAACATAGGGCCCTCCAAAACTTTGCGACGAACTGCACGCCACGGTCAGATATAATTTCTTTGGGCAACCCATGGAGTTTGAAGATGGTGGAAATGAAGAGCTGAGCCAACACTGGAGCAGATGGAAGGCCTTTCAATGGGAAGAAGTGCACCATCTTTGAAAACCGGTCAACCACCACCCAAATTACTGTGTGCCCTTTGGAGGGAGGAAGTTCGCAGATAAAGTCCATAGACAGGTGGGACCATGGTTCTGTTGGTATGGCTAGAGGTAGAAGAGGACCGACAGGAGACGTTCTGGAGGACTTATGCTGAGCGCACTTTACACAGGAGGCGACAAAGGTGGTTACATCACGACGAATGGTAGGCCACCAGTATGAACGCAACAGGAACATTAAGGTCTTCTGTGCCCCGGTATGCCCTGCGAAACGGGAAGCGTGTGCCCAGGACAGCACTCTCTTTCGGAGACTGAGGGGAACGAAGGTCTTGCCTGGTGGAGGTGAAGGCTGGACTGTTACTTGAGCAAAGACCAGAGGATCGAGGATGGGTCGAGGAGGAGTGTCAAGATCAGCTGAAGTTTCAAAAGAGCGTGAAAGAGCATCGGCCTTGGCATTCATCGTCCCGGGTCTGAATCTGATTTGGAAATCGAAGCGTTCGAAGAACATGGCCCAGCGGGCTTGACGAGCTGTAAGACATTGGGCGTGCTTGAGGAATGAGAGATTCTTATGATCGGAGTACACAGTAATTTTATGTCGTGCCCCCTCCAGGAGGTACCGCCACTCCTCCAACGCAGATTTGACTGCCAGTAACTCCTGCTCTCCAATGGGGTAATTCTTTTCTGCTGGAAGAAACTTCTTGGAGAAGAAGGCACAGGGATGAAGCACCTGGTCCTCCCCTCTCTGCGACAAGATTGCCCCCACCCCCTCTGAGGATGCGTCCACCTCAAGAATAAAGGGTTTGTCGAGGTTTGGCTGAAGAAGGATTGGGGCGGAGACAAAAGCATCCTTTAGTTGTTGGAAGGCTTGGGAGGCCTCAGGTGACCACTGACTCGGATCAGAACCCTTGCGGGTTAGAGCTGTAAGAGGTGCAGCAAGGGTGGAGAAGTTCCGGATGAAACGACGATAGTAATTTGAAAAGCCCAGGAACCTCTGGATGCCTTTGAGCGTTGTGGGCGCTGTCCAGTCTAAGATGGCTCTTACTTTTTCTGGATCCATCTCTATCCCAGTGCTGGAGAGGATGTGGCCAAGGAATGGAATGGAAGTGACCTCAAAGACGCACTTGTCTAGTTTGCAGAATAATTTATTTTGGCGAAGGCGCCGCAAGACCTCAGCTACTGTTTGCCGATGGAGATGGAGGTTAGACGAGAAGATGAGGATGTCATCGAGATACACCACGATGGAATGATATAGTAAATCTCGAAATATGTCATTTACAAATTGTTGGAAGACGGCTGGAGCGTTGCAAAGACCAAATGGCATCACCAGGTATTCGTAGTGGCCATCTCGGGTGTTGAAAGCCGTCTTCCACTCATCTCCAGATCGGATACGGATCAAGTTATACGCCCCTCTTAAATCCAGTTTAGTAAAGATGGAAGCCCCTCGGATTTTGTCGAATAATTCGGTGATAAGAGGTAAAGGATAGCGGTTCTTGATTGTGATATCGTTCAGGCCCCTGTAATCGATACACGGCCGGAGGGTTCCATCTTTTTTTTTTCACAAAGAAAAACCCCGCTCCGGCTGGTGAAGTGGACGGGCGAATGAACCCCTTATCCAAGTTTTCTCGAATGTAGTCAGACATGACTTTGGTCTCCGGCAGAGACAAGGGGTAGATGCGGCCCCGCGGTGGGAACTTCCCAGGTATCAACTCTATCGGACAGTCCCAGGAACGATGAGGCGGCAGGGTATCGGCACCTCCCTTGCTGAAGACGTCAGAAAAAGAAAGATATGGTGTGGGTAACGACAAGGGTGGAGCTGATGAAGACAAAAGACTGGGACCTCCTACTTCTTGAGGATTAGTTTGATGGAGTGGAATGACACGAGGCATGCAAGTAGTTAGGCAGTTCGTACCCCAGGCTGTGATCTCCATACTGGTCCAATCAATGTGAGGGTTGTGCTTAGTAAGCCATGGTAGGCCCAGGACTACCTGGTGTGAGGATTGAGGAAGGACAAAAAATTCAAGAGTCTCTTGATGTAAGGCACCGATGAGAACTGTCACTGGATCGGTTTGAAGGGTGATTTGCCCACTGCTGATGCGACTCCCATCTACTGCAGTGAGGGCCAACGGATGGGCCAAAGGTTGCACCGTCAAGGAATGTTGCTGGACGAAAGAAGAAGAAAGGAAGTTCCCGGCTGCTCCGGAATCTAGTAGAGCCTGGATCTTGATTTTTCCCTGAGGGCACACAAGGGTAACAGGAATGGTGGGCACAGTTGAAGAGGGAGATGAAAGCAGGACTCCTAACCTGACCTCCCTCGGGGAGGTTAGGAGCGGTCGTTTCCCGGACGCAGTGGACAGGAAGCCAACAGATGAGCGGAAGAACCGCAGTACATGCATAGATTCTCACGACGTCTACGGGACTTTTCCTCCACGGAAAGCCGAGAGCGGTTGATCTGCATGGGTTCGTCTGGTGGTGTGGTTGTGGAAGGCCCAGATCTAGGAACAGGAACAGCGTTGGTGGTGAGACGAGGGCGGAGACGATCGGAGCGATTTCTCTCTAGTTGACGCTCCTGCATCCGTAGATCAACTTTGTTGCACAAGGAGATGAGTTCAGCCAAAGTAGCAGGAGAGTCATGGGTAGTTAATTCGTCCTTGATACGACCTGCCAGCCCATTCCAGAAGGCGGAGATGAGAGCCTCTTCGTTCCACTTTAATTCCGAAGCCAGAGTCTGGAACTGCACAGCATATTGTCCCACTGAACGACTACCCTGGCGAATCCTCAGGATCTCAGTAGCGGCAGACGACACTCTGCCAGGTTCATCAAAGATGCGACGGAAAGAGGTAATAAAAGCTTCATAGTCATTGAGCAGGGGATCAGCACGTTCCCAGAGAGGGGACACCCAGTCCAAAGCCGACCCTGCCAGGAGAGACACAATATAAGCCACCTTTGCCTTGGAAGTAGGAAAGTGAGAAGACTGTAAGGTGAAATGCACATCGCATTGGTTCAGAAACCCACGGCATCCTTTCGGAGAACCATCATATTTGCTGGGGGTTGGTAATTGCATGTGATGAGGAACTATTGGTCCAGGTGTAGAAACAGGGACTGGAACCTCTGGAGCTGAAGCCACAGAAACTGAGGGAGCCGTCTGGGGCGGAGCCAAGACCTGAAGGAATTGAGCCACTTGACGTTGGGTAGCCTCCACTTGCTCCAGACGAGCCATGATGCTGTGAAGTGCGTCCGCCATGGAAGCCTGTTCTTCACCCGACTCCATCGGGTCAGTACAAACTGTCACAACTGAAGGGCTGGATGAAGTCGTGTGGTGTGTAGCAACCGGAGACGGACCAGAGGAGGAAGGATTAAATCGTGCAGGTTTAATAATAGAATTCATAAATGAAATAAAACACACTTGAATACTTTCTTAAAGTGGCAGTTAGTGGTAATAAGACTTGAGCCAGCACGGCACTTTGAAAGAAGAAAAAGTTCATAGAAACAATAACAGTTCACATACTGCGGACAGCAGGCTGGGGTCTTGAGAAATGAAGAAATCCGGAAAGAGAATGTACTTGATGGTAATGAGGGATCCTTGAAGACTGAAAGAAGCTGGATGATGACAAAAGAATGGGAAGTTGCTTGGAAGCAGACGGCTTGAAGGGCTTAGGCCAGGACGCTCAGGGATGCAGGCAGAGACCAGACTGTGGAGAGAACTGGCTGGGGTTAAGCTGAATCGAGTCCAACACAGAGCACTGAAGCAAGGCACCAAGTCAGGAGAGGTGAGTCAGAGAGCCGGAGTCAGCTGGGAGCTGTGAACGCCTCTGGAGACTCTTTGTACTGACACTGAACAGGCCTAGGCAGATCCCCTATATCCCTAGAGGGCGGCTGCCATTGGCTGTCAGGTCAGTATGGGCGGAAACCTCAGACAAGGACCAATCTGCTATTTGCCCTTAACCAAGATGGCGGCGCCGGCCTCCCGGCGCCCTTACAGCACATACCGCTACACTTGCCGGCGTCCCACGCTGCCTGCTGCCCACCAGACTGCCGCTGCCTGCTGCCACTGAACTGGAGACCACTACACGCTAGCCGACGGCGGGCGCGAACGGGTGAGTAGTAAGCCCGCCGCGCACCGCCGCGGCTGAGTGTGACACAGTGTTTCAAGATGCTTCTCCATGGCTGTCATCCTCTGCTCCATCATGATCCGGTACTGGTTCTGGTGATCTTCTATTTCAGATGCCAATTGCCGGACTCTATGGACGCGCGTTGGAGCCTGTTCTCTCTGGATGTCCTCCACGAGCTGCATTCCGGCTATAAAAAAAAAGGACAAGATAAATAAATTTTATCCATTTCACACAATGTAATCTTTAAAAAAATAAAAAAAAACCACAAGGTTACAAACAAATGGCAAAAGCTTACAATCCATCAGTGGTGGTCTGGTGGGATCCACCTCCTCCTCATCTTCAGACACTTCCTCGATGTCCTGGATGGAATGATGATAACTTGGAAGCTGATGGGCCAATCCTCCACTTGCTGTAGATCCTTCTTCACCCAGTGGGGTTTGCAAGCTGCTGTCTTCAAATCCTTGAGAGGTGTCTTCTGTTTGAATGGACGATTCAAACTGACTGATCGAGTACAGATCCAGGGTGATGGTCTCTTCCTGTGTTGACTGTTCTTCAGCCGGTTGGCTTACATGGGTGTCTTCTGTTCGATCTTCAGCAACGACAACTGTTGAAATGAAAATATACATTTTAGAACATTGCAAAATAATTTTAGAGAGAGCAAAGTAGTACAAATAATTACCCTGCTCCTGAGTTTGCGAAGGTGCTGTTTCTGCTGGTGTTGTCTTCCGTCTTCTTCGTTGCGCAGGTGGAATTTGCGCTTCGATAGCGTTCAACACTTCTGCTCTGCGGACATTGGACTCCACAGAGCCTGGAACACCTTCCACCATGATTGGATTCATGTGTTCCTGGATGGCTCGTTCCCACGGCTGCCATGAAACTTGTAATGGTGGTCCGCCTCCAGTCCCAATTAGATGTTGCCTGACTTGGCCCATCTTCCGTTTTGTGTGCCGTCGACAATCATTGTATCGTTTGTGGCATTTGTCGATCGACCTGACGTTGCCACTCACTGCTGTAATCTAAGATGCAAAACATCACATTATAAACAATCAAATAATGCACTTTTTTAAATGGATTTATTTTAATAAAAAAAAAGCAATGAACCTTCTCTGCAATCGAGGCCCATATTCTTTTACGCTCTTTACCGCTCGTTTCCTGTCTTCTTTGTCCACACAGTTGGTCATAGAACTTGTGGACCATTTCAACCAGCACGTTGCTTTCTGCAGTAGTGAACGGGATGCTCTCTTCTTCTCCCTCGGCAAGTTGGTCTAGGGGAACCTTTTTTTTCCTGCCAGGTTTCTTTCTCGCTACGGGTGGTTGGACCCCAGAACCACTGGGTTGTTCGTCCAGTGTTCTGTCTGTTGCCTTTAAAAAACAAACAGTGTCAGCAAAATTACACATAGATTTAGCATATATTAAACATTAACTTCATGATGTATTAAGTATTTGGCCACGCCCCTTTCCGTCATATGTTGTTCGCCTGCATCTTTCTGCGTTTCAGCAAAGAGAACTGCAAAATGCCGGCGATAACCGGAAATTATCACGGACTGTATTCATATCTGAGCTGGGAACCCCAGACTGCTGTATATAGGGGACATCACAGGGCTGTATGTCGGACAATAATAGGATGTTATACTGAATAATCCAAACAGGTTATTCAATTAAGATGAGTATGTGTGCTACTGGAGGGAAATATTCCCTCATGTTATGTAAATGGCTGTACTATGTTCCCTAAGCTTTGTATACTGTATCCCATACTGCTACATATGCATATGAAGGCAAGAAGAGCGTTTTTTGAACACAAGAGAAACTGGGAGGATAAGCGTTGCCCGTGGTTACGTCACTGCCTCCTGGTTATGTAGTTAGTAAACTGTGATGGTAGCATGAATAAGGGATTTGCTACAATGAAGTTAATTATGGCAGTCTTCCCGAATGCTTAATACCTAAAGAATATAAGTGTATATCTAGAGTCAAATGGTCCGGTTAGAAGCGACCAAAAGCTTAGATTAGAATCTGTTTAGTTTGTGTATATTTTTTTGGTTCTGGGATCAATGGGCCTCTTTATATATCATGCAACCACACCCAGCATAGGAAGGGTTAAAAATTCCAGAGGGTGGTGGAGAGGGGTGCCTTTGGGATTTAAGTGGGTGTTTGCAGGGAGAGAGAGGCAGAGAAGTGTCCGAGCGTCAGCGCTGGGAGTTGTGGACTTGCGTGTCCTGGCCATCTGATGTTAATCTGAAGGATAACATGGTAAGGTTCTGATAACGTGAATAATACTGATGACCTTTCTGTATATAATGTATATAGACTTTAAATGCTGATTTTACATGTAGAACCCGTGTGTAAAATAAAGGTAATACTTTGGTATCTTTGCTATTGTTTATTCCTGTGCAATCTTTGGAACTAGGAGTGACCCCGGGGCTCTGCGTGAGGCTTAAGTCGCGCTGCGCTGCTGCATGATCCCGGGATCTTCACACTGGTTGCCAGGGGGGGGGGGGGTTCAGCAGAGTAGGTGAGCAGGCTATCAACGCGGCGGGGGACTGGACCAGCTGACACGCTGATCTAAGTCAAATTTGCATCATCCGTTACCCCGCCACCCTGACAGTGCGCAGATCTACTCTGCTGAGAGCGGCTGTTACAGCATCCTATCCTGTCCCCACCCCCCCCCACTGCTCTCAACAGCAGACTTAGGATGCAGAGTTTGAAAAGTTAACCTGCTCTCATGCAGGGTTCGTGATGCGCAGCAGCAGCAAAATATATAAAACCTACAGTCATCGGCGTCCGGTGGCCACTGTTTAATGGGTCCCGGCGCCCACTTTTAGGGTAAAATACGCGCTAGTGCGTTGTTGCGAAACCTGTCTATTCATCAAGTTTTAAAGAAGTTACCTGTGTCCTTCTCCTTTTAGTTGTTTGTCTTGATTGAGGTGTTCCTTCTCGATCTCCATGCTCCATGTCGTCCTGCACCGGCCGGCCAGGGTTACTTGTGGATATCCTATCACCATCTTCCTCCCTTGTAGTCATCTCCACTGGACTCGTCTCACCTGAAAAAGAAAGAAGAGGGGAAAGGGGTTCCACGGTCCTTGTCCGATGAGACATTCCTGTGGAATATAAACACAGATAAAGCAATATTAATTTACATTTTTGTACCTTTACTGTGCAATTAACCTACCTTAAGAAAATTTTGTGAAAATGACACTTAGGGGCGAGGCGAACCAGTCATTTTAAAATGGGAACTCACGACCACGCCCAAAGCATGAAGGGCACCCACCACAACACTCCAGCACCCCAAACAAGCATGCAGCATGGCCGCACATGTCACCCACACATGATCAACACCAAAAAAAACCCCAAACAGGCAATTTTGAGAAAATGACACTTAGGGGCAAGGCGAACCCAAGTGGGGTGCAAGGTGCAGGCATGCTAGTCAGGGATGCTGGGGTGTAGTGGGGGGGATCCCGACATGCTATGTTCGTGACCCAGGGCCCCCATTTTAAAATGGCTGCAGGTTTTTTTTTTTTTTTTCCTTTTTTTTTGGCTGCAGTCATTTTAAAATGGGGACTCACGACCACGCCCAAAGCATGAAGGGCACCCACCACAACACTCCAGCACCCCAAACAAGCATGCAGCATGGCCGCACATGGCACCCACACATGATCAACACCAAAAAAAACCCCAAACAGGCAATTTTGAGAAAATGACACTTAGGGGCGAGGCGAACCCAAGTGGGGTGCAAGGTGCAGGCATGCTAGTCAGGGATGCTGGGGTGTAGTGGGGGGGAACCCGACATGCTATGTTCGTGACCCAGGGCCCCCATTTTAAAATGGCTGAAGTTTTTTTTTTTTTTCCTTTTTTTTTTGGCTGCAGTCATTTTAAAATGGGGACTCACGACCACGCCCAAAGCATGAAGGGCACCCACCACAACACTCCAGCACCCCAAACAAGCATGCAGCATGGCCGCACATGGCACCCACACATGATCAACACCAAAAAAAACCCCAAACAGGCAATTTTGAGAAAATGACACTTAGGGGCGAGGCGAACCCAAGTGGGGTGCAAGGTGCAGGCATGCTAGTCAGGGATGCTGGGGTGTAGTGGGGGGGATCCCGACATGCTATGTTCGTGACCCAGGGCCCCCATTTTAAAATGGCTGCAGGTTTTTTTTTTTTTTTTCCTTTTTTTTTGGCTGCAGTCATTTTAAAATGGGGACTCACGACCACGCCCAAAGCATGAAGGGCACCCACCACAACACTCCAGCACCCCAAACAAGCATGCAGCATGGCCGCACATGTCACCCACACATGATCAACACCAAAAAAAACCCCAAACAGGCAATTTTGAGAAAATGACACTTAGGGGCGAGGCGAACCCAAGTGGGGTGCAAGGTGCAGGCATGCTAGTCAGGGATGCTGGGGTGTAGTGGGGGGGATCCCGACATGCTATGTTCGTGACCCAGGGCCCCCATTTTAAAATGGCTGCAGGTTTTTTTTTTTTTTCCTTTTTTTTTTGGCTGCAGTCATTTTAAAATGGGGACTCACGACCACGCCCAAAGCATGAAGGGCACCCACCACAACACTCCAGCACCCCAAACAAGCATGCAGCATGGCCGCACATGGCACCCACACATGATCAACACCAAAAAAAACCCCAAACAGGCAATTTTGAGAAAATGACACTTAGGGGCGAGGCGAACCCAAGTGGGGTGCAAGGTGCAGGCATGCTAGTCAGGGATGCTGGGGTGTAGTGGGGGGGATCCCGACATGCTATGTTCGTGACCCAGGGCCCCCATTTTAAAATGGCTGCAGGTTTTTTTTTTTTTTTTTTCCTTTTTTTTTTGGCTGCAGTCATTTTAAAATGGGGACTCACGACCACGCCCAAAGCATGAAGGGCACCCACCACAACACTCCAGCACCCCAAACAAGCATGCAGCATGGCCGCACATGGCACCCACACATGATCAACACCAAAAAAAACCCCAAACAGGCAATTTTGAGAAAATGACACTTAGGGGCGAGGCGAACCCAAGTGGGGTGCAAGGTGCAGGCATGCTAGTCAGGGATGCTGGGGTGTAGTGGGGGGGATCCCGACATGCTATGTTCGTGACCCAGGGCCCCCATTTTAAAATGGCTGCAGGTTTTTTTTTTTTTTTTTCCTTTTTTTTTTGGCTGCAGTCATTTTAAAATGGGGACTCACGACCACGCCCAAAGCATGAAGGGCACCCACCACAACACTCCAGCACCCCAAACAAGCATGCAGCATGGCCGCACATGGCACCCACACATGATCAACACCAAAAAAAACCCCAAACAGGCAATTTTGAGAAAATGACACTTAGGGGCGAGGCGAACCCAAGTGGGGTGCAAGGTGCAGGCATGCTAGTCAGGGATGCTGGGGTGTAGTGGGGGGGATCCCGACATGCTATGTTCGTGACCCAGGGCCCCCATTTTAAAATGGCTGCAGGTTTTTTTTTTTTTTTTCCTTTTTTTTTGGCTGCAGTCATTTTAAAATGGGGACTCACGACCACGCCCAAAGCATGAAGGGCACCCACCACAACACTCCAGCACCCCAAACAAGCATGCAGCATGGCCGCACATGGCACCCACACATGATCAACACCAAAAAAAACCCCAAACAGGCAATTTTGAGAAAATGACACTTAGGGGCGAGGCGAACCCAAGTGGGGTGCAAGGTGCAGGCATGCTAGTCAGGGATGCTGGGGTGTAGTGGGGGGGATCCCGACATGCTATGTTCGTGACCCAGGGCCCCCATTTTAAAATGGCTGCAGGTTTTTTTTTTTTTTCCTTTTTTTTTGGCTGCAGTCATTTTAAAATGGGAACTCACGACCACGCCCAAAGCATGAAGGGCACCCACCACAACACTCCAGCACCCCAAACAAGCATGCAGCATGGCCGCACATGGCACCCACACATGATCAACACCAAAAAAAACCCCAAACAGGCAATTTTGAGAAAATGACACTTAGGGGCGAGGCGAACCCAAGTGGGGTGCAAGGTGCAGGCATGCTAGTCAGGAATGCTGGGGTGTAGTGGGGGGGATCCCGACATGCTATGTTCGTGACCCAGGGCCCCCATTTTAAAATGGCTGCAGGTTTTTTTTTTTTCCTTTTTTTTTGGCTGCAGTCATTTTAAAATGGGGACTCACGACCACGCCCAAAGCATGAAGGGCACCCACCACAACACTCCAGCACCCCAAACAAGCATGCAGCATGGCCGCACATGGCACCCACACATGATCAACACCAAAAAAAACCCCAAAAAGGCAATTTTGAGAAAATGACACTTAGGGGCGAGGCGAACCCAAGTGGGGTGCAAGGTGCAGGCATGCTAGTCAGGGATGCTGGGGTGTAGTGGGGGGGATCCCGACATGCTATGTTCGTGACCCAGGGCCCCCATTTTAAAATGGCTGCAGGTTTTTTTTTTTTTTTTTCCTTTTTTTTTTGGCTGCAGTCATTTTAAAATGGGGACTCACGACCACGCCCAAAGCATGAAGGGCACCCACCACAACACTCCAGCACCCCAAACAAGCATGCAGCATGGCCGCACATGGCACCCACACATGATCAACACCAAAAAAAACCCCAAACAGGCAATTTTGAGAAAATGACACTTAGGGGCGAGGCGAACCCAAGTGGGGTGCAAGGTGCAGGCATGCTAGTCAGGGATGCTGGGGTGTAGTGGGGGGGATCCCGACATGCTATGTTCGTGACCCAGGGCCCCCATTTTAAAATGGCTGCAGGTTTTTTTTTTTTTCCTTTTTTTTTTGGCTGCAGTCATTTTAAAATGGGGACTCACGACCACGCCCAAAGCATGAAGGGCACCCACCACAACACTCCAGCACCCCAAACAAGCATGCAGCATGGCCGCACATGGCACCCACACATGATCAACACCAAAAAAAACCCCAAACAGGCAATTTTGAGAAAATGACACTTAGGGGCGAGGCGAACCCAAGTGGGGTGCAAGGTGCAGGCATGCTAGTCAGGGATGCTGGGGTGTAGTGGGGGGGATCCCGACATGCTATGTTCGTGACCCAGGGCCCCCATTTTAAAATGGCTGCAGGTTTTTTTTTTTTTTTCCTTTTTTTTTTGGCTGCAGTCATTTTAAAATGGGGACTCACGACCACGCCCAAAGCATGAAGGGCACCCACCACAACACTCCAGCACCCCAAACAAGCATGCAGCATGGCTGCACATTGCACCAAGCACAGTAAAAAAAAAAAAAATAAAACACTCAAGCAAAAAAAAGTTTAAAACCCCCCCAAAAAACGGGGGGCACACATACTGCAAACAAACAAACACTCACCCACCCCATACAACAAAGCCCCATAGCATTGCAGTACAAACACATCACAATACTCACCTGCAAAAGAAAATATGCACTCCACTCCACTCCACGCTCCACGCTCCACGCTCCAGGCTCCAGGCACTGCTCACTGCTCACTGCTCACTGCTCTCTGCTCTCTGCTCTCTGCTCTCTGCACGTGTTCAGGGAGAACTATTAGCTGCAGCAACTCACTCCACCCCTGCTGAAAGCTAATAGCAGAGCTGCGCAGCAGGGAAGTCACTTATATATTAGATGGAAGAGCGGGAATATATACACCCGCCCTCCACCCAGTCACCAGATACGCTGGATTGGCTGAGAATCGCCGTTGGGGGCGGCGATTCTCAGCCACGTTGAATAGGGTGACACAGCTAGTCCCGGCGACTAACGACGAATCCCTACGCGTGGCGAATCGCCGTCAAAAAACCGGCGATTGACTGGCGAATGTGAAACCTGAATCGCTGTGACCAGCGATTCAGGTCATTGAATACCGATGTTTCTGGCTGTGACTAGTATGTGCTGCTACCTGCATGGTTTGTTTTGGGTGCTGTGGAGCATTTCTGATGGTGGTTGTCAGAGCCAGCCTTAGGCATAGGAAAACTAGGCAATTGCCTAGGGCATTTGCCTATGCCTAGGGGCATCCTAAGCTGGAGGCCTCCGATGATGAGTGCAACTGCTGACAGCTCATAACTACCCATGGTAGCGCCTGACCAGGTGCAGCGCTGCTGTCCTACACTGTGCCGGGTATCTCAGAGAGAGGGAATGGGACTGCTGGCTGCCCCTAACAAGTATGACCGCTGTGGCTGCTCCAGAAGGAGGGCTGCTATGCATGGCCAGCAGCAGCAGCTCCTCCTCCAATGGGAAGAAATATTGCACAGGGCATAGGCCCACTGGGATGGACCCACAGCCCTTGGCTGGCCCCCATAGTCCCTCCTTATGCTGGTCGCCGGAAGCCGCTGCTGATAAAGCTAGTGGGCACTTCCTGGTGCTGCTAGCTGGGATGTGTAGTGTAGCCAGAGAGCAGAGGGCAGAGGTTGGCAGTGAGCATAGTCTCCACTCCCATGCGCAGCAGCCTGCTTGAGAGGAGGAGAGAATATCTGTTATGTGCCAGAGCTGCCATGGGACCATCTGTCGGGGAGTCATGCCGATGAGATGTAGTGTAGGGTATAGAGGGATCAGTAATGTAGTGGCAGCTATAAAGGGGTCAGTAATGTAGTGGTGGGTATAGAGGGGTCAGTAGTGTAGATGCGGGTACGGAGGAGTCGGTAATGTAATGGTGGGTATAGAGGGGTCAGTCGTGTAGTGTATGGTATGTAGAAGTCAGCAGTGTAGGGTATAGAGGGGGGTCAGTGATTCAGTGGCGGGTATGTAGTGATCAGAAATGTAGTGGCGGGTATGGAGGGGTCAGTAATGTAGTGGCGGGCATAGAGAGGGAGGGGGGGGGGGGTCAGTAGCCACAGTAGGATCCAGTGACCCAACAGGTGCATTCTGTTTGTAAAAAAAATTGCAATTAAGGCCAAATGCAGTGCTGTATATGTGCAGGATCATATACAGCATGGGCCTTCAACCTGTGGCCCTCCAGATGTTGTGAAACTACATGTTCCAACATGCATTGCCACATTTTTTCCTATAGGAGCATGCCAAAACTGTCAGGGCATGCTGGGACATGTAGTTCCACAACATCTGGAGGGCCACAGGTTGAATACCCATGATAGACAGTATACAGCAGCCTTGGTACACTTGGGGGTGGGAGTGTTACAAAATTTTTGGAAACCTCCCAGGAGAGTAGGCAAGTATGCTGTTAAATTCTATGCTGGCATTTTCAAGGAACACCACCCTATTATTTTATTTATTAACAGTTTCTTATATAGCGCATACATATTCCACAGTGCTTTACAGAGTATAGTTGAACATTCACATCAGTCCCTGCCCCAGTGGAGCTTAAGGCCCATACAGACACAAAGATCCTATGCCCACGACTATGAAAGATTCCATTCATTTACCCCCTTGCAACGATTTTGAGCGATTATCCATGGTCGTTAATCGTTTAACATCGTTTGGTATCGTACACATTTTTTAGCATTAAACGATGGACGATAAACGACGATGCGCGTCCCCGCAAGTCGGTCATCATGTCTGTCATCGCCCTTGCATGCAGGTCAATTCGTCTATCATCGTTTACATCGTACAGTGCCGAAGACGGCAAACGATGAAAAACGACGGACAACGAGCGACGGAAAGCGATGTAGCCACTCCCAGGAACCTCCCAGGCGCCATTTCGCTGCGGATGGCATCAGGAGAACCAGCGTGCGTAGCAGGACACGGCAGGGGTGGATTCTTCAATAAATTGGTGAGTTTATTCGTGTGGTGGTGAGGGTAGGGTGGCCGCTGCTATGTAGTAGAGTAGTATGTAGTACAGTATGTGCTGAGCGCTTCATGTTTGTAGTTATTTATGTTGTGGGGGTGGGTGGTTTGGCCTTGTGTGGTGGGATGCTGAATGGGTGACTGGCTAGCCCTGGAGATAAACAAACCCATATCCAATGCCTGGTGCATTTTGTGAGTGCTGTGCCTGGTGCAAAGTGTTGCTGCCTACCTGGTGAATTCTATGCATGCAGTGCCTGGTGCAAAGTGCTTCCGCCTGCCTGGTGCATTTTGTGAGTGCTGTGCCTGGTGCAAAGTGTTGCTGCCTACCTGGTGAATTCTATGCATGCAGTGCCTGGTGCAAAGTGCTTCCGCCTGCCTGGTGCATTTTGTGAGTGCTGTGCCTGGTGCAAAGTGTTGCTGCCTACCTGGTGAATTCTATGCATGCAGTGCCTGGTGCAAAGTGTTGCTGCCTACCTGGTGAATTCTATGCATGTAGTGCCTGGTGCAAAGTGCTTCCGCCTGCCTGGTGCAAATATTTTAAAAATATTGTATATTGAATCCTTTTGTCATTTACAGACATGTCAGCTGAAATCACTGAACAAGACCACTGGACTGGATTCCTGGAACTGTATCAGTCCCATGAATGTCTGTGGAAAATCACCTCCAAAGACTATGCAAACAAGGACAAAAAAGCGAAGGCATACCAGCAGCTCATTGAGTACTGTTAAGTCCGTAAAAGTCAAGCGGATTTGAAATGGGTCAAAAAGAAGATTCAAAATTTCAGAACCGTGTTTTTAAAAGAACACAAGAGAGTGAAGGAGTCACAGCATTCGGGAGCAGGGGCGGATGAAGTCAGAAAGCCCACGTTGTGGTACTACAATCTTCTCCTGTTCACCCTTGAGGATGAGCCCAGGACTCAATCTCATTGCTCGATGATGGGGGATATGCCACCGGTAGTTGTCGAGAATCAAGATGAGGTGGTAAGTATATGTACAAAGGACAAACATCATTCAAGATTTTTTTTATAACTATACACTCCATCTGTTGTTAAATGCACATGACGATAAGCACTACAAATATTTTTTGTTGATTTTTAAAAAAAAAAATGATGCAGTGCATGCTGGCATGTGTAGTTCAACAATTTTGTGTGTCATGGTTATTCAGCTCAATACCATTTTGAAAGTTTGTGTAATTTATTTTTGTATACCTTTATTATAGCCAGCACCAGGGAGCGACCATGATGTCTCCATCAGCGAGCCTACAGATGTCGATTTAGTTGACGCAGAGCCATCTCCTCCGCAACCAAGTCGCCCACCACCGCCAAGAAGACGTCGGGTTACTGCACAAAGTACGAGCTCTGCACCATTGTCTGCCGAGCAATTTCTGAGGCGTGCAGAACAGGTTCTTCAGAAGCCCCCAGATGAACATGAAAATTTTGGAATGAACATCGCATCTGAACTGCAGTCGTTGGATCCGTTCCAACGTCTTCGTTTTAAAAGCATTGTATACGATGCGCTAATATGTGCTCAAAATGGTAAATTACCAGAGAGCCCCATATTACCATCGCAGACATTGCATTGGCCACCTCTCCCACCACCAACCAATCCACATTATCCGTCATATCCACCTACACCGAATAATTGTACACAAAACCCAAACAACCAATTTGCCTTGAGTGATCACT
Source organism: Crinia signifera (assembly GCF_055691185.1). Classification (NCBI taxonomy): domain Eukaryota; kingdom Metazoa; phylum Chordata; class Amphibia; order Anura; family Myobatrachidae; genus Crinia; species Crinia signifera. Next base: position 239,227,292 of record NC_139217.1, on the reverse strand, counting down.
CCCCAACATCATCACCTACCTATAGTTCCTCAAGTAGCACCTGCTCCGCTTGGATGAGTGCCCATGCCACTCTGCAAGGTGATGAGCCTGGTTTGTTGCAAATGTAAAATAACAGTTGCTGTTGCAAGCATTTTTCTAAAAAAAAATCTGTTCATGCGGTTGCACTTTCTTCGTTGATGTTGGGGAATGGAACATATCACCTTGCCTGTGGCATTCCACTGTATGTGGGCCATTGGGCCAGATGTATTAAGCCTGGCAAAGAGATAAACTGGAGGAAGGAGATACCGCATCAGCCAATCGGCTGTGTTTGAAATATGGCAGTTTGGAGTTGATTGGCTGGTGCGTTATCTCCTTGCAATTTAACTCCAGTTTATCTCTTTGTCAGGCTTAATACATCTGCCCCATTGTACATATCACCTTGCCTGTGGCATTCCACTGTATGTGGGCCATTGGGCCAGATGTATTAAGCCTGGCAAAGAGATAAACTGGAGGAAGGAGATACCGCATCAGCCAATCGGCTGTGTTTGAAATATGGCAGTTTGGAGTTGATTGGCTGGTGCGTTATCTCCTTGCAATTTAACTCCAGTTTATCTCTTTGTCAGGCTTAATACATCTGCCCCATTGTACTCAACAAACACATGTTTGCACTTTGTTAAATATTATTTTCCATTGGTTGGGAAATGTTTTATCTCATGACAATTTATTGTCAATTCTTTTCTATTTTATGAGACTTATTTACTAATTGTATATGTAAAAATTTAAATTTTTACATAAAGTTTTTCACTGAAAACAATTGTATTTTCTTATACAAGATGAGCAGGTGAGTGGATGGTGTGAGGGGAGAGGGCTAGTGGATGGGGCTATTTACCTGGGTTGGTATCCCTATTATGAAAACATCAACAGCGGGGCACACAAGGGACAATGGACAAGCTCCATACCTGTTCACAACCCATGGCCGGTATTCAGAGGGTGAACGATTGCTTCCTCCTTGCTGTCGCCACTCCCCAGTTAAATAAACAATGACCTGCCCTATACGCATTTTCCAAAGCAGGGGTCAATATCCCGTCAACGGCATAATGCCTGCTGGGATCCCTACTGTTGGACCCATATATGACACCTATTTGAGAGTTGTACATGTCATGGAAAACAAAAGAATACATTACAAAACAAATGGGAACACATTCAGTTTTGAACAAACAACAATATAATTTGAAGTTAAAACATGGTACTTTAAACATTGTATGATACATTTGTAATATAATCATATCACACGACATCATTTTGCCAGGACACTGCACCCTCCCCATTAAAGTAAGCAGTATACTGCTCCCTGATTCTTTTTGCCTCAGTGGTAGACACACCAGTAGCCCCTGAACGTTGGAGTTCAGTGAACCCCACTGCAGGTGTAGGGGTTTGTGGCTGAAGTGGTTCGGGAGGTTCAGTATGGGATGGGTGGTGGCGGGCCATTTTCTTTGTGCGCAGTAGATTATGAAGGGCACAGCACGCCAAGACCACCCAGTTAATCTTGTCCATGCGCAGATTTATCGCTGTGTGGAATACTCGAAAGCGATTACTCAGAATCCCAAAGGCGTTCTCAACTGTCCTGCGCGCTCGCGATAGTCTGTAATTAAAAATTCTTCTTTCCTGAGTTAGCCCCCTTTTGGCATAGGGCTTCATCACATGTTTGTGTAAGGCAAAGGCCTCGTCAGCAACAAATACAAAGTTCATGCCATTTGTACACTGAGAGGATGTGGGCAGATGGAGGCTATCAGAAATAAGGCTGCGGTAAAATAGGGTGTCCTTAAAGGAACCACCATCCGAGGCACGACCATTTTTTCCCACGTCCACGTAGAGGAACCTGTAATTGGCATCCACAATGGCCATCATAACAATACTAAAGTATCCCTTGTAATTATAATACAAAGACCCAGAATTGTGTGGAGGAATTATCTCCACGTGTTTCCCGTCGACAGCTCCACCACAGTTCGGAAAATTCCACTTGTCACGGAAATCTGCTGCGACCTTGAGCCACTCTTCCTCTGAGGACGGTAACTGCAAAAGAACAAGAGTATATGAGAAGGGGAACGAAATAACACCAGGTAATTGCACTACAATCAACACCGGCCAGCCTAAAACACAGTTGCACCAGGGAAATGCAGTATAGAAAGCACCAGGCAGCAAAAACAACAGTTGCACCAGGGAAATGCAGTATAGAAAGCACCAGGCAGCAAAAACAACAGTTGCACCAGGGAAATGCAGTATAGAAAGCACCAGGCAGCAAAAACAACAGTTGCACCAGGGAAATGCAGTATAGAAAGCACCAGGCAGCAAAAACAACAGTTGCACCAGGGAAATGCAGTATAGAAAGCACCAGGCAGGCTAAAAGATAGTTGCACCAGGGAAATGCAGTATAGAAAGCACCAGGCAGCAAAAACAACAGTTGCACCAGGGAAATGCAGTATAGAAAGCACCAGGCAGGCTAAAAGATAGTTGCACCAGGGAAATGCAGTATAGAAAGCACCAGGCAGGCTAAAAGATAGTTGCACCAGGGAAATGCAGTATAGAAAGCACCAGTTAGGCACAACACTAGCACCAACACTCTGCCTAAACACTGTGGATTCACATTACACTGGTTGGCAAAAATAACTGCAGTATATGGGGGTTTAAATATGCAAATATACTATCATTGCAGCTGCAACCACATGGAGGGAAAACACATTTTGCACATTGCTGGAGGAGTAATCCATAACGGATGCAATAATTTCAACATTCTAGATTAGTTAAAAAATAATATTTCAAAATCTACAAACAAAACATACAAAATAAGTAAATTATTATTACCTGGAAGTACTGCTCACGAAGGACACTGTAGATAGCCTTGCATGTCTCTAGTATAATGAGACCAAGAGACTGTGGGGAAATGACCGCTCCAAACTTCATATCCTGTAAGGACCTGCCGGTCGCCAGGAATCGGAGAGTGGCGATCAGTCTCTCCTCCGCAGGAATTGCCTTGCGCATCCTTGTATCCTGCTTCTGGATATGAGGCCTAACCAGTTCCAACAACTCCGTGAACGTGGCATCATCCATGCGGAGAAAATTTCTGAAATCGTCAGGACAGTCCTCGTGGATCTCAGAAAGCAGAACCATGTGAGAGAACGAATCTCTCTTCTGGAGCCACTTCTTAGACCAGCAAGAACGAAACCTTTTACGTTTCTTCAATCTCTCCTTGTCCACTAACAAAGCGACTCCAACATACGCTGCCATCACTTTGTACCGATAAGGAACCATTGCAGAAAGAAACACAAAAGATAGCACTGCGAAAGCGTTCAGCAGGAATAATCCTCACAGAACTAGCACAGAGCATCAAATGCAGAGAGTTTAAAATGGCCGAGCCTATTTATTTACTGTACATAATCCTGCCCACATTCCTGCCCATTTTTTTGACTGACAGATTGATAAAATGGACCTCGACGACCACAGATCGTTGATCATCGCTCATCGTTCGTCGCCCGTCGTATGACATCGTTTTTCGCTTTTGTTTTGAATTTTAGCTTGTCGTTCGTTTTGCACTATCAAGGTGATAGCAAACGACGGTCGTCAACGATGTGTCGTTACTAGCACATCTTTGTGTCTGTATGGGCCTTCCCAATCTATATTCCCTAGCACATGTACACGCACACACAGACATTATAGGGTTAATTTTATAGAATATACAAACTCCGCACAGTTAGGGCCCTGGTGTGAATCGAACCCATGACCTCAGTGCTGTGAGGCTGTAATGGTAACCATTACACTATCCGTACTGCCCTATTGGAAGTAGTGAAGTCTCCAACACCCACACAAATATTACCCCTGCAAATACACTTACCTAGTAAGATCTAAAGTGTAATTAATCTTGTTTAATTGTTTATTAAAAAAAATCCATAAATACAATTTCCTGAAAGTAATAGGAAATTGCATGGGGTTTCTCCCTGTGAGTCAGCAGTAGCTCATAGTTGTAATCCGTCCCTTTCCCACCGATGAGAGCTGGCTGAGAGCTCCTCCTATGGACACAATGTGAAACAGGAAGCATTTAACAGAGAATTTCTGTTGTTTTGCAGTTTCAGTTTTTCGAGAAATATGCAACTGGACAGTTTTTTTCTGTTTTCATCTATTAAAAAAGTAATAGCATAATCATGTCTGCTGTTTCCTATAACTTTTTTTTCACATTTACGGGCCTGCAGTCTAAATGACATTGTAAATCAAAATGAAAGTTTTAATTTATTTAACTTGGCACTATATTATATTAGTATGATGATGATTTTTATTGTTAATAATATTTTTATTATTATTATTATTATTAATAATAATTTGTATGACATCACAGTGCTCCGAATTATCATAGTGTCGATGGGTGACCGCGGTTTAGAATGGATACTTTATATATACTTGATATAAACAGTAGATAGATAGATAGATAGATAGAGTTTCCGTGGCTTTTTTTTGGGGGGGGGGGGGGGGGGGGTGTTAAAATATATATATTTTTTAAAAGATCAGCCGTGTTCGCATGAACATCAGGACATCAGCCACCCGCTCCGTTTTCGGACCGGATGCCGCAAGTCTAGGAGTCAGATGAGCTAAGCCTTGAAAAGCGATAAGATGGAGAGTGATAAACCACCAACCAGTCAGCTCCTACCTGTCATGTTTCAGACCCAGCCTGTGACATGGCAATTAGCAGTTGATTGTCTGGTGTTTTATTACTCTCTATTTTATCACTCTTCAAGCTTAGTACATCTGTCCCTAAGTCAGCCCAGACCATCAAATGATTTTCTTGTCCTTGTACACTACCCTGTTAATGGATGTTTATGCAAAATATCCCTTTGCAAAGCGGCGGGGTTATACAGACCATGGCCGGGTGCATGCATTTAGGTGGCATTAGAAGGCTCACCAAGCAGCGAACTTTCGCTGATTAGAGAGCCAACCAGAATCACCCCTAGATGTATGAGGAACATCTGTACTTTATTGTGATAAGGAGATGTCTGTGATTAGTACAGTATTTGTCTATGGCTTTTCCAGGCTTTTCGCATTTTACAATTTAGCTAGTTATAGAATGAGAGCATTCAAGAGTTTTCTGACTTTGCAACATAAATGAAACATCTCAGGTTTCACTTACAGACATATGTCTCAGCTGATAATGAGTTATGGGGAAGTACTTGGCCTGGAGCCTTCTTTGCATCAGGTCACAAAACTGTTTCCATATCTCATGATTTGTTAACAAACTGCTACATTATTCCATAAGCCATCTGTCTATATTGTTTATGTGTAACAGTGGTACATGGGCATATACAATTGTTTGGACATGATTGGAGAATAACTCTCCCCTGTTTCACATGAACAGAATTAATTATGGATTATCCTTCATAAAGGACTGTGTGGTTCAGAGCTATTGGGACAATGAGCCTTATTCTAGTTCACTCTTTCTGACAAAATCCTTCTTAGATGGACAAAACCATGTGCACTGCAGGTGGGGCAGATGTAAAATGTGCAGAGAGAATTATATTTGGGTGGGGTTTTACTTCAAAGTGAGATCTATATTGCAGTGTAAAAATAAAGAAGCCAGTATTTATCCTGCACAGAAACTATATAACTCACCCAAATCTAATTCTCTCTGCACAAGTAACATCTGCCCCCCTGCAGTGCACATGGTTTTGTCCATCTAAGAAGAATTTTGTCAGAAAGAGTGAACTAGAATAAGGCCCAGAATCTCAATATTTAGTTAGCTGGAATTAAGTTGATTTTGAACTGGGTTATAACTCTGCTGCCTATTTATCTATAGATTGATTCATTTATATGGTTCAGGAGTCTGCTTTGTTCTTTATCATGTAAGACAGGTACAGGAAACCTTTTTGTTCCCCCTAGGAGGTTTCATTAGTATGTCCATGCTTATTCAGGATTAGGAAGGCCTTCTGACAATGTCAGGTCTTTACATCAAAGATAAATGAGTCTTAAGGAAGATGCCAATTATCTGGCCGAATAGTTTTTTGTCTGGGTTTCCCAGTGCTTGCTCTACCTTTAGGCAGCTGCATAGGGTTCCGGGATCCGGGGGGCTGCCCACATGAGTTTGTTCATCACAAAATTAAGGATTTCTATGAATTTTGGAACTTCTAAAATGCCATGTCTACACTTTCACTTCAGGGTGTGAAAAAGACCAGTGCAAAAGGGGACAACTGCCGGGTTGCATCCGGGTTGGAGCCGAGTCCATAAACCCAGGTGCAACCCGGCATTTTTGGTGTAAAAGTGGTATTAGTTGTAAGATTATTGTGGGTGTTGGCAGATCTTGTCGGCGGACCTTCACCATTGTGGGCCCCTGTTAACTGGGTGACAGCAATAGAGATTTTAAATATTTTTATTTCTGAAGCAGTGTGAGATTAAGATATTATACCTGTCACTTAGACTATATGAATAGATTCAATGCTTATTGGAGTTTACAAGTCATACGTGCGATCAAAGACCCCTTCCCTCTTTTCTCTTTTCCTATCATTTTATTTTATCAAAGTAACTGCAGAGAAATGACAGCTGCTTATAAGATACAAGATAAGTAGGTGCTGATTGACCTGTGTGAGCAGAGAGACATCACTGGGCAGAATAAACCAAGGAGATACTGGTCCATGCTCTAACAGATTGTAATAAATGGCATCATGAGAATGGTGAACCCATACATGTTGAGAATTTATCTTCTGGAGCTGTGGTAGTCGCAAGTGAACTCAGTACGGGACTGTTAAATTCCACAAAAAATAATAGCACCAATGTGGAATGTGGATTCTGATCAGAATCTTTATCTGGACTCTGATGTGCAATATGTGGTAATGTTGCTGCTACAACAGAATTGGACCTGATCTGTCAGTTCCAGAAAAGGAGAACTTCAGTTGGCCAACTTCAGAAAACCCATTGAGCCAGTAGAGAACTGGCCATTGTGCCGTTGCGGTATGCAACAGGGGGAGAATACTGCACAATTTCCTTCTTGTTTGGTTGTGATGCAGCCATTTTCCGAAAGTCACTTTCGGGAAATGGCTGCCCCCATACGAAAGACAGTTTTTTTAAACTGGTTTTCCTATGGGGCAGCCATTTTCCGATAGACACTTTTTTCATAAGTGCATCTGTATTCACAGTACTGATGGGATCTGCAACAGGAGGTACCGGCTGCACGGAGGGGGTTTCTTAAACACATTGGGGGGGTGTGTGTGTGTGTGATGTGCGATGTTAACCCTAGGGGGGGGGGGGGGAATGTTAACCCACGGGGGGGGGGGTGCGATGTTAACCCTGGGGGGGAGCTGAAGACTGCACTTGCTTTGACCCTGTATCTGGAAAGTTTCCAAAAACGGGTCTGCAAGTGTAAAAAAAACGGCACTTAAACGATAATATACCGTTTAAGAGATGCGGTGTGAAAGGGATTTTACCTGGCAGACCCGTTTTTGGAAACATTTTCAAATACAGTTTCAAAGCCAGTTATGCGGTCTGAAAGCAACTTTACTGAGCTTAGACCACTCTACCCAGCAGCCCTTTTGAACATTGACATCTCCTACTCTAGCGCCATTACCACTTTACTTCATGCCTCATGTATTAGATTGCAATTTATATATAGCCTCTGAAATGGGGATGTACAGATAATATTAGTATTATTATTAGTAGCTAATTTAGCTTTAACATCAATCATTTTTATTGAAAATAAAATATTTTATGGGGTACATATGGGGATATGATGGAGAAATTAGATATACATCAGACAACCAACCTGGCATCCACGATACGTCGGTATGTCAGCATTTACCTCTATGGAATAAAAACCGTTTAAATTTTTTTTACCAAAGTGGTGAGTGCCCTTTTCCTCCAATGTATATATATATATATATATATATATATATATATATATATATATATATATATACATATACATATATATATATATATATATATATATATATATATATATATATATATATATATATATATATATATATATATATATATATATATATATATGATATTTGAATCACAATACTTTACCAGCATATAAACTGCTATCTGATCAGAAGATCAGAATTCTCATACGGACTTGCTACGTGCAGAAAAGCACTGACTCACTTTTCATTCCTATCTTCGGTAGCTGTCATTGTATCAAGTCTGCATGACTTGCTCAATAAAATATTTTAGTATAAATAAATACAAATATTTACTATCATACACATATGCATTCACTTCCAAAATGATTTAGCATAGTAAAACTATCTACCTTTCTGGAGGAACTGCCCAATATGTCGCCACAACAGTAGGGGCCGCTTCCCTATTGTTTTTCAATGGGCTTTTCAGCCTCTTTTCTACCCATGGGGGAGGAATGGAGATAATGTGGTCCAAATATTGTGTGATATATCAGTATACATGCCTATGATATCTCCTGGGTGTCAGACTGTCAGATAAAATGTAAGTCAGTTTGACAGACATTTTGGGCCTTATTCTGGTTCACTCGGTCGGATGTGCGTTCATTCATATAGGACCGAACACACCGCACATCCATATGGTGAGTGTAGACACGCCTACAAGGCGACCGCATCCGTTCGGACGGACTCTACCACATAAGAGGGAGTGGCGTGGTTCTGCATCAACACCACCATATGGACGGAACTCACCAAGTTCGCACAGGCTTTCCGCGTCCAAGCAGCAGGACAGCCGACCGAACGCCCTCTGTTGTAGATTTTCACAGCACTGTACGAATCCGCACGGAATCATGCTTCTTCTAACCCATAAACTTGCCATAGGAAATCTTTATGCCCCACACTTTAATAAACGTATCTAAAACCTTAAACTAGCTTAACACTAAAATAACGAGACAGACACAAGTGCTGGCTTTTCAAATATATGATGTCAAATTTCTTAACTGACAGTTAAACTACAGTATATATATATATATATATATATATATATATATATATATATATATATATATATAGTAGACAGGAGATCCGGCACAACCACTTGTAGATTCAGCTTTGGCGGGTGCCCACACAGCAAGTAAGCAAATTATAATCCACAAAGGTGTCGCACTCCGGCCCGTTTTCAAAAAAGCTTTTTTATTGCGAACAACGATGACACAGCAACGTTTCAATACACTTAAGTATTATCGTCAGGCTCATTGAACTTACAGACAGCCACTGTTTAAATAATGAACACCGCGCCATTCAGCCAGGGTACACGCCCAGCTAGGCGGCGCTATCAGATGACATCATCAAACGTTACTAAGTTGCAATATCTAAGACAATATATCAAAAATGCTAAAGTAACCAAAACCACCTATAAAGTAAAAACAAACACCATGTAACATATATATCCATCGTGAATGAACAATTATCACAATATTGATCAGGACAAAAACGTCCCATATTCAGCATAATAAATAGAGCGTGATATATAAAAATAGACATAGCAAAAAATACAAAGTAACCAAAACCACTTATAACAAAATTACAAACAACATATAACATATAGCGGGAAGTCTCAATAATGGGTTAGCGCAACATCAGTGAGAATAAAGGGCAACATGCTGAGAACATCGATCAATAATATCGAAACATCAAAATATTGAAATATCGAAATGAACAACAGAATCATTGTAACAGGACATTAAGACCCATATTTTCGTTAAGCCCCTTAGGAGCAACTGTATCCAATCTTATAATCCATCTGGATTCACATTGCAACAATCGGAGACCACGATCACCCCCCCGTAGAGAGGGTGCCACGTGGTCTATCATACGGTATTTTAATGAAGCAATGCTATGCCCAGCTGTAAAGAAGTGGCGAGCCACTGGCTGCTCACTCTTACCGGTCTTAAGGGCTTTGGTAATCGAAGACCGATGTCCAGCCATTCGTTCCTTAAAGCTACACTCGGTTTTACCGATGTAGCTTAAGCCACAAGGACACAAAATCTGATAGACTACATATCTGGAGTTACACGAAAGAGTGTGTCTGATGGTAAGTACCTTTCCAGTATGTGGATGATAAAATATTGGACCAGGAATCATAAATCTGCAGGTGGTACAAGGACATCGCACACAACCCAATTTTTTTGATCGATCTATATCGGCTGGTATGTATGTCCTTACTAGATGATCTCGTAAATTTGGTAGGCGTTTATAGCATGACATCAAGCGGGCATTGTTAAATTTAAGCTCAGGGTCACTCTGTACTATTGGCCATAATTTTTTAGCTGCAGAATTGATTTTGGTGCTACTGGTATTAAAAGTATTAACCCAGGGGAACATTACAGTGTTATTATTCCTAGTGGGCACATTGTGGAGCAAAAGATTTCTGTCTAGGTTAACCACTCTTTGTTTAGTGGCTTCCAAAGTATCTCTGTCATAACCCCTAACTGCAAATTTGTCCACCATTTCATCAAGTTGAACTATCGATGTTTTATCGTTAGAATTGATACGTTTTACACGAAGGAGCTGAGAATATGGGAGACCATGTATCAATCCCTTCGGGTGACAGCTAGATGGCAATAGCAGGTTGTTGCGGTCAGTTACTAAAGAAACTGACCGAATCAAGCTAAAGTGTATGTCGATAGGTTTGAGGAGAGAGGGTACCCAAGCAGAATTATAAATGGGGCGCTACAGAGATCACGCACCCTAGACAGAAAGAGCCTGTTGAAACCAATAGTTGATTCTGCTGATTTGTTGTCCCCTCCCCCTGATACTCCTAGGAAGACACACAATACTCTATTTGTTACCCAGTACAATACACACGAAAAAGAATTAAATTCCATTTAAAAAAAACATTGGAATGTATTAAAACTGGATCCTTTGTTGGCGGACCACATCCCTGATAGACCAAAAATGGTCTTTAGACGGGCTAAGACTAAGTCCATGGTATCTAAGAGCCAGCTTAAACCTATTAATGATGGTCCCCCCACCAACACTTTCTTGTCTCTTAATGGGTCGTTTCCTTGTAATCGATGCAAGATCTGCCCTCATATGAAAAAGGGTTCATGCATCGATGGTTCAGATTTGAAGATTTCAAAATGTATCAACTGTAATTCTTCTTTTGTAGTTTATCTTTTGATTTGTGGTTGCGGACTCAGATACATTGGTAAAACCAAGCGGTGTCTGAAGATCCGCATCCTTGAGCATATTCGTAACATAAAGCACGGTGTGCTTAACCATAGTGTCTCAAGACACTTTAAAGAGGTACACAACTGTGATCCAAGCTCCTTAATAGTGAAAGGTATTGAGCAAGTCCAGCAAAATAAACGGGGTGGTGATCGTGAAAAGTTATTATTGAGACGCGAAACCACTTGGATTTTAAAACTCAATACATTGGCCCTAGCAGGGCTTAATGAGGGGTATGAGATTACCGCATTTATTAACTAATGTGTATATACTTGTAGACAGGTTTGTGTATATTGTTATATATATCTTTTTAGTTAGTTATTTCTGTCTCTCACATTTCAATGCTTATTATATGAAATGGATTTGTTTTATTGATATGTTTGGGACAATATATGTGCAAGGCTTTTGTACCTTGCCTCTTTTATTATATATGTTTTCTATATGTGAAATGTATTTTTATATTGTTTATTTTATGTCAAGCCCGCTTGTAAAAATCTGCTCACGATTGATCTGGGTAGGGGCGCTAGTTATGTAGTATAACCAGGCTATTGTTGTCCCCAGTCCCTTTACGAGTGCTGACAGTTTCCAGCCTGTCAGTACACTTGTTATTTAGTGTACAGCACTATCTCCGTCTCCCGCACGTAACATCTATGGGGGAGGTCCTCCGTCTTGCTTGTCTTGATTGACAGGCAGGACCAAATAAAGGCCCTTATTCTGATTGACGCGGACTTTACCGCGTACTTTCGGATCGCGTCTTTACGGCGTCTGCGCATGCGTGGAGAACGCTACGCGCATGTGCCACGCCTTGACTCCGTACCAGTTCGGCCAAATCCCGTCCAAAACTGTTCACCGCTATCAGTCGGGAAATAGGGGCGTATTATGGGCGTCATGCGGAATGACACATGGGCGTAGTTTCAAAGTGGGCAAAACGGGGCGGAAACATGGGCGGACACGGGGGAGTACACTTATGTTGGGGGGGGCGTACATTCGGAAACCACTCCGAATGCACGCGATCAAAAAGGGCAGAAATGTGCGGTGTCCACAAGTGTACTATTGCTTTGCGGACACCACTCGTTCATGCGGTAGGCGAACGTACGCCTAATGACTACAACCATTAACACCTGAACCCAATAGAATCTACTCCTTTACTCATTACTCACTAATAGGCCGCTTGTCAGTGCTTTAATTGAAACCATTGCTGCTTCAAGGAAACCTTAGTAATCCCCCACATATGCTGTACTTGTCCCACACTTAAAAACTGCTAACAATGGACATGACTGAATCTTAATACTATCAATACACATGTGTATTCGACATGTACTCATGAAACCACACATTTTGGGTAAAGTAAACACATTTATTTATATTCATGTCACAGTCAATGCCACTGTGATGCAATGACCATAAAATAATACATCCAAACAATAAACAACATGGCAGGAATGCAGCAAAATAAATAAGAATACAAAACAAATATAATTGCACACAGATGGACTCCAGCACCTCCTATGTGCCACTGCACATGCAGCCAGTGGGAAATGAGGAGGCTGCTGGCCCTTCTACAGCAGGGCAAGCTGCACCTGACCATTCAACAGCAGGGCACCCTACACCTGGCCCTTCTGCAGCAGGCCAACCTGCAGCTGGCTCATATGCACCATCAGCAGAATCATTTGGAACACAACCGGGGACTTCACAAGATAGTACCATGGCCATCACTTCAAGTACAGCTGACAGTAATGGCAGGCAAAAGAGGGCAACAGGGGAACCACAAAGGACATATGAAGCAAGGGCTCATCTGGTTACCCTCAGCACGTGATTGGACACAAGAAGCTGACACACACAGCACAATGGAAGATTTGGGAACACATAACGGTGGAGATTAATGCAGCCACAAGTTCATTTCCGACCACGTTTGGCCTTGGTAGGCTCCTTGGCCTGTGCAGCAGCTCTTCGGGGACGGCCAGATGCTGGGGCAGGTGGAGCAGATGATGTGGAGGGGTTGGCTGGTCTACCCCTCCTGCCAGCAGGGAGTGTTGCGGGTGGTAATGCACCAGAAACGGATGACATTAGGACCCTGTTGCTGGTAACCAGCTCCACCATAAGCTCATTATGGCGGAGGAGGAGATCATTTTGGCGGGTGGCTTGCTCGGCCAGCACCTGAGCACTTGCAGCCATGGCCTGATGTGACTCAGCCATGGCCTGCATGCTCGCAGCCATGGACTGCTGGGTGCTGACCAAGCTCGCCAGGATCTCCTCGGTCCTACGCACCCGTTCTGATGCCAAGTCTCCCTGCTGGTTGATGTCCCCAAGCATCTGGGCCAAGGCGGCCAAATCGGCTTGGGCCGATGCCTGCTGCTGCACAGGCCTACCTCTGGGGCCAGGTGGCACGGACTCCTCCACCTCCTGAGCAGAGTCGTCACCAAGCGGTGGGGTGTCTGTGGGCAAAGATATACACAATTAGGAGACATTCTACGATAATTACTTGCACAAGTTTATGGCATGACCAATATTTACCTTCCAGAAAAGACGCAAACACTTCAGCTGGGGCCTCGCTATCCATCGTGCTCACCCCCCTGATCTCCTCAACTGATATACAGCTCTCGGCCATCACCTCCAGGGGGGTGAGCTCTAGCCCTGATGGCATGGGCCCGGCCCCAGATGTCTGGCTGTGTTCCCACCGCTTGGTCATCTTCCTCTTCAGGTTGGTTTTGAAGTCCTGCCACCTGCAATGTAAGTTGACATATTAATACATGTCACTCCCAATGTTAGCTGTTGCAGCCATTGCTCTGTGCTACATATTACAACATGTGATTAATGTCCCATATATAATATTACATGCAACTATGATATCAACCGTTACAATACACATTCACAATCACCCTACTCTAACTCTCAACGAAATAACATGGCAATAATGTATGTGTATCGTAACAACCTCACGGGCCATTTGCAAAATGCATCTAAGCATCAATTCAATCATTACTTGGCTATTACTGGCCACATGTATCACAAAACAACTTGCCTCTTCTTCACATGGTCCGTCTCACGAACTTGTGGCGCTACTTCATTAATCTCTGCCGTTATCTGTTCCCAAATCTTCCATCTGCGTGTGTGTGTCAGCTTCTCGGATGGACACTCTATCCAATCACGTGCTCGGGGAACCAGGATGGCCAGCTCCTGTGCTTCATATGCCTTATTTTTTTTGGGTGGTTCCGCTGTTGCACTGGCTCGCCCCTTGCCACGTCCCTGGCCACGCCCCCTGGCACCAGTCGCTGCACTTGAAGTGCTGGCCATGGTACTACCTTGTGAAGTCCCCTGTTGTGTTCCAACCAATTCTGCTGATGGTGCATATGAGCCAGCTGCAGGTTGGCCTGCTGCAGAAGGGCCAGGTGTAGGTTGCCCTGCTGTAGAATGGTCAGGTGCAGCTTGCCCTGCTGTAGAAGGGCCAGCAGCCTCCTCATTACCCACTGCCTGCATGTGCAGTGGCACATAGGTGGTGCTGGAGTCCAGCTGGTGAAAAAGTTGCTGCAGCTCTGGGTCCAGCTCTGGTTGGGATCCAGACATGTTTGCAACAACATTGTCACCTTCTAATACACCTTTATATACTGTTTGTGTATCCTGTTTGGCGGACATCAGCGGCAGCTGCGTTCCGTGCGTGAGCGTACGTCGCTGTTTTTTCGCGCCGCATACGGTGGCTGAAATTCCATTGTGTAAAACCTGGCGAAAGTTCGACATGAAATACTGGTCACCAATGCTAACATTGCATAGAATCTTCTGATACACCTGTGACTATTGCACAATACACATGCTATTTTCTAGCATGACATGACATTTGATTCATGACTACTGTGGTATTGTGGCGTTTAATTGCAAGCTAAAAGTAGCCCAATCCCTTAGATAATCCAGGCCACAAGTCATGCAATACTCATCTCTACTGTTATAGACCACACATGTGAGAGCCCTATAAATAGTGACTTGCTGCTAGAATCATTTGTCTCCAGATCTGGACTTGTCAGGGTCTAAGGTAAGCTCTTCCATGCTCCTTGTAGATATGATATCCATTAACAATGTAAGTGTATGAATGTATGCACCATTGCCTCACTGACTACAGATTGTTGGGCCAGCAAAGTGCGTGTATCATTATTGCAACATGTCACATGTTCACTATTTCACTCACAGGTCTTAAACCTGTGTGGGTTCATCTATTGCAGGACAACATGTCCCAGCAATAGATGAAATGTCTCATAGTACATGATGTCGGCAAAAAATGCTGACACCTTTATCTGTGTGTTTTGGACGGTGTGTATTGAGTTCATATTATTGTGTCATCATTAGAGAGTCAAATGGATCTGCGGGATTTCACGGGGCGGCCATCTATTGTACGTATTGAAGGCTACAAATCTATTTGTAGTGGGATATGGCCATTATGTGCATAGGTGCATCAGTATTTATGTTCATTTCTTTATAGGTTGCTGAAGCAATGATGCGCTACATGGAGAGGAGGCTAAGGGCACTTGCGGCTCTCCCCACTCGTCGCCCAAGGAGGCCAGGACGTGCTAGAATCTATCGCACACGGGTGACTCTGTTTGCTATGCCCGATGATGAGGTACTTACTAGGTACCGGTTACCGCCACATGTAATTCTGGATCTGCTCACCTTAATTCAGAGCGATCTGGAACCTCTACATGGGATCACGACAGCAATTCCGCCTCACACACAGCTGCTGGCGGTGTTGCATTTCTGCGCCTCAGGATCATTCCAACAAGTAGTGGCAGTACTTGCTGGAATATCTCAGCCGGCCTTCTGCCGAATCCTGAGGCGTGTGACGTCGGCCATGTTCAGGCGCAAGGGGCACTTCATGGCCATGACATTTGCCACCGAGACCCTGCGCAGAAGCCAGCAGGCCTTCCATCAAATTGCTGGCTTCCCTAATGTGATAGGGGCTGTGGATGGCACCCATGTACCATTTGTGCCTCCATCTCGAAGTGAGAAGATATATAGGAACCGCAAATTGTTCCACTCACTGAACGTGATGGTGGTATGTGGCCCATCCATGGAGATTCTCGCCTTCAACTCGAAGTTTCCCGGAAGTGCCCATGACTCTCATGTCATCCGACAAACCGGGATATGGCAAAGACTACAAGAGCTGGAAGGCCGTGATGCGTGGGTTCTGGGTGACTCCGGTTACCCATGTACGCCCTGGCTACTTACGCCGTACAGCTACCCAGCACCGGGCCCACAGGAGGCATTCAATCGGGCGCATGTTGCCACCAGGCAAGTGGTGGAGCGCTCAATTGGCCTTTTAAAAGGTCGATTTAGAGTGCTCCACCGCACTGGTGGTGACTTACAATATGCGCCTGAAATGGTGTCGAGGATCGTGGGCCTGTGTATATTTTTCCACAACATTGCTGTGCGGCGTGAGATACCCTTTGATGAGTGGGAGGTACCATCTGAGCCGCAAGATCCGCCCATGCGCCCATCCCGCGCCCCTGAATGCCGGAGGGGATACCAGCTGCGGGACTCTGTGGCGCAAAGATACTTCAGGTACATGTTATCGAGTTGACAGAACACACCAATTATTGTAAAAATCACCCCTTCAAATAAGTACAGTGTGTTAGTTGTCAGTGTTACAACACGAAAATTAGCCAGCCTGCCCTCCTAATGGCAAAGAAATAGGAGATATTTATCATATGTGCTTAGTTTTGGGGGAAGTTAAATATAGGTGCTAATTATTATACCTTGTTCAAGGGATCTTATGTGTTTGTTATATCTTCATTATTGTAGTTGATACTATCCCTGATGACTGGTGAGTACATTGATTTATTCTGTAATGTGTTGGGGATTTTTTCATGTGTTGATGTCTGATTTGTTTGCAGATATATATATATATATATATATATATATATATATATATGATATTTGAATTTATTCACATGTTTCAACATTTCAAGGAGCAGGCAGCCAGGCAGGCAGGCAGGCAGGCAGGCAGGGCTGGTGTATAATGCTGGTCTCAGGATACCTGCAAGTGTGTGTATGTGTCTTTTACACATAAATGTACGCATACACATAGATGCATAAAGTAAGTAATGCTAACTATAGCTATGCGTTGCTAAGCTATAGCACGCGTTGCTTGGCGGAGCGAGGCGTCATTGGATTTGCTAAGTGCATACACAATGTGTTTTATATATATCAGATTTGTTCATTGCCATACATCAACACTACTGTTTTGAAGGCATGCGAATTTGTCACCATTTGTGTTGGCGCAGAGACGCTGTTCATGTAAAGATGAACAATAAAGTTATTAACACAAATAACTGTGATCAACCAATGCCACCACCTGATTGGTTGATAGATGCCATTGTCAACATGGCGGAGACACGAAGGGCAGAACCCTTCACACATGCGGAGCTGAGGGTTCTTGTCTCCGTCATGGAGACAAGGCTGGGCCGTGCGGGGCCCTTCATCACAAACCGCCATAAGCGGAGGGCGTATGCTGCGGCAGGGCGCCGTATTTACGCCCGCACTCGGGTGCGGAGGTCCCTCGGGCAGCTGGAGAGGCGGTGGTCGGACCTCCGCAGGCGCCAGCCCCAGCTGCTCCAACAAATCAGGGGCGAAATTGCTGAGTGTGAGTATTTTAGCTATGAAATTTCGCACTTACAACATAGCATCTAGAAACAATAAAATGTGTCTCATGATAAGTGGGTGTCCATGGGTTTAAAAGTCCATAGACTGTTATGTGTGCTTCTTCCTGGTTAACATGCAGTCATGTGGCTTTTATATGTAATGCCATAGCATTGAGGATTCTGAGGCATACAATGTGCCAGATCTAATATGTGTTACACATTGATAAATGCCTGGGTTGTAATGTGTGAACAAATTACTAACAATCACATAATAATTTAAATGTCACAATTTGGAATCCATTAACAGTAAGGAGCTACTTTCCTGCATCGTTTGCCATCATTATCACCCTTCCATGTATGTCTTGTTATGGATTAATACATGTGCCCCAATGACCCGACATTGACCATGATGTTTTTTTCTACCACACAGCACGAGCCCGAGCCCGACAGGCCCGTGAAGAGGCGGAGGCAGCCCTGGGCCAGGAGGAGGCCCAAGACCCGGAGGAGGAGGTGGCGGCAAGGGTGGAGGAGGAGGAAGTGGAGGAGGAGCAAATGTTGGAGGAGATGGTGGAGGAGGTGGTGGAGGAGGAGGAGGAGGTGCGTGAGGAGGTGGTGGAGGAGGATGTGGAAGCGGAGTTGGTGGCGGAGGAGGAGGTGTTGGTGGCGGAGGAGGAGGTGGAGGAGGAGGTGGTGGTGGTGGTGGAGGAGGAGGAGGAGGAGGAGGAGGAGGAGGTGGAGGAGGAGGAGGAGGTGGAGGAGGAGGTGGAGGAGGAGGTGGAGGAGGAGGTTCTTGTGGCAGAGGAGCTGGCGGAGGAGGGGGCTGAGGAGGCCACGGTTGCCCCGGAGAATTCGGATGACGAGGGGGAGGAGGCGTGCCAGGCCCCGGAGTACCAGCAGATCGGTATGTTAACATAATGCATCATTCATGAAGTAGTTGTACTGGTATTTCTTATGTAGCACTGGTGATAATAAATTTTGGGCCCATCCTATTCATATAGACCCCAAAGTGGGTAGCTACAGATACAGGTACGGGTTAGATGGGGTGTCCAAGGCATCCCTTTCATCCAGGACACCTCTCAATTACACAGGTTTGTGGGATGGGTTGGAGGTCCATTTTGACTGCCACATAACCGTTGTAGTTAAACAGGATCCAGGAGTAAAGGGATGAGTGGATCATTTGTGGATTAAAATCACCTGCTGCAAGCGTAGATTATGACCCATCAAATAGTGGAATCTATATGGTTGCTGAATGTTATTTATAAACTCTAGGATGTATGCTATAAATGGAGTAGGGGCCGGCCTACCTTGGAATGGAGTCACAAGTTGCCAGTGTCCCAGGAGCCTCCTCTACCTAAACACTCCCTGTAGTTCAGATTGTTTTTTTGACCTCACAGAATTGTAGGTTGGTTTAGACAGAATTAAGATTTTGAGGATGTGTACTGTGCATTCCTGACATTTGCATAACTCCCATGCCACGAACCATCACTGAACTTAGACTGAGCAGATTGTGACAAGTTCTTATTGACGGAGGCCATGACATGCTTGTCATTGGTTAGTCATGGGTGGGTTGTGACTGAGAAGAAACACTATGACTGTTATGTCTTCTGCAGAGTAAAGGGTAGAGGCCAAAAAAGACAGTATGTAGTAAATAAGTTTGCATGTATGTATATATGTATGTGTCATATCTATTTATCTATGTGTGTCTCTATCTCTCTACATAGATATATATATATATATATATATATATATATATATATATATATATATATATACACACATGTCACCTAGCATTTGTGGAATTTATGTCGCAGTATGTGAAATGTATGCATGAATAACATGACTAATTTTTGCCCCTTTGACATGCCCACAGATGACACCACACCAGCAGATGAGGGGGTGCGTGGGGCCGTCCTGCGAGCGGAGCACCACTTGAGGCTCCTTCTAGCAGACCTGCAGGACATCCGCGATCTGCTGCTTTAATTTATTATTTTATATTTTTTTTTTTCTATGTTAATGCTGTTTTTAAATAAATTCTTTATGCAAGTTCACAGTTGTTGGTTTTATTTGCACTTGAAACAGTATATGTGTAGATTGTTTATAATCTTTTACACAGGGTGTAATACAAACCATTGCACTTACATTGCTGTAAGGGTTAATGTGTGCAATGCATGTGTTAGGCATGCTTGTAAGGATATATTGGCATCTAATTGATTCCAATTCCAAATAAGCTGTTTTTTATGAGGATAGGTAATTGAATAAGTGGGTCATGTGATGTATTGCAGAAGATACTTCATAGTGGGTTGTTTGGCGTAAATACTCCGCTTACGGGCGGTAGCACCGCTTGGCTCCCGGTCGGATGCGGTATTTCCGAGCATACTCTGTAATACTCTGTAATACCGTGCAGAATCGGAGTGTTTCTCCCGCACACGCATGGTTTGTATGTCGTCCGTAAACACGCCCTGTTCTTAAAGAGTGAGTCCGTCCGAATGCGGAGGACACGTGGGCGTTTCTACGGACGATGGCCGCATGCGGCAAAACACCGTGGCGTGCGGACCGCTCCGTAAGAATGCGGGAATATCCGCACCGATCTGAATAAGGGCCAAAGACTGGATGGGCGCGCGTCGTGGCCACGCCCTCTAGTAGTAGTAGTAGTACGTTTATTTATATGGCGCCGCAAAGTGTCCGCAGCGCCGTACATAGCAAACAAAAAAAAATGACGAGGTAACGTACAGGACTGATGAAGTCCCAGTGACGAAACGCGTCAGGGCGTGGCTTACGACGCGTCCTTCCAGCTGATCGTACTCCGGCCTCCCTGGGTTCGCTACGAGTGACGTCCTCTGTCAGCCGTCCAAGCAAGCCAGCTTGGCGGCGTCATCTGTGGATTGATCCGGCCGTTCCCCCCGAGGATACCGTGAGCAGCTTTGCCGTGGCTTTTTATTGCATGCCGTGTGGTAACCAGTCCACAGTGCTATTTTATATGGTACTAGTCTTATGACTTATTACATCCAGGAGACTATACTGTTTCTATTAAACTCTATCTCGTTTAATGCACCATGAGGCGCACCTTCTCCATTCTTTTTTAGATCTCTCCCCCCTCTGTGGATTCCAGAGTTTGTCTCTGAGAGAAAGGTTGCTGCACCACGTTGTTTAGTGGTTGGTGTTTGAACTCTTGGTCTAAGATCATCAGTGGACTGACGCTGCAGCCCGGGGGCGCGGGTGTTGACGATACAGCCCGGGGGGTTCTAGGTGGGGGTTGCTGACGCTGCAGCCCAAGGGGGGGGGGTGCTGACGATACAGCCCGGGGGGGGGGGGTGTGCTGGCGATACAGCCAGGGGACAATGACACTACTCACCAGGCACCGCCGTCGTCGTCATAGGACAGCGACCAGTGGCCGCAGCTGGTCACACAGAGTACAGCATCGCCCAAAACAAATATTGCCGCCGCATATGTAAATGTAATATATTCATATATGCGGCGACCATATTTGTTTTGGGCGTTTGTGACCAGGCTGGTTCGGGCAGCCCTGGAAACAAGTGAGGCGGCCCAGCCGGAGGGACATCTGGTCCGGCCCACCGGGAAATGGCCCTGTTTCCCGGTGGGCCAATCCACCTCTGCTAGCAAGGACACCAAGTCAGATTGAAATTAAGCCGAATTGTGCCCTCGGGGTAAAATGGACCACCTCAATACTCCCGCTAAAGTGAGATGAGTGCTTATGCATCCAGTTGGCTATGGTCAGGCAGATGGACAGATAAACCAGGTTGAATGTATGTGCAGAATGCAGCCGAACGGCATCAACCCAGAGACTGTATCTCTGCGTTGGAGAGGCCCTCAGCAGCAGCAGATGTGGCTTCCCCGATCCAAAAGGAGTGAGTTCCAAACTCCCTCAGATCGAGGCCAAGGGAGCCCAAAGCTCGTCCCAATACATGGCAGAACTGGTACATGGTCAACGAAGAACCGTCTAGGTGCATTAACCATGCTCCAGGGCGGTTGGATCGCACCATAGCACTCGCACTCACCATCGCCACCAGGCATGGTTGCAGCGACAGCCATTGACCTCTCCCAGACAGAGGAGGTTTGCAGGTGCACTATGCACTCATTACTGCTATGTCTATGTGTAAAGTAGCTATGCCCTGAAGTGGTCCATCCACTTCAGTGGACAAGCTCAAGGGGGCCCCGCACCCAGACAATTATCCCAAGAAAACAGACATTTATAAATTATTAGGACTTACTTGAAATTATGCCTTCATCACAGTTGTGCAGTCATTGCTAGTCCCTTCTTAAAAACATTTGAGGGTGGTGGGGGAGGGGTGCTAATCTAGGAAGAAGCAATCTCAGGCTTCAGGTGTGTACGAATACACAATATAGACTATGGAAAGAGGGGGCCCTAGACTGC
This sequence comes from Crinia signifera, assembly GCF_055691185.1. Classification (NCBI taxonomy): domain Eukaryota; kingdom Metazoa; phylum Chordata; class Amphibia; order Anura; family Myobatrachidae; genus Crinia; species Crinia signifera. The sequence continues at coordinate 239,205,135 of NC_139217.1, read as the reverse complement.
ACACCCTCTAATGAGATGTGCTACCTTGCTGAGATTTTGCCTTGCTGAGAGCTACAAATCTCAGCAAGGTAGCACCTCTCATTACAGGGTGTGCAGTCTAGGGCCCCCCTCTTTCCATTGACCTCTCCCAGCCTGATCAGTCCTGGAATGCCGCACCCTGCACCAAACCAAGTTAACCTGCATCAATACATCCTCCAATAACAGAGGTGAAGGTCGATGCCTTGAGGATGCTACCAGCTCGCCGACCCTGAAAGCTCCGTGTTATGCCATGGCATATGCCAGGCGAAACAGTTGAACCTCATATTCGGAGTGGCATACAAAATGCTAATTAATCTGCAGGCACCGCAAAACTAAACGCGTGAGCAAACACACAACCGGCAATGATGATGAGCTTTGGTTATTGATGACCTGCACCACCCAGAGGTTATCACACCAGAAGGTGAAGCAGGCATTGCGCAGCCTATCGCCGCACAGCTCCACAGCCATAACTATCGGAAATAGTTCCAGTAGCAGCATGTTCCTGGTGAGCCCTTCACCGACCCAATCATCCGGCCAGGTCAAGGCGCACCAAGAGCCATGCAGGAAAGCCCCAAATCCCACCCCTCCCGCAGCGTCGGTGAACAATTGTAGTTCAGCACTGCTTCTTGAGGGGCTGGGCCATATCAAGAAACCGTAGAACCTGCCCAGAAATACCTCCCACACTCGCAAGTCGCGCTTCAGTTCAGTGGTCAAACGCACAAAGAACTGCCCACCAAGGATCGCTCCAGTTTTTTGCAGAAAACCCAACCCATGGGGATCACTCTACATCTAAAATGGAACAATCCCAGCTGGCGCACCCTGAGCTTGCTGGAGACCAGGGACCGTGAGATCGCCGCTTGTAGATGTGCGAGCTTATCAAGCGGCAACCTGCAGCACCCAGCATCCATGTCAATCTCAATGCCCAAGAAGGAGAGGCACGTGGTCAGCCCCTCCGCCTTGTCAACCGCTATTGGGACCCCAAAATGGTGAAACAGCAGCTGCATGTTGCTTAGGAGAGCCCCGCACCGCGGGGAATCAGCTGGGCCAATGCATAGGAAATCCCCCAAATAATGAGCGACCCCAGTTTCGCCTGAGCTCTCCACCGCGCACCAATGCAGAAAGCTGCTAAAGCATTCAAAGTAGGAGCAGGACACTGAACACCCCATGGGCAGACACCTGTCCACGTAGTACCCCGTCGGCAGCCAAAGGATTCGGGACACAAAGGCAACAAACGAAAAGCCGAATCAATGTCAAGCTTCGCTTACAGCGCCCTGCTTCCGAAGCTACGCACTATCGCTAGCGCTTCCTCAAAGGATTGATACCGAACCCTACACAACTCCTCAGGAATTGCGTCATTAATGGACAATCCCAGAGAGTGGGATAGGTGTTGTATGAGCCGAAACTTACCAACCTCCTTTTTAGGCACCACTCCGACAAGGGACAAGACCAAATCCCGCACCGGAGGCTCTGAAAAAGGACCCACCATTCTGCCACTTCTTTCGCCACTGTATCTAAAACAATCTGCAGCATGTCTATTGCGGATTTTAGGTTCCGTGGGTACCCGGACGTCACCTCCCCCAGTATGGGGAGGCAAAATCCCACCCTGAAACCCATGGCCAGGAAATCCGCTGCATCCCTGAGGGGGTACTGACACCGTCAGCCTGACATGCGGTCCCCCCTCATGGGCGAAGGAGCCTTGCTGAGAAGGTCCTGAGGCTGGAGTGGCTCCAGTGTTCTGCCTATTGGACGCTCCCGATGGCTTGCTTTGAGGGCAGACTTTAACGGAGTGTGCTCCCCAGCATTTTGAACACACGTGCCTGAACGTACAACGGGACCCATCTGCACAACCGGCCCCATTGAAAGCATAACATTTTCCAGCAACCGTCCCCCCAGTGCCCCCACGAAAGGACGAGGTGTCCCTGCGGGGAGTGGCACGAGCAGCAGGTACTGCAGGAGCTGCGGCCGGGGTGGAGGAAGCCGACGGCTTCTTGCCCATCCAGACCTCCACATCCTTGCAGCCTAAGGCCATGATGTCGGAACTCAACTGCTTACGTTGGAATTCCTCATCATACGCCCTCCACACATTGCCACCATCCGCCACGAACATGGCGTGCATCATATGTATGTAACAAAGCACATTCATATGTTCCTGGGGCCTGGTCTCTAAGTAGCATGCAGCAAACATAAACAATCCTGTCTGCCATCGCAGAAGGCCTCCTTACCTATACCCCCGCGGCGCTTTGCAGCACGATATTATTTCTCCGCCTGCACCATCATGGTAAAAATGTTGAGGTATTTACCATCCTTTATCCTATCTCTGACACTACGCCGGAGGCCTCGCAGCACTGCTGTGTATTCGCAGTGAACTACCTCACCCCTAGGGAATAGCGGGTAGACAGAGCTGCTGCTGGAAGATCACGCGCGCCTGCGGTGTCTTCTAGAGCGCCGACGCCTAGACCTGCGTCCCCCCCCCTCACCGGAGGTCACCGTTTCTGACCCCGACGAGGACAAAGTGGGAGAATGCCTGCTCCTATGCTTTTTGTGAGCAGCAGTGGACCCACCTTAAACGGCAACCACCGTGAGAACACCATCCGCTCCAAGAGGCACAGCCGCCTCCCCCAACACGACAACTGGAACCGGATCCACGGGAACTGGAAACTGCAGCGCCACTGGTACTACTGCTTGTGTCGATGTTGGCGTCAAAGCACCCCCGGCAGGGGACATGTTCACAGGAGACTGCATACCCAGAGCGACCAGGACCTGCGAAGAAATAACCCCCAAATCCAGGGCCTATGGGATGGGCCCTGGGGTGAAGTCCCGGCCGCACTCACCCCCTGCAAGGCAGGTTGGCCCAGTAGCGGAGCCAAAACAGAGACCAGCTGTTGTACCAGGCTGTACCGCCTGGATGGGCACCAAGTCGCCAACTGGAGCCAAAGCTGAGGAACGGGGAGGCCTGATGTGCCCGCAGCGGCAACAACCTAGCCTGGCTAAGCCACCACCTCCTAGCTCTACGCAGGGGTGATATAATGTTCCCCCTTAGGGCGCAGCGTGGGGTAGTAGGTAATGCACCCCCTCTGGCAGCTAGCAATGCCAGTGCCCCGCTGCCCCCTGCCACCACCCTACTAGCCAATATAGGGATGCCAGAGGGGCGTCCCCGTAGAGCCTGTGTGACCCTGACCCCGGGTGCCTGGGTGATGGTACTCCCAGCCGGCACCCGGCGGCCATCTTGGATCCCGGACTGCCTAGGGCCTGCTGCGCCAGCCTGACCAGCTACCCTGCCACCCCTAGCCAGCCCGCGGAGGGGAACACTCGCTCCTGGCGTGTGTCCCCTGCCAGCTATCCTACCCGGTGCGCACACGCTACCTCTAGCCCGTGAGCGCACGGTGGCGCCGGATCGCGGCCCGATGACGCGACTAACCATGTCACCAGCAACTGCCTCGGGGTCCAGTGCCGCGCTGGGATGCTTAGGCACCGGAGTCCTAGAATGCCGACCACCCCGCCCACGTGTAGCAACGCCGGGCGGCGGCACAGGAGCAATAATGGGGGATCAGCGACCCAGGTACTGGGCATCCTGCAAACGGTCTGGGGGGTGGGACATTGGCGCAGGCGTGGCATCCTTAGGCCGGGCAGCGATTAGGTTATTGCACAGTGAGAACCCAGTGAGAACTAGGGGGAAGGAAAGAAAAGTCAATAGAGGGAGCTGGAATAAAAAGAAAGAGAGAGAGAGATAGAATAAGCACAGGAGATGCATTGGGATCTACCTTACAGCACAAAAAAACTGCCCAGAGAGGCAGATCACCTGACTTCCTGCCTATTCCTAACACAAGGAATTTCTCCCTTGATCCCTAATTGGCTATCCTAAACTTGTCATCACACCCTGTCACTACACAAACCTAAAGTGCAGACAGCTCAGATTCCTTTGGCAGTTTATGTCACCTCTTGCTTAATCAGCCCTCGGTTTTCTTGAAACAATTAAACAATTAGTCAAACTCTATGTTCTCTATTACTTTCAATTAAATGCTTTTACACCAAAATTGCACTTTACATGAACCCTTATAACATTACAGTGTATTCCTTAGAATGTGGCAGTTTCAAACCTATACCTGCGTTTATGTGTGCCTCAATTTTGCATACTGCAATGACCTTTGCACCACTACAATATAATGTTTAAACAACACACCTTCAATTTATATAACTGCTATAGTTGTGTACCCGTTATTTATTATTTTTCAGAAACATTACACATAATGACTAAATTAATGTCATTTCTGAATATTCAATGATAGTTGTGCCAGTGTGCATGCTCAGAGACAGGAGAGATAGGAGGAGAGCAGAGAAAGGGTGGGAATGGGATTAAAAATAGGCCCTGGCCCTTAAAGTACACAGGCCCACCTTGGCCTCAATAGTGAATAATGTAATTGTGCTTGCGCCGGAAAATGGGGTGTGGCCACTCAAAAGGGTGTGTGGTCTTCAGTGAGGTGTAGCATACCATATACCACTTCTACAAATTATGCAACAAAATAGTAGACCCCATTATACTTGCCCCTTTCACATAATGCCACACGGATTGAGACAAAGTTTACATAATGCTACATGGATTGAACCAAAATTCACATAATGTTCACAACATGCTCCATAAAAAATCACACTGCCCCCTTCACACCATCCCCACACTGTCCTCCTTCACACTAGCCCAACACTGTCCTCCTTCACACCAGTCCCACACTGTCCTCCTTCACACCAGCTTCACACTGTTCCCATCACACCACTATCCCAATCACACCAGCTCCACACTGTCCTCCTTCACACCAGCCCCACACTGTCCCCATCAGACCAGCCCCACACTGTTCTCCTACACACCAGCCCCACACTGTCCTCCTTCACACCAGCCCCACACTCAGTGCCAGATTAAGGTCTAAATGGGCCTGGAGCTGAAAACTATCAAGGGCCTATTGTGCGCAATAAAAGGGGTTGTGGCCAGCACCTAATAATGTGGGAGGTGTGACCAGTGTTCTGTTTGGGTGGTCTGCTCATAGGTGTGTCTCTATTTGTGTAATTACTTTCAACTAATTATATATGCCTGGAAAAGGCAGGGAGACATATTGCCGGGTGCCCTCCAAGGGTGCACCCGCATGATGCCAATGTCCTAAGATACTTGCGGGGTGAGGCGGCACTCCAGTCATAAAAAAATACTGACAGCTGAAACTTGGTAGACAAAATGTCAGCACCTTTTATGTGGTCACCTAAGTTTACCACACCATATACCCCTTATACAAATCATGCAACACAATAGTAAACCCCTTATACTATACTTGTCTCTTGCACATTATGCCACATGGAATGAGCCAAAATTCACACCGATTGACCCAAAATTCACACTATGGCACACAGATTGAGTAAAAATTCACGTTATGCCACACAGATTAAGGCAAAATTCACATTCTGCCACATAGATTCAACCAAAATATATACGCTATACCAAACGGATCGAGCAATAATGCACAATATGCTGCATAAACAGGGGCATTAAACCACACACCATAATGTCCATTACCTATTATGCCAAACACCATAATGCCTATAAAAATGATGCTACATAAATGCTGCTTACCTACATGCTCATTGCCAGGGGTTCCATGCTCATTGCCAGGGGTTCCATGTTCATTGCCATGTGGGATCACATGGGGGAATACATGCTTCAGGGTAACTGGGGGACAGCCGCCGTTGGGCAGAAATGACAGCCATTCACAGCTGGGGAGAGAGCAGGGGGCTCCCGGCTGTATTCAGAGCACTGCAGGTCACGGCTTTTTGAAATAATACTCCTTTCACACCGGAAAATGCAGAGATTTACCCGGGAATATGGTCCCAGGATCATGCAAGGACATTCCCCGTTTACACCAGCCTAGTCCCTCCATTTTCTGCTGTGAGGGGGAGAGAACCCCCCTTTAAACAACCAGCTATATCTTTGGACCCAACTGACCCATTTACATGTGGAGTTCGAATAATTTTGGTCACGTGAATCTGGGCCGTTTGGTTCCAGAGAAATCTATCAATATGAACAGCCATGAAATTACATTTCAGAAATGAAAAAAATCGGTTTATCCACGGACCAGTCTGGTATCAAATTGAAGGCCCAGCGATTTGGGTTCGAATGAGATCTTCTGCCGGAGGGGGAAGCTGTTGGACCCGGGTGGGGGTCGGGATTAACGGGTCCCATGTTATCCTATGGGGAAAATGTTCCAGCTTTGCCTGTTGGTATCTCTGGTTCAAAGGGGGCTAGCGACATGGGGATGGGCTCGTTGGAAAACCCTGGCCCTCAGCTAGAAAATGGGCTAGGGCTGGAGAGTGGGCCTGGCAACACTACTAATGTCAGCAACTGGTGTGAGCACATGTGTAGGCAGCACTACTAATGTTCATGAGTACATGAGCCATATTGTGTAATTACCACTCTGCCCATCTTGTGATGGCATTCCTGCAGGCTGGGTGGTGTGGGATGGTAGGTGTGTGTTTGGAAAGGGAATGGGCTGGGTAATAATAGGTGGCAGGGCCGTCTTAACAGCAGTGTTGGCCCCTGGGCAAATCAATGCACTGGGGCCCTTATCCATTCTCCCCTCCTAGGGGTGGGGGGTGCTATCAGCAGCAGCTTTGATGTCCCACGGGTGGCAGGGGGTGCTCTATCTTCCATTCAACATGTAGGACCTGGAACAGTAACTTCTGCTAATTACTCCTTTACTGCACAGGTGTATGGAGGGTGAACACTAACGTGTGGAAGGGGGCACTGAGCTGAATGAAGGGTCCCTTGAAAATGACTTCCAGGGAGGTAGGGGGTGTTTTATACGCAGGGGAGGGTTGGATAATGGAGTGGGCTTAATATTCGTCATTTTACGGTGGTGACTGTAGATATCTTCATTATCTGGAAATAGATTTCTTAGCCTTCAATAGTATAAAAACCTAGAGTCCCAACTTTCAGGAGGTGCTGGGAACTTGGGGATCAGAGATCAGGACTGAGCCAGAGCAATCCATTGACAAAAATATAAAACTGTACACCAGTTGTTTGGAGCTGGAGCAGGGACCGGCTGCTGGAAGGCTGATATCTCTGGTTCTGGGCATGATAGAGACAGAAGTGTTGCCGCTAGTGTTGACAGAAAGGGGAGAGTCACAGCTTTTATACTCTCAGAAAAACTCTATGTCAGAGAGAACCTGAGAAATATGACTGGGAATTGCTATTAACAGGTCGGATGTGGACTGCTGCTCTGAAGTTGGATATCTCCAGCTCCCCAGAGCAGATTTTGAAAATTCCGGTATCCCTGAAAAAAGGGGATTCTCAGCTATCAGTATATGGCCCATATACACCTGGAGCCCCTGAGCAAGTGCCCATTAAGCTCATATGAACAGACAGCCCTGGTAGGTGGGTGTTTGGAGAGGGGATTAAAAAATACACAGTACTCTTTAAAAACATTAAAACTGAGGTAGAAAAATAGAAAAAAAAATATTAAGAACAATCACTCACTCACACTCACACACACACACTAATACAAACAATATGGCTAACATGGGCAAATATGAACCCACGCATGCAAAAATTAGCAAAAAACAGTCAATATGTGTTTGATGCAAAAAAACTCACAGCGTGAAATTCGATGCCTCAGCTGGTCAAGGAGCTCTGGCTGCCGTCTCCGCAAGTCGGACCATCGCCACTCCAATTGGGCGATGGTCCGACGTACGCCTGTACGGGCGTAAATGTGGCGCCGGGCCTCAAGGTAGGCCTGGCACTTATCTCTATTTAAGATAAAGGGGCCTGTACGCCCCAGCCTTGTCTCTATAACACCCACAGGGGCCATAAGCTCCCTGTGGGTGAAGGGTACAGCCCTGTAGGAAGACATATTGGCATATTGGCAATGGCGCATTAAACAAATCCAGGGACATATAGCAATAATATTGTTCTCTGATTGGTTGTTAACATTCTTATTTCGTATTAACTTTATTGTTAATTGTTCAAATAACAGTATGTATGTGTAAATATTTTCACCACGACGATCGGATCGCATCACTTACTCTATGCATGTATGTATATGGTCATATTTGTCAAAATATAGACAAACACATATGCGCATGTCTCCTGCCTACATGTTTATAGAAAACCTTGTTTCTACTCCTGACCATACCTGCCTGATTGTATACCCACTCAAATAGTTGTTGTTTGCACATTAGAATAATCTTAAACACCATATAAAACCTAGGTACAACAAACACAAAATTCACATACCAACATGACTCTTAAAGGAGAATACACATACAAATCAACTCACCTTACATGGCCTCCATAATCAGCTATATTTGAAAAAAAAAATAAATATGTTAGTAATTACTGAAAACAAGTTCACACATTACCGGGCCCCCAGCGCGTTCTACCAAAAACAGTATGTAGCCAACAGATGCAATGGTGATGAATGTCAAAGAATCTTTTTTTGAATTTTACATTTTAAACTGTGTGTGTATATGTTTTACATAATTGAGTAGTTTAAGAGATTATATCATACTGTATGTTGTCCATTCACACAGATACCTGAAGTAGCGTGCCACCACAGAGTCCCGCAGATGGTATCCGCGGATGTTTTCAGGCGTGCGGGATGGCTCCAGTGCAACATCTTGCGGCTCAGATGTTGTTACTTCCGACTCAGTAAAGGGAACATTACGCCTCACAGCGATGTTGTGCAGGAAGCAACCCCCCCCCCCCCCACAATCCTTACTACCATTTTTGGGGAATATTGCAGGTCACCACCAGTGCAGTGGAGCACCCGAAAACGGCCCTTTCACAGGCCAATCGTGTGCTCTACCACTTACCTGGTGCGACATGCGCCCCATTGTATGACTCCTGTGGGCCCGGTGTTGGGGAATTATAAGGAGTAAGCAGCCAGGGCGTGCAGGGGTAACCGGAGTCACCCAGAATCTATGCATCACGGCCTTCCAGCTCTTGGAGTCTTTGCCAGATCCTGGTTTGTTGGATAACAAGAGAGTCATGGGAACTTCCGGAAAAGTTTGAATTTAATGGTCCAACTCTCTGTACACCCCTCCCTGCCACTCACACAACCCCACTCAGCGCCGGCCACAAACAGCCTTCTGATTGTCCCACCATTACAGCGCCATGGCAGCCGGCAGCCACATTGCGGGACCCCAGCCTTTGACCCCCAGGAATTGTCCTTGTGCTGGGTCACTACCTGGCTGCCGTTATAGCAGAGATGGGCAGGGCTACGATCTGTGCATGGCTGGCAGGATCGTGACAGCTGATCCAGGGGTGGATATAGACCTTGGTACTTGTGGATTATCACGGCTCCCATCGCATGCCATTGCATGCCATATATAGTGGCATTCGATTTTTACCAATTTTTGCTGTTTTTTGGCATGCGATTTTTCACTGAAAAGCATCCAAATGCATTGGAATTAGTATGAAACATGCTCAATGGCCCCCAAATGGCATTTTTGAGGCTGTACCACCCCCACTATCAACGCGAACCCGAAGTGTGGCGAGCGCAGCGAGCCCGCGAGGGGCGGCGGTACGCGTCCTACGACCTTTTCATACCCCCACTATCCACGTCGGCGTGGAGTTGAGAATAGAAAGTGTGGTGAGCGCAGCGAGCCACCGAGCCCGAAGCGTGGCGAGCACAGCGAGCCCTGCGAGGGGACGCGGACACCTGTGAAGCCCGTGAGGGGACGCGGATACCTGTGAAGGTATCCGCGTCCCCTTGCGGGGCTCGCTGCGCGCGCCACGCTTCGGGTTCGCGTTGATAGTGGGGGTGGTACAGCCTCAAAAATGCCATTTGGGGGCCATTGAACATGTTTCATATTAATTCAAATGCATTTGGATGCTTTTCAGTGAAAAATCGTATGCGAACGCATGCGATGCGATTTTTTCGCATACGATGGTCATCATGGGAGCTGTGATAATCCACAAGTACCTAGACATTTTTCTAGGGGGCAATCGCCCCCCTCGATATCCGCGCCTGACTGTGCCCCCTGCCACCTCCCTCCATTTCCACTACGCAGCACCCATCATACATTGCACACCCTGCCTGCTCCCCTTCCAATGTTTAGACCCTGAAATCCTTCTACCCCCTCTCCAACTTACCTTCTGCCTCTCCCACCTACATTATCCCACTCCTACTTAGCAGCTACCACAAGCACCAGCAGCACCTGTCCCAGTCTGTATGGTTGTCCCTCAGGCAGCAGCGCAGCCACCTCACTCCCCTCCTCCCAACTTTCCACAATGTCTTTCCTGCTTACCTGTGGTTTAGCAGGTGATTGGCTGGACAATTATCTCTCTTTATCACCCTTGCATTTATCTCTTGTTATGGCTTAAAACATCTGCCCCAATGCCCCTAAACAGCATTGATGGATATTAATGGAGAAATGGCCAGGACAGGCCAAAAAGAATTGAATGAAAACCAGGGCTTCAATCATGTTTGTTAACACATCAGTGAGCTTAGAGTACATGATCGTATAGATGCATAATGACAAATGGGTAATTTTAGCATACAGGTATGAGAGTTGACGCATGTCGACTACTGTTAAATGTGACCAGTACTGTGTTAACAGGAAAAACACACTGATGTTTTAAGGGTGGACATGTAGTAACGGGGCAAAAGAACGCACATGGCATGAATCATAGATATTACTTTATTAAATAACTTTTCAAAGAAATGTTTGGCTTCCATGTGCGGACTGCAATGACTGAATGAGTTAATGCATGAAATCTCAGTAGAGGAATGGGGTAATTAAAGTAAATTGACCAGAGGACTGGGTTAGGATTGTGTTCAGCTGAGCGTAATTTTGCGGCGTTGCGTACTGATTGCCCCATTGAACGCGGTGCACATGAACTACTAGCCTCTGAGACAAGAAAGCTACTTGTTTGGTCCGAATATTTTGGGAGTGTTGGGTGGTGGCCGCTCGGTGACCACTCGGTGAGCGATCCGAGTGCACGCCTACCACTTATCGAGCACACCCATGTTTACGTCCCGATTTACGACCAATTTTGCCCACTTTAAAACCACACCCATAGATACACCCACATTCCGCCCATATTGTCTGAGAGTGTTCGGTGGACATTTTTTGTGTGTAGCAATCTGTCCGAGTGTGGAGTGCCATCGTTGCATATGCACCTTGCATAGTTTAGGCATGCGCACTCAGCAGGAATACGCAATCCGAACGAATGTGTACCTGTCCGAGTCAATCAGAATAAGGCCCTTTATATAACTGTGTGTGTATGTAAAAGCATGCTGAATGATTGTTTCTCTCACTTGACCTCGACTTCCTCTTTTCGTACATCCACACTGCCTTCTGGTATATAACAATATGTCTCTATTATAGTAAAGCCAGATTATTCAGACGACAGCTAACAATTATATCAACCACTTATATTGGGCCATAAAAAACTAAAACCAGATCACTCAAGAAACTTGAAACTGCATTTCAAAACTCCAACAGGTATGCTCTATCACAGGCCTTGTGCTGAGACGTGCCTCATCACTATTGTGCTCAGAACAGTGAGTGAGTTCATAGAAGTGTAATTAGCCAGGCCCAACACCCTTATCCTGGCTGACCTGAACTGACATGCACAATGCTGCATAATAAATGTGGTGCACATAATTTATACTGCAATTAGCACATGTAAATCATTTAAAGCAAGGTATAAAGTAATGAATTTTACAGGGACCCAACAGTCATCCTTGTAGGGCAGTCATCAACATGAAGAAAGACAGACTGCTATTGCACACACGGATGTGCTTATCAACGTAACACATACCTCCCAACTTTCAGCCACTGCTAGTAGGGACATATGCGTGCCCGAAATTAGGGGGCGTGACCTCTCAGAAAAGGGGCGTAGTTTATATGTGCCATTTCGCAAGGCCACGCCCCTGTTTTGGTGCTGTGGGAGCATGGCCCAGAGGCTCTGTGAGCTTCTAGCCATGCCCCCAACCCCACTGGCTGCGGGAATAGATGCTGTGCGTATGCGCACAGCATCTATTCAGCGCTGCTCAGGGAGTGACAAGGGGGACTCCCAACTGCCCCACCCCCCGCTGCAGGACACCGCCGGCCTGAAAGCCGGGACGTTCCCACGGAAAATGGAACAGTTGGGAGGTATGATAACATACCACAATGAGAGGATGATAGTGGTTATCTATCAGGGCCCCCCTTCTATGTTGGGTCTTAGCAGGGCCTGATTACAAGTTCCAGCAGCCTAGCCTAACACAGAAATGGACACCCACATTTTTTTTTACCTACATGCGGCTTTCCAAGGGTGTCATGCTCATTACCAGGGGTTACAAGCGTGTTGCCGGTAGTTTCATGATTATTGCCAGGGGCATATTGGTTGTTGCCAGGGGGTTCTTGTTCTTGTTTTTCTTGTTGCCAGGGGTTTTGTGCTTATTGCCAGAGATTACGTGATTGTACCAGGTATTATGTCCTCAATGCACATTGCCAAGGGTTACTTGGCAACCTGCATTGCCTGGGGTTACATGCTGCAGAGACCTGGTTCCCTTGATGCAGCCTGATCAGCCTGTTGGATCAAGCCTTGGGTCCCTGTATGCCTAGTGCATTGCACCTAACAGGTGAGGGAGTGGAGCTGATTGGGATGCTGTGCAGGGCCGGACTGACCATCAATGGCCTTGTGGGCCGATTCTGTGCAGCCAATTGTGAGAGTGTGTTAAATCTGTTAGTGCTACGGAGGCCTGGCAGGAGGGATCCGACCTGTGGGAGCCGCTGCTGAGGGCCGGGTAGCAGCGGCTGCTCCTGGCCACGGTCATTGTGTAAGGTCAGGTGCACTAATGGTAGCATTGAGTTTATTGGCAGGAGTACTGGGGTCATTACATGTAGCAATGTGGCATAATATGTAAGGAGCATAACTGCGTAGCATATTGTGTAATGGGCATAACTGTATGCAGCATATTAAGTAATGGGCATTATGGTGTGCAGCATATTGTGTAATGGACATCATGGTGTGCAGCATATTGTGTAATGGGCATCATGGTGTGCAGCATATTGTGTAATGGGCATCACAGTTTGCAGAATTTTGTGTAATGGGCATTACGGTGTGCACTTAATGTGTAATGGGCATTATGGTGTGCGGCATAATGTGTAATGGGCATTACGGTGAGCGACATAATGTGTAATGGGCATTACGGTATGTGGCATAATGTGTAATGGGCATAATGGTGTGTTCCATAATTTGTAATGGGCATATTGGTTTGTTTCATCATTTCCATGGGTTTCATGCTCATTGCCAGGGGTTATAAGCATGTTGTCAGGAGTTTCATGTTCATTGCCAGGGTCTTCTTGGTTGTTGCCAGGGGGTTCTTGTTCTTGTTTTTCTTGTTGCCAGGGGTTTTGTGCTTATTGCCAGAGATGACGTGTTTGTGCCAGGTGTTATGTGCTCAATGCACGTTGCCAAGGGTTACTTGAATTACATATACTTATTGCCTGGGAATACATGTTGCAGAGACCTGGTTCCCCCTGATGCAGCCTGATCAGCCTATCGGATCAAGCCCTGGGTGCCTGGTGCATTGCAACTAACAGGTGAGGGAGTGGAGCTGATTGGGATGCTGGGTGACCAGCAGGATGAAATGAGATTGGAAGCAGTAGTGTGGGGTACATAGCTGCAAGGTGAGCAGGACTGGATGGAGCATAGGACAAATGAATAGGGTGCAGTGCTGCATGGTAAACTGGATGGCACAGAGATGAGTGCATTGTAAGAGGGTGAGCAATATGATACATTGCTACTTTGATATTTTTTATAATGTGGAATTAAGCTTTTTGAATTCTTTCAAGATTTCAAGTACATTGTATATATACACACACACACACACACACACACACACACAGAGTGAGCATCTTGCAGCCCCCAGGTGTGAAGAGTTGCACCCGCGATTACACAATACCATGTTTATGGGCCTCAGGTGTGATTATATGCACATGCCCATTGAAGGTAACATTACCCGCAAAAAAACAATTAGGGGTGCGATTATTCACACACTGGATATAGCTGGCTACATCTGTACATTACTTGTTTTCTAAATTACCTATCCTCCCATGTAGTTTAATGACGTTTGTTGGCCCAAGGATATATTTATAGTTATAATAACTATAGAATAATGCTGTCATAATATTCTATTTAAAATGTATGCACCTGTTTGTACAGCAGTTCGTTGAACAAAGCCAGTTCAAATGCTCCACCCATGCAAGGTATTTAGTTCTTTTAATTCCAAGAACCGCCTTCTCTTTCACAGCCTCTCTTCTATTAAATATTAATGCTACGTAAAATGGTCAGAGCTGTATAAAACATAATACCGTATGTTTGCAGAGTTACTGCATTTGTGTAACTTTTTACATCACTTATATGCCGGGCCACCACTAGAAATGGTAGGGCCCGGGACTGACCTACAGTCCGGGCCCCCAGTGGCACAGCACCATATCTCTGACCATGCCCCTCTGTGTGCCCCGCCCCCATCTGCCAGCACCCCGCCTCCCCTTACCCCGTCCCCATTAAGATTACTTGCCATCACCAGCGTCGTGGCATCGTCCTTCGGCTCCTTCAGCCTCCACGGTCAGGTCCAGAGCGCACACTCTGTGTCCTAGGCTCGGCGCTCTACAGGCTGCACTGTGTATTGTGTGTGCCTGCCCGCCGGGTTGGGGAGGCTGTGTGCAGGTGCAAGGGGGGGGGGGGTGTAGGCAGCTGCCTGGGCCCCTCCAGAGGCCAGGGACCGGGACAGCTGTACCCAGGGCACCCCCTGTCGACGGCCCTGCTTATATCCTGTCCTACTTGCTGTTCTGAGTTCTGCAATAAGTGGAGAGGGTAATTGTACAATGAAACTGCATGTATAGATGGAGCCCCTCTCTTTCATTGGCGGCGCTCACCAGAACGTCCCCACTGGCGAGCGCTGTCGGAGAGGAATTCCATTAGACTGGGACGTGCGTCGTGTATCATTAGGTGTGTCAAAAGTGGAACTGTAGGGTCTGTAACACACGGTGTGCTGTTGCTGATAGTCAACTTGTCTGTTCTTAGTTCCTGCTACATACTGTAGTAGACATATTCGGATAAGTAATTACATTTTACTTACAATGTCAGTACTTTATTACTAATTTCTTTAATTGCTTTATTCCAGGCAAAATCAGATATACAGTCATTTATGTGGTAAGAAACATCAAATTAAATATGACACATTAAAGCAATTAGTTTGTTAAAAGTATATATGTAATCCTGAATTAAATAAACAATATATTAGAAATCATGACTCATCATTTCTTTCAACATGCAATCTACTTTCTTTCAGGACTCTCAAAATTCATGGGCATTTTGGGGGACATTTACCAAAATGGATTCGTAGAAAAAAGGTGTATTCGTAGGGAGAAATACACCTTTTTTTTACGAATTTGTATTTTCGGGATTTACAATCCCAAAAATACAACAATTCGTAGTCCTAAAGATGGAACATTCGTATTTGTAGTTACAAATACGAATGCCCTACACCTGACGGAGACGCACGTGTGTTTGTTTACATCGTGCGGCTCCGCCTCCCGAATGCCGCTATTGGCCGCCTTGCGGCCTAGCGGCTCCTGATTGGCCGCTAGGCCGCAAGGCGGCCAATAGCGGCATTCGGGAGGCGGAGCCGCACGATGTAAACACCGTGCGTCTCCGTCAGTCCGGTTTGGTTTCGGGGTGTTCGGTTTATTTTTTTGCAAAGACCCTTACCTGGACTACGTCGCGCTGGGACAGGTGAGTATGGTTTCCTTCCACAGCTTCCCAAATGGATTTCGTCGGATCCGGACGGGGACACCATCGCCGACAGCGACGTCGACATGGAGGAAGACGCCGACACAGGACCAGGGCGACCTATGGGAAGAAGATAGGTAAGTATTAGTATGTGTGGGCTTTGTGTGTAATAAAGTTTTATTTTAAAAGTGTGTCAGTGTGTTTTGTGCACAATTTTTTTAACTGTAGAACTGCAAGTGCCAGCGGGCCCTTTAATGCCCAGCAGGCTGGGACTTGTGGTTCTCCAAGTCCCAGCTTGCTGGGGAGGCTTGCTGGCACTTGTAGTGCCACAGTAAAAAACAATAGGTTCATCTTTTTTTTACTACATTTATCAGCTCGATGCCCACCGCCCAGGGGCATCGAGGACAGCACCAGGCTTCAGCCTGGTCAGGTAAGTCCTGGAGGGGGGGGACCCCTTCATTGGGGGGGTCCCCACTCCCCCAGGGCCCCTGGCCAGGCTGACTGGTCGGTAGGGAGAATGTTTTGGCCGCGGGACCTTATATTATAAGTGTCCCCCGGCTGTGACATTACCCTGCCGGCTGGTTGTGCCTGGGGCTGGTTCTTAAAATACGGGGGACCCCTACTCATTTTGTCCCCCGTATTTTGGGAACCAGCCCCGGACCTGGAGCCTGGGGCTGGTTGTTAAAAATCGGGGAACCCCTATTTGTCGGGTTCCCTGATTTTTAATTACCGGCCCCGGCTCCTTCAGCCTGGTGCTGGTTTCGGCTGTGGGGGGGACCCCACGCCGTTTTTTTTTTTATTTATTTATTTTTTCTATTTTTTTTTTACACCTTGCAGCCTGCACGGATCTGACTGATCCTTGCAGACTGCTAGAAATAATTCGTATTAGCGGCTGTATATACGGCCGCTAATACGAATCATTACACCATCGGAGGGTTACAAAGCAGTCGTATATGACTGCTTTGTAACTGATCCTCCGGAACACGACTTTGCATACGACTTAAACAGTCGTATGCAGTCGTAGGGAAACTACCAATACGAAAAACTAGGTTTTTCATATTGGTAAATTTCCCCCTTTATCTCTTAGAACATATACTAGCACAGCTTCTCATATTTCTCTACACCATGTCAGAATGACATTTGTCATTATAATCAGTAGTATATTATAAAGATTTCTCCTTTTATGTTTAATGTTAGTAAATTCTACCCACAACTAACTTTGTGCATTTTAAGAGCCAGTCATATGCATAAGCAGTATAGGCAAATATGGGTGCTGGATGACCTCCTGTCAGTCGGGATTCCAATGGTCAGTATACCATCATTGGAATCCTGACTGTTAAATGCCCAACAGTCGGAGTACCCTCTGCCAGCTCCCCAGGATTTTTTCATGCACGTAAAAATGGCAGCGGGGGGAGCAAAAAACGTCCTGGAAAACGTCCTGGAATGTGAATTTAGGATACTGGCATACTATCAATGTGTATAGGATTTTAGATGATAGAGAAATCTATGTCGGGAATTAGGCTTGTCTTTTAGAAACCCCGGAAGGGGGATAAATACCGAACATGTCTCACTATTTCCACACGCCCTGAGGAAGATACTTTGATATCGAAACCGGTCGGCGGCTTGTGGAGACAGAAGGAGGACGTCAGGACAATCGAACCCCAAAATTCAGCATCCAGGGACGCCTGTTGAGTATTACATCATGCTTGTATTGTCTGCAACATTCCATTGTGGACATTAATATAGGGTGAGAGTCCTGAGATCCTACCTTTGGTATTTGTTTTATTGCACCTTTTTGTTGAAAATAAAACGTTATTGCACCAAGTTCTTTCTCTTCTCTCTCTGTGCTCCTCCGAGTGTCTACCACCACATTCAGAGAAAGAGGGAAGAGGAGGTGATCTGCTTTGGGATACAGCCCCCTATGATATATACGCTTGAGTCTACATAATCAGTAGACATATCACTCTGGTACGGTTTAAGTTCTGCAAGGATATCAATAATTTGGAGCATCGTTTTATGTAAAATAGTATCACACTATTTTTTATTTCTTGTTTTCTGTTTTGGGGTCCACTCATATCTCAAACACAAACTGAGAGAATTGCATCTGAGACTAAGCGCACAGGGACAATTCAGAACTCGTTTTTGGTATTGTATCTGTTTGATTGAAGTGGTTCTTCAATCCCCTGTCTTGTACCTAAGCTGCATGTCATAGCGCACGATCTACTGGTTTAAAATCTTTGTTTTTGTTGTACTGTTTTCAAGGGCATATTGGTCTGACTTATGCTTAGGACAGGTTGGACTAATGTAGGGGGGCCTTAAGGTGCTGCACCAAAGATCAATCTGATCTGAAGCTGTCAATGGTTTAACATAGAAGTGATCAGATGTATCTGAAGTGAATAGAGGGAAATTTTAGCCCAGGGTCAGATCAGATTCCTTGGACAGGTCAAAAAATCTGAAGAAATGTACAGCTTCAGATACTGTAGGTCTGAAATGCAAAAATAAAGCAGCCAGTACTTACCCTGCACAGACAGAGAATAACTCCCCCAAACCTAACTCTCTCTGCAAGTTACATTTGCCCCACCTGCAGTGCACATGGTTTTGTCTATTTGCTTAAAATATGCTTTGCGATCATGTCTGAATAATCACTTTAGTGCTAGTCCTTCCTGTGGCTTTGTCTTTCCCACTACAGCAGAGAGGCAGGGTCCCCATTCCCCAAACACAGTAAATGACACAATAAAAGTCATAATTACTTTATTGAACAGGAACTTTTTGAGGTTGCTTCATTTTTATCCCCAACTTAATGAATCAAGTAAATATACACTTCATGCGCCACATTATATTATTGCAACTATTAGAATCTAAATATATTGCATAATCACATCTCAGAAATAGTTATATCAAATTATCAATTAAGTAGCTACTATACCTAAAGTTACTAGTCAACAAGTAAAAGTGCAACACTAACAGAATACAGTATGGATGATTTAAGGAAGTTACTACTTTCCCATACCCTGTTTTCTTATAGTGGGTACACACGTTCCAATCCCGGCAGTGGTTGATACCGACTCCATTTTATCACTTTTCAAGTACATCTCACCCTCTAAGATTTAGTAAATAGATCCCAGAGTGATATGGTGTCAGACAGGGCCTGCACTACCTGCTCAGCAGAGGATGCAGTGCAGGGAGGTGCCAGCCGATGTGTGGTCTGGGGACCTTGTTACGCCACTGGCTTTAAGGATTCCACTTTTCATTTACACTGAAGTAATTTACTTGAAACTAAAAGGCTGGGGCTGAAGAGACACAGGGGGGATGAGGTTGCATTTGACAGGGAGCACCACCCCACAATGCCACAGGCTTCTGTGAGGCCACAGCCCTTATACCTGGCAATACCTATTTTTTTTTTAGTGTGCACGCACCTTTTCCACTCATGAAGCTCGAAAATTGGGGGGAGATGTAGGTAGTATAAAATTTTGTTTCCATAAATGGTTAATAGTGACATAACTAAATAGCTTACACATTTCAGTTAATGAATATCAATGTCGGCACTATTTCTGACAGGGAAAATAGCGCCTGCCATCTATTCATTTTCGTTTCCAACAGCATTGAAGGTGGATTTCGACAAAACAGATTCAACTTTAAAACAAGTGGGAACTGTTTTATCAGAAATGGCCTTACCCTTTCTTTCACCAGTCGTTTCTGCACTCTTGTCTTCACAGAGAGATAAGTAGCACCAGTGTTGATGTAGCTGGACTGATGAATGACAACAAATTCTATAAGTTTAAATATTTATTTATGATACTAAAAGAATAGGCAATATGGCTTCTGATAGCCAAAATAAGTTTTATGCAGTTTTGCATCAAAGAGTCAGAGTATGTCAATTATTCTCAAAACATCATCCTGTCTTGGAAAATTCTCTGATAATGATAAAGATTACAAAAAAGAGGGTGCACCACCTTGGGTACTGTAATAGCATTCCCCTTGTGGTTGGTTATAAGACTATGGGCCTTATTCTGGTCGGTGCGGCCGGATCCGATTATGCGGCCAGGACCGTGCGTGCGAAACCCCGCCTTCCATACGGATCGCCAACTCCGTCCGTACGCAGTAAGAAGCTGGACGAACGGACCGCACGTGTATTTTACACGGAATACGCCTCCTCCATCTAAGGGAACCTCCCCCATCATTTGATGGTCGCAGACCATCAAATGCAGGACCGAGTGCTCCACCAGCTCCCGCAACCTCAGACCACACGGACATTTTTCCGTACAAAAGCAGGGATCTGGGCGGGCAGCTGACATCCGGCGATGTCATATGTCCTCCCCCTACACGTGCGTCACGGCCGCATTACCATACGTACGCCCATCGTTTGCATGGGAACGCCCATGAAACGCGGGGCGTATGCATATGGTAATGAGCACAAATAGCCCTTCACGCCCCTCTCCACCCCCTGTTCGGAGTGTTCACATATCATGCGGGATTTGGCCGTACGCCCCGCTCGCACATGCGCAGAGACGCCTCTGCACATGCGCAGATACAAAACATCGGCGGCCCGAACGCACACGGATATATCCGCACCAACCAGAATAAGGGCCAATGTAAGAAACTATGAAAGAAAGTTACCATAAATAACTTCAGACACTGTGCAGTGACTCTATGGGGGAAATTTACTAAAGGAAATTTGTAAAAAAAATAGGTGTATTTGTATCCAGAAATACACTTATTTTTGACATTTACTATCCCGAAAATACGGCAATTCGTAGTCGTATTGATGTGCTATCAATACGACTACGAATTGCCGTATTTTCGGCATAGTAAATGTCAAAAATAAGTGTATTTCTGGATACAAATACACCTATTTTTTACAAATTTCCTTTAGTAAATTTCCCCCTATATCAAATAAGCTGATAATGGCTACAGATGTAGCATACTGTGTCGTTAAGAAAGACATAATAAAAAAATATATATTCCTTATGAGCACTGATCTAAACCTAGTATCATCAAGCACAATGCAGAGAAGCATACAGTACATTTAAGACACTTATAACCATTCACTGTAATTATCTATGATAATCAGATTGTGTTTCACAGTTATTCACATAACAATTCACAAAGTCCTTTACATAGTTGCTACCTACTTGAGTACTCAAGTGTTACTGTCCTAACCTGTGCACAGGGTTTAATGGGTTAATTCCAGGGATCCTGCCTCTTAATATGGTGCAGGTAGTTCAGTCTGCATGTGACTGAGGTCACAGAAAGCTGATAAGGCAGACTGTATCTATCAGGCTGATAACTCTAAACATGGAATAAATATATTATAGATCTCAGGCTTGGATCCCATCCCTTAGATAGGGAAAGGTTGTACAGTCCCCTTTTTGTATAAAGAAAATGGCACAGTCTCAGTGGGCCTCTGAAATAGACAAAAATAGTAGCGCTAGACAATGATAAAATTTAACAAATTTAATACATAAAGTGCACATACAGATTTATGGTAAGGAAGTTGGAATATAGTTACCGCAATGGTAGTCCAAAAGTGGGTTACTCCTTTTAGGATTGCATATCAGCAGTGTCCAGGAGTTGGTATTGGGGAAATTGACTCCAGAGTTCCATATAAGCGGTTTCCTTATAAGATGATAAAACACTCCGGTGATGGCTGTTCTGGATCCTGCGTTGCCTACTGCACCAGCTACCCACCCACTTGTCATTCATCTGCCAACCCAGGATCCAGACCAGCCATCACCGGAGTGTTTTATCATCTTATAAGTAAAGAGCTTATATGGAACTCTGGAGTCAATCTCCCCAATACCAACTGATGGACACTGCTGATATGCAATCCTAACATTGTTACCATTGTCTAGCGCTACTATTTTTGTGTATTTTTTTGTTCTTTTCTTAAAGGGACCCTCAATCCCTTTTGTTAGTAGCATCTCCACACAAACCATCACAGCGCCCATTTGGGTTGTTTTTACAACCATCCTTGTATTTCAGTGGGCCTTTGCCCTGGCACAGGGTGCGCGCATGGGTGCCGTGTGGTAAGGGGGTCCCCCAAATATCTGTCCTGTAACTGGCTCGAGCCAGTCACTGTCAGATGCTCACAGGCCACTCTCAGTCTTTTTCTTCCTGCGCACTAGTGTGTGCATCGCTGCTTTGCCACACTCAGCCGCCGGAGGCCTGCTGGTCCAAAATGGGGACTCTCTGAATGGATTGTCTATTTCACAGCCAACAAACCACGTCCGTTTTCGCTGACACGCCCACTTTTTGCCACTCGACAGGCGGAACATTGAATTATACCTGTCGAGTCTGTCAAGCAGAGAGAAAACTGGCCAGGATTTTGACTGTCGGAACGTTCCGACAGTTGGAATCCAAGATTGATTACCCCCTAAGTGAGTTTGGTTTTGTTGCATCCCCTTCAGTTTAGTGCAGTTATTACTATTATTATTATTATATTATTATTATCATCCTTTATTTATATGGCGCCACAAGGGATCCGCAGCCCCCAATTACAGAGTACATAAATGAATAAGCAAAACAGTCACTAACAGTTGAATACAATATAGGACAAGTACACGGTACATAACCATAGCTTTATCAGCAGAGAGGACACTGGAATAAGATTCAGAGTGGCAGAGAACTGTAGGATTTGGTGCTATAGAAGATGGTTTAAGTAAGGAAAAGCACATGAGGGAAGAGGGCCTTGCTTACATTCTAAATGGGAGGGTAAGGCAGGCAGGGGACAGAATGTACACGTGTGGCCAACAGCTCAAAAGTATGTGTTTCTCCTGATTTTTTTTTTATTTAAAAATGTATATAGGTAGACTTGTAATACAATTATAGGGGGCATTCAATCATTGCCATTTTTTTGCCAGGTGAAAAAGCGCCAATGATTCGCTTTTCTTCGCCTGTTTCACAATCCGTTTTCCTTTGTCAGATCAGCCTGGGTGAAAACTGCCCTGAAATGAGGCAAAACACCAGCGAATTTGACCAAACATGTGGATCGGCTTCACGTGTTTTTCGCCCAGTATGGATTTTTTGCAGATAATCGCCATGACATTATATAGGGCAAATCTAAATCGCCCTAAAAACAGGTGTAAATTGCAAAATTTTCACCTGATGAAAAATTGGTTGGAATGCTTTAGCAAGTAAATCCAGTGGTGGCCGAACAATTAATGTATTGGATTGCACAAAAGCACAAGCATTTTTTCATGTATGTTCACAAATTTAAAGCAATTGTAATTAGCTCAATTACATAAGAAAGATCTATTGACAATAGTACTTTCATAGTGACAGTTTATAAAAAGTAATTTACAATCAGGGCAGGGCAACTGCCATTGAATTGGTCATCCGATATTTAAATGTTCCTTCTCCAGTTCTAAGAAATTATGTTTAACATATTTCAATGCTGAGTACAGAACAGAGTGCAATCAATTATTGCACCAACACCCTGATTAGTTCTACATTTTGTTGGTGTTCTATGAAGCTCGCTGAAATAGGTTACTATAAACAGTCAGTCATATTTCTCTTGGAGACCTACATTTCCGAGGATCAAATAGCCCTAGACAACAGTTAAAAAAACATCTACACTTGTTACTGTAGCTATTATCTATTACATCTAATACATCATTTATAACTATGAAGCTCTGTTTATAAAACAGACCTAAAACACCACATAGTTTTATATTTCTGTTAACTTTTTGCTAATTATTAGTAAATGTAAGTTTATTTAACGGGTATACAGTTACAATGCCGGTGGTTGGAATCCCAACCACCGAAATCCCAACACTTTCTCCCTCTGTGGGTGTCCACGACACCCATAGAGGGAGAATAAATTAGTGTGCCGAACTTAGCGAGGCACCGGGCCCGCTGCGTGGTGAGCACAGCGAGTCTGCAAGGGGGGGGGGGGCGATCTACGGCCCCCCCTTGTCGGCATTGCGGCGGTCGGGATTCTGGCGTCGGTATGCCGATGCATGCTCCTGGATATTGGTGGTAATTCAGACCATTTAATGTATGCCCTAAGTAAGTCTAATAGAGCATACTCACAGTGAGCTATGCACTATTTTTCTATTCGATTTTGCTTATAGAAGCAAAATCGAATAGAAAATCGAATGCAGATCGAATGTTTTTTTCGGCATTCGATGCAGATTTGATCCCAATGTGCACTCCCGTGTAATGTAAATAGAATAGAAAATAGTCTTGGGGGAAATTTACTAAGTTAAATTCGTGAAAAAAAAATCGTATTTGCGTACGCAAATACGATTTTTTTTGGTGTATTCGTATTTTTGGCATTTGCTATGCCAAAAATACAAATTTTCGTATTCGTATTGATGGGACATTTGTATTTGTATTTACAAATACGAATGATTACACCATAGTTAGAATACGACAGAAATCACCATTCAAAAGAATGGTGATTCCTGATTTACTAAACGGCCGTATTTTCAATTGCCGTGAAACGGCCGTGAATGGCCGACCAAATACGGGAGGAAAATACACTTTATTTTCCAGTCGTATTTGGCTTTAGCCTGCACGGATCAGTCAGATTCTTGCAGGCTTAAGTGTTAAAAAAATAGAAAAATAAATAAATAAAAACGGCGTGGGGTCGCCTGCACAGCCAAAACCAGCACCAGGTTGAAAGAGCCGGGGTTGGTAATAAAAAATCAGGGAACCCAGCAAATAGGGGTTCCCCGATTTTTTTAAACCAGCCCCAGGCTCCAGGGCTGGTCCCCAAAATACTGGGGACAAAATGACTAGGGGTCCTCCATTTTTTAAGAACCAGCCCCAGGCCAAACCAGCCAGCAGGGTAATGTCACAGCCGGGGGACACTTATTATATAAGGTCCCACGGCCAAAACATCACCCTACTGACCAGTCAGCCTGGCCAGGAGCCCTGGGGGAGTGGGGACCACCCCAATAAAGGGGTCCCCCCCTCCAGGACATACCTGACCAGACTGAAGCCTGGTGCCTGGAGCGGTGGCCACCAAGCTGATCTTGGTGTAAAAAGTCCCAGCAAGGCTCCCCCGCAAGCTGGGACTTAGAGAACTACAAGTCTCAGCATGCGGGCAGGGCCATCTTAACAGCAGTGTGGGCCCCTGGGCAAAACAATGCACTGGGGCCCTTACCCATTCTCCCCTCCTAGGGGTGGGGGGTGCTATCAGCAGCAGCTTTGATGTCCCACGGGTGGCAGGGGGTGCTCTATCTTCCACTCAACATGTAGGAGCTGGAGCAGTAACTTCTGTTAATTACTCCTTTACTGCACAGGTGGTGGGAGGAAGAACACTAACGTGTGGAAGGGGGCACTGAGCTGAATGAAGGGTCCCTTGTAAATGACTTCCAGGAAGGTAGGGGGTGTTTTATATGCAGAGGAGGGTTGGATAATGGAGTGGGCTTAATATTCGTCTTTTACCGGGGGAAGGGCAGCTTGTTTGACTGCAGATATCGCCATTATCCGGAAATAGATTTCTTAGCCTTCAATAGTATAAAAACCAACTTTCAGGAGGTGCTGGGAACTTGGAGAACAGAGATCAGGAGCCAGAGCAATCCATTGACAAAAATATAAAACTGTACACCAGACGTTTGGAGCTGGAGCAGGGACCAGCTGCTGGAAGGCTGATATCTCTGGTTCTGAGCATGATAGAGACAAACCGCTAGTCTCGACAAAAATATACTTTCAGAAAAACTCTAAGTCAGAGAGAACCTGAGAAATATGACTGGGAATTGCAAGATGTGGACTGCTGCTTTGAAGTTGGATATCTCCAGTTTCCCAGGGCCGATTTTCAAAATTCTGGTATCCCTGCAAAAAGGGGATACTCAGCTATCAGCATAGGAGCATTATACACCTGGGGCCCCTGGGCAAGTGCTTATTAAGCCCATATGAAAAGACAGCCCTGCATGCGGGGAATTAAAAGGCCCGCTGGCACTTGTAGTTCCACAGTATGGAAAATAGTCAAATAAACACACACTGACACAAGAACAATAAAACTTTAATACAACCAAAGCCCACACATACTGATAAAGCCAATTCTTGGCGAAACGCGTTGGTGAACTAAGAGGGTGCTCTCATCCAGTTTTGGACCTTGCCATTTACCATTGCTTTGATCCGGACCAGTCTCCCTGTCTATTATCCCAAAACATCACGGATATCTATTGGGAACCTAACAAAGGACCCATCCAGGATTGAACCCGAACGGAGGACATCTATTCTAATAGGAGAATAACACTCCACATCAACTCCTACCGCGGGTGACTCTGGACACTTGGTTACCACATGACCCAACTATTTACAAGGAGACAACATAGGAACGGACCTATCTATCAGTGGCTACATTAATACGGTACCGTATCTACTGGACAATTTTTAACACCCCTCTATTGATTCTACTTGGTGAATTTTCATCCACATCTATATGTCATACCCCATGTTCTTTTATATGTTTTTTTTAAATAAATTCATTACCTTTTATTTCATTGGCACACATTTGTTTATTACCACCTATTCTTTAGCGCAGTGTACCCCCTGTTTTTCTGTATTCTATAGGAGGTTGACTACCCCCTACCCACACTGCAGCTTGGCGAAGCACCCCGTATCTCTTGCGCCCCCTACACGAGGCGGTAACTAGTTACCCCCTATCCCCCCAGCCACACATACTGATACTATCTTGATCCCGTCGGTAGGTCCCTGGGTCCGGGGCCCTATGATCCAGGGTCTGGGGCTCCAGTGTTGTAGAGTCCGGGGCCTTGGTCCTGGGTCCGGGGCTGGTCCGGGGTCCGGGGCTCCAGGGCTGAAGAGTTCGGGGTCCTGGATCCAAAGAAATCCATATGGGGACCTGTGGAAGGCGGCCAATAGAATCATTCGGAGGAGAGGCGTGGAAGATGAAACATCTCTGCGTCTCTCCTCAGTCCGTGTCGGGTACCTCCAGAATCGCCGGAGTTTCTTATTTTCAGTAGACCTGGACTACTTCGGACAGAAGAGGACCTGATCTTCGCTGGAGGACCTTGGTAACTTGGATTTCCTTCCACAGGTCCCCATATGGATTTCTTCGGATCCAGGACTCCGGACTCTTCAGCCCTGGAGCCCCAGACCCTGGACCAGCCCTGGACCCAGGAGCCAGGCCCTGGACTCTACAGCCCTGGAGCCACGGAGCCACGGACCCAGGGACCTACTGGCGGGATCAAGATAGGTAAGTATCAGTATGTGTGGGCTTTGGATGTATTCAAGTTTTATTTTTCTTGTGTCAGTGTGTGTTTATTTGACTATTTTTCATACTGTGGTAGTGCCAGCGGGCCCTTTAATGCCCCGCATGCTGGGACTTGTGGTTCTCCAAGTCCCAGCTTGCGGGGAGGCTTGCTGGGACTTATAGTTCCACAGTATTAAACAATAGTTTAATATTTGACTGCTTTGTAAATTCCCCTCCGGAACACGACTTTGCATATGGCTGAAACAACCGTATGCAGTCGTAGTCATTCGCATTAAGAATACGAATACAAAATTTTGTATTCATATTCTTAGTAAATTTCCCCCTAATCGTAGATAGTGCATTTGATTCAATGTCCATCTCCTGGGGGGTGATTTTGAGCGCTAGGGGCACGTGTGCTGTGTGATGTACAAAATGCTGCCCTCTGGTTTAGGGTTGCCGCCCTTACAGAAAGCTTTAGCGAAGAAAAGAGAGCCAGTAGGCGCCTTCTGTACACTAAAAAATGTTTTAATCAACATACAAGTATCACAATTCACAAACACATAACATGTACCTATGCATGCATGCAAAAGAGATAAAAGCTAAAAAATAAAAAATTAAATAAAAATAAAGTAAAAAGTCTGCATCAGATAATTACCGAGTCCTGATTGGATGGTGTGGATGCCAGTAATTATAATCCCAACAAGGGTCCAGGGCTGTGCAAGATGTTAGTGTCCAGAGATGTAATACTGAACAGTTTGTAATCCAAGGTAAGTAGACCACTTGCTTAGCACTCTCTGTTGGATGCCCGATATTAGTTGGTGGCGTCCGTACTGTGGAATACAGCACTATCACCCGCGGGGTCGACACGTCAGTATTGTTGGTATTCAATGCTGGGTAGTTGTCACTCCAGCAGTCCCGATACTCGTGGATGCGAATAGACTGAATCCCCTGGTGTTACCTTCTCACTGTCATGAGCTTGCGCCCAGTATGCTGTGTCGGCGTTACCGCACTGGCCTCAGTGTACGCGGCCGGCAGTAGTAGAACATCTGTCCATCTCCTGCCTGAAGCCAGTGTTGATCTAATAGAATCGAATGCACATCGAATGAAAAATCAAATAGAAAATAGTGGAAATAGAAAAGTAGCAGAAAAAAACTTCAGAGCAGGTCGAATAGTGCATATCTAATAGAAATCGAATCAAAAACGGAATCGAACCTTGTTTAAGCACCTTAAAGCTGGGTACACATTGGCCCTTATTTTGGTTCACTCTCAAAAGGCAAATTCCTTCTCAAATGGAAAACCATGTGCACTGCAGGAGTAGCAGATGGAATCTGTGCAGAGAAAATTAGATTTGGGTGGGGTTTTACTAAGTGAGATCTATATTGCAGTGTAAAAATAAAGCAGCCAGTATTTACCCTGCACAGAAACAAAATAACTCACCCAAATCTAATTCTCTCTGCACATTTTACATCTGCCCCCCCCCCCCCCCCCCCTGCAGTGCACATGGTTTTGTCCATCTAAGAAGGATTTTGTCAGAAAGAGTGAACTAGAATAAGGCCCATAGAGACACCCATCATTTTCCTGGGCGCATTCAGTGATTTCATTGGATACACCCCTCCCCCTTGTGCAAGCACCACGCCGACTATGCAAGTCGGCGAAGGCACCCGTACAGAAGTCCTGCACATGCGCATATGAGAATATGCTCATGCGCAAGTACAGATAAAGGGGCAAAATTTACTAAGAATACGGATGCAAAAAGTTGCATTCGTATTCTTAATACAAATTAACACGACAGCATACCTCGTATGCTTTGTCGTGTTCCGGAGGGGGATTTACAAAGCAGTCATATACGACTGCTTTGTAACCCTCCGATGTCATATTAATTCGTATTAGCTGGCCGTATATATGGCTGCTAATACGAATTAGTGTAGGCAGCCTGCACGGATCAGTCAGATCCGTGCAGGCTGCAAGGTGTAAAAAAAAAAAGGTAAAATAAATAATAATAATAAAAAAAAAAAACAGCGAGGGGTCCCCCCCCACAGCTGTAACCAGCACCAGGCTGACAGAGCCAGGGCCGGTAATTAAAAATCAGGGAACCCGACGAATAGGGGTTCCCCCATTTTTAATAACCAGCCCCAGGCTCCAGGTCCGGGGCTGGTTCCCAAAAATACGGGGGTAAAAAAGGGCTAGGTGTCCCCCTTTTTTTAAGAACCAGCCCCAGGCTAAACCAGCCAGCAGGGTAATGTCACAGCCGGGGGACCCTTATTATATAAGTTCCCGCGGCCAAAACATCACCCTACTGACCAGTCAGCCTGGCCAGGGGCGCTGGGGGAGTGGGGACCCCCCCAATAAAAGGCCCCCCCCCCTCCAGGACTTACCTGACCAGGCTGAAGCCTGGTGCTGTCCCAGGTGACCCTGTGCGGTGGTCACCGGAATGATCTTTGTGTAAAAAAAAGATGAAAAACTATTGTTTAAAACTGTGGAACTATGAGTCCCAGCAAGCCTCCTCCGCAAGCTGGGACTTGGAGAACCACAAGTCCCAGCCTGCGGGGCATTAAAGGGCCCGATGGCACTTGTAGTTCCACGTTAATAAAAATAGTAAACTAAACACACACACCGACACAATACAAATAAAACTTTAATACATCCAAAGCCCATACATACTGATACTTACCTATCTTGAGCCCGTAGGTAGCCCTCGTTCCTGGTGTCCAGTGTCATGGTCCTGTGTCGTCCTCCATGTCCATGTCGGTGTCCGTGTCGTCCTCCATGTCCATGTCGGTGTCCGGGTCTGAAGTAATCCATGGTGGAGCTGTGGAAGGAAATCCTACTCACCTGGTCCTCCGGCGAAGATCTCTTCTCTTGATCCGCCGTAGTCCAGGTATTCTTCAGCATGCCGGCACTCCCCACACTCTCCGCATCAGACTGAGGAGAGACGCAGAGATCCTTCATCTTCCGGGCCTCTCCTCAGAATGATTCTATTGGCCGCCTAGCGGCCAATCAGGAGCCGACTTTCTTGGCTCCTGATTGGCTGCTAGGCAGCCAATAGAATCATTCTGAGGAGAGGCGCGGAAGATGAAGGATCTCTGCGTCTCTCCTCAGTCCGATGTGGAGAGTGTGGGGAGTTGTTAAAAATCGGGGAACCCCTATTTGTCGTGTTCCCTGATTTTTAATTACCGGCCCCGGCTCTTTCAGCCTGGTGCTGGTGGGGTTTTTTTTCTGTTTTTTTTTTACACTAAAGCCTGCACGGATGTGACTTATCCATGCAATCTTAAAGCAAATACGACAGGAAAATAAGGTGTATTTTCCTGTCGTATTTTCGTGGCTGTTTCACGCCAATTAGCAGCCATATTATCAATATGGCCGCTTAGTAAATCAGAAACCACCTTTCTTTGACTGGAGATTTCTGTCATATTCTATCTATGGTGTAGACATTCGTATTTGTAAATACAAATACGAATGTCCCATCATTAAGAATACGAAAATACTTTTTTTTGGCATAGTAAATGCTAAAAATACGTATACACCAAAAAAAAAGGTACTTGTGTAGTTTCACGGTGCCAGCATGGCGCCGTGCTACTTCCGGGTGTACGCTCACCACTAAATATGTCAAATAAAGTAACTTAACTCCATGCCAACATGGGTAGTTCATGCCTCCCCTATCCATGTTGGCATGGAGTCGATTTTAAATAGCGTGGCGAGCGTAGGGAGCCACCGAGCCCGCAGCGTGGGCGAGCGAAGCGTGCCCCGCAAGGGGACTCAGACGCACGGCGCCATGAAACTACACAAGTACCAAAAAAAATTGTATTTTCATATGAAAATACGATTTTCTTTCACAAATTTTTTTTAGTCAATTTCCCCCAAAGTGTCACGATCCTGGTAACTAAACTAATTTTCAGAATGTCTCAGCATTCTAGGCCTGGATTCTATGAGTGCCGCACAGTGTCTCCGTCTGCATCCAATCTCCGCAATGCTGCTAACATGCTGCACTAGGCTGCAGTTATACTACTAACAAACATACTTTCCATCAAACATTTGGGAACACTGTCAACATATTCAGAAAAGTTGGAACTCTCACCAGTAGATTGGAATAGGCACAGAGGGGGTTTCTGGGTACTGCGTGCGCTACAGTGCGAGCAGCTGATGTCAGCAGATGTCAACTGCGCACCCGCTTCCTGCACAGGGCGCTCCCAGATGTAAGACACCAGAGCGGTGTCTTTTATCTGCGAGCGCTGTAAAAATCCTTTGATGGTCTCCGACGCAATGTTTATGCTATACATCCATTAGCAGCCATGCGGGGGAACTTGACGAGTGAGGGGGGCGTTCGTGCAGGCGGCGAGCTGCATTTCATCTACAGCTTTGCGTGTCGACTAGAATAAGATCCTAAGTGTGTGACCACTAAGTTGTATATATGCCCCTATATATGACCCACTGCGGAGGGGGTGCATAAGCCACTGATAACTTGCCAGCCAGAGGGGCAGGTTGTGAGAGAGCAGCGGATATCTTGCCTGTGGGGGTGCGGGAACCCATCTGCCTACTGTCCTGATCTGAGGAGCTGTAGGGGATTGCACGAGCTGGGTAATGTTCTGTCCTGATATAAAGCTGAAATAAGCAGGGGTAAGGACGCTGGCCACTTAGGGACATCCTTCCTTATGTGTCACCTGAAGCTCATTCATAAGTCACTGTGTAGTTCAGAAACTGTGGACATGACCGTAAGCAGTACAGGGACACCTAAATACCTTGTTACTGTTGTATCCAAGTGCCTGAAAACCACACCAGCAAATCACTTAATTTCCATCATGACTGACTCCTGTTCTATCCAGGATTTCTCCAGAGGATCTTACAGTGCTAAGCCTACTGCTGCTGGGAGTCATTCATCATCCCAGAGGGATGTCGGAACACCACTACTTCTTTCACTAAGCAATTGACAGTCGTTTGTGATTAGGACAAAGTACGACAGCAGTCATCTTATGGAAAAGCGGATAACTCAGGCCTTGACAGCTGTGTTGGTGTTAGGCATGCATCTGGTGTCTGCCATTGGTGGAGTGGGATTTAGATGATTGATGGAGGTATTTTGTCCCCGGTACCAAATCCTGTCTAGATTCCACTTCACTAGGCAAGTGATACCCAGGATGTACGAAGACATCTAAAAAAGTGTACTGTACCCACTGTCCACTTAACCATGGACATGTGGACAAGTGGTACAGGGCAAACTAAGGACTATACGGGTGAGATGTATTAAGCTGAAAATGCGGTAAAACCCCCGTTTTACGGCATTTTCCTATGTATTAAAACCCAGCCACACCGATACCCTATAGAAGCCTATGGGCTTCTTTTCTCCTATCCCCCTCCCTCCAGCTTACCTTCTGGAAGGTCCTCCTGGACCCTGGAAGGTACGCCCTTGCTCCCCCTAGCAAGGCAGCTGGCCATCCTTCCGGTTGCAGCGGGGTGCGGAGACAGCCATGCTGAGCTGTCCCGGCTGCAGGGGACCAGTAGGCAGCTGGGAGGTGACATAGACCCCCCGCACACCACAGTACAGGTATTGCGGGGGCCTCCATCACCGCACCACTATGCCAGCCGCATATGATAGTACATATGTTCTAAAATCGCGGCGATGGCATGGCGAAGAGCAGTGATGTATATTAATACATCCTGCCCTATTACTGTGATTGCCTTCCACAGCAACAGCAGCGGCATTTCCAAAACACCAGCTCATTCAAAGCAGGCTACACTGTATGTAATCAGTTTCACTAGGAGGCACAATGCTGACAACCTCTTAGAGAAACTTAAGGAAATCATTGCACAATGGCTTACCCCACATAGACTCTCCTGGGGATTTGTGGTATTGGACAATGCCAGTAACATTGTGCAGGCATTACACATGGGCCAATTGCAACATGTGCCATTTTTTCCCACACAATAAATTTGGTGGTGCAGCATTTCCTAAGAAGCAACAGGGGCATGCAGGAGATGCTTGCTGTGGCCCTGCAAAATTTCACCATTCTGACACTGCCTGTTGAACACTGGAGCAAATCCTCGCGAACCTGCACTGCCATTACCTTAAACAAGTGATGCTGGAACTCCACCCTCTATATGCTGCAGAGGATGGAGGAACAGCACAAGGCTATTCAACTGTACACAGCCACCTGACTCAAGCGCAGTGGAGACTGATTTCCGTGTTGTGCAAGGTTCTCGAGCCATTTGAACTTACCACACATGAAGTCACTTCCGACAGTACCAGTTTCAATCAGGTGAATTCCCTGATCAGGATGTTGCATAAGCATATATGTAGACAAAGTGAAGGAGGAGCTAAAGCATTGTAATTCCACAAATTGTGTAGATCTTGTGGATGAAGCCCTTCATACCCTTTGCCAGGATACAAGAGTGGTCAGTCTATTAAAGTCAGAGGAATAAATATTGGCCACCATGCTCAATCCTCAGTTTAAAGACTATGTTGTGTCTCTGTTTCCGGCGGACACGAGTCTACAGTGGTGCAAAGACCTGCTGGTCAGGAGACCAGCAACAGCTCCTCCTTCATTTTCTCCCACACCTTTGGCTGCGGGGAAACAGCTCATATTTCCTACCCAACCCACTGGCAGTGATGCAGGGCAGGCAGGAGCGAGTTTGGACATCTGGTCCAGACTGAAGGACCTGCAAACAATTTCTGACATGTCTACTGTTGCTTCACATGATGCTGTCACCATTGAAAAAATGGTGGAGGATTACTCTGGTGACAGCATCCAAGTAGGAATGTCAGACAGCCTGTATCTGTACTGGCAGGAAAACGAGGCAATTTGGAAGTCCCTCTACAAAGTGGCTCTATTTTACTTGAGTTGTCCCCCCCCTTCAGAGTGTACTCTGAAAGGGTTTTTAGTGCAGCGGGGAACCTGGTCAGCGAGTGGCGTAGGAGGTTCCACAAAATATGGAGAAGATGATGTTCATCAAAAATAATTATCAATTCTTCAATGAAGACCAGCAATTGCCTACAGATGGGCCTGTGATTGTGGAGTTTTGCGGGGAAAAAATTGATAATCTGTGAGAATGAGGATGTACACACTGAAGGGGGTGAGGAATCGAAGGATGAGGATGACATCTTGCCTATGTAGAGCCGGTTTGTACAGGAAGAAAGATGAATTGCTTCATGTGGCAGACCATGTCACTAAAATTATTGGTTTGTTAAAGAGAGTGTGCAAATCCTATTTACGCAACATAAAGGTGGGTGGGGGTTTGGCATTATGGGCCTTATTTTAGTTCACTGTTTCTGACAAAATCCTTCTTAGATGGACAAAACCATGTGCACTGCTGGGGGGCAGATGTAAAATGTGAAGAGAGAATTAGATTTGGGTGAGTTATTTTGTTTCTGTGCAGGGTAAATACTGGCTGCTTTATTTGGTACTTCTTTACTTTCACGGCGCCACTAGATAGGACAGATAGGACAGATAGGATAGGATACGATTTGTATGCGATTTGACATAAGATATCGCATAAGATATAGGATAAGATTTACTATCCATTTCATTACCCCACTATCCACTAGGGCGTGGAGTTGATTTTATATAGCGTGGCGAGCGCAGCGAGCCACCGTGCCCGAAGCGTGGCGAGCGCAGCGAGCCCCGCGAGGGGACACGGAATGTATTTTATGGAATTGCATGCAAATGGCATGCGATATTGGGGACTTGCTTTGAAACAACATCCATGTCCCCTCGCGGGGCTCGCTGCGCTCGCCACGCTTCGGGCTCGGTGGCTCGCTGCACTCGCCACGCTATATAAAATCAACTCCACGCCCTAGTGGATAGTGGGGTAATGAAATGGATAGTAAATCTTATCCTATATCTTATGTGATATCTTATGTCAAATCGCATAGAAATCGTATCCTATCTAGTATCCTATCTGTCCTATCCTATATCTTATGCGATATCTTATGTCAAATCGCATACAAATCGTATCCTATCTAGTATCCTATATGTCCTATCTAGAGTGGCGCCGTGAAAGTCAAGAAGTACCCTTTATTTTTACACTGCAATATAGAGCTCACTTTGAAGTAAAACCCCACCCAAATCTAATTCTCTCTGCACAAGTAACATCTGTCCCACCTGCAGTGCACATGGTTTTGTCCATCTAAGAAGGATTTTGGCATAAAGAGTGAACTAGAATAAGGCCTTATGTGCTGTTTGGGGCCTAGTTTTTCAAGTTGCCATCCTGTCTGCCAGTGCAGTGCCACTCCTAGATGGGCCATGTGTTTGTGCCACCCACTTTTGTCGCTTAACATAGTCATCCAGCTACCTCAGTGCAACCTTTTGGCCAATAACAACATTGTGAGGTGTGAGGTGCTCAGGATAGACTTGAAATGAGTGGAAATCAATGTTATTGAGGTTAATAATAGCATACAAGCAAATTCCCCCCAAATTTTGTAAGTTTTGTGGTTTTTATCATTTAAAAAAAATACAGATCCATGAAGGGCTGTGTTTTGGAACAGATCCAGACCAAAAACATGCACACCCCTAATAAAGTAGAACCATGAACACCAATCCATCGCTCACGAGATGCTCTATTTTCAGTGTGTGTGTGGAGGGGTGCACCAGTGGTGCACAGCTGGAGACACCACTGGCATGCACCTACTGTATAGCGGTATACCCGGAAATTTTCCAGGACAGCCCGCTGCTGCAGCACAGCTTAGCAGGGAAAGTTCCAGGCACACTGCCCAAAAGGTTAAGGCTGTGAATGGCGGCTGGGGCAGCGGCAGGGGAGTTCTGGCATACAAACACTAGAGCAGAGGCGAGGTGGGCCCTACGTTCTGTGGTGGTTTTGCTGGGTCAGAACAAACCTGCCCTGGTAGGTTTGTCCTGCTCCAGCAAAACCCACAACTCAAGGGGTTAAATATATTCAGCTAACTTTCCACCAATGATAGAGAAAGTTATGCAAAGAATCCGACATTGAATGCCTCTGCCACTGTCACTGTTGGGTTATGTTGTTATAATTGAATGTGTCATATTTCATAAACTTGCTTACGCACTCTTATTGATCCCATTCTTTTTGTCTAATTGTGTAATATAATTGTACAACTGCATTATAACATTTTCACTGGAACTGTAACAAGTCCAGCATAGCCAGGAATTGATTACATTGACCAAAATGTAAGGGTGGAGTGGGGCTCCCTGATATTTTTACCTACTCATGTGCCTTTAGATATATTTAGATATAGTTTAGACACCTTTAGATATATTTCAGACTGGTGCAACAGTGTCACACATAGAGGTGGTTTTAGATATTATTCATGCTGCTGTCTTGGTGCGGGCTGTATTCGAGGAGCTGGGAGCTTAGCATGCAGAATATAGGACCTACGCATAAACTCTCTGTTTAGGTAAATGACTAAACTCCTTGGCGAGGGTGCAGAGTCTAACTGGCCAGCAGTGTTCACCAGGGACCCCACAAGGAAGCTTGGACTACACTGCATCTGGACAGCAGGTCGCGGTCCCTCATTAGAAGTACTCAATATGGACAAGAAGATGGAGTTGAGAACTTGCTCAGAGTGCTTCTGGATTCAGGAAACCTGGAACTTGCTTGGACTGACTAAAGAACTTAGGACAGCTGGCTTGGCTAGGTAGCAGAGTTTGGGAACAGTAGATTACTAGTTACATAGAAATGTCTACATGTCTTCGCAGGAGTCTAGGGATGCTGGAATCTGAGGATAAACATAAAAGGCCTACTTGGCTAGAAATGGATTACTGGGTAACTGTGGAAAGCCAACTGGCTATAAAATGGGATCCAGAATTAAATGAACTCAGGAAACTAAAACCAAACATGCCTTCTTGGCATATACTGAGGCCGTGGCCCGGTAAGTAGTCCACCAACGGTGGCAGGTACTGGTCTAAAGGTTAGGCTGACCAGTAGCGGGGAATACACTGGTCTGGAACTGGTGGTAGCCTGATTAACAGGTGTTAGACTGGTACGGAACTGGTGCTGACTGGTAACAGACCATAGCTGAACCGGAGCCGAGTTGGTACTGACCGGTAGCGAACTGGGCAGGACTGGAATGGAGCAGATACAGAACCGGTGTAGAACTGGAAAAGAGCTGGTATTGATAGTCATGATCCGAACAGAACTGTTACTGCCTGAACTATGCAGCTAGGAAGTTGCATCAGTACAGAGCAAATCCTGCTGATGGGTTTTATCCCCAATTCATCTCTCTGATAGGCCTGGAGACCTCAGGCTGACACTAGAAATATGCCTGCACTTCAGATCACATGACCTGGCCAAGATGGCGGCACCCAGTCCCAAAAAGCCAGGGACAGGCCACCCGCTGATCCTGTCAAGAACTCTGAAGCCGCCCGTGATCCTCTACCGCCAGAACCCATCTGCCAAACACAGGAGAGGAGCAGGGACCGCTGTGCCCAACGCGGTGAGTACCCGCAGCCGTCTGTGTCTTCCAATTATACTAAGCTCCTTTTGGTACAGGAAATGTTTGGGTACTTGTGTATTTTGGCAGGGCCCATCGCATCGCGTACCATAAGGCGCGATACTGTACAATGTCATACAATTTTAAAATTGTATGACATTGTACATGGCATACAATGCCATACAATGCGATGTGATGCGATTAAACAGAAATGCACCCCCACGCCCCCCCCACTATAAACGTGGCGAGCGCAGCGAGCCCGCGAGGGGCGGCGGTACACGTCCTCCGACCTTTTCATACCCCCACTATCCACGTCGGCGTGGAGTTGAGAATAGTAAGTGTGGCGAGCGCAGCGAGCCACCGAGCCCGAAGCGTGGTGAGCGCAGCAAGCCCCGCGAGGGGACGCAGATACCTGTGAATCCCGCGAGGGGACTCCGATACCTGTGAAGGTATCCGCGTCCGCTCGCCACGCTTCAGGCACGGTCTATTCTCAACTCCACGCCGACGTGGATAGTGGGGGTATGAAAAGGTCGGAGGACGCGTACAGCCGCCCCTCGCGGGCTCGCTGCGCTCGCCACGCTTCGGGTTCACGTTTATAGTGGGGGGGTGAGCGTGGGGGTGCTTTTAACATTGTACGCACCCATTAGGGTGCTTAAAAGCACCCTTTATGATGCTTATACGATCTTTCATCGCATAGGGGGCAAAAATTGCGTCGCATCGCATGCCATGCGATGCGATGAAAACATTGCGCGATGCACATCGGGGGCGCCGCTATAATACACAAGTACCAATGTTTGCATCTTATGCACTTTCTACTTTGCTTCATTTAAGGCACTCTAGTCTACGTAAGGTGATTAAACATAAGAAATTTTGCTAATAGCAACCAATCAGATTCTATCTATTATCTTCTAGAAGATGCTAAATAAGTAGAGTTTATGTGAACTAACTCAGGTGGTCTATTTGGAGGTGCATTTTGTGTAAACTCTGTTTGTGACCCCTAACATAATTATACCATTGTAACTATTTATTTGTATTAATAGTAATCCAGCCAATGAAAACAATGGATGTTAATTGGTTATCAAATGTATAATAATGTTGCATTTTAACTTTATTCTGGAAACAACTTGTATATTAATACCAATCTAAAAATCAAGCCTAAGGTCATAGCAACATGAGCAATAAAACTATAAATATATTTAGCTTGCAGTCCTCTAAATTAATGAATACTACCTTGTGCAGGGGCGGGCTGGGCTGGGGGGCAGGGTGCCACATGCCCCCCGGGCCGGTAGATACTGGCTGGGGCTCGGTCGGCTGTGTGCATCTTGCACACCCCTGCTGCCGCAGCCGCCGCCACCTCCGAGTCCAGCCGCGCAGAGAGCAGAGTAAGGCGACGGCCCCTCCAAAAATGGCCGCCGCCTTGAAGGAGACAGACACTAGAGCAATACCTCTAGTGTTTGTCAGTGCAGTCAGCATCGGGTGTGAGCAGCAGGATGTGTCACACGCGTTAGCTGAGGTGAGGACTATCCTGGAGGAGCCCAATGAGTGACAAACAGCCTGCGGCCTCTGACAGGTGAGTGTTAGCTCTGCGGCCAGGGTGGTGGTTTCCGGCTTTAATGTCCTCTCCCTGCAGTGGGCCAGTCTTTTTTTTGTTTTGTTTTTTAATATACTTTTTATTGAAAGGTTTCACATATATACACAACATGTAAAAGTACACATACTCCTTGCAAGTAAAGATAACACGGGAGAGGTAACACTGGGGTTTCCATCGTGAGTTTTCCCCACTTTTTTTTTCCTTGTAGTCACATGGGTTAATAGAAATTTCACAGTTATCTATCCTTGGATCTAACCAATATATCTACATGGATATAATCCATAATCCATGGTACTCTTATACAGGGGTCAGACAAAACTAACTCTAAATATACTATACAAGACATACACAATAGGTTTCGATGTAAGTTCCCCAGGTCTTATAAAATCTTCTCCCCCACACTTCTATATCTGCTAATGTATTGTATTTTTCCAGGTATAAAGTCGTCATTAACATATCTCTTACAGTTTCCAACCTTGGAGTGGTTTTAATCGTCCAGTTCTTTAATATAATTTTTTTTGCTATCGACACTATTATTATTAGTATTGGTTCCAATCTCTTAACGTTTTGGTTTAGGGACCATTCTGAAAAGTCTGCCCATATTAGTGCTTTGTGATCAAGTTTTATGTGAATTTTAAATGTGGAGTTAATAAAATTTACTATTTTATACCAGTATCGTTTGATTTTGCCACAATCCCATAAGTTGTGTTTTAGAAGTGCATTAGGTGACTTACATTTAGGGCAAATTCCTTTTTCATCTGCTATCATGTGCTTTCGTTGACCAGTGGGCCAGTCTAAATATTTTTTGTTTTGTTCTCTTGCAAATACCAAAGGCTGCATTGTTTAATATTTTAATGTATGTATCGCTTTTATTTGTCTTTGGTCTATTACATGTAAAATATTTAATTTGCTGCATTAGTTTTGCAGAAATAAATGTGGGTATTCTTATGTCTGATAGATATAACAATATCAGCAATATACCTCTGACAGTGAGCATGTAGGTAAGCAGCAGTTATGTGGTATAATATGTAATAGGCATTATTATGTTTAATGGGCATTACGGTGTGTGGCATTATGTTTATTGGGCATTACATTGTTGGCGTTATGTGTAATGGGCATTACAGTGTGTGGCATTATGTTTAATTGGCATTACGGTGTGTGGCATTATGGTGTTGGCATTATGTGTAATGGGCATTACGGTGTGTGGTATTATGTTTATTGGGCATTATGTTGTTGGCGTTATGTGTAATGGGCATTACAGTGTGTGGCATTATGTTTAATTAGCATTACGGTGTGTGGAATTATGGCATTGGCATTATGTGTAATGGACATTACGGTGTGTGATATTATGTTTATTGGGCATTACGTTGTTGGCTTTATGTGTAATGGGCATTACGGTGTGTGGCATTATGTTTATTGGGCATTACTTTGTTGGCGTTATGTGTAATGGGCATTACGGTGTGTGGCCTTATGTTTAATTGGCATTACAGTGTGTGGCATTATGGCGTTGGCATTATGTGTAATGGGCATTACGGTGTGTGGTATTATGTTTATTGGGCATTATGTTGTTGGCATTATTATTAATGGGCATTATGGTGTTGGCATTATGTTTAATGAGCATTATGGTGTTGGCATTGTGTATTGGGCATTATGGTGTGTGGCATTATGTTTAATTGGCATTACGGTGTGTGGCATTATGTTTAATGGGAATTACGGTGTTGGCTTTATGTGTAATGGGCATTATGGTGTGTGGCATTATGTGTAATGGGCATTATGGTGTTGGCATTGTGTAATGGGCATTATGGTATGGCATGTGTAATGGGCATTATGGTCTGGCATTATGTTTGATGGGCATTATGGTGTGTGGCATTATGTTTAATGGGCATTACGGTGTGTGGCATTATGTGTAATGGGCATTTAAGTGTAAATTTTTGCAAGGCGCCTTCTGCACGCACTGTCCCCGTTTCTGGTGTATGTTTGTATTGTTTAATCCTTGCTGCATACT
The DNA here is from genome assembly GCF_055691185.1 of Crinia signifera. Classification (NCBI taxonomy): domain Eukaryota; kingdom Metazoa; phylum Chordata; class Amphibia; order Anura; family Myobatrachidae; genus Crinia; species Crinia signifera. The sequence continues at coordinate 239,164,201 of NC_139217.1, read as the reverse complement.
AGAGGGGAGAAGGGAGAGGATAGGGTGGTGAAATGATGGTGATGATGGTGGGCCACTTGCTTGTGTTGCCCCCCAGGCTGAAAGTTGCCAGCCAGCCCCTGACCTTGTGTGACCTTTTTTTTAGATTTTGCTGTTAAATAATATATTGAGAACACAACAGGTATTTCTGGAATAAACCTGTTCACACGGGTTCATTAAGTTACTAATAAACTGTTGCATATTATTTTTATTGAGTTGACTCAAACAATGAGTAAATTAACTGTTCAGCTTCGTGGTTTGAAGGCTGGGTTATACAGGGAAGCCCTGCTGAGTACGTCTCATGTTCTCAATAAATTATTAAAGTCAACATCATACATATATTTATCAGGAATATTTTTGTCTTAATATCGCAGATCGCCAAAAGTGGGATTGGGAATTTAAAGTGGTCATGTCAAAAGGATTTAAATGTGTTTTATGTTGGAGATGATATGTATACATAGTTTCTAAGCCTCTGGTTTTGATTCTGCCATGTCATAGGTGTGGGCATAGAAATTGCTTTAGGCAGTGTTAGCCCTCAATGAAATACCTTCCATTTCAGATGTACTGGCAATGCCTGGGCATCACTGTACATAGGGTTGCCACCTCTCCCGGATTTCCAGGATTCTCCTGGAATCCGGGTGACTTAAAAAGTCTCCACAGCCTCCCAATTGTGTGAATGCTCGTACCGCTGCTGCGGAGCTGCCTGTGCCTACAGACATTCTCGCGAGATGATGTCATTATCATCTCCTGAGTCTTTGTCTGCAGGGGCAGTGGCAGCATGGCAGATAGGTTGTGGTGTGACCGGGCAGTGTGTGATGAGGTCGCGACTCGCCTCATCTCTCGGTTGCATGCTGCGTCTGCCTCTTCTTTACCCGGCCTCAGTGAGCTGTCGGACTCTGGGACTTGGCAGAGATGCACCAGCCATCAAAAGATGGTGAATGGGGTTGGTGTGCGCTGCTGCTGCATGCAGTGGGACTGTAGCGAGGGCAGGTAGCGCTGGCTGTCTGTGAGTGTGAGAACTGTACAGTACAAGTGCTTCCAGTATAGTTGTGTCATGTGTGTGTTGCTGTCAAACAGTGTGTGTGTGACAACTACACACACCTGACACAACTATACTGGGAGCCCACTTTTAGTAACTATATGCCCACTTTTAGTGTCTGTAATGCAGGGGCCACATCCACTTTATGAAGAGGCCAAGGAGCGGTGAGGGTGAGAGGGGAGGGATCCACCCTTACATAGCAAAGCAGTATGAAGGGAGGATCACATAGACCAGGGGTGTCAAACTCAAATTCATCGGGGGTCGCATCAGCAGTTTGGTCACCCTCAAAGGGCCACTGTATAGTAATAATGCAATGACACCACAGGCTGCTCCCGCTGTATAATAATAATGCAATGACACCACAGGCTGCTCCTGCTGTATAATACAACAATAGTAATGCCATGACACAAATTATTATACAGGGAGAGCAGCCTGTGGTGTCATTGCATTATTATTATACAGAGGGAGCAGCCTGTGGTGTCATGGCATTACTTTTATATTATACAGGGGGAGCAGCCTGTGGTGTCATGGCATTATTATTATACAGGGGGAGCAGCCTGTGGTGTCATGGCATAATGCCATGACACCACAGGCTGCTCCCCCTGTACAATAATAATGACACCACAGGCTGCTTCCCCTGTATAATATAAAAGTAATGCCATGACACCACCACCAGATATATTGTTTTTTTTTATGTAACTTATACCCCTTTTACACCAAGGAATAACCCAGGTTGGACCCAGGTCGGACCCAGGTCAGCCTTGGTGTAAAAGGGGTGAACCCAGGTCCAGTAACACTGGTCTCCTACCCAGGTCCTGACCAGGGTTGAACACTGGTTGGACCTGGGTCGTGGGCGGTGTAAATGGTCCCAACCCAGGTTGGGACATCCGGGTAGTGCTGAAAGGATACCAGAAGTGCTGGACGCCTTTCCACAGTGCGCTGCAGTGGCAAAAGACAGCAGCCAGGAAGGATACGGGCAGTGCACACAGAAATCATAGTTGGATGCAGTATCATTTATATTATTATTATTATTTTGGAGGGGGGGGGGGGGGAGCACATGGGAGATTCAGTCTGCTGCTGCAGGGAAGGGGGCTGGGGAGAGCACATGGGTGATGCTGCACCATTATACCGCTATGTGCGCTTGAGCACTGAATAAAACTTTTTGAAAAATATTTTACTAAATAAACAAACCAACATTTTTCAATGCTAACTTGTCATGTCTTTTAATTTTTATTTAAAATCATTGAGGGAAAGTTGGATGCCAGTTTATCAGTCCTAAAATGGACATTTTTTATGTCATTCATAGGGAAAAGCAGTGCTGACCCAGGTTCAGTGTAAACGGCGCAGACCTGGGTCCGACCTGGGTCACAGTGCTGTGTAAATTGGGTATGAAGCTGGGTCCAACCCTGGAAACTCCCGTGTTCAAAGACCAGGGTCCGACCAGGGATTTTGGTGTAAAAGGGGTATAACTGTATTTTATCCCTCAGGCTCCTTTACTGCTGCTGCGGCTCCAGTAATTTCAATTCCATTCTCTGCGCCGCGGCCTGTCCTGCTGCGCCCCCCCGACTCGGCCTGCCTTCCTTCCTCTCTGCAGACGCCTGGGTGGGAGGCGTCATCGTCATGATGTCCCCACCCAGCGTCTGCCACTGCCTCGATAAGAGGGAACAGGCTGCCGGGCCCTCCTCCACGTAGCCATGTTCCTGTGGCCGCAGACATCTTAAAAGACCACAGGAACATGGCCGCCCGCAGTGCAAAAAAAACCTCTCAAAAAATATCTAAAAAAAGAAAATAAAAGGTGAAGGCTGGCGGCGGCTGCGCGGGCCACATGACGAGGTCTGTCGGGCCGGATTTGGCCTGCGGGCCTTGTGTTTGACACCCGTGACATAGACCATCCCTGCATAACTGGGTTGCTTAGAATCAGAACATTTCCACCAGCATTAGGACAGTTGGTTGGCTGTGCTGCTTGTCCAACCTTTACCTTGGAGCTTTCATACTTGCTACTTTTTGATACTTGTGTCTTAAATTGAGTAGTTTGCATAATGCAAACTTGTAAATGGTAAAACTCCTCTATGTATGGAAAGCCAAACAATAAGAACACTCTCTAGACCTTTTTCCCACCAACCAATCCCAATATTAAATTAATAACACAAACAATTAATAAATAAGCTTCCTAACCCTAGCCCCAACAGCAAATTATTCAAATTCTTATTTCATAAAAAGGCCTGGTACCCCCTACTCAGCCCTGACATTACACTAGCAGCATTCACATTAAATAAATACGCTTTTTACACACCACAGAGCCATACATTTAAATAATATGCCTTGCTATGCTTTCTAATAAGTTGACCTCGCCATCATCCCAATAACTAATACCCATACAAGCCCCAGCACTACTTAGTCCTCACTTGTATAACCCTCCCAAACTCCTCACCCATGCCTCATTGTGCATCTGATTCTATGTCAACCACGTCACTTCCGGTGTGATGTTACGCATCCCCAAAGGAAGTATAGACATGCAAGGAAACGTAGTCCCATGGAGGACGCCCAGCTGCAGGACGTTATATTGATTAACTAAGGGATAAAAGGAAAACCATAGTGGACATTCACATTCACTCTTTGGACCTGGGGGAGACATCTAGGGACACAACACCAATACTTGGGATCTGCCTAACTGGGGGAACTCTGGACTTTGCACATGTTTAAGCCTGGGACATTCATTTGTGCTTATAAGAACTGCCTGCCAGTAATAGTTTATTGTGTAGCCGTTGTCTCTAAAATTCTCTCCATACTTTTATTTTGTTGATTGTATTGAATTTTAAATTGCTTCTACCTGCTGTGACTCACTTCCACTTTCTGCGTTACTCTGCCATTGCTACTTGTCCACATTATCCACATCATACCTAGTTTATTGGTTTATACTATGTATATACAGTATATATATATACCTAATATAAACTACTGTAAGATCCTCTGTTACATTGTTTAAATTCAATGCAGCTCTGCGGATAATATGGGCTTATGAGTATAAAAAAATGTAAAACAAAAATCACAATACTATATAGACATTATAAACTCTACTATCTGCATTCTATATATAAGACCGCAGACAACTGTTGTTGTGTCTTCTTTCTTTAATACCTGTGAGTGCCGCCAAACCCCCGATCCAGTGTACATTCTATATCTTTATATACTGTAGGGCACCAAAGGGGTGAGTTCATCCCAGACACCAAGAAGCAAGTTGGAGTTTGGAGTTTACAAAAAATGGTAACCATATATGGTGTGTGTGATGTGTGAGTGCTTGTATGTGTATATAAAACACATAACTTACAGAATTATATACCTGCTGCTGGCCGGGCGGAGGGGTAACGGGAACTGGGAGCCTGGGAGGTGCTGTGCGCGCATGCGCAGCAGCCCTCCCACGGCCATTTTGGAAGTGCTGCGGCCGCTGCCCGTGGCCCAGCCAGCCCAGGGGGGAGCGCGGCCGCCCCCCTTTTGATGACTTTTGGGCCAGCCCACCGGGTAATGGCCCGGTGGGCCAATCCGCCCCTGGCCACAGAGCAGGCTGAGCTATAGCAGATGGAAGCCATTCTGTCTCCTATTGCAGAATGTTAGCAGGGCTCTGGAAAAAGAACCAAGTAACTGCATGCTGTGAACCATGCAGGTACTCCTTTAGAGATTGGAGCCTGGAGTGTAAGGCACAACCAGGGGCAGATTGGGATTTTAAACCAGCACAGGAAATTTCTCAAAGCAGCCCTAAAGGGGGTGTCATCTTGTGAGGGGCGTGGTCAGCCAATGTAGAGGGGATACTCCCACCTCATATATCACCCCCCTCTCTTGGCTGACCATGCCCCCTCACCAGATTTCCCCACCACAGTTATGCTGCAGGCCATGGTGTATGAAAGATTAGGGTTAGGGTTAGGCTGCGGGAAGGAGGGAATGGATAGAGTTAGGCTATGGGTGTGTGGTTGTGTATTGATAGGGTTAGGCTGTGTCTGGGTGTGTGTATGGATAGGGTTAGGCCATGGGTGTGTGTGTGCGTATGGATAGGGTTAGGCTGCGTCTGTCTGTGTGTATGGGTAGGGTTAGGCTTCAGGTGTGTGTGTGTGCGTATGGGTAGGGTTAGACTGCCTCTGTGAGTGTGTGTGTGTGTGTATGTGGATAGGGTTAGGCTTCAGGTGTTTGTGTGTATGGATAGGGTTAGGCTACAGGTGTGTGTGCATATGGATAGGGTTAATCTACAGGTGTGTGTGTGTGCGTATGGATAGGGTTAGGCTACAGGTGTGTGTGCGTATGAATAGGGTTAAGCTATGGGTGTGTGTGTATTTGTGTGTGTGTTTGGATAGGGCCCTTTCACACACGCACAGTGGTTTTGCCAACTGTCAATGCCTTTAACATGCACCGGTTTCCAGATGGTTTCAGCCTGTGAAAATGGAGTTGTGGGTGGCTAACTTAGCGAATAGCTGGTGTGTGTGAACTTACTCATAAACATTTGCTTTTCACTGAGTGCAGGGATGGGCAAGTAACCCGGTGGCCAGGCAGTGTGAAAGGACATATTAGATTTAGTATACAACTACATTTTACAAGTCCTTTTTTTGCCAGCCAATCAAAACTGGTGTGTGTGAAAGGGCCCTTAGGGTACAGGTGTGTGTGGATATGGTTAGGCCACGGTTGTCTGTATGTGTGTGTATAGATATGGATATGGTTAGGCCATTGGTGTATGTATGTATAAAGTAAGGCTACAGATTTTTGTGTGTTTGGACAGGGTTACGCTGTGTGTGTGTGTGTGTGTGTGTGTGTGTGTTTGTATGCATGGATAGGGTTTGGATATGGGTGTTTGTGTGTGTATAAGGTTAGGATATGTGTGTGTGTATTCAATATCCTGAACACAGTATGCTGTAATCACTCTCCCCACCCCCTCCAATGTAATATACATGGTATACATCCCCCCTCACCTTGTATCTTTTATGATAATTACTATTCACAATTTTCACTTACTATTTTGCTTAATTTCTGATAGCAGTGCTGCTCAGTCTCAGGGGCAGGAGCTGGCCAGGTCAGACAGCTTAATGTAGCTGGGGACATCTGGAGCCCCGCCTCATCAGTAAAACATCAAACACGGGTGGCTTGGGGAAGTGACCTGCTCTCATTCATCTGGCTGCAGAGCAGGCATGCAAGATGGGCAGCTGCTACCCTTTCCCTGGTGAGCCGGGATCACAGTGCCATGCCTCCCCCTCCGGCCCTGTGCTCCCTTGGCCATTTTGAATTGGGGCAAAATGCTGAGGCTGTGACCGCTAACCACTGTGCTCGCGGTCGTGCGGTCCACGGCCCAGCCAGGGGATAGAGCGGCCGGCTCTAGTGATTTATAAGCCAGCCCACCGGGATTTGCCCATTATACATATGCCGCACACCGTGATGCCCATTATACATATGCCGCACACCGTGATGCCCATTATACATATGCCGCACACCGTGATGCCCATTATACATATGCCGCACACCGTGATGCTCCATTATACATATGCCACACCGTGATGCACCATTATACATATGCCACACACCGTGATGCACCATTATACATATGACACACACCGTGATGCACCATTATACATATGCCCCACACCGTGATGCCGATTATGCCTATGACCCATAACGTGAAGCTCCTTTATACATATGCCCCACACCTTGATGCTCATTAAACATGTGCCACACAAATGATGCCCATTACACATATTGCACACAATGTCCCACAGTAAGGCTTCTAATAAAAAAATGTAAATTACCTGCTTGCTGTCAGGGGTTGAATTTTGTTGCCAGGGGTTAATGCTCATTGACAAGGGGGTCACTGCTTGCCCCCTCCACTATGCCCGTCTTCACATGGGCATAATAAATGAATAATTGCTGCTGGTGCTCAGCTCCGTCATCACCCTGCTGGCAATTAGCGTTCTTCCCCCCCCACAGCCCCCACCATGCTAGAAGTCATATTTGACTTCTAGCCTGCTGCCTCCATCATCACCCTGCTGGCATTTAGCGTTCTTCCCCCCCACAGCCCCCACCATGCTAGAAGTCATATTTGACTTCTAGCCTATGACAGGGAGGGAACACAGAGCTGCGCTGCTGCAGCGTTACCCGGAAGTGCCGGGAGCGCTTAGCGCGGTGCTCCCTGTCAGACGCTAGAGGTCAAATATGACTTCTAGCGCCTGTGTGCTGTCTCTGGTCCCCGCGGACTACAGCGGGGCAAGGCGGCGGCTATAGCGGCGGCTATAGCGCCGCAAGCCAGCGGCAACAACGGGCGGGCGGACTGGGCAGGGCAGGCAGCAGTGGTCGAGCCACCCGTTTCGCTCAGGCGAGCTACCGGTAGCTCGCGAGCGACGGGTTGGCGACCACTGATCTAACCTATATTCCATCTCTCTCTCTCTCTCTCTCTCTCTCTCTCTCTCTCTCTCTATATATATATAATATTGCCATAGTATGGGGTGTCTTAGTGTATACATGGATAACTGATAGACATTGTCTAGGTTGACAGTCAATAGGTCGAGATCATATGATCGACATACATATGGTCAACATGGTCAAAAGGACAACGCTAGCAAAAGGTTTACATGGCTATGGTCGATACATGAAAAGGTCAACACATTGTATAATACCTTATCTGTATACTATACTGTAGCATATCACTTTCACTAATCGATGATGATGATAATCATCATAATAAGTATTCATATTGGAAAAGAAAATACTATGAAAAAAGACAATACTGCAGTGTCTAGCTTATTGTTCTGCAGCTTGATCCAGGCAGTCAAACTGGCTGCGCAAGCTTCGAAAGGAATGATGAAGGAGAGAGGCGGAGCGGATTTGAATAGGATTACTCCAGCATATAATATAGAATGGAATTTGCATTTCCACAAATCAAAATGATTCATTAGTGGCAGTCATATAGAGTTTATAATGATTCAAACAACCAGATGGAAATGTGCTTGATATGAAGAAATTGATCACTTGAATTTGTTGCATTTCTAATCCTTTTTGTGTATTCCACACCCTTATTAGCAGAATCTGACCTCACTGTCCTCACAGAACCCAATGCACATAACACACTGGGGTAAATATACAGATGGGAGTTCTATTGAATATGGGATCTTTCCCATAGCAACCAATCAGATTCTACTTATTTATTTAGCCCCTTCTAGAAGATAATATATAGAATCTGAATGGTTGCTAAGGGCAACATCCATATTCAATAGAACTCCTATGTTTGTAAATGTACCCCCACTGAGAGAAAAACTTCATATCAAAACCAATTACACAGACAGATCTTACTGTTAGTTATCTAATTTACATAATACCCACTGCACTTCACTCAGATCCCCCCCTAGATCCAGCCCTAGATCCAGCCCTAGATGCGCATATAAGCCCTGGAGGATTCCTTGCAGACTACAGTAATATAATAGGGCTATTAAATAAGTAAGGTAACAAGATCTCTCACATGTGTAATGATCTCTATTTCATTCTCACCAGAGCAAGTAGACCACTCATGGCCATTACATTGTGCCTCATATCAGTCATATTGTCCCAACATTATTTGTAAGATTGCTGGCCTATAAAAAAAAAATGATTCGCTACTGGTTGTTCATTGTTTTTACCGGTCAGTCACGTACACGATATATGATGTCATACAGTTAAGAATGTGCTTGATGGAAAACAGTTGCTTGTCATCTGAATGCGTGAATGTAGGAACCGGTTAGCATGTTTTGGCAGGTTGTGCATTTCACATATTTGTAGCAACCTGTTGGTCGAGTAAATTAGGACCCTTGTTGCTGGTTTTGGTGAACCCAGTTATGTCGTTATACACTATGGGGGTTATTCTAGTCCATTCTTTCTGACAAAATCCTTCTTAGATGGACAAAACCATGTGCACTGCGGGTGGGGCAGATGTAACTTGTGCAGAGAGAATTAGATTTGGGTGGGGTTTTTCTTCAAAGTGAGATCTATATTGAAGTGTAAAATCATGCAGTCAGTATTTTCCCTGCACAGAAACAAAATAACTCACCCAAATCTAATTCTCGCTGCACATGTTACATCTGCCCCCCTGCAGTGCACATGGTTTTGTCCATCTAAGAAGGATTTTGTCAGAAAGAATGAACTAGAATAAACCCCTATGTCTTTTATGTTGCGACCTTTAGTGTAACACGGCATTGGTGTCCTTTTATTAAGGCTGGACAGATCTTTATCTGTTTTGATTATGGGCCACAGAGCCCGTGTTGCCCTGGGTAGAACGGAACTAGTGGTATTTAACCTGGTGACAAATGGTAAAATCTCATGATCAATCCCATTCTCTGTTGTTGGGACAGGTTTTGGCTGAAGTAAGGATTATCGGTCAATCAACAGAACTTCCTCTTTCTGTTGGAGTAAAGGTTTTTTATTATAGCCGCTGTTCTCAAATTTAGCTACAAAGTTGTCCAACACTGCGGGTAGAGCTGAGGGTTCACTTGTTATTCTGGACACCCATACCATATGTGATTTGAGAAACACTTTTTTGAGAGCCATGAGGTGAAAGCTGGTAGATTTTAATATAGTATTCTTGTCGGTGGGCTTGACATATAGGCCCTTATTCTGGTTCTCTCGCAAAGGAAAATTCCTTATCAAATGGACAAAACACTGCAGCGGGGATAGATGTAACTTGAACAGAGATAATTTGATTTAGGTGAATTATTTTGTTTCTGTGCAGTGAAAATACTGACTAATTTATTTTTACACTGCAATATAGATCTCACTTTGAAGTAAAACCCCACCCAAATCTAATTCTCTCTGCACATGTTACCTCTACCCCCCTGCAGTGCACATGGCTTTGTCCATTTGAGAAGGAATTTGCCTTTGCGAGTGAACCATAATACGGGCCATAGTTCAGTGCTGATATTTCCTCCCTGCACTTTTACCAATACATACAATTGGTAAAATTTGGGCCAGATGTACTAAGCTTGAAAAGTGATAAAATGGAGAGTAATAAACCACCAGCCAATCAGCTCCTACCTGCCATGTCACAGACTGTGTTTGAAAAATGACAGATAGGAGCTGATTGGCTGGTGTTTTATCACTCTCCATTGTATCATTATTCAAGGCTTAGTCCATCTCACCCTTTATGAGATCATTGGTGGGTCAATTTGATGGATGAAGGTTTGCTACCTGTTCACACCGTGAACAGGTCGTCTATGTACATAAACAAGAATGGTTTGTGCGAGAGCGCTGGAATTCTGTTATTCCACTGTTCTTCACACTCTCCCAAGTAAGATGTTTCATGTAAAAAATGGGAGAAAACGGAAATGTAGATGACGGAAATTTTAATATTTAATAGGGTAAAAAAGGGAGCAGCATAATTAGTGTACCGTCACTCACACAGTGGTACAGGTGAACATTCATATAAAGGTATCTTTATACTTGGACGGGTTCACCGATTTAATGTGATGGAAAGGAACCCACAGCTTGATATTTCTTATATGTATGTCGTACATAGAGAGCAAAGTAGCTCTCTTACTTAAAGGTATCTTTCTAGGGGTTTCTCGGTCGGAATGCTTTGACACTCCCAGGATATGTTTCCAATATTTGGTACCATAAAATACAGGAAATGTTCTCAGTTTTCTACACCCACCCCCCCATTTTCCCACTGATATGAGGTGCAGTCTAATGGCCCTGAGAGGAAGCTGTTGTCTACCTGATCTGGCAGGAAATTAGAATGAAATAGGGCACACCACCAACAGTGAAATAATTTGGTAAGACCTTAGTTTTGAAACCTAAATGAATGCCTGTGTAGAAAACTGACAACACAAACCCTGCTCTATATAATTATTTGGTAGGTAAATCTAGTTAGAAATCATGCTAATGACTCAGTAGACAGACAGAGATATTAATAACAGGGTTTGCAATATGATTAAACTAGAATACTCCAGCTTGAATTATAGCTTGGAATGTGCTTTTCCAAGAATACAGGAGATACCTTGATACTAGTCATGGAACGTAATAATATGGTCATTATAATGTATAGTGTTCCAGCTACAGAAAAAGAGGTTGAAATTAATCAAATAGAATGCTGGGATCTATTATTAAGTTTAGCATCGGTATTAAGGTTGTTCAAGGCAATGTTACAGTAAAGGCCTCCATCCACTAGGGCGAGGTATGCGATATCTTGTGGGACAGGATCGCATACGATACATTGTATGCAGTCCTTTTGCATACAATGTATTGAATGCAATCCTAGCAGGGGCTACGGGCTGTTAGGAATATTCATGGCAGCCCGTAGATTCTGTGACTGTTATGCGAGAACATGCCTCACATTGCAATCGCAGGTAAATGACATGCGATGTGTCACTTTTTATGAGCTTAGAGCGAGAATTCTTTAAACAATTTAATTTTAGAGTGACTTGTGTACAGGGCCGGATTAAGCCTTCGAGGGGCCCGGGGTCACTTTAGACAGGGGCGCCCCCTCCCACTTACTCATTACTGGCTGCAAACTGCAAGGGAGAATTACACTGTCAAAACACAGAGTAAAGGCAGTATAGACTTGGTCAATGGGTAACTGCAGGGGGGATTAATATAAACATATATATATATATATATATATATATATATATATATATATATATATATATATATATATGAATCCAAAGGAGACAGCACTCAGGAGGCGGTTGTAGGTAAAGCAGAAAACGTCTGTATTAAAAGACTAGCTTTCGGGGTGTGACCCCCTTCATCAGGTACAGACAACAACAGTGACATATAACACTCACCTCTATATAGTCACCATCAACCTCGACCGCCCCCGCACGCTGCCAGCAGTTCCGGCACACACACAGGAAGTGCGCGTCATCGTGTATCCGGCCAGCAATGGATAGGGTTGCCTGGCAACCGAAGCAGCTTGCGTTTCACTGATCAAAGTGAAGACGCATAATCAGGAAGGAGCTGCTTGCAAGCGGCGAGGGGGGCCCAGACTGTGGAGAACAAGGCACATTATCAGTACATATGAAAAAGACATGAAAAAAACAAAAGCAAATTACAAAGAAAAACAAATATAAGAGAAACACATATAAAAAACGTATATGCAAAAATGTACATGCGCATAAAAAAATACACATATACACAAAATTACACATATGAGACAAAAAGCTATTTACAACAAGCATGATTACATGATGGCATTCCAATTAATCTTATCGTTTAGACCTCGTGGATGAGTTACATCCAATCTCAGAATCCATTGGGATTCAAGTCTCAGGAGTTGTCTGGCGCGATCACCTCTGCGTAAGGATTCTTTAATGTGATCGATTATAAAAAAAAATTTTGTATTGCACTTTTATGTCTTGAAAAAGGAAGTAAATCTTCCGAAACGTTGACCCACAGCATCGTGTCGTGTCGATTATTTGCTGAGTCCGTGAGAGTGCCATAACCTGCCATTCTACATACCTGCTTCTCTGGCACCCCGGCAGTTGTCTTGAGGATTTGATTGAGTGCCTGCATATTCCTGCTATATATATATATATATATATATATATATATTAATTACCACATGAAAAGCCTGTGTTTGTTGTCCCTCTGTACCTTACTCTGTAGGAGCCCTGGCAGGTTCAGCACTGCCTCTAATTTAAAACCCTCCCATAACAAGGCCGCTGCTGCTGTGCTCCATGGGCCTGAGAAGCATATGATGAGCTCCACCAAGCTCAGCACAAGCCTCTCAGCCTCTGACCTCTTGTGCAAAGTCTTATCGGACTTAGTTAACTCCCAGTAATGCACTGCACACTTATTTAGTCAGTGTGCCTTGGCTCCTGATGCTTCGCACCATTAATCATTGTCACATTGGTAGATAGGTGAAGCTGCAGCACCTTTTTTTTTTCAAAAATACATTCCAACCACAGGGGGCCCCTAGATAGAGGGGGTCCCTGGGGTACTGTCCCCTGTGCCCCCCCCCCCCCCTTTTATCCAGCCCTGCCTGTATATTCGGTGCATGATTTGCCCTGTATAGAGCTCTGGGGGTTTCAGGTGAGGGATATCAGTGTGTATTAGTTGTCTGATATCAGTGTGATCTTAGTATTGTGATTAGATTGTATCAACTGTGTAAATGACAAGTAGATGGATCGAAGGATGGAGGCATCAAGTGTGCTCTTTTTGGATGGCCCCACAGACCTGGAAAACATGGAGGGGGAAATTTACTAAGATGTTTATTCTACTTCACATGTGATTTTGTTATGGGTAACCAATCAGATCCTGTCTACTATCTTCTAGAGGGTGCTAAATAAATAAGAAGTACATTCTGATTGGTTGCCCATAGCAACATCACATGTGAAGTAGAATACACATCTTAGTAAATTTCCCCCGGAGTGTTTGAGTCATGAGGACCGAGTTTGAGAATCCCTGCACTAAGCCAATGTACTAAAATGAGAGGCTTGAGTATTGAAAAACTGCTTAGAATACACAACATATATTGCTGACTCATATAAAATGAGTGCCAAGTGGGGGTGCAGGGAGTCTGGGTGGAAGCAAAAGACTTGCAAACCTTTCCAGGGGACCAGAAGGGCCACCCTATTTTTTGGGAGCCTTCCAGACATTCATTCCAGGAGGGTTGGCTAGTATGCTGTAATTTTGTAAGCATTATATAAGAATACATGTTATTTATAAAGATAATTATCTATGCTGCTATTTATTTATGAACCTTTAATAACATGTATTTATAAAGTCCCATTGTACTTTACAATTGGTGTTGATGTCTTTCTGTCTATCGTACCTTTTTTTTTCATCTGTCATCTATAGCTGTCTTTTTTATATTTTAATAATCGCAATGATTCAGTTTAAAGCTGATTTGTAGATATGTTTTTAGACATTTGTAGATGTGTTATGGTGTGTACACACGGGTACAATCAGCATGAGATTTTGACTATATAGTAAAAATCACATCGGGATTGCATGCAGATCGTATGCAGATCGTATGCAGATCGCACAGGTTTCTTACCTTGCGATCCCGATGTGCGCTCTCGTGAAGCATAAATCAAAACCCAGATAGACAGGGCAGCAATGACTATATAGTGCAAATTGAATGTAGATAGCATGAATTGTATGTAAATAGTACAGAGTTAGCAAAGATTGCATAGCACTCGAATCTTAAGTCGAATAGCAAGGTAATATCACCGTGTGTACACAGCATTACTTTTATTGTTATTGCTTATTGTTATTTATTGCTATTGCTATATTTTAGACATTTGTAGATGCAGATTTGTAGCTTATCTGCTCAAAAGTTGAAAATGTAGCAGTGCTCTTCTAGCACTATGAAGACTGTAGCAGGCTCTGACAGGCTTTGGTTGCTGTAAAACATGCAGATGAGGAAGTTGCCTTTGGGGTGTATGTGTGTTCTTATTGGCCCTGCTAAGTTTGGTCTGCTGTTGCTAGGATGATCTGATTGGCCATGAAAGTTCATGCTCTCCGGAGATCATTCCTCCTACCATATCCACGGCTGAGGTCAGCATTTTGTGTAACTTTGTGGCTTGCATGTTCCTTTCTATAAACAATACACTGAACAGTGAAACTTTCTGTACATGGTAAATAAAGCAATGATATTACTGTGAGTTCCAGATTTATCTGTACTTTTCATTACTATAAGTGAAAACAGAAACAAGAAAATCTCTTATTTTAATTAAAGTTAATCAAACTATTTATGGAAAATTGATGTAGTCATTAAATATTGTGTTTTTGAGTCTTTGAGTTTTGAATATGAATCCCCTTATCTAATGTTCTTTTGTTGTGTGTGGGCACCTGTGGTCTGATGTTAAAATGGCTACAATGAAGCTAAACATGCAGCAAGTAAAAAAAAATACTAACAGAAAGCTACATTTACTAAAGATTTGGTTTTATAAAATTGCTGGTGTTTTTATGGTTGTTTCAATACCATACAAATTATAAAAAGCCAGCCTGACAGAAAAATTACAGAGATCCATGGTTTCAAAAAGTAAAGAGTCCCATACACCACTTCCCCGGCAGCTCCCCGGGAGGGCTCACTTCTGATTTGGCTTTCGATGTCCCACCCCCTGGGAGCTGGCAGGGGGGGGGGGGGGACATCAAGTGAAATTGTATGCAATACATGCAGTGGCGTAACAATAAGTTGTGCGTCCCACCCCACCAATGTACCGCTGATGAGTCCAACTTAACTTCTGCCCATCTATGATAAAGCTAGGTGTTCCCATACTAATGCAGGTGGGGAGAAGTGGGCCGGGGGCGGGCAGCTGACACATGACATCGGCCACCCTCCCTGTCTTTGTGCTGACACCCACAAATATAATTCAGTCTCCACTTATATTTGCAAGCCCAGGAGAAATAATTTGATGGTCGTCAACCATCAGTTGATTTCTTTTGCTGTGTCAACATGGGGGTGGTTTTTCGGTGGGACGGACCCTCTGGGACTGGATAAGCTGTGATCTTCGCATTTTACCAAGTCAACCAGAATCAGGCCCATTGTACTGGGATCTTAAGTTTATAACAAGATATAAAAGCAACCATAGCAGTCTTTTTACTAAACTGGGGAGAGAGATAGTGGAGCCAGTTTTTGTACACTTACCAACAGGGATAAAGTGAGGGAAACCTGTAATGGTGAGGTGGAACTAATTCTACCCCTCTATCTTGGCCCTGCAGAGTAATTCTAACAGAAAGGCATTATAGTTTGCAGGGGGATGCCAAAAACCCTACCACTGACCCTGACTCTGCCTAAAAGGGGGGGGGGGGGTAATTAAAATGAAAATGAGTTCCACCACCTCTCCAGGACCACTTTAAGCCCTGCTTAACAATATAATGCTAAAAAAATAAACTCCACACAGACATAGGCATTCATCCACACTCACACCACTTATCTAAGAAATAAAGACGCGTACAACTGAATGGGCTTAAAGGGGACGGCTTATTTATTTTGAGCAG
Organism: Crinia signifera; assembly: GCF_055691185.1. NCBI lineage: Eukaryota > Metazoa > Chordata > Amphibia > Anura > Myobatrachidae > Crinia > Crinia signifera. The sequence goes on along the minus strand of NC_139217.1, from coordinate 239,148,204 downwards.
GGGCGGCCTATTTGAATCTAACTAAAATTTATGTCCTTGCTCTAACTAAGGTGGCGGGCAAAGAACGGCATGCAAGATAAATAACATTGCTGGAAAATAACAAAGTAATAAAAATAACAAACTCCGGATCTAAGGGCCACCTGCCCTTAATTGCCAAGGACCGGACACCTGCCAGCGTCCAAGACAACGGCTCAATTATTCTATAGTGGGAGGGAGGGGGGGTGGGTCACCCGATTTGACTTGAGGCAAAAAACACAAATCTTCCACCAGTTGGCTAGAGCCTAATTTAAGACTGGTGATAACACAAAAAATTCCTCAAGGCCCCTCAAACACTAAAGCGTGTTTGGGCGAGCGGCTACTCCTCAAATGGGCTCACTGGACTATGTCGGCCTGATGTATCGCTTAAATGCACCAGACCGCCATCTTCCAAGTGCTCGTATGTCGACCTGAGACCAACCCGCCGCAGCGGCTGCCGAAGCGGCGCCGATACGGAAAGAGTGTGTCCCAAAGTCGGCTGGAGAAAGACCCTGATGCAATATACAGCGCCTGAAAACCGACCTGAACTGGAAGTTAGTAAGTGGGGACCCGTCGATGTGCATCAGCCAGGCCCCGGGCAATTGGGGCCGCAACTCCAAGTAAGCCAGAGCCGCCGCCACCGGACAGATCCGGCGGTCGCCACTCCGACCCAAATGGACCCACTGCCCCCTGCCCGCTACATCGGTCTTTGAGCGCTGAATCTTGCACCATAAACCGTCGTGGTGCACGTCGACGTGGCCGAACAGCATAGGCGAGGGAGATGCCCTGGTTGCGGACACCAATTCGCCTACTCTGAACGCCCCATGGAAAGCCATGGCGAAGGCCAGCCTGAAAAGTCGAACCTCGTAATCGTTTGAGCAAATTACTCTTAGGGACCTCGAGATTCGACGCAAAAGGCCGGCATCAATCGGCCGTCGCCTGTCGGGCAAAACTGGCCTGGCTCTGGCCCATCCCTTTAGCATCCTGGAAAGCAAGAAAGACTTGGTGATGTCTCTCTTCCCACCAAGACGCAAAAAGAATGATATGCCTGCCAGAGAGCGTCCAACAAAACTTCTGGACTTATCCTCCGTGTACAGGTTCCATACATAGGCATTAATAAGACGCTTAGAGCTCTTACCTGTGCCACCCTGTTCAAGCATGAACTCGCTCCAGCGCTCCCATGAGGCCAGATAAGCTCTAAATGTAGCTGGCGCCAGCGACCGCAGGGCCAGCTCCTCTACCCCTCCAGAGGCACCTGCCATAAAAAAGATGGACATTGTTCACCATACTTCTGGGCTAACGGCACAAGTTGCCTGAATCTTACCCATTCGAAACGGGACAATGCATCCGCTACTTCATTAAGTACGCCAGGGACGTGCTTGGCTCGCAACGTAATGTTGTTCGCCAAGCACATCATCACTATCCGTGCTAAAATACGCAAAACTGGGAGAGAGGTTGACCTTAGTTGCGCAATGGATTGGACCACCCCTAAGTTATCACACCAAAAGACAACCTCCCTGTTTCCCAATTCTGCGCCCCAGAGCTCTAAGGCGACCATTATTGGAAATATTTCCAATAATAGCATATTCTTGGTCATGCCGTCTCGTGCCCACGATTCGGGCCAAGCCTCTGCGCACCAACGTCCCGCATAAAATGCGCCGAATCCGGAAGATCCTGCAGCATCTGTATATAATTCCAACTCCGCATTTGCAACGGCTGGAGCTTGCCATATGCATATGCCGTTGAAATTATCCAGAAACATTTCCCACACTTTCAGATCCCTCTTCATTTCTGAAGATAGACGTAGAAAATGGTGGGGTTTGCGAATCCCGACGGTCGCTCGCTGCAGCTTTCTACAAAATATCTTGCCCATGGGTATAACTCTACATGCGAAATTAAACAGGCCCAATAAAGATTGAGCTTGTCTAAGTGTTAACTTAGCAGCCGCGACGGCATAAGTTATTTTATCATGTAACCGGCGTACTTTATCTCGTGGTAGTTTACACAGACCTAGCTCGGAATCAATTTCAATTCCGAGGTACACCAAATTAGTAGTAGGTCCCTCGGTTTTTTCCCCTGCCACGGGAACCCCGAAATCCCTAAATAACTCAAGCGCTGCTTCTAGTAAACTAAGGCACAGGTCAGAATTTGGAGGACCCACTAAAAGAAAGTCGTCCAAATAATGAGTAATGCTGTCAACTCCCGACACTTCCTGCAGGCACCACTGCAAAAATGTGCTGAAGCGCTCAAAATAAGCACATGAAATGGAGCAACCCATGGGCAAACATTTATCTATGTAAAAGCCCCCATTTAATTTAAATCCCATGTACTGAAATGCGTTCTTATGCAAAGGTAATAGTCTAAAAGCTGATTCAACATCCAATTTGCACATGAGGGCGCCAGGACCAATTTTTTTAATGATGACTATAGCATCCTCAAATAAACAATAATTAACTGTGCATAAATCATCATCGATGGCGTCATTGACAGACGACCCTCTAGGACAAGAAAGATGCTGAATCAGCCTGAACTTTCCTTTAACTTTTTTGGGAACCACCCCAATAGGGGACAAAATTAGTCCCTCAACTGGTGGTGTTGAAAACGGGCCTGCCATGCGACCTAGTTTTACCTCGGCTTCAACTTTTTGTGATATTATGTCAGGGTGTTCCATGGCGGAGCGTAAGTTTCCCTTACTACCCGTACTAATTGGAGCGGAAACAGGTAATTGAAAACCTTCTGAAAATCCGGACTGCAAAAATATTGCTCCATCTCTGTCCGGATACCGTTCCAGCCATGGTAACATCCTGACCAATACAATTGGAGTTGGGGCTCTATCCAACGACAGGTGCCGCTGGACCGCGGCTTTGTTTCGTCGTGGACTGAGCCCCAGCTCCCCCACCAGTTGGAGGTTTTGTGCAATCCTTGATTGCGTGTTGACCTCCGCATCTGATACAAAGGTGCCGAAAACGACACCGGTTACCCAGGTTGCATTGCCCATTATTAAATGAGTAGCACCTACCATGGCCATGTTTCGTATTACTTCCCTTATTAATATTATTGTAAGGCCTGCTCCCATACTGCCTTACCCACCCCTTATTCTCAGGAGCCCTAATAGGTGTAGCCGATTCGGCAACTTCGCCGTATAATTCTACGTCTTTCTTACCAAAATCGTACACCTCTCGGCCATGCTGTTTCCTCCTAAACTCTTCGTCATAGACCCGCCAACCGGGACCGACGTAAGAGGTGTAGAGTTTATGAATAAGGAACTGGTATCTCACCAGATTCACATATTCATCTGGATGTGTCTCTAAATAACAGGCCGCAAAAATTAGTATGCCTCTTACCCAGTTGTTATAAGTGCGAAATGCATCCTCGCTAGCGGGTCCTTTCTTCCTTGCGGCTAGAAGGGCCCGCCTATCCTTGCTTGTTAAAGCAAAGATATCTACATAGCGCCCTTTTCTGATCCTATCTCTAGCCCTAGGGCGCAAACCCCGCTTAACAGCGGTGTTCGCGCACTGCACTGCATCAGACTCAACCGATACATTGGAGGACCCGGAGCTATGGGACCTATATTCCCTACGCCTCTTCCGCCTTCGTCTCCTCACGACGCCGTCCGAAGATGACTTATCCTCGGAAGACGTCGATGCCAATGAGGAATCAGAGGTTTCATTTCGGCGCCGTCTCTTACGAGACTTTGCAGATCTTTTCCGCTTAGCTTTCTTCTCTACCGATGAATCCTCTGACCCCCCACTGCTGGACCCTGCATTATCATCCTCAGTCCAGTCAGGATCATTCGTGGACTCACCAGTATCAGATGATGCTGCCCTCCTTCTTCTACGATCACTTCCACCTCGGCTTGAAGAATGTCCTTCCATGGTTCGCTCGGCGGAATCCTGACCTGTCAATAGAGGTTCGTTAACAACCCCCATCACGGTTGGGACATTCGGCGATACCCTTTCAGCAGAGGAAATGACATTGTCCCCTCGTGCCGCAGCAATAGTCGGAGCTATTGCTTTGGCTATGAGGTCAGATACTGACTCCAAAGTTGCCGGAGGGTCAGTTTCCCTCTGCCCACCTGTCCCGGTGGTTAACAGAGGAGCCACTGCCGACACCACCGCTGCGCATATAGATGTAAGCGCCGATGTGCCTAATGACACAGTGTCACCTTCCGTGTTTCTCCCAGCAACCGCGTCCGCATATGAGCGACCCGGTTGCGTTCTGGCCCCTTGTGGCGCCATATTGGTCTCCCTTGCCTTCTCCGCGACCAACCTTCTCCTCGCTGTCCGTCTAGATCTGGCGTTAGATTTTCTAACTTCCTCTACCGGATTCATTCCTGAATCACTTTGCAAGTCCCCTTCACTAACCCCGCCTTCTTGGTTTGAACCAGCAAAGGGGGCTTGCTCTTGCGTACCGGATTCACTGCTCTGCGAATCCGCTTCCTCTGAATCGCCGCATGAGGATACGGATTCAGCCGAATCCTCGCTATTATCCTGCCACGTAGCTACGGCCGACTTAAAAATTTCAAATTCGGCATGAGTTAACTTATGTCTCATGTCCTCAATAAATTTCCCCCTGGGGTTGCCATTATAATTAATGCCACCAGATGGCGCTGCTGCTGCATTGCCATTTTTTCCTTTTTTATGTGACCTCCTGCAATTCCTCCTTCCTCCAGCAGAGTTCGCTCCAGGCATAGAAGTGCCTGCAACACCCTCCTCACTGTGGTACGTATCACCCCTGCGGCCATTTCCATTCTTCCCACTATCTAACCCACTAGCTCCCTTATTCATAGGTACTGTGCCACCTTTATTCTGAAGTGGGCGCGCACCGGTCCTCTGACCGCTGCGCTGTGCCCCTTCTTTTACACCAGTCCTCCCTGTATATACTGCGGCAGCGACAGGCCTAGCGCCTGCGCTCCGCTTATTAAACCGGCTGGCTGCTGCGTCTGGGGGGCCGGACGCCGGCTCTGACGCCGGCGTCCCCGCCGCTCTCCCCCTTTTGCCTGACTTCATCGTCCTGCTGCCCGCTCGGCGCCCAGCCCCAGCCGCATCCCCCGCTGCGGCGGATGCTTCAGGCCTAGCGCCTGAGCTCCGCCGCGTGACGCGGCGAGGCACAGTGGGGACGGGTGCCGGCTCACAAACGCCAACCGCTCGCCCCCTCGCCCGTGACTGACGTGAGCGGGCTGCCGGAGGGATTCCTGAGCCTCCGGCAGCACCGCCACGCCGCCCTGACCCCTGTATACGCTTTGCGACCGCCGGAGCGGGCGGTCCCGCCTGCGCTCCGGCAGCCCTCCGTCGAGGAGAGGGGGATAGCCCCCTCTCCTCGCCTCTGCAAGGAGGCCTAGCTCTTGGCCTAGCAGATTCCCTAGCCTCGCCTAGCGCAGCATACCTAGCGGGAGCCCCCGCAGTGCGCTTAGGCCTGGCTGCCATGGGAAAACAGTAAATCAGTTTTAGGCAGAATTAAGAAAGAGGGAAAGAGTTCAGAGTAGTGAAGATAGATTAGCAGTAAGAGTAAGATAAATGGGGTGAGAGAGACAAGAGATAGGTAGAGAGAATACAAGGAATATGATAGCTATAACACAGGCTAATAATTGTTCTGTACTCAACAGTCCAACGTTTCCTGAAGCAAGAGACAGAATCTTCTGGAAGCAAGAACATCACCCCATCAATCTCCACCTCTGACCTCAACCAGCCTATCCTGAACCGTCATTCAAATCAGCCAACCCGTCAATCAAGATAAGCCGAACCCCCGGGCCCAGATCAAGTGTGTGAGCTAAGGACTCCTGCCAATAGCCAGGTGAGTTTATGCTGTTTTCAGCCAGACAAGCTGGCTTCTACAGTCTTATCTTATGCTGGCTTCTGCACTGTAACAGGAGCTGGGTGCTGCCCTTCTCCGCCCCCCCATCTGCATGTGAAGATGCACACCATCGGTCCTCCAAATGCACAGAGGACCGAATGAACAAAATAACCCCCAGAATCTGATTGGTTGCTATCGGTAACATCCCATCTTTAACAGAACTCCCATGTTTTATTTATCCCTAAGGGGGCAAAGGAAAACTGTGTTTACTTTTTTGGGCATATGTCCTACTTGCCTACTTTTGAAAAGCATGTCAGGGAGATTGTGAAGGTGGCACGAGAAGCCTGGACATGAACTGCTACATCTGAGAGGTGTGTCATAAAATGACTTGCATCCACATGTAGATGAGCCCTAAAGCAGTTAGTAACATCTACATCTACATTGCTGTTATTTCAGGGTGTCTCCTGGAGAATGGGGGTGGGGGGGGGGGTAGACATCTATGGCATATGTATAAATAGGTCCTAGATACATTATCAATGAAGACAGTTAAGTAAACATATAAATTAAATTAACTAAATATTACAGTATATTACATTGTCTTTGGTGCTCTCCAGTGGTTAAAAGGTGAAATTACATACAATGATTTGCAGAACAGAGGGAAAATATTACAGCTGTACAGTGTAAAAAGCAAAAAAAAAAGCAAAAGATGTGTGATACTGTATAGCCACAATTAATCATTATCCCCTGGATGTAATCCCTCATTTACTGTCATGAAAGTAGCCCATTTATTTTTCTGTGGGTGCTGATTCAATGACAAATTACCAATAATGCAAGGCATTCCAGACTTTGGCCCTGGTAGCTAAGGCCGCTTTCATATGCCAGTAGCCATTGACACTGCCTATGGGCCACATCCCCAGATTTATTTTTGTTATGGGAATCCATGGGATCCCTGGTACTTGTGTAGTTTCACGGCACCACTAGATAGGATACTAGATAGGATACGATTTAGTATGCGATTTGACATAAGATATCGCAGCGTTGCCGACCCTCCCGCGTATTGGCTATAACTCTCTATCTCACGGGAATACATGGGATCCTCCCGATTTTTTATGGTTTACGGGGAAACGGAACCTGACTGCGCAAGCGCCAGCGGGGGTCGGCGCATTGCCGGGGTTGGGCTCTTGCCGTCATAGCTGTCTTCCTGTTTAATGCCGGCCGCTGCGGGGCTTTGTGGGTAGCGCTGTCCGCAGCAACAGCTACCCACTGATGCAGCGGCGGGCAGGGAAGCTTGCTGACAGCGCAACACGGAGGGCTGAAGCGGCCACGACCTAGGGAGAAGCAGCAGAGGTTGGTGACCGCACTGCAGGATAAGAAATATGCAGCAGCAGGCAGCGCAGCGGCAGGGGAGCGGATTAGATTGACTGGCTGATATTAAAACGTATTTATGTCGATCTGGTCCCTGCTGATATTTTAGAAGGGTTCCCCCCTCCAGGCCTCCACGCTCCTGCAGCAGAGCAGTTTCATAAAAACTCTCCCCTGCCTGCCCCCTCTTCTGCTTCATAAACCATTTTTTTCTCCCCACTGCCTTATACATTTTTTTGGGAAGCAGTGTGGAGGGGGGTCATTTTTAATGAAGCTGCAGCAGCGTGGGGACCTGGAATGGGGAGAGGAGGAAAGATCCCTAGGGGCTGCTTCATCAATAACAATAATAAAGCAGGGGGAGGCAGATAGGTACTGTTTGGACTGGGGGCATGGGGAGATGCATAACATTTATGAACAAGTGGGGAAAGGGCAGGGGAGAAGGAATCATATTACCATAAAAATTGTTTCTCTCCCCCTTCCGTGCAGTTGATTTTGGTGCCTGGAAATTATGGGTGTCCCTTTGTTTTATTTTGTTTGTTTTTAAAATGATTTATCCCTTCTAAATGATGGCTTCCCTAGACATGCCCATATGTATCATTAGACACGCCCTTTGGGTGGAACATGACACGCCCCCTCAGAATCTAAAATCTCCCTGAAACTGCTTTTCAAAAGTAGGCAACCCTGAGATATCGCATAAGATATAGGATAAGATTTTCTATCCATTTCATTACCCCACTATCCACTAGGGCGTGGAGTTGATTTTATATAGCGTGGCGAGCGCAGCGAGCCACCGAGCCCGAAGCGTGGCGAGCGCAGCGTGCCTCGCGAGGGGACACGGATGTTGTTTCAAAGCAAGTCACCAATATCACATGCCATTTGCATGCAATTCCATAAAATACATTCCATGTACGCTCGCCACGCTTCAGGCTCGCTGCGCTCGCCACGCTATATAAAATCAACTCAACGCCCTAGTGCAGGGGTGGCCAACCGGTCAGAGGTAAAGAGCCGAAAAATATCGGTAGTCAAGCTTAAAGAGCCGACATCATGCGCGCGCCGAAGGCGCATGCGCCAAAAAAAGGGGCGTAGTTTATTTTGACCCCTTGGGTGGGTGTGATACAAATATACCTCCAATAGTGCAGTGCCATATATACATATGCCCCCCACGGTGCCAGGAATGCACCACACGGTGCTGGGTATGCCCCTATGGTGCCAGAAAGCTGGTATTCCACCACAGTGCCACAAACTGCTATGCCCCCACAGTACAAAATTTCCCAGCAGCAGCACTCACCGTTGTTGCTGCTGCTGCCGGGCGGGGAGAGGACAGTCTGGTGTGTCCCCCTGCAGTCCTCCTGTCATGTCACTGATGGGAGGAGAGCACCGCACACCGCGCGACTCCTTCCCCCTCACTTCCCTGTGACTGGGCTGTCCATCAATCAAAGCTCGCTGGCCGGCTCCTGATTGGCTGCTGGCCCGCGAGCTCTGATTGGCGGACGGCCCAGTCACAAGGATACACAGTAAGGGGTAGGAGAGATGCGCGATGCGTGCTCTCCTCCCCTCAGTAGAAGAAGGGATTCAGGGAACCGGCAGCAGGGGGGACTGGGACGGACAGTGGGTGACGGGCAGCAGTGGGAGCAGGAGCCTCACTTTACAAGGGGGAGAGCCGCATGAGGCTCAAGAGCCACGGGTTGGCCACCACTGCCCTAGTGGATAGTGGGGTAATGAAATGGATAGTAAATCTTATCCTATATCTTATGCGATATCTTATGTCAAATCGCATACTAAATCGTATCCTATCTAGTATCCTATCTATCCTATCTAGTGGCGCCATGAAACTACACAAGTACCGGATCCCTCTCTGGTGATTTTCACTTGCACATGTGCAGGAATAATATTTTCCTGCAAATAATATGTATTATTGCCACACATACGGTCAAATGTATCAAACTTCACAAAGTGATAAAATGGATCGTGAAAAACAACCAGCCAGTCAGCTACTACCTGTCATTTTTCAAACCCAGTCTGTAACACGCCTGATTGGCTGGCTGTTTATCACTCTCCATTTTATCACTTATTAAAGCTTGATACATGTGGCCCATTGTGGTGAAAGGGCCTTATAAGTGATATTTTTTAAATATTTTCTAGTGTGTGCACTCAATATTGTTAACATCCCCTCCCTGCCTCCTGTCTACTGTACATGCAGATTGATTTTGACTATATATATTATAAACAATGACCCGCATGTTCAGTGGGTCCCGGTGATATCACTGAATGATATCATTCAGTGTGTGCGCAGCTGATATCGTTAATACCTCTTTTAGACACACAGTTGGAGCCACCTTCAGCCAGCCTGCCCGCCTGCCAGATCTCATCAGCTGGCAAGAACTGGCGCAGGCTGGAGGATGGCAGGTCAGCAGACGGAGCCGCACGGGCAGCTCACTTGCTCAGGCTTCTATGTCAGCAAGGTGGTGGGGAGCGGGGACAGGGTGCTTCCATGCCCGTCTCCACTTAAGAGAGACAGGCATGGAGCAGACAGCGTGCAGGGTGGAGCGTGCAGGCCCACTTTGGTGACAAAAGTGAAGGCTGTAGATGTACGCGCGCCAGAGGCACACTCCGGGAAATGGGGGGGGGGGGTGTCCCTGAGTGTAGAGTACCACACCATATACAACTTCTACACATTATGCAACAAAATACTACACCCCATTATATTTGCCCCTTACACATGATGCCAAAATTCACATAATGCCTCATGGATTGAGCCAAAATTCAGATAATGCCACATGGATTGAGCCAAAATTCACATAATGCCACATGGATTGTGCCAAAATTCACATGATGCCACATGGATTGAACCAAAATTCATATAATGTTACATGGATTGTGCCAAAATTCACATAATGCCACAGAGATTAAATCAAAATTCACAATATGCTTCAGAAACAGGGACCCATTACATGTTAAGCCATTATGTATTATGCCAAACACCATAATGCCTATTAAAAATGATGCTACATAAGTGCTGCTTACCTACATGCTCATTGCCAGGGGTTCCATACTCTTTGCCAGGGGTTCCATGCTCGTTGCCATGTGGGATTACATGCTCATTGCCAAGGAGGAATACATGCTCGCGGTAAGTGGGGGACAGCCACCGCCAGGCAGAAGTGACAGCCATTGACATCCAGGCAGAGAGCGGGGGGGCTGCCCGGCTGTATTCAGAGCACTGCAGGTCCCGGCTATTTGAAATAATACCCTTTTCTTACCAGAAAATGCAGGGCTTTACCATGGAATATTGGCCCTTATTCTAATCGGATCGGTACGGCCCGCGTGCGGCCGTACCGCCGATGTTTTTACTCTGCACATGCGCAGAGGTGAATCTGCGCATGTGCAGCCCCCTTCGCCGCAGACGTATTTCGTCCGCCGCAAAGGGGGCGTATAGGGGCGTGAGAGGCATCATGCCCTCATTTCCCTATGTGTACGCCCCGCGTTTCATGGGCGTTCCCATGCAAACGCGGGGCGTATGCATGGTAATGAGGACATGACGCAACTCATGGGGGCGGAAAGCTGACGTCGCCGGATGTCAGCTTTCAGCCCCCATACAAGCTACCACACGGACGATTGTCCGTGTGGTCTCAGCTTGCGGGAGCTGGCGCGGCGTGCGGACCTGCCTTCGATGGTCGACGACCATCGAATGCAGGGGGCAGCTCCCACCATGGTGGAGGCGTAGCCTCCACCATTTTTATGCGGATCGCCAGCCGTCCGTGTACGGACGGCCGTGGCGATCCGTAGGGTGGGCGGGGATTGGTTTGTGCGGCCGGAGCCCCGTGTGCGGCTCTGGCCGTACCAACCAGAATAAGGGCCATTGTCCCAGGATCATGCAAGGACATACCTGCTCAAAAGGACTCCTTCCCTCCTTTTTACCACTGCAAAACCCTTACACACAGTGAAAACCTGACGGATTGACAAACTGGCAGTGTAAGTACTTTTATTAGGTCGGGGGGCGGGTGGTTTTAATCACTTTTAATACCCAGGGCCGCAGGGTGGCAATTGTGAGCAGGACCCCCCCCTGGATGGAGGTAAGCGCCACTCAGGGGCGGGCTGGGCCGGGGGGCAGGGTGCCATGTGCCCCCCGTGCCGCTTAGCCAGTCACTGGCTGCGGGCCACGCTAGTCACCATCCACCTCCTCCAGGCACAGGCAGCCCTCCTGCGCTGGCCGCGGCTTCCAGAACACGGCTGCGGCTACAGGAAAATGGCCACCGGCCCCCTGCACTGAGGACATGTCCTCAGTGCAGGAGGCCGGCGGCCATCTTCCTGTAGCCGCGGCCATGCTCTGGAAGCCGCGGCCAGAGCAGGAGGGCGGCCTGGAGGAGGTGGATGGTGATCCAGCGCGGCCAGCAGCCAGTGACTGGCTAATCGGCCCGGGGGAGCAGTAGGGCTGTATGTCCTGGACCCCTCAGACCAGCAACAATGGTGAGTTGCTGGTGGGGGCATGTGTGTCTCCTCTGGCACTTTGGGGGCATGTGTGTCTCCTCTGGCACTGTGGGGCATATGTGTCTCTTGCACTGTGGGGGCATATCTGGCACTGTGGGGGCATGTGTGTCTCCTCTGGCACTGTGGGGGCATATTATTTTTCTCTGGCACTGTGGGGGCATGTGTGTCTCCTCTGGCACTGTGGGGGCATGTGTGTCTCCTCTGGCACTGTGGGGGCATATTATGTTTCTCTGGCACTGTGAGGGCATATGTGTCTCTGGCACTGTGGGGGCATATGTGTCTCTGGCACTGTCTGGGCATATCTGGCACTGTGGGGGCATATGTGTATCTGGCACTGTGGGGGGAATATCTGGCACTGTGGGGGCAAATCTGGCACTGTGGGGGCATATGTGTCTCTGGCACTGTGGGGGCATATGTGTCTCTGGCACTGTGGGGGCATCTCTGGCACTGTGGGGGCATATGTGTATCTGGCACTGTGGGGGAATATCTGGCACTGTGGGGGCATATGTGTCTCTGGCACTGTGGGGGCATATCTGGCACTGTGGGGGCATATTATGTTTCTCTGGCACTGTGGGGGCATATGTGTCTCTGGCACTGTGGGGGCATATGTGGCTCTGGCACTGTGGGGGCATATGTGTATCTGGCAATGTGGGGGGAATATCTGGCACTGTGGGGGCAAATCTGGCACTGTGGACATCACATTGTGCGGTGTAATGGGCATCATGGTATGGGGCGTAATGGGCATTACGGTGTGGGGAGCATTGGGTAATTGCCATCACAGTATGGGCATCAAGGTGTGCGGCATAATGTGTAATTAGCATCACAATGTGCAATCTGCAGGTACACAATACAATCAAGGTTCAGGCCACGCCCCCTTATGATAGGCCACACGCCTAATTTTTCTGTGCGCCGCCGCTGCGCACAAGCATTCAGCTTTCCAGAATGATGGGGGGTATGGGCCAGTGCTCATAGTTGCCATAGATAAAGTTGCCAGCCAGCCCCTGTGTGGGGAACACCCATATCATTCGATGGCCGCCGACCATCGAAAGATGTTGAAGGTGCACATAATATAAAAATGACTTTGAAGTCACTTACATATGCATGCACAATAGAACGGAAATGGGGGGGCAGCTGACATCCGGTTATGTCAGCTGCCGCCCCCCAGCCCGCGTCACGGCCTCATTACCATGAGAATGCCCAGCGTTCTCATGAAACACTGGGCATTCCCATATGGTAATGGAGCTGCCTGGCGCTCCCCGCCCTTCTCCGCCCCCCCATCTGCATGTGAAGATGCACACCATCGGTGGGTAGACATCTATGGCATATGTATAAATAGGTCCTAGATACATGACAGGGTATTGTCTAATCGCTGTGCCCAATTAATCCCCCCAAAAATGACATAACTCTCTTGTTGGATAAAATTGGCCACAGCAGCCATCTTTATTAAAACAATACAAATTTAACAATAATCAAAAACATTTCCCACGGAAGGTGGTCCCCGAGGCCCTCAATAAATCTATCCACACCTCTAAGCACTTCCAGGAGTTGTTACCCCCAGCCGATAGCGATTGGCTCGAGGGCACCAATTGTCAACACCCAGTGCTCATTAATTAAACCTCACCCAGGGGAGTCCAGCCCCCTCATGGGGCCCTCCCCGCCGCATAATTAAGCCTCAATGCCACTAACCTCGAGGACCCCCCTCCGCACAGGCCACTGTGACAAAAGACAACCTAACAAATAAGTCTACCTAAAAACTATAAAATTAGGGAGGGTGGGTGGGAGCTGTTAAGAAAAATCTCCCAGTGACCCCTATTTCCTGCCTGCACCCTGCTTATATACCCTTACAACACCCCGTTAAGCCCCTCCCATTATGACCCTCTCCTTAGACACCCCTTCTATGACTGTCCAGCTAGTCAGCTCCCTACAAACCCTGTCAGGGGAGCCTACCCCCAGGCTTTGCCTCCAGTCCAGCTCCTACATGACAGGGTATTGTCTAATCGCTGTGCCCAATTAATCCCCCCAAAAATGACATAACTCTCTTGTTGGATAAAATTGGCCACAGCAGCCATCTTTATTAAAACAATACAAATTTAACAATAATCAAAAACATTTCCCACGGAAGGTGGTCCCCGAGGCCCTCAATAAATCTATCCACACCTCTAAGCACTTCCAGGAGTTGTTACCCCCAGCCGATAGCGATTGGCTCGAGGGCACCAATTGTCAACACCCAGTGCTCATTAATTAAACCTCACCCAGGGGAGTCCAGCCCCCTCATGGGGCCCTCCCCGCCGCATAATTAAGCCTCAATGCCACTAACCTCGAGGACCCCCCTCCGCCACCAAGCACGGGTTTAAACCCTTGACCCCGAGCGACCCCCCCACCTCCGGAACGCTGTTTCTATCCCCTCTTGTAGTCCCAAAGACCACACATCTATCCCTACAGCTTTCAAGTGCACACCGTCACCTCTCCAAAAAGCACCGGCACCAGACTCGAGTTCCCTGTGCCTCACCACTACCGCGCCGTTTCCAGCCATAAAACGCCCAATTGCCCTGTTAACTTTTATCCTTGCCTTATTGATCTTGTCAGCCGACCTTGCATCCCTCCAATAACGGCGCGGCACAATATCCGACCAAACCGTGATTACCTCCGGAAACATTGCCCATAAACGTAGGAGATCAAACTTGATATCCCGTATCAACTCCCTAAATGCCGCGCTTCCCCAGCCAGCGAACCAATGCCTCTTCTCTATCCAAACCTAGCTGGCGGCCGTTCGGTCTGACATCAGCCCGCAAAGCTCCCCAAAAGACATATGAATGTCCTAAAATCCAAATCAGGCACGGGGACTGCCCTAAAATAGAAAGAACACAGTCAACCTCAAAATTCCCCTAAACGAACATAGGAGCGAAAACGAGACGATTCCCACCGCCCAATACGCTTAATTAACTCATCTCCAAATCCCATCCTAGCAGCCTCAGTTGCGGCCCCAATGCGGAAAGAGTGACCCGCGTATTCCTCCCCCTTGAGGCCCAACGTCCGCAGGACTGCTCTAAACACACTTGTGAACTGGAACCGTGATAAAAAGGATCCATTCGCATGCATCAACAAGGGATCCCTTTCCCTGCCCACTCTGACCTCCTTAAATATCCTTAGCCGTGCTACCGGGCACATATCCGAGCCTGGTACGGAGAAGAGAACTACCTTCTTCCCCCTCCCTAATTGATCCGTCTTCGACCTCCTCACCACTAGCTCCACCCTATCTGAGTATAAATCCACATCCTCTCCTAACAAACCTCCCGGCCTGGAGACGCTTGGGCTTACAAGCTCGCCAATCCGCAGTGCCCCGAAGAAGGCAAGCGAAAAGGCTACCCCGAACAACTTCTCCTCGAAATTGGAACTACAGACCTCCCCTAACTTTCTACCCATATTCTGCAACAGCTGGAAGGACACTGGCCTTCTCTGATCCTGTACTACATGTCCTCTCCTCCAACCTTTCAAAGCTTGCGCAATCAGGAAATTCTTGGTGACGTCAGGCCTCCCACCTGCACGAAACCCAAAAGCCAAGCCCGCCATGCAGCGCGTGATTTTTGCCACTGACCAACCAATCTCCTTACAATGGCCTATATATAGCAAGACAGCCAACTCGTCATCATCCTCCTTCAAACCTACTACCTCACGCCATTCTAGCCAGCTCCGCCATTCCTGATTGTATGCCGACCATGTATTCGGGGCCAAGGATTCCCTGATGAGCTGATCGACTACCCGTCCAGCAGAGCCCAGAGCCGACTCGGGAACCCGGTCCCCTCCCTGTCCGCCTCTGGTGCCAACTCCCGGAAACGTTCCCACTGTGAACGAGATAAAGAATCCGCAATGCCGTTAGAGACACCGGGGACGTGCCTAGCCACAACCCACAAATTCAAAGCCAGACATTCCAATACCAACTGCTGCAAAATGATGACCACTGGCGGTGAAGATGCCGACAATTGGTTAATAGCCATGACAACCCCCAGATTATCGCAGTGAAAACAAATCTTCCTGTCGCGGAATAGCTCACCCCAAACAACTACTGCAACCAAAATAGGAAATAACTCCAACAATGCTAAGTTTTTTACCAAGCCTCTCTGCACCCAAGACTCCGGCCACCTGCCCACACACCAATGTCCCTGGCAATAAGCCCCAAAACCGCCACTCCCAGCCGCGTCTGTGAAAAGGTCTAGCTCTGTAGCCACGCACGTGTCTGACATCCACAACGCCCTGCCGTTGAAAGTTTCCAGAAAAGTTGCCCACACCCGCAAGTCCCCTTTCAACTCACTACCTAATCTGACAAAATGATGAGGAAGAACCACCCCTGCTGTCGCTGCTGCCAGTCTCCTGCTGAAAATGCGGCCCATCGGCATAATGCGACACGCGAAATTCAACTCAAAGACTGTAATTCCCGCAATCTAATTTTCTTCAACTGCAACGCCCTCCCCACCTCGGCCTTCAAACCCAGCAATTTTTCCTCGGGCAAACGGCACTCCATATTCACAGTATCAATGACAATACCCAAAAAACTGATCACAGTCGCAGGGCCCTCCGTCTTACCTGGAGCAAGCGGGACTCCAAAATCTGCCGACACCCTTTCAACAGTCCTCAACAATAAGTCACATACACCGGTCCCCCCAGGACCAATACATAAGAAGTCATCTAGGTAATGAATAACTGAATTGCACCCAGAGACATCCTTAACCACCCACTCCAAAAAAGAACTAAAGGCCTCAAAATAAGCACACGACAAGGAGCAACCCATCGGTAAACATCGATCAACAAAAAACTCCCCATCCCAACAACAACCCAACAAACGCAAACTGGTTGGGTGAACTGGCAGCAATCGAAATGCCGATTCAATATCAGTCTTTGCCAACATGGCCCCATTCCCAAACCGCTTTACCCACTGAACAGCCGCGTCGAACGATGTATAAACCACCGAGCAGATGTCGGGGTCAATGCCATCATTGACCGACGCCCCTTTTGGAAAGGACAAATGGTGTATAAGCCGAAACTTGTTCGCCTCCTTTTTTGGCACCACCCCCAAAGGAGAGACTATCAAATCTGGCCATGGTGCCGCCCTAAAAGGTCCAGCCATACGACCCAGTTGCACCTCCTTAACCAGTTTTTCCTGCACCACTTCTGGATGCTCTCTAGCAGACTTCAAATTCCTCCTAAAACTCCCTGACACCTGCACGTCAGAAGGTATCTTAAAACCTTCCTTAAACCCCTCCTCCAACAAGGCGGCTGTCTGCTGATCAGGATACCAACGCAGATAGCCCAGCATCCTTTCCAGCCGAACTGGTGTCACCCCCTTTTGAACTACCGTCTCGTGACTTCCCTCTGAAGCATTTATTTGCACCGTGGTTCCCTCCACATGAGGAACATTCATGCTTGAATTTGCATTTTGCCCCAAACCGGCATGACCCGTCATTAAAGGCAAAGCAGAGTCCCTTCTGCATGGCCGTCCCGCTTGTGGCCTCCCTCGGCCCCCCCCGTCCCCACGAAAGGGCTGCCCACTTTTTATTGGGGCCGTCACCTTTAACCATAAAGCAATATCTTTATGGTCCCAACGAATGTTGGGGCGCACCGCCTTCCTCTGTCTAAATTGCTCGTCGTACCGGAGCCAAGCCAAACCCCCATACACCCGGTACGCCTCTCCTATCGCATCCATGTAACAAAATAAGCCTGAACAATTGTCAGGCGCCTTCTCCCCAATCACACTAGCTAAAATAGCAAATGCTTGCAACCAGTTCGTGAATGACCGCGGTATCAACCGATACCGCCGCCGTTCCTCCTCCTCACGGGGCCTATCCAGATTAAAACGCTCTAAAGGGAGCAATGAAAATATATCCACGTATTCCCCTTTCCAAATCTTCTCCCTCACCTCCTGCTTCAGGTGGGCCCCCAATGGCCCCTCAAAACATACGTACACCTCCCCTTTTGCGGTGTCGCTAAGCCTCCCACTCTCCTCCTGCGTCCCCACACTGCCCCCATCAGCCCTCGCACTACTGTTACTTTGCTCACCGCCGGATACCGGCACCCCGCTGCTCCCCGGCACCCCAATGCTAACCGGCACCCCACTGCTAACCGGCACCCCACTGCTAACCGGCACCCCACTGCTAACCGGCACACTATTACTGACTGGCACACTAATGGTAGCTGGTGTGCCCGAATTCTGCGGCGCCCATGCTGCCGCCGGGGACGGCCCCGCCCCCTGCCGCAAACCCACCAACCAATCTGCAAAACCACTCAATAATTCAGTAAAGCCCCTACTCATTTCCCCTTGGAGGGCTAACCCTCCCCCCCCTGACTCTGTGCTAAAGCATTAATAGACATAGAGACAGACTCACCAGGCTGCCTGGGGGCTGTGAACCCAGCAGCCGCAGGTCCAGTGTCCTGACGAGACCCAGCCAATGAAGAGGGACCAGGTATTTCTCCATCATCTGCTGACGCTGCCATCTCTCTTCTCCTGTCATCCCGACCCTCAGGTATAGCACCAGCCGGCGTGACCTCGTTGGAGGCGGAGCCAGCTGTGCGTCTCTCGCTCCGTGTACCAGGCCTGCGGTCCTCAGCCTGTACTGCTGCCCCCCTGGCACGACTCACCCCGCGCTGGGCAGCAGCATGCCCCGCATGCCCCGCCGCTCCAGGTCCAGTACCACGCACCGCCGGATCTTCTTGCACGTGGGGGGGGTCCCCCCCGCGCGGAGGGTTCCGCCTGCTGGTTGGATTCCTCCCAGACCTGGTCCTGCGGGCGGAAGGTGCCCGGCCCGCAGCCTGGCCTGGAGGGTCCCTGACGGGGCTCCTTGAACGGCGCTGAACCCTGGGGGACACAGATGGGCTGAAGCGCTCCGGAGGCCTGGACCTCCGAGGCCGTGCGCCCGCTGGAGCAGCCTCCTGCGTTGCTGCTCCCAGTCCCCCCAGCAGACCTGACATCTGCTGCTGCAGCCACTCAGCCCCTCTGGTGCCTGCTGCCTCTCTGAGGGCAGCCAGCGCTGCAGATACCTCAGCATCAGCGTTTGGGGAAGCCATGGGAGATGCAGTGCTGCTTAGCTGTTAAGAAAAATCTCCCAGTGACCCCTATTTCCTGCCTGCACCCTGCTTATATACCCTTACAACACCCCGTTAAGCCCCTCCCCCTTATGACCCTCTCCTTAGACACCCCTTCTATGACTGTCCAGCTAGTCAGCTCCCTACAAACCCTGTCAGGGGAGCCTACCCCCAGGCTTTGCCTCCAGTCCAGCTCCTACATTATCAATGAAGACAGTTAAGTAAACATATAAATTAAATTAACTAAATATTACAGTATATTACATTGTCTTTGGTGCTCTCCAGTGGTTAAAAGGTGAAATTACATACAATGATTTGCAGAACAGAGGGAAAATATTACAGCTGTACAGTGTAAAAAGCAAAAAAAAGCAAAAGATGTGTGATACTGTATAGCCACAATTAATCATTATCCCCTGGATGTAATTCCTCATTTACTGTCATGAATAGTAGCCCATTTATTTTTCTGTGGGTGTTGATTCAATGACAAATTACCAATAATGCAAGGCATTCCAGACTTTGGCCCTGGTAGCTAATACCGCTTTCATATGCCAGTAGCCATTGACACTGCCTATGGGCCACACTCCAAATCCAACTATGGGCCACATCCCCAGATTTATTTTTGTTATGGGAATCCATGGGATCCCTGGTACTTGTGTAGTTTCACGGCGCCACTAGATAGGATACTAGATAGGATACGATTTAGTATGCGATTTGACAGAAGATATCGCAGCGTTGCCGACCCTCCCGCAATTTGCGGGAGTCTCCCGCGTATTGGCTTAACTCCCGATCTCACGGGAATACATGGGATCCTCCCGGTTTTTTATGGTTTACGGGGAAACAGAACATGACTGCGCAAGCGCCAGAGGGGGTCGGCGCATTGCCGGGGTCGGGCTCTTGCCGTCATAGCTGTCTTCCTGTTTAATGCCGGCCGCTGCGGGGCTTTGTGGGTAGCGCTGTCCGCAGCAACAGCTACCCACTGATGCAGCGGCGGGCAGGGAAGCTTGCTGACAGCGCAACACGGAGGGCTGAAGCGGCCACGACCTAGGGAGAAGCAGCAGAGGTTGGTGACCGCACTGCAGGATAAGAAATATGCAGCAGCAGGCAGCGCAGCGGCAGGGGAGCGGATTAGATTGACTGCCTGATATTAAAACGTATTTATGTCGATCTGGTCCCTGCTGATATTTTAGAAGGGTTCCCCCCTCCAGGCCTCCACGCTCCTGCAGCAGAGCAGTTTCATAAAAACTCTCCCCTGCCTGCCCCCTCTTCTGCTTCATAAACCATTTTTTTCTCCCCACTGCCTTATACATTTTTTTGGGAAGCAGTGTGGAGGGGGGGCATTTTTAATGAAGCTGCAGCAGCGTGGGGACCTGGAATGGGGAGAGGAGGAAAGATCCCTAGGGGCTGCTTCATCAATAACAATAATAAAGCAGGGGGAGGCAGATAGGTACTGTTTGGACTGGGGGCATGGGGAGATGCATAACATTTATGAACAAGTGGGGAAAGGGCAGGGGAGAAGGAATCATATTACCATAAAAATTGTTTCTCTCCCCCTTCCCTGCAGTTGATTTTGGTGCCTGGAAATTATGGGTGTCCCTTTGTTTTATTTTGTTTGTTTTTAAAATGATTTATCCCTTCTAAATGATGGCTTCCCTAGACATGCCCATATGTATCATTAGACACGCCCTTTGGGTGGAACATGACACGCCCCCTCAGAATCTAAAATCTCCCTGAAACTGCTTTTCAAAAGTAGGCAACCCTGAGATATCGCATAAGATATAGGATAAGATTTTCTATCCATTTCATTACTCCACTATCCACTAGGGCGTGGAGTTGATTTTATATAGCGTGGCGAGCGCAGCGAGCCACCGAGCCCGAAGCGTGGCAAGCGCAGCGTGCCTCGCGAGGGGACATGGATGTTGTTTCAAAGCAAGTCACCAATATCACATGCCATTTGCATGCAATTCCATAAAATACATTCCGTGTACGCTCGCCACGCTTCAGGCTCGGTGGCTCGCTGCGCTCGCCACGCTATATAAAATCAACTCCACGCCCTAGTGGATAGTGGGGTAATGAAATGGATAGTAAATCTTATCCTATATCTTATACGATATCTTATGTCAAATCGCATACTAAATCGTATCCTATCTAGTATCCTATCTATCCTATCTAGTGGCGCCATGAAACTACACAAGTACCGGATCCCTCTCTGGTGATTTTCACTTGCACATGTGCAGGAATAATATTTTCCTGCAAATAATATGTATTATTGCCACACATATACGGTCAAATGTATCAAACTTCACAAAGTGATAAAATGGATCGTGAAAAACAACCAGCTACTACCTGTCATTTTTCAAACCCAGTCTGTAACACGCCTGATTGGCTGGCTGTTTATCACTCTCCATTTTATCACTTATTAAAGCTTGATACATGTGGCCCATTGTGGTGAAAGGGCCTTATAAGTGATATTTTTTAAATATTTTCTAGTGTGTGCACTCAATATTGTTAACATCCCCTCCCTGCCTCTTGTCTACTGTACATGCAGATTGATTTTGACTATATATATTATAAACAATGACCCGCATGTTCAGTGGGTCCCGGTGATATCACTGAATGATATCATTCAGTGTGTACGCAGCTGATATCGTTAATACCTCTTTTAGACACACAGTTGGAGCCACCGTCAGCCAGCCTGCCCGCCTGCCAGATCTCATCAGCTGGCAAGAACTGGCGCAGGCTGGAGGATGGCAGGTCAGCAGACGGAGCCGCACGGGAAGCTCACTTGCTCAGGCGTCTCTGTCAGCAAGGTGGTGGGGAGCGGGGACAGGGTGCTTCCATGCCCGTCTCCACTTAAGAGAGACAGGCATGGAGCAGACAGCGTGCAGGGTGGAGCGTGCAGGCTAGGGTGGCCAATCCCGGGATCGGGATCGGCGGGATCCCGGGATTTGGCCCTAAAAAGTCCGGGATTTCAATCCCGGGATTGGAGTATCCAATCCCGGGATTTCGGTATTAGACTGCGCATGCGCAGTCTAATACCGGGCAGCGTCTGAGCACTCGCTCAGACACTGCCCAGTGCCCGGATGTTTCAGACCCCTGCGTGCGTCCTGCGCAGCGTGACGGTCACGCTGCGCAGGCCACGCACGCTGCCCACACTACTGACTACTGCCCACACTACTGACGCTCCTCCTGGCCGCCCGCCCCCCACCTCTCCTCCTGCGCCGGCCAGCCCGCCCCTTCACCGACGCCGGTCCTGCGCCTTCCTCCCGCTGCAGTGATGATGAGATGAGGAGGTGCACGAGCCCGACGGCACCGTGCACCTCAGAACCCACCTCCACTCCCGGCCGCCCGCCCGCCCATGTAAGTAAATCTGCGGGTCGGCTGGTGTGGGGGTGGGTATCGGGTACACGCCAGGAAACTAAGGATGCCAATCCCGGGATCCCGGGAATCCCGGGATTGAGCATTTTTCAATCCCGGATCCCGGGATTGAAAAAATGCCCCGGGATTGGCATCCCTAGTGCAGGCCCACATTGGTGACAAAAGTGAAGGCTGTAGATGTACGCGCGCCATAGGCACACTCCGGGAAATGGGGGGGGGGTGTCCCTGAGTGTAGAGTACCACACCATATACAACTTCTACACATTATGCAACAAAATACTACACCCCATTATATTTGCCCCTTACACATGATGCCAAAATTCACATAATGCCTCATGGATTGAGCCAAAATTCAGATAATGCCACATGGATTGAGCCAAAATTCACATAATGCCACATGGATTGTGCCAAAATTCACATGATGCCACATGGATTGAACCAAAATTCATATAATGTTACATGGATTGTGCCAAAATTCACATAATGCCACAGAGATTAAATCAAAATTCACAATATGCTTCAGAAACAGGGACCCATTACATGTTAAGCCATTATGTATTATGCCAAACACCATAATGCCTATTAAAAATGATGCTACATATGTGCTGCTTACCTACATGCTCATTGTCAGGGGTTCCATACTCTTTGCCAGGGGTTCCATGCTCGTTGCCATGTGGGATTACATGCTCATTGCCAAGGAGGAATACATGCTCGCGGTAAGTGGGGGACAGCCACCGCCAGGCAGAAGTGACAGCCATTGACATCCAGGCAGAGAGCGGGGGGGCTGCCCGGCTGTATTCAGAGCACTGCAGGTCCCGGCTATTTGAAATAATACCCTTTTCTTACCAGAAAATGCAGGGATTTACCATGGAATATTGTCCCAGGATCATGCAAGGACATACCTGCTCAAAAGGACTCCTTCCCTCCTTTTTACCACTGCAAAACCCTTACACACAGGGAAAACCTGACGGATTGACAAACTGGCAGTGTAAGTACTTTTATTAGGTCGGGGGGCGGGTGGTTTTAATCACTTTTAATTAAGTGATCTGTATAGAGCACTGATCTCCAGCTGTTTTGAAACTACATATCTCAGCATGCCCTATCACAGTTGCATTCCCTAAGAGCAAAACTATTGCAGGGCATCCAGTGATTTGTAGTTTCACACCAGCTGCAGAGCTATAGGTTGGAGAACACTGGTATAGAGTATTTTTATCAAATTTATATCTTCGTTTCCTAGCTTTACTTCATTGGCTGGCCTGGTCGTGCTCATGATGCCCATGTACTGGCCAATTTGGACTTGCACAAGATAGAGGAGGAGAGGAAAAATGGCAGGCTATTCCCTGAGGAGGTAAATATATGTGTATGGTAGTTTGCAATGCTTGTATGCTCAATGAAGATTTGGAACTAGGCAGATAAAGTATAAAGATTCACAATATAAGGAACTTTTTGGAGTATGAATTTTCCCCTAAAATAGAACCTGTACCAAGCCAGTGTAATAATGGCCATGTTTTCACCTTAAGTTCCACTGTTCTATATTGAACCTTTTTTTTTCTTTGCAGAAGTCAAATATTGTTGAGGGGGTGGAGGTACCATCTCACATCATTGGAGATGCTGCTTATACTTTAAGAAGGTGGCTAATAAAAGGGTATACCCAGGGCTGCAGGGTGGCAATTGTGAGCAGGACCCCCCCTGGATGGAGGTAAGCGCCACTCAGGGGCGGGCTGGGCTGGGGGGCAGGGTGCCATGTGCCCCCCCCGGGCCGCTTAGCCAGTCACTGGCTGCGGGCCGCGCTAGATCACCATCCACCTCCTCCAGGCAGCCCTCCTGTGCTGGCCGCGGCTTCCAGAACAAGGCCGCGGCTACAGGAATATGGCCGCCGGCCCCCTGCACTGAGGACATGTCCTGTTCTGTTATCTCACAAGTTAACGTTGGGATACTAGATAATCATTGTGTCATACCAGTTTTTATCGTTGAGTAGTCAATTGGGAGTTACATTTCTTATAGTGAATCGAGATAGCTTTTTTAGTGGCCGGAGAGGCTTTCAGCACCCCGTCCAAGGTGCTCGACAGATCTGTAGCCGAGAGATTTTTCATTACCTCACTCACATAATGTTGCATTTGAAGAAATGCTAAGGGAAAATCCTTAAGTATAGGAAACGTCATAAATGTCATTGGCTTGTCATTTGCAAAATCAATGTGGCACTCTACATTTTTTATGCCCTCTCTATCAAATAATGTGAAGGGGAAGTCCACCTTCCCATGCTGGAAATTTTTGTTGTTCAAAAAAGTCAGAAATACGCTTTTATGGGAGTGTAATGCATAATTTTTACGGAGAATGTGCCATAAACGATATAACGGCCATAATAAAGGGTTCTCTTCATGTTTTATATCGGTTTCTGCTTCTAACTCGTGGAGAAAAGAGATCAAGTTTCCCTTGTCAAGAAAACCTGTTTCCATAGTGGTGTTTGTATATATTTCAGTATTTTTTAACCAATCTCTAAGAAATCTAAACAAGCTGGCATGATTTTAAGCCTGTATATTAGGGCAGCCAATACCACCATTAAATTTTTCTTGCTGTAGCTTTCTCAGTGCTATTCTTTATCTCTTTCTCTTCCATATAAAGTTCCTGAAAATAATATTTATATGGTTTATATCTGAGTTGCTGTGTAGAATGGGTAAGGATTGTAAAATATATAATAATTTTGGGAAGGTGGACATTTTTATTAAATTGACTCTTCCGAGATATGATAGTCAGGTGTTTCCAATTTTCAAAGTCATTTGTCATGGAACTAATCATTTCTTGGATATTTGTTTTGCATAGCTCAGTCGGGTACTTAGTTAGTTTGATCCCTAAATAAGATATAGAGGACTTCGCCCAAGTAAATGGTAACTGTCCTCCCCATTGTGGTCTAGTTATTCCAGATTTGAGGTATAGCCCTCTAGATTTACCAAAGTTCACCTGAAAGCCCAAGATACTTCCAAACTTTTTTAGCAGTTCAAGGATTCCCTCCAAGGAGTCTTTGGGGTTATTTATATGTAATACGACATCATCTGCAAATGCTGATAATTTTATTTCTTCCTTCCCTATTGTGATTCCTTTAAAGACTTGGGTGGTTTGCAGGAGTTGAAATATCAGATCAATGGATAGATTGAAGAGGAGTTGGGACAGGGGGCATCCCTGTCATTTACCTCTTTGCATAAGTATGGGGGCTCCTTTTTGCCATTAATTAATAAGGTTGTCATGGGATGTGCATAGAAATATTTTGTAAGTCCGATAAAATTGTCATTAAAATCTCTTTTTTCAAGTATCTGAAATAAATGGTGCCAGCTAATTGTGTCAAACGCCTTATGAGTATCTAGGCTTAAAAGCATGTTGTTGTGTGGGCTATAGAGGTCGGAAAAGTAATCATGAAAAGGGTGTAATATATCAGTCGTGGAAGTCAATGTTTTGGAGGTAGAGTCATTCCGTAAAGATTTTATGAAGATCGATGTTTCCAAGGTTTGGATATGGTCGCTAACAATTTCCCGGTTTTATTTCCCCAGCGATAATAATTTTGTTTGGTATAATCCATATTTTTTTGAGCTTGGCCCGTTAAAAGGGTGTCTAGTAGTTTTTTATCTTGCAGATAAGTATTGAGATTTTCCTCCGATTGTGTGGAGGTATAAAGTGTCCAGCTATGTGCCATTGCTTCTCTCAGAGTGTTAAATTTAGCTGTGGTGGCTCTACGCAGACGTGATGTGCAACTTATCGCGTGACCTCTCATGACAGCTTTAAAAGTCTCCCAGAAAAGCACTGGATTGTCCCAGTGTTCTATGTTATCATCAACATAGTTTTCCATGATTGAGTTAGACATTTTTGGGAAGCGCCAGAAGCGCTTATGTATTCTGTCATTATCTCTGTGGTGTTTTACCCGGAGCGGGGCATGGTCGGATATGATAATGTCCCCTACTGTATGTTAGTTTGTTTAAGGGTATCAAGCAGCGAGTGTGAGAGGAGTACATAGTCAATCCTAGACATAGATCTGTGCACCCTAGACAGATGTGTATAAGACCTAGCTGATGGGTTCAGTAACCGCCAACGATCACTTAATTGTAATAAATCTTTAAATGTTTGAATATATTTTCAGCATGGGGAGGACGGGTGTGAAACCCTACAAGACTTATCCACAAGAGGATCGTCTACAGTGTTAACGTCTCTGCCTACAATCAGAGGATAATTAATGCGACTGGCTAAAATTTGAGATAAGTGAGGTCTATATCAACATCCACAATGAAATATCTACCTCCTGGGCCAACTATAGAATTTAAGATTTCATAGCGTAAGTTGGTATGAAATAAGATGGCTACAGCTTTCGAGGTATGTGAGGCTTGGATGCATTCTGCAATCGATGGGGCTTTTAAAGTGGAGCCATCTCCATTTTTCCAGTGCATTTCTTGTAAAAAGGTTATTGTTGGATGGTTTTTGCAAAGATGTGTGATGATTTTTTTATTTTTAATGGGGGTGTTTAATCCCCCCACATTCCATGACAACATGGTAAGGGAGTTCAGAGTCGGTGAACCATTTATGGTTGTATTAATTCTAGCCATTCAAGATTATTAGAAAAAGAAATTGGGTCTGAATAAGTACCATACGGGTAAAGGTGTCACGGCAGAAGGGCTGGATGGAGTCGTGTGGTGCACAGAAGCTGGAGACGGACCAGGGCGAGTAGGATTGAAACGTGCAGGTTTAATAACTGGTTTCATAAATAATAAGTTCACTTAAATACTTCTTTAAGTGGCAAAAGAATAAATCAATAAGTCCAGCACAATATACTGCCAGTGGTAATTCTGGAACCAGTCTTTAGGTGAGCCAGAGTACATAGAAGAAGATGCAGGAAGAGGTTGATTTGATGATGGAAGAAATGGATCCGGAGGACTGGAAGAGGATGGAATGGATGGATGATGAAGAAAGGGAATTCTGGAACAAGCAGGAGCCAGCACTAGATAGCGCTTGCAGCATTGGTGTCAGGAGAAAACCTTCCTTGGATAAGGTGCAGGGAGCAAGGCACCAGAGTCAGGAGAGAGAACCAGGATCCAGGAGTCAGCTCGGAGATGTGAACGACTCAGAAGACTCATTGCACTGACACGGATCAGCCTGGGCAGCTCCACTATATCCCCAGGGAGTGGCTGCCATTGGCTGTCCGTGCAGGATGAGGAGGAACTCTCTACTCTGGCCCAATCCGCTACCTGCCCTTACTCAAGATGGCGCCGCCGGCCTCCTGGCGCCGCAATCGTCAAGGACGCTGCTACCTGATGCTCCGTCGCTGCCGCCTCTACCCAGCGCTGCCCCCACCTGCCCGCCTCAGAGTGGAGCCTGCACACGCTAGCCGGCGGCGGGCGCGGACGGGTGAGTACTGTACCCGCCGCGCTCCGTCGCGGCTGCGTGTGACAGTACCCCCCCTTTTCAGGGTGGCCCCAGGACGCCTATGGGCCTTGTGAGGATTTCGCTGCAGAAATTGCTTAATCAGCTTTGGAGCATGCAAATCAACGGAGTCCACCCAAGAGTTCTCTTCAGGACCAAAACCGACCCACTCCACCAGATACTGAGTACGAGCATTGCGGTGACGAGAGTCTATGATACGTCTTACCTCGAATTCGATCCCACTCTCGGAGTTAATCTTGGGTGGTTTGGGAACCTTCTTCTGATAAGAGTTCAATCTTAAAGGCTTGAGGAGGGACACATGAAAGGAATTCGAGATCCTTAGGGAAGGAGGAAGTTGAAGTCTATAAGCGACTGGATTAATGACTTGGGTGATGGCATATGGCCCAATGTACCGGGGAGCCAGTTTCATAGAAGGCAGACGGAGGCGTATATGACGGGTAGATAGCCATACCCGATCCCCGAGTTTTAATCTGGGCGCTGCTCTTCTTTTCCTGTCCGCCATTCTCTTGTATCGAGCAGAAGATTTAAGGAGAGCGGTGTGGACATCCGACCAAATCTTCGCAAAGCGTTGGAGGGAAGTGGTCGCTGCAGGAACTTCAGAAGAGGGTAATTCTGAGAAGTCTGGAGATCGTGGGTGTTTACCAAATACGGTAAAGAAGGGCGTGGTTCCGGAGGAAGAGTGATAGGAGTTGTTATGCATAAATTCTGCCCACGGAAGGAGATCTACCCAGTCATCTTGAGAGGACGAGATGAACAATCGAATAAAGGCCTCCAAGTCCTGATTCACCCGTTCCGTCTGGCCGTTGGTCTGGGGATGAAAGGCAGTAGAAAACTTGAGGTTAACCTTTACCGTGGCACAGAGAGCTCTCCAGAATTTCGCCACGAACTGTACTCCGCGATCAGACACAATTTCTTTGGGCAGACCATGTAATTTAAAAATGGTGGAAATGAATAGCTGAGCCAGTACTGGAGCAGAGGGAAGACCTTTTAGTGGGACGAAATGGACCATTTTTGAGAATCGGTCAACCACTACCCAGATTGCTGTATGACCTTTGGAAGGAGGCAACTCGCAAATGAAGTCCATAGATAGATGAGTCCATGGTTCTGTGGGAATGGCCAGAGGACGGAGAGGACCAACAGGAGTTGTTCTGGGCACCTTATGCTGAGCACATTTTACACAAGACGCGATGAAGTTGGTGACGTCGTGACGAATGGTTGGCCACCAATAAGAACGTGACAGGAACATCAAGGTCTTCTGTATTCCTGCGTGACCTGCGAAACGGGAGGAATGTGCCCATGATAATATTTTTTTTCGCAGTTCGAGAGGAACAAACGTCTTGCCTGGAGGAGGAATTGGCTGTACGGACACTTGAGCAAAAACCACTGGATCAAGGATTGGACGAGGAAGAATCTCTATATCAGAAGTCGTTTCAAAGGAACGGGATAGGGCGTCAGCTTTAATATTAGTGGTGCCAGGTCGAAATTTAATTTGAAAATTAAAACGTTCGAAAAACATAGCCCATCGGGCTTGACGAGCAGTGAGGCATTGAACTTGTTTGAGAAAGGACAAATTCTTGTGATCTGAATACACGGTGATCTTATGCCGCGCACCCTCCAGAAGGTATCGCCACTCCTCTAACGCCGTTTTGACAGCAAGTAACTCTTGTTCCCCAATGGGGTAATTCTTCTCTGCCGGAAGGAATTTTTTGGAGAGGAAAGCACAAGGATGTAATTCTTGATCCTCTCCTTTTTGTGACAAGATGGCCCCAATACCTTCCGAGGATGCGTCCACCTCGAGGATGAAGGGCTTGTCGAGATCTGGTTGGAGGAGAATGGGTGCCGTCATAAACGCCCTCTTTAACTGTTGGAAGGCTGAGCATGCTTCTGGCGGCCATTGACTTGGATCAACTCCTTTGTGGGTAAGAGCTGTGAGGGGAGCAGCGATGGTAGAGAAGTTCCGGATGAATCGCCGGTAATAATTTGAGAATCCTAAAAATCTCTGAATTCCCTTGAGTGTCGTGGGAGGTGCCCAGTCTTGGATCGCTCTCACCTTCTCTGGATCCATCTCGATACCAGTAGCAGAGAGAATGTGGCCTAAGAATGGAATGGAGGTGACTTCAAAAACGCATTTTTCCAACTTACAGAATAGTTGATTTTGACGAAGACGTCGTAGCACCTCGGACACGGTCTGTCTGTGATGTTGAAGATTGGAGGAGAAGATGAGTATATCGTCTAGATAAACTACAATGGAATGGTACAGCAAGTCCCGGAAGATATCATTCACGAACTGTTGGAAGACGGCAGGGGCGTTGCAAAGGCCGAAGGGCATCACCAGATATTCATAGTGACCGTCTCTTGTATTAAAAGCCGTCTTCCACTCGTCACCGGAACGGATTCGTATCAAGTTGTAGGCCCCTCGTAGGTCCAATTTGGTGAAGACAGTCGCTCCTCTGATCTTATCAAACAGTTCTGTGATAAGGGGTAAGGGATAGCGATTCTTTATAGTGATGTCGTTCAGGCCTCTATAGTCGATACAAGGCCGAAGACCGCCATCTTTCTTTTTCACAAAGAAAAACCCAGCCCCGGCCGGAGAGGTAGAAGGTCGGATGAACCCCTTGTTTAAGTTCTCTTGGATGTACAAGGACATGGCCTCAGTCTCGGGTAGCGACAGAGGATAGATGCGGCCACGAGGAGGAAATTTCCCAGCCATCAATTCTATTGGGCAGTCCCAAGGCCGGTGGGGAGGTAAAGTGTCAGCACCTCCTTTACTGAAGACATCTGTAAATGGACGATACGGTACGGGTATAGACAAGGGTGGAGCTGAAGAAGATGAAGAGCAGTTATCCTCACATTGTGGATGGGTCTGGTAGACCGGAAGGATCTGAGGAATGCAAGTAGACTGGCAGACTGTTCCCCAGGCCTTGATCTCCATAGTGGTCCAATCAATTTGTGGATTATGTTTGGAGAGCCAGGGAAGACCCAGGACCATTTGATGAGAAGATTGTGGAAGAATGAAGAATTGAATGGTCTCTTGATGTAAGGCTCCGATGAGCAACTTCAGCGGAATGGTTTGATGAGTGATTTGTCCACTCCGAATTCGACTCCCATCCACAGCCGTGAGGACCAGCGAATGATCCAGAGGTTGCACAGGCAGGGCATGCTGGTTGACAAAAGAAGAAGAAAGGAAGTTCCCCGCTGCTCCAGAATCCAATAAGGCCTGAAGTCTTCTCTCGCCTTGGGGACACACAAGAGTCACTGGAATAATAGAGTCAGTAGAAGAGGGAGATGAAAACAATACTCCTAATCGGACCTCCCTCGGGGGGATTAGGAGCGGTCGTTTCCCGGCCGCAGTGGGCAGGCAGCCAATAGGTGAACAGATGAGCCACAGTACATACACAAATTCTCTCGCCGTCTTCGGAACTTCTCCTCGAGGGACAGGCGGGAACGATTGATTTGCATGGGTTCATCAGCTGGTGCAGCAGGCGAAGGAATTGCCTTGGGACCCGGAGCAACATTGGGAGAGAAACGAGGACGAAGGCGATCAGAACGATTCCTCTCAAGTTGGCGTTCTTGGAGTCGCAGGTCGACTTTGGTACATAGGGAGATGAGTTCTGCCAGGGTGGAAGGAGGATCGCGAGTTGCTAACTCGTCTTTGATGCGCCCAGCCAGACCGTTCCAGAAGGCAGATACGAGAGCCTCTTCGTTCCATCGAAGTTCGGACGCCAGGGTTTGGAACTGTACGACATATTGTCCCACTGGGCGACTGCCTTGACGAATCCTCAGGATCTCCGTGGCTGCAGAGGACACTCTGCCGGGCTCGTCGAATATACGACGGAAGGAGGCCACAAACTCTTCATAATTATTGAGAAGAGGGTCCGCACGCTCCCAGAGGGGGGACACCCACTCCAGGGCTGGACCAGCCAGTAGGGATACGATGTAGGCCACCCGGGTTTTGGGCGAAGGGAAATTGGAAGGCTGGAGGGTAAAATGCACGTCACATTGATTTAGGAATCCTCGACATCCTCTCGGAGACCCGTCATATTTACTGGGTGTCGACAGCTGTAGATGGTGAGGAACAGATGGACTCGCAGGAGCAGGAGGGGCAGAGACTCCAGCAGTGGGTGCGGCCGAAGCTGAGGGAGCCGCCTGAGGTGGTGACAAGGACTGGAGGAAGTGAGCCACTTGACGCTGGGTGGTTTCTACTTGTTCCAGGCGAGCCATGATGCCTTGAAGAACATCCGTCATGAAAGCCTGTGCTTCACCCGATTCCATCGGGTCAGTGCAAACTGTCACGGCAGAAGGGCTGGATGGAGTCGTGTGGTGCACAGAAGCTGGAGACGGACCAGGGCGAGTAGGATTGAAACGTGCAGGTTTAATAACTGGTTTCATAAATAATAAGTTCACTTAAATACTTCTTTAAGTGGCAAAAGAATAAATCAATAAGTCCAGCACAATATACTGCCAGTGGTAATTCTGGAACCAGTCTTTAGGTGAGCCAGAGTACATAGAAGAAGATGCAGGAAGAGGTTGATTTGATGATGGAAGAAATGGATCCGGAGGACTGGAAGAGGATGGAATGGATGGATGATGAAGAAAGGGAATTCTGGAACAAGCAGGAGCCAGCACTAGATAGCGCTTGCAGCATTGGTGTCAGGAGAAAACCTTCCTTGGATAAGGTGCAGGGAGCAAGGCACCAGAGTCAGGAGAGAGAACCAGGATCCAGGAGTCAGCTCGGAGATGTGAACGACTCAGAAGACTCATTGCACTGACACGGATCAGCCTGGGCAGCTCCACTATATCCCCAGGGAGTGGCTGCCATTGGCTGTCCGTGCAGGATGAGGAGGAACTCTCTACTCTGGCCCAATCCGCTACCTGCCCTTACTCAAGATGGCGCCGCCGGCCTCCTGGCGCCGCAATCGTCAAGGACGCTGCTACCTGATGCTCCGTCGCTGCCGCCTCTACCCAGCGCTGCCCCCACCTGCCCGCCTCAGAGTGGAGCCTGCACACGCTAGCCGGCGGCGGGCGCGGACGGGTGAGTACTGTACCCGCCGCGCTCCGTCGCGGCTGCGTGTGACAAAAGGTCTACTTGTCGCCTAAGAACCTGAGGTGTCCCCAGGCCGGGGTCCCCCCGCGCCACACCATCAAACACAGAGTTTCCAGCATATAAAAAACCTTTCCCAACAAAGTGTTTTACATTGCGAAGTGATACAACTTTTTTAACATAAAAATAATAAAACAGGTGTGGGACTTTAAAAAGACCCACAAGAAATAACTGAGGGCCATCCCTTTTTGCGGGTTCATTAAACCATATTACAAAAAACAAACACAAAATGATCATGTGAATACAGAACAGATGTTGAACAGGGGTATGAGGTTCCCTGGCACAATCCTATAAAGCAGTTAAGAAATTACTTGCCTATCATCCATGAAAAATAATTGTATTATTAATCTCTAGCGTTTTCGTTAGAACGGGCCAGTGAGGGTGGGTCATTTCTACGAAAACGTTGCTTTGCCATTTCAGGGTCAGTGTAAATGTTAGGTCTACCATTTTCAATTACTCGGAGCTTAGCCGGGTATAACAATGCAAATTTGACATTTCTATCAATAAGAAGTTTGCAGACTTCTGTGAACACCTTCCTCTTTTGTGAGACCAGGACAAAGAAATCCTGAAATATTAATATGCTTTGGCCTTCAATTTTCAGTTCAGGAGCAGCTCTATAGGCCTTTAACAACTTTTCTTTATCCCGGTAGTCAAGGGATTTGGAAATTGCCGGTCTAGGATGGTTTTCCCTTTCCCTGCAGGTGATCCCTAGCCTATGCGCTCTCTATATGGAAATTTGGATGTCAGAGTTAGGTAGCCCCAGAGCCCTGGGAATAAGTGTCCCGACACAGGGCCTTATTCTAGTTCACTCTTTCTGACAAAATCCTTCTTAGATGGACAAAACCATGGGCCTTATTCTGGTCGATGCGTAAATTTCCGAATACGTTTTTCAGCCGTCTGCACATGCGTGGGGAACGCTATGCGCATGTGCCACGCATGGTCTACGTACTTGTTCTCACTAATACCGTACAGAAATGTGCACCGCAATCACTCAGGAAATATGGGTGTATTATGGGCGTCATTCGGAACTACACAGGGGCGTAGTTTCAAAGTGGGCTAAACTGGGCGTAAACATGGGCGTGCACGAGGGAGTGCACTTATTCTGGTAGGCGTGCATTCGGACAGCACACCGAATGCACGCGAACAAAAAGGCTAGAAATATGCGGTGTCCATAAGCAAGTATTGCTTTGCGGACACCACTCGTTCATGCGCTAGGCAATCGGAACGCCTAATCAGGACGGCTGCACCTCAACCAATGTCAGCTGAACACAATACAATCACCTCCTTTACTCATTACTCATTAATTACACGCTTGTCAGTGCTTCAATTGGAACCATTGCAGCTTAAATGGACCATTACTAAACACACACATATATGCTGCAGTTTTCACACACTTTTACACTGCAACCAATGGACAGAACCTACTATCACTAATACAAATAGACATGTCACTTCTACATGTAACAATTAAACCACACATTTGGGGATAAAAATATACATTTATTACAATAAATAAAAAAAAAATGGAAACCGTAACAAAATAAAAGGTACCATGCCAGGAATGTCCAAAAATAATATATAATAAATAAATGAATTTGTGACATACAGAACCACAGCAGAATCATTAGGAAAACATCAGGTGGCTTCACAACAAAAGTATAGCACCAACACTTCAAGTACAGCAGACAGTAATGGTAGCCGAAAGAGGCCAACAGGGGAACCAAACAAGACATTCGAAACAAGGGCAAATGTGGGTACCCTCTGCACGGGATTGGACACAGGAAGCTGACACACACAGCTCAATGAAAGATTTGGGAAGACATAAGGGTGGAGATTAATGCGGACACAAGTTCATTTGCGGGCACGTTTGGCCCTGGTAGGCTCCTTGCCAAGTGCAGCAGCTCTTCGGCCACGGCCACGTTCTGATGGTGGCCCAGGGGGAGCAGATGCTGGTGAGGGGGGGGGAATGGTGTTCCCCCTCTGCCAGCAGGGAGTGCTGCTGGTGGTAATGCACCAGAAACGGATGACAATAGGACCCTATTGCTGGCAACTAGCTCCACCATAAGCTCATTATGGTGGAGGAGGAGGTCATTTTGGCACAGGGCTTGATCTGCCAGCACCTGCAGGCTTGTAGCAATTGACTGCTGGGTGCTGGGCCTCAGCCATAGCCTGCAGGCTCCCAGCTATAATCTGCTGGGTGCTGACCAAACCCTGCATGACCTCCTCGGTCCTACGCATCCGCTCTGATGCCAAGTCTCCCTGCTGGTGAATCTGGCCAAGCACCTGCACCCACCTGTTGTATTCGGGGTCGGCCGGTGGCTGCTGCACGTGCCTGGCACTGGTGGCAGGTGGCACAGACTCCGCCACCTCCTCAAGAGATTCTTCACCAAGCGGTGGGGATGCTGGTGAAAGAGAAAATTACAATTACAACACATTCCAAGCAAATTAGTACCAACTACTTATGCCATGGCAAATAATTACCTTCAACAAAAGCAGCAAAGACTTCCGCTGGGGACTCGCTATCCATGGTGCTCACCCCCCGGACCTCCTCTACTGCAATGCAGCACTCTGCCATCTCCTCCAGGGGGTGAGCTTCAGCCGGCCTGGCATGGGGCCAGCCCCAGAGGTGTGGCTGTGTTCCCACCGCTTGGTCAATTTCTTCTTGAGGTTGGTTTTGAAGTTGTGCCACCTGCAATCAAAGTTTACATATTACTACATGTCACTCCTCATGTTTGCTGTACCAACCATTGCAATCTGCAACAGATTACAACATGTGCTTCATTACACACAACTTACATTCAATGAAAATATAAAAACAACCCTTAGAAGATACATTCACACTCACCCTACAATAACTATCGATTAAATGACATGGCAAACATGTCTGTGGCTCCAAGCAACGTGACGGGCCATTTCCCAACTCCATCTAACATCTATTTTAAACATTACTGGTCTTCTACACATGAACTTGCCTCTTCTTAACGTGCTCCGCCTCACGAACTTGTGGAGCCACCGCATTAATCTCAGCAGTTATGTCCTCCCAAATCTTCCATCTCCTTGTGTGTGTCAACCTGTCCTGTGGACACTCGATCCAATCCCGTGCGTGGGGTACCAGGATGGCAAGCTCCTGTGCTTCGAATGCCATGTTTCTGCTGCTTGGTTCCTCCGTTGGCCTATTTCGGCCACGCCCACGCCCACGGCCACGGCCACCTGTCGCTGTACTTGAAGTGCTGGCCAGGCTACTCTGTTGGGAAGCCACCTGTTGTGTTCCCAATGATTCTGCTGATGCAGAAGATGGGCTAGCTGCTGCTTGGGCTGATGTGGATGGCCCAGCAGCCTGCTCATCTGCCCCTGGCTGGTCTGTGCTGAGTGGCACATAGGAGGTGCTGGAGTCCAT
Source organism: Crinia signifera (assembly GCF_055691185.1). NCBI lineage: Eukaryota > Metazoa > Chordata > Amphibia > Anura > Myobatrachidae > Crinia > Crinia signifera. The sequence goes on along the minus strand of NC_139217.1, from coordinate 239,112,181 downwards.
GCGTTGGAAAAGATCCTGGCACTCCTGGTCTCCTTCAGATTGTGAGCCAGCCATGTTTGCAACAACATTTCAGTTTTCTAGCACACCTTTATATCCTATTTCTGTAATTGGCGTACATCAGCGACACCCTGCGTTCCATGCGGCAGCGTTCCGTACGGCAGCGTAGACCGTGCGGCGCATAGGCCACGCCCATACCAGCAAAAAAAAACCTGGCAAACTTACTAAGTCTGATTTAGTAGCTAATTGCAGATTTGTACACCAATGAACACCTAAAACTGTGGTCAGACATGAAATGTATATGTGAATGTACAATTGGACTGTGCACTTGTTTGGTATGTACTACAAATGACACTAACCCATTCCATATGTAAATCCAGTCCACCACTAAGGCAATAGTAATCAGTGCTTGCATCCAAATCACATGTGAAAGGTCTCCAAATACTGGCTTGATGCTAGGTACATTTCATTCCACATCTCTAGTGTGGGCCGGTATAAGGTAAGTGTACACATGGCACCATGGCCTAATATTGGGAAAAGGTCTTGCACTATTTGCTATGTTTCTGCTGTATAGCTTTCACTATAATAAAGCTGTCTAGTTTAGTACCTTGTAGAGTTAGGTGTAACTGGCTAGTGATGCAGACTATTTCACCTGTTGTTTTCACACATGTTTGGTGAATGTAATAGATTATATATAATGGGTTGCAAACTTCTTTCACCCTGTCTGTTTTGGAGATACTAAGTAATGGCATGGTCTGCTCAACTATGCAAAGGTACAGCAAGTGTGGTTGTGCGATGCAATGGGTTAGCCGTCTGTTGTGGCGCATACACGCTGTTAATGACAAAATGAACAATAAAGTTAATACCAAATATCACTCTGAACAACCAATTACAGGACATGATTGCTTGAATTGTGCCATTGCTAAGATGGCGGCCTATGGGAGAGCAGCACCCTTCTCTCCCGCGGAGCTGAGGACACTGGTCTCCGTTATGGAGACCAGGCTGGGGCGTGCGGGCCCGTTCATAATGAACCGGCAGAAGCACCATGCGTATGCCGCTGCCCACAGGCGCATATTCGCGCGCACCCAGGTGCGCAGGACCATCGCCCAGCTGGAGCGGCGATGGTCTGATCTGAGGCGCCGGCAGCCCGAAAAGCTCCAGCAAATAAGGGCCAGCATTGCACGCTGTAAGTGTTTACACATTAAATGGGCAATTGTACATTAATGCTTCCATGACCTTTTTTTTGGCAATAAGGTAACCTGGTTGATCATGAGTTAAACATGGCATACACTATCTGTGTGGTACTTCATGTTTGACATACTGTAATGTGGGTCTAATATGTCATTGTTTTTGCTGCATGATGAATGAACAAATCATGTGCCTTATTTAACACTCTGCATTTTGATTTTTCTTACAGCCGTTCAAGACAGGCCCGTGAGCAGGGCCAGGAGGAGGAGGAGGCCGCTGAGGAAGTGGCCCAGGAGGAGGCCGCTGAGGAAGTGGGCCTTGAGGAGGAGGATGCTGAGGAAGTGGCCCAGGAGGAGGCCGCTGAGGAAGTGGGCCTTGAGGAGGAGGCCGCTGAGGAAGTGGCCCAAGAGGAGGCCGCTGAGGAAGTGGGCCTTGAGGAGGAGGCCGCTGAGGAAGTGGGCCTTGAGGAGGAGGCCACTGAGGAAGTGGTCCAGGAGGAGGTGGCCTAGGAGGTCTTGGACGAGGAGGAGGCATGTGAGGTGGTGGAGGTAGAAGGAATTGGTAGGTAAACATAAGGCATCATTAATAATTGGTGGTAGTACTATTTGTTAGGTACCACTGGTGAATCTAGTGTGTTTTACTCTATTATTAATTAATAAACAAAAGTGGGTTACAACAGACACACTTAGGGGTTATAGGCCCAAGCAGAAAACGTGGAATCTGGAGGCTCACGTAGGTGATGAGTGTTTAGTTATGGAGGGCCTTTCTATACAAGCACAAATAAAACATCAATGGAGTATGGTCAGGCGTGATTTATAATGGAGTCACAAGTGGGTAGTTCCCCTGGGCACCCCTCTAGCCAGTTGGCCCATGTTGTTGCCATGTATTTTGCAAAGCTATTATGTAGGATGGATTGACTTTAGAAATTGTTTGGTGTAAGGAAGCGGATTAGTGCAGCAGTTTCACCTATCTGGCAATGTGACAATGATTCAGGAAGTAAGGGGTAGAGGGACTAGGCTAGCCTTTAAATGTGGTATCCATCCATCCATCCATCCATCCATGTATCTATCCATCCATCTATGTATCTATGTATCCATCTATGTATCTATCTACAGTATAATGCAGTTTAGCTATTAAGCAGTGACATGCATGTACATATGTATGGCAAAATGTGGCATGTTGTATTGGATGTAGCTTTCTAGTAGATTGGTGAGTGTTAAGGCAGGAGATTTTTATCAGTCACATATTCAGTAGTGTAAGCCACTGTGTGTGTGTGTTTATTTTTACCATTACAAACAGTATTGCCTATGTAATTGTTTGTATGTATGAATTCTCATGCTGTAGGTACTTAGGATTGACTGTACAAGGTCAACCTGAATAGCATAATTAATGTTGTTCCCCCTTTATCATGCCCACAGATCACCAGAGGCAAGAAAGCGAGGGGTTAAGAGGGGCCCTACTCAGGCTGCGGCAGCACCTTCTGGTCATGGCCGCAGAGGTGCAGACTGTTTGTGACCTCCTGCTCTGAATTTTTTATTTGTTTCATATTTTGTTATTTAATAATAAATATTTGTGTTGAAAGTTCGAAGTGGTCTGTGTGTCATTGTTTTATTTTACAGTATAAGTATAACTATAAGTATATAACTATAAATAATGGTGTTTATTTATGTAAGGTGCAAAAGGTATATACATATGCATACATAACACATGGGCGTAAAGGGGCAAGAAAAAATGTTGTGAACTTAGCATGATGAAAGGGTTAATCTAAAGTGGTAGTAAAGTGTTTAATTAACAATTAGATATATAATAGATGACCATTAAAAACAATACCTTTTCAATGAGGTTGCCTAATTGCATAAGCGGGTCATGGTACAGATTTGGGTCTTATGAGAATAGTGGTGATTTGAGCGTAAATACACCGCATCGGTGCGTACGGCCAGGTTCCCGTACGCTCTGACGCGGTAAGACTGTGCTTACGCTGTAAGACCGTGCAGAATCTGTTCGTGTCCACCGCACATGCAAGGTTTGTATGTCGTCCGTACACACGCCCTCTTCTTAAAGAGTGAGTCCGTCCGAATGCGGAGGCTCGGGGGGCGTTTCTACGGACGATGTCCGCACAGCGTGGCGTGCGGACCACTACGTAAGAATTCGGGAAAGTACGCACCGATCAGAATAAGGGCCCATGTGCACTGCAGGTGGGGCAGATGTTACTTGTGCAGAGAGAATTAGGTTTGGGTGGGGTTTTACTTCAAAGTGAGATCTATATTGCAGTGTAAAAATAAAGTAGCCAGTATTTACCCCGCACAGAAAGAAAATAACTCACCCAAATCTAATTCTCTCTGCACATTTTACATCTGCCCCACCTGCAGTGCACATGGTTTTGTCCATCTAAGAATGATTTTTTCAGAAAGAGTGAACTAGAATAAGGCCCATAGTTCTGCAGTTGGGCATCAGAGATGGACTCTGGAATTCCTATGAAACAGAGGTTACTCCTCCTATTCCTGTTCTCCAGGTCATCTAATTTGTCTATCATGGTTTGTATGGTTTGGGTTTTGACTAGCAATTCTTGTTGTAGTGCATGTGCCGCATCTTCTGAATCGCTAGTTCGTTGTTCGTTGTTCCAGTGTATCAATTCTAGCTGTATCAGAATCAATTCTGGCTAGGGAAGTGTCAAGCCTGGCATGCAGATCTTCAATTTTTTTGTATATTAGAGGCATAAGCATGGCTATGACCTCTTTGGCATTGTCTGCAGGGGTATGGTTAGGGTCATTAGAAGTATAATTGTACCTGCTTGAAGAGGTGGCAGTAGGGGACGGTGGATTGGCCATAATTTGTTTCTGCATGTTAGATTTCTTATTGTTTGGTTTTGTGTTGGATGAAGGCATATTGGTATGATTTGAGGAAGGTTGTTCTAGGTATTTGTCCATACCAAGACTAGCTGGGCTAAGACTAATAAATGCCAAGACGGCTAATGTTATGTGAAGTTAAGATAGGCAAGGCAGTATAATTAAGGATACACCTATACCCCAAGTTATATTGATAAAGTCACATTTTTAGTGTAAGGGCTTTCATAAACTATAATATATGTAAGTTGTTTCGATAGTTATTGCTAGTCAACAGTAAATAGCACCAGGAGAGTCACCTTAAGCAATTTAAGACCTATAGTAACAGCAAAATAGTTTGCATATGTGAGAGCTGCAGGCCATATCAAGCAGAGAGTGAAAGTATTGAGTGGCCAAGCAACGAACTGTAATATACACTCAAAGGATAACCAATACGACTTAAACCATTTTTAACCAATATAAATTGTCTCCCCAGCATCCACAATGGGTAATGGCTATTATTCTGAATAGGCTAACAGCTATACACCTCGACAAATGTCAGCAATACCTTAATAGCAGAATGGATAATGTTAGCCCCAGTTCAATGGTCCATGAGTGGTAGAGTCTCCACAGTTGTAAAACCGCATAGACAGGACTAGCCCAGAAAGGTTATACAATATCCTGGGTGATGTTTTGAGGGTGAGCGAGAGGCCGCTCAGTCATGTATCATGGAGCCTTAGTGAATTGAGGGGAGACAGCCTTGCAGTCATGTATTGTGGCACCTCAGTGAGTTGAGAGGATACAGCCAGGGCTGGCAACAGAAATCTTGGGGCCCTGTACACTGATATTTCTGGGGCCCCCCGCCCTTCACACCCCTCCCCCCCATTTGCTAGGAGGGATCCACAGCACATGTATACAGTTACCTAAACAGTACATAGACACTTATATACAGGTACAAAGACACATCTGGTATATAAAGTCACACAGACACATATATGCACAGGAATACGGATATAAATACGGACAAGATGCCAGCGGACATCAGAATATCAATGCTAGCATCTAGATGTAGGGAATCCCGACAGGGGTCCGGTAAGCAAAGTTACCTCCTGCCTGCTCCCCTAACTCTCTCTTCTTGCAGCTGAACCCTAACCAGGGCCGTCTTTTCGTATGGGCTTAATGGGCACTTGCCCAGGGGCCCCAGGTGTATAGGGGCCCTATACTGATAGCTGAGAATCCCCTTTTTCCAGGGATACCAGAATTTTGAAAATCGGCCCTGGGGAACTGGAGATATCCAACTTCAAAGCAGCAGTCCACATCCGACCTGTTAATTGCACTTCCCAGTCATATTTCTCAGGTTCTCTCTGACTTAGAGTTTTTCTGAGAATATATTCCAAAAGCTGGGACTCTCCCCTTTCTGTCAACACTAATGGCTTGTCTCATACCCGGAACCAGAGATATCAGCCTTCCAGCAGCCGGACCCTGCTCCAGCTCCAAACGTCTGGTGTACAGTTTTATATTTTTGGCAATGGATTGCTCTGGCTCCTGATCTCTGATCTCCAAGTTCCCAGCACCTCCTGAAAGTTGGGACTCTAGGTTTTTATACTATTGAAGGCTAAGAAATCTATTTCCAGATAATGGTGATATCTGCAGTCAAGCAAGCTGCCCTTCCACCGGAAAATTACGAATATTAAGCCCACTCCATTATCCAACCCTCCCCTGTGTATAAAACACCCCCTACCTCCCTGGAAGTCATTTACAAGGGACCCTTCATTCAGCTCAGTGCCCCCTTCCACACGTTAGTGTTCACCCTCCCACCACCTGTACAGTAAAGGAGTAATTAGCAGAAGTTACTGCTCCAGGTCCTACATGTTGAGTGGAAGATAGCCCATGCCACCCGTGGGACATTAAAGCTGCTGCTGATAGCACCCCCACTCCTAGGAGGGGAGAATGGGTAAGGGCCCCAGTGCATTGCTTTGCCCAGGGGCCCACACTGCTGTTAAGACGGCCCTGACCCTAACCCCACTTCCCCTCAGCCTAACCCATGCTTTTAAGTGCCTAACACAAAGCTTGCCTCCACATGGCATAACAACAAACTCCCTGCCCCCACGCAGCCTAACCCTAAGCCCCTGCTAGTGATTAAACCTAAACACAACCCCCCTCCCCCCTCAGGCCTAATGCTAAACCACCTTGTATACTTTAGTCTGCAGGGATGTTAACCACATTCCTATGCACAGACACATACAGTACATAGTTACGCCAAGACATATATGTAGAAACATACAGTAACGCTGACATACAGTACATGCACAGACACATACAGTACATAGTTACACCGATACATATTTGCAGTCACATACAGTACACACAAACGCAGACACATACAGTAGTTACGCCACACATAGATGCACAGACACATACAGTGCATATTTACTCTGACACATATATGCAGACTTACAGTACATAGTTATGCCGACACAGGGGCGGATTGGCCCACCGGGACTGCGGGACTTTTCCCGGTGGGCCGTCCCAATAGACCCCGTGGCGGGCCGGTCCGACGGCAGTTCAAGTGAGTCTACAGAATAATGGCCGCCGCTGAGGACGATAACAAGTTATTGTTATCGTCACTGCTTTATGTCTCCCTCCACCAGCAGGTGTCGCTGCCTATGCCAGGTCCGCGGCTCCGTGCTATGGCCCTTATTCTGATTGATGCGGACTTTACCGCGTTCTTACGGATTGCGTCTTTACGGCGTCTGCGCATGCGTGTAGAACGCTACGCGCATGTGCCACGCCTTGACTCGGTACCAGTTCGGACAAAGCCCGTCCAAAACTGGTCACCGCAATCAGTCGGGAAATAGGGGCGTATTATGGGCGTCATGCGGAATGACACATGGGCGTAGTTTCAAAGTGGGCAAAACGGGGCGGAAACATGGGCGGACACGGGGGAGTACACTTATGTTGGGGGGCGTACATTCGGAAACCACTCCGAATGCACGCGAGCAAAAAGGGCAGAAATGTGCGGTGTCCACAAGTGTACTATTGCTTTGCGGACACCACTCGTTCATGCGGTAGGCGAACGTACGCCTAATGACTACAACCATTAACACCTGAACCCAATACAATCTACTCCTTTACTCATTACTCACTAATAGGACGCTTGTCAGTGCTTTAATTGAAACCATTGCACTTCAATTGCTGTAAGGGTTAATGTGGGCTATGCATGTGTTAGGCATGCTTGTAAGGATATATTGGAATCTAATTGATTCCAATTCCAAATAAGCTGTTTTTTATGAGGCTAGGTAATTGAATAAGTGGGTCATGTGATGTTTTGCAGAAGATAGTTCATAGTGGGTTTTTTTGCGGAAATACTCCGCTTACGTGCGGTAGCACCGCTTGGCTCCCGTTCGGATGCGGTATTCCCGAGCATACTCTGTAATACTCTGTGATACCGTGCCGAATCGGAGTGTTTCTCCCGCACACGCATGCTTTGTATGTCGTCCGTAAACACGCCCTGTTCTTAACGAGTGAGTCCGTCCGAATGCGGAGTACACGTGGGCGTTTCTACGGACGATGGCCGCATGCGGCAAAACACCGTGGCGTGCGGACCGCTCCGTAAGAATGCGGGAATATCCGCACCGATCTGAATAAGGGCCCATGTGTGCTTCCGCCTTCCTTCCTGTCAGGACGGGCGGTGTTGATGGAGGAGCCAGTTCTGCGTAATGTTTCACGGCCGGCTGACAGGCAGGGCTGCTGTTCCGCGGCTGCAGCTCGTAGGCAATTCTTGGTGCTGCAAGCCGGGAGCAGCACTACAGCAGCCTGCTAGCCGGAAAAGAAAGACTCTCCCAGCGGGCGGCAGAGGGGGTGTGCGGATCTGCGATCAGGAAAGCAGGGGCTGAGGCGGCTGGACGGGTGACAGGATCAGTGCATGCCACAGGGACCTGAAGAGCTGAGATGGCTGACGGGGTGAGCAGATTGGAGGCCACAGACCAGCGAGTTATATTGTGCACACATATACTCCACAGCGCAGTACAAGGGCAGGTATGTGTATGGGGGATGCATATACAGGATGTGTGGGGGGGAGATGTGTGCATATACAGTGTGTGTGTGTGGGGGGGGGTCATATACAGTGTGTGTGGGGGGGGGTTGGGTTCATATACAGTATTGTGTGGGGGGATGTGTGCATGTACAGTGTGTGTGTGTTTGTGTGGGGGGTTATGTGCATATACAGTATGTGTGTGGCGTGTGCATATATAGTATGTGAGTGTGGATATATGGTATGTGTGTGTTTGGGGGTTGCATATACAGTATGTGTGTGTGTGGGGGTGTGCATATACAGTATTGTGTGGGGGATGTGTGCATATACAATATGTGTGTGTGTGTATATGAGATATATACAGTATGTGTGTGTGTGGGGGGGGGGGTTGAGTGCATATACAGTGTGTGGTGTGTGCATGTATAGTATATGTATGTGGATATATGGTATGTGTGTGTTTGGGGGGTGCATATACCAGGGCCGTCTTTACACACTTGCCCAGGGGCCCCACAGTCTAAGGGCCCAAGCCGTTTCACCAGAAAGCCTCCCGTTCCCACGCTGCAGATTGGATCTCTGTTTCTGATCCGCGTCACTGTGTGCACAAAATATCCTACTCATAGCCGCCCACAGAGCACAGCTTAAACTGTGACAGCTGCAGTGCTCAGTGGCGGATTCAGGGGGCACCAAGGCACATGCTACCCAGGGATAGGGGAGTCAAAGAGCTGCTCGAGCAGAGTGCGGCGATAGGGCAAGCAGAGCAGAGACACAGAGCTGCTGGCGCAGAGTACATGGACAGGACATGCAAGGGGTGGGTGGACGGAGTTCCCGCAGGGGAAGGAGGTAAACAGAGTTGCCACTGCCTGCCAGAAGGCAGGGGGGAATAAAGAAGAGACATGGAGCTGCCACTAACCGAGGGAGGGGGGACCACTCTACTCCACCCTCCTCTATCCTCCCATCACCTCACCCCCTCTCTCCTACCCCCTCACTCTCTCCCCCCCCCTCACCCCCTCTTTTCCACCCCTCTCCTCTCTATCACCCCCCCTCTCCCCCTCTTTTTCTCCCCACCCCTCCTCTTTGTTGCCCTCTCCCTGTCCTCATTTTTCTCTTCTCTTTGTATCTCACCCATGCTCTCTCTCTACCCCACCCCTTGTCTCTGTCACAGTCTCTCCCCTGCTGTCTCCCTACTACTCTATATTTCACTCCCCTTGCCCCCCTCTATTCTCTTTCTTTCTCCTCTGCTCTCTCATCGTCATGCCCCCTCTCTTTCTCTCAACCCTCACTCATGCCTCCTCATTCTCACCTCTCTCTTTATCTCTTTTTTTGCCCCTATTCACTCTTTCTCCTCCCCACCTCTTTCCCCATGCTGGGAGCAACAGAAGGCCCAGTGGCTGCCGGTGCCCAAGGGGAGACCTTTCACTGCGGTCATGGGAGCAGCATGAGAACCAGCGACTGCCAGCACTGAAGAGGAGACCAGTCACTACGGCGGTAGGAGCAGGAGACCCAGCGGCTGCAGGCACCGATGAATGTGTGACTCGCCAGTGCAGGTGAGAACTGCATCCTCTCCTCCCCCATTCCTCTTCCCACCCTCATCCCCAGTTGTCACCAAACCCCAGTCACCTAACCACTACTCGCCCCCTCCCTCCATCACCTCCACCTCTCTCTCCCCTCTTCAACCCCTCTCTCACTCCTCTCTTTTTTCCCTCTCTCTTTTTTATTCCCCCACTCGATCTCTTTTCTCTTTATATATCTCCCTCTGCCCCCTCTCTATCCTCTCTTTATCTCTCCCCTGCTCTATCTATCGATACAAGATCCAAACCTGCACTAGCACTAATGCCTGGTACAGTCTTTGAGGTGCATTTAAGGACTGTAGGTAAAATCTGTGTCCGTATTCACAAAGCAAAATATCCTATTGGGATAGGAAAAAAAGCACTCTCCAAAAAAATCATAGTTAAAACAATGCTGTATATTTATTCATTGTAAAGTTCAGCAAACTTATGGCACTTGTCCCTTTAGAAATACAAACCTGTATATAGTTCTCCAACCTTTCAGTCCCCAATTGGGGCCTTTGTCAAGGAATAAGCATCAGGAGCTTCAGAGGTGCCAAAGACAAAAATGAAAAAAAATGTTGGCTAAGAAGCCAACAAACCAATCCATACAGAAAACAATTTATATAAATATATAGACAGACGTTAGAGCTGTATGTACTGGTGGGGTACATTTTATACCATGTGGTTTTTGGCCATACTGATGGGAGTCCAATATATTTGTAAGAGATTTTGTAGGTAGGGGCCCCACTGCATTGCTTTATCCATGGACCCATAATGCTGCTTATATGTCCCTGGCATATACAGTATGTGTTTGGGGGGTGCATATAAAGTTTGTGTGTGGAGGGATGTGTGCATATACAGTATGTGAGTGTGGGGGTGTGTGCATATATAGTATGTGTGTGTGTGTGTGGGGGGGGGGGGGTGTGCATATGCAGTGTTTTTTTGTTGCTGAACAATGCCTAGCTCACTTTTTTCACTGTTCACGTGCTTCCTTGACTTCCACCGCTGTGTCTGTGTTTGCCGTACTGTTCCAAGGTTGAAGTAAGTGCTTAAAGGGGGCAATGGGACGGACTAGCGCAGATGTTGAAAGGTCCTTGAAGTACATTGGGTCAGCGACGGAGGGAACTCCATGCCACATGATGTAATTTAAGCCAGGTTACTACACTACTCTACACAAAATCTGCTCAAACCGTCAGGGTTATCAGAAGCCGTCCCTCCTGGCAGCCCAACCCAAACCATATACCACCCTACTCACAGTCTAACTCTAACCATACTATACCTCCCCCTGCAGCCTATCCCTGACCATACTAAAACTCCAACTCTACCCATACACACACTCCCGCAGCCTAACACTACCCACGCACACACACACTGCCGCAGCCTAACAATACCTACACACACTCACGCAGCCTAACACTACCCACACACACTCCCGCAGCCTAACACTACCCACACACACACACTCCCGCAGCCTAACACTACCCACACACACACACACACTCCCGCAGCCTAACACTACCCACACACACTCACGCAGCCTAACACTACCCACACACACTCCCACAGCCTAACACTACCCACACACACACTCCCGCAGCCTAACACTACCCACACACACACACTCCCGCAGCCTAACACTACCCACACACACACACACTCCCCGCATCCTAACTCTACCCATACACACACTCCCGCAGCCTAACACTACCCATACAGACACTCCCGCAGCCTAACACTACCCACACACACACTCCCGCAGCCTAACACTACCCACACACACACACACTCCCGCAGCCTAACACTACCCACAAACACACACACTCCCGCACCCTAACACTAACAATACACACACTCCCGCAGCCTAACACTACCCATACACACACACACTCCCCGCAACCTAACTCTACCCACACATACACACTCCCGCAGCCTAACTACCCACACACACACACTCCCGCAGCCTAACTCTACCCATACACACACTCCCTCAGCCTAACTCTAACCATACACACACTCCCGCAGCCTAACTCTACCCATACACACACTCCCGCAGCCTAACTCTAACCATACACACACTCCCGCAGCCTAACTCTACCCATACACACACTCCCGCAGCCTAACTCTACCCATACACACACTCCCGCAGCCTAACTCTACCCATACACACACTCCCACAGCCTAACTCTAGCTACAGTATACACACTTTTTAAGTGTTAGATTAGAAAGAAGAACAGTTACAGTATGTAGATTTAGTTTAGAAATATATAGTATTAAATAGAAAAAAGGAAGTACTGTGAAAAATACAAGGTGGGAAAAATATTGCATACTTTAGTAAAATGATGATTCAGGATATATGAAGAGGGAGTATCCCCTGACCACGCCCCCTCATGAGAACCCGCCCTCATAAGGGCTGCTCCAAGAAATTTCCCGGGCTGGTTTTACATCCCAATCCGCCCCTGTGCCGACACATATATTCTTCTATTTGCACAGCACTAGCAGCACTTTACTTCGTCCTGCTAAAAAGGCACACTAGCCTTGAAACGTTGTCGACTATGTGGTAATTTTTTGTGATGCATGACTTCACAAATCCGGAGAGTGCCGCTTCTTCATTTCCAGGGCTTTTTGCCTTGGAGTACATTCCCTATGACACATATATGTAGACACATAACGCTGACATATACATGCAGACACACAGCACAAAGTTAGCCAACACATACATGCACAGACACATACAGTACATGGTTAACCAGCACATACTGTACATGCATAGACACATACATTCACAGACACATACAGTACATAGTTATGCCGACACATACATGCACAGACACACACAGTACATAGTTATGCCGACACATACATGCACAGACACACACAGTACATAGTTATGCCGACACATACATGCACAGACACACACAGTACATAGTTATGCCGACACATACATGCACAGACACACACAGTACATAGTTATGCCAACACATACATGCACAGACACACATAGTACATAGTTATGCCGACACATACAGTACATACATAGTACCTTACAGATTTGTGGCACTGGCAGCTCCAGCCCTCCGTTCAGCCATGTCAGAGTGCAGCAGTTTTGGCTGTACTCGGTGGTGGGAAGACCCGCCCCCTGCTGGGACACTGTCAACTCCATCTGTTGTTTCCTTTTTTTATCAAGCATAGTACCTTGTAGGAGGGTGGCCCGGAACACACATGTCCCCAGAGAGCCCCAAACTCCTCTGCAAGTAACTGCCTCCTCCTGGTCTAGGAGGCGAAGCTTCTGTCTGCCTTGCTGGGACTCCCAGTAGACAGAGAGCAGTTTGCAGTAGGAGCAAGTTCGTTGCAACTTGCAAGGAGGAGGCGGAGCTTGCTGACAGCATGCAAGCCAGGAGGCTGAGGAGAAGGGCTCAGGTAGCAGCAGCAGCAGCAGCTCAGCCTCTGTCAATCAGCGCAGTGGAGAGAGAGCGCAGGCAGCGCTGCAGATTGGCAGGGGTCCCTTTCAAAATTATGATTCTCTCCTCTCAGGCAGTAATAATCGCGTGAGATCAGCCTGAGAGGAGATGCTGGGGAGCATCTCCTCTCAGGCTGATCTCACGCGATTATTACTGCCTGAGAGGAGAGAATCACCAGTGCGGCTCAGCTCAGCCACAGTGACAGCCAGCGATAGTAATGTCAGTGCGCCGGCACCCACCACAGAACCCGCTGGTGCTTGCCCGTGCCGTGCAGCAACGGGGGTGACACAGACGGGCCCTGGCTGGGCCCTGGGGCCCTTCAGATCGCCGGGGCCCGTCAAACATGTCCCCCTTGACTGTGTCCCCCCCTATTGTGTGTGGCCCTTAGAGGGCGCTGTTTTCCCAGGTATTAATACGTGACAGTGGAAGAAAGATGGAACAAAATATTGAAGTGAACCAGTTAGTATTAAGTAAAGTCAGTAGGTGGCATCGACCTCTCTCAAAAATAGTTCAGTTATCTGATATAACTTACTATGAGCTGAAGTAAAGCAGGCTTAACCCTTTCTTGGTGTAATACACTACAGGAAAAAGCAAACTGCCATCAATTATGATTAAGATCAAGGAGCCAAATGTGAGGGGTGGGCTATGCAGAAAAATGCCATAGTTGTGTCGCCCAATGTAGTACTCATGGTCGATGGTTACTTTTCACTATGAGCTGTGGCATCCCACGTGTTCACGGTCGCTCTCCCTTTAGTTGTGTAAATAATAGTGCTGTATATCCCCAAGGGTGCCGACAGGGTCAGTCTCCAGTCCAGTTCTTGTATCAGAGAAAGGTCCTCTGCCATGTGTAGTTGGCAAACACTGTCTTGAGACAATAGCCTGGAGGGCGGTTGTTAAGGGCAGCCTGATCTCCCTCCAAACCTAAAGCAGTCACCGAGAGGCGGGCGTTTTGTCAGGGGCAATCACAGGGGCAGGGTGGTAGTAAGATGCCACCGCATATGGAGTCGCTGAGGGCCTTCACAGAGAGCCACCCGGTCTTCCCTGTATGGGAGCCCACTGTGCTTGTGCGTGTCAAGCAGGGCACCAGTAGCAAGTAATTATCTCTTCCCTGACCCCCAATGTGTAGGAGACTTACTTATATAAGGATCATTCAGCACCAGGAGCATTCAGGTCGGAGGGATGCCTCAGGGGTCCACGTGTAAATCACGCCACACTTGTCAGCGGCGGTCATGAAGGCCATCGTTGTTGAAATCGTGACTACAGGGGATAATTTGCAGCTCCCACTTATTTCAGGTACAGTATCTCCTGTCTCCCAACAATAAGGGGAATATTGACAGAGCCAAATCCAGCAATCTAAATTTATTTAAGCTGGAGGATGTAAGCTGATTAATTTTCTGTCGTAGGGAGCTTGTCTAAAAAGCAGCCATGCTGTGTGGCCTGCCCACCGGAAGTCCGGAAATTTGGATTTTTTTAATGGTTTTTCCCTCATGTGTATGGCTGCAATCACGTTTGCAGTTGTGCACATGGGCAGGGGGAATACGGTTACTGGAGCAGGGCGGCGTTTATCTGATTGCTTGGCTCTCACAGATATATATGTACAGGTTGAGTATCCCTTATCCATAATGCTCGGGACCAGAAGATTTTTGGATAGCGGATTATTTTGTATTTTGGAATATTTTTTATATTTGAATGATGTATCTTGAGGAATTTTGCATCTATGTTGTATAAGCACATCAACCACATGAAATACACACATATATTTTACTTGTGCATAAAACATAGTTTTGAAACATGAAACAAAGTTTATGTCCTATCTCAGATACTGAATTTGAATACCAAGTAATCATGTCCTTGCACAGATTTAGTGCATGTTATTTACCCAGTAGTGCCAGTTACAGATGTAACCATTAGGTTTTTAGCAAAAAAATAAAAAATAAAAGTTCATTTTGGAGGCTATGGTTTTTGGAATAATTTGGATAATGTATATTTGAATAAGGGATACTCAACCTGTTCTGTATTTCCTTTCCAGGAGTCCGGAGCTCCGTTAAGAGCGCTATGTGATACCTTGGCCAGTTCAGAGTTCTGGCCTGGGCAGAAGAGTCTGTAAGGTCGCTGTTCACAGTGCACATGGGGCTATAAAACCAGAGTAAGTGGAGCTACAACTTGGCCACTTTCTCCCTGGAGAGCTGACATCATCATGCAGACAGGTGCCATTACCCACACTACAGATTCCAGAAACTGTGCTTGCGGTTTGATCTTTGCTGACTTGCCCAGTACCAGCACTTTAGCTCAGCTTTACTTTTTCTTAAAGGGCAGTGAGTTGTTTTGCATTACGGTGGGGTTTATGAATATATAGCTATACCTATATTATCATAGAAATTGCAGGTATCAATTTGGGGTTTGGTGACTCCTCTCCTCCTATTGTTTTATTTCTCTATTCACCTTGTACAATATATCTTGGTGTGTGCAAGTGTGATTGACCTTGCTTGGAAAATAACAGGAAAAGGCACAACTTGAAAGGGCTCTCAGAAGGGGCGTGATATGACCTCAGACAGTTGGGATTCCAATGATGGAATAATGACCATTGAAATCCCGACTGTCGGAGTGTCATCCGGCACCCTCAGAGGCTGTTCACTTGCAATAAGTGCAAGGAACAATTTATTTGGAATACTAATGGGGGTAATCTCTGTGAATCATGTTATACCCCCTGTGCTGCTTCCAGGGCATGCTGCTGAGGGAGTAGACACTATAACAACTGTTATGTCTGATTTTGTTGCAGAATTGGCAGCATCCCACAGAGACAGAGAGGCCTTGTGTCACAAGCCGCTGCAGCATCGCACGGCGGGTACAGTACTCACCCGTCCGTGTGTGTCGGCGGCTGGCGTGTGTCCGCTGGGGTCCTGGTCGGGCAGGCGGTGGTGGTGTTGTGCCACTGTGAGCAGCAGCATGGATTCAAATGGAGGTGTGGCAGTCTCGATGTTAGGAGGCCAGCACCGGAGTATGGTGTCACCATCTTGCTTGAGGGCAAAAGCAGTGGTTGGCCAGGTCAGGCCTTCTCCTCCCATTCTGTCCAGTCGGCCTATGGCAGTCCTTCCCTTGCTATAAAGGGGATCTGCCTAAAGCAATCTGGGTCAGTGCAAAATGTTTCTTCAGCCTGCAAGCATGGGGAAGTTCTGGCCATCCTAGTGCCTATGCACACGACGCTCTCCAGATGGTTGTCCCTGCTGGCCTCTGACCCCATCACTGCTGTCTCTGGTATGTCACACTCTCCACTTGTCTTCCTTCCTGGATCTTCCCTGGCTCATCACAATACATTTCTGGTATGATTCTGATCCTGGTTCCCATCTTCAATCATCCACTCTCCAATCATCCATTCTTCAATCATCCAATTTCTAATCAACCAATTTCTAATCATCCAATCTCCAATTATCCAATCTCCAATCATCCAATCTTCAATCCTCAGGTACATCTTTTATTCTTCAAATCCAAATCACCTGAACCTTGTCTTCTAAGAATTACCTGCTTGAATTATATTGTTTATGCAAAGGACTGGCAGAATTATATTGTCTATGCAAATGACTGCCTTTCTTGTTTTGTCTTGCTCTAAATATGAGACTTGCTTATCATTCTTATTATTTAATCCACTCAAGAAGTATTGATGTCGGTTATGTTATTCTTTGTATGAGTTCATTCATTAAACCTGCTTGTTTTAACCCATATCCTGCTGATCACGCCTCTCTTCCTGAAATCCGCACAACATCATTAAATCCACCCCGTGTGACCCCGTTTGCACTGACCCGTTTTAATATGTTTAGAGCAGCTTGAGTCTACACAGTGGCAAATGGCCCAGTACAGTATCTACAGACTTTGGCATCTCCTCGTACAGTAAGCTCTGACCAGAAAATGAATCCAGATGGTATTTCCCCACCCACCAGCCCTATACAGCAACTGGCCGCCCGTCTGGCTCAGCAAGAAGTTGCCCAGGGGCAAGTGATTCTATGTTTGCAAGACCTCTTTGCAAGGCTGGATGGTAATCAGTCCACTCTTCATGTATCTCCAGTGGAATTGCCACTCCCCGTGCCCCCGGTTTACCGGATCCTGCCTACTGGTAATCAAGACCTGTTCAAGACTTTTATCTCTCTCTTAGAACAGTGTTGGGACATATATTGTTATCCCTCCTTTACCTGATAGACCTCAATGTGATGACTCCTTAGAATTCCGTGAGAGAGAGACCCTGTATGAAATGATCAATAATCGGAGACCAAGTATGCAAGGTACAGCTCTGCCTTTAATGGGGGGCGTACAACATATTTATAACAATACATCTACATAGGATGTAGGCTCGACAAGCTAATAGGCTGGCATTTAGGTAGGTGGGTACAGTGTCTAGGGAGGGGTGAGTACAAGTTACCATATAGGGGCAAAATGTAACATACAGCAGTTTCGGACAAATCACAAAACATACAGTTATCTGGAAAGTGCACAACACAGAGTAAACTGGAACAGAATGGGGAAGTAGCAACACGTGACATGCAGGAAAGGAAACTTACAGAATGTGTAGGAGAAACGAAACTCAGAAACACATAAAGAATGTACAGGAGAAACGAAACTCAGAAGTACATTAAGACAAGATGGCTGATTAACCCTTCAATCCCCTCTTAGAATCATAGTCTCTCAGACTATCTGATTCTTATAAACGGCTTCCCTCTTCTGGCGTTGCTGTGTGACATAAGCAGCGTAATCTTCTGGGGAAGGGGTCTTGGCAGACAAATCAGTATACATAACAGGTGTAGCATTGTCTAGGTATTTTGCCCCAATCTTCTTGCACAGGGGGAAAACACAATAAGCAATAATCATAAATAATATCAGTACTACAAGTAGGAAAATGCCTAGCTGAGCTAAGGCATGTTTCCAATTGTTCATCCATCCAAACCAAGCACTCCAGGGGTCGGTGACACCTGAGTTCTTCTTGAGTTCGATGGATAGATCTTCTAACTTTTTAATAGCTAAAGTGATTTTACCGTTGGGACCTGTGTTGTCAGGTATGTACGTACAGCATCCTGCTACTTTATTAATATACACACAAGTTCCTCCTTTTTCAGCAAGAATCATATCTAAGGCCATTTGATTTTGGAATGTCATCTGGGAGGTGGCCTCTAATTGTTCAGCTATACTGTACCTTTCAAAGCATCTCGGGTATCATTAACAAATCTCTGCTGATTATAATACATATAATTTATCCATGCTACATTTTTATTGATTGTCACAATGGGTATCAGTGATTCAAAGCCGGCAGCAACTTCGTTTCGTGCTTTGAACTCATCTGGGACCCCTCTTGGGACACCAATAGTATCTATGTATACATGAGGATCAAAACTTTCCTTAGGTGTTTCTCTTTTACTTCTAATAATGTCTAGTGGTTTTGTTGTGGGTATTTCAATGCTGGAGGGTAGAATGTGGATAGGCATAATGACTTTAGCCAGGGCACATTCTCCTTTCCATGTGTTTTCGAGTCTGGTTCTAATTTTCATATCACCACAGATAAAATAAATATCACCAAGGGACTTTTTCATAATGGGTAGGGCAAAGAATCTGCGAGTGGCACAGAATCCTTCAGGAAATACTTTCAAATCAGCTCCATTGGTGATATTTGAGTAATAACAAGTGTAATTACCTGGGTAGATGGTGATAGCGTTACCTGGGTTGGTGTGTTTAGACAAAATGGGATAATTCCTTTTCCATGACTCACATTCATTATCTAATGTCTTATTATCAGTGTACAAGGTAAAAAAAACATTTATCCTCTGATTCTGGTATATTCAGGGGGACAGTACCTAGATGAGGTCTGGATTTAGCACATACATAACAATCAGTATTATTACTTTTATGGGCATTATATTTCATCCATTCTAACCAAAAATTAACATCTGAGAATCCAGTTTCCATAGCTATAGTATCTTCATAAGTGGGGTTGTTGATAGCTAACATGTCTTTGAACTTAACTATGTGTGGCATAAGAGGCTTACCTGTGTCATCCCTTCCCCTCTGTGCACTGGGGACATAGTTTTTATCATTATACATATCCTTTAGGTAGAAGGTTTGCCGGGGGCTAGGGACTAGGCCTCGGGGGAAGTGAAGTCCAAATACGTACAGGCCGCTGTCTTGGGGGCTGGGGTTTTCTATATTTATTGTAAACTGGCAGGGCTTGAGGGTCTTAGGTTTCCAGTACCCGCGGGGTCGGTCTGCGTTAGAGGAGGTGCAGCTGGTGGTGGGCCTAGAGATAGTCATTCTGTCTATGAGGGCCCTGTTATGTTTGTCTTTCCTGTTCAGGGCCTCGGTGGGGCGGTAATTCCACTTGTTCCCTGAATTCCAAGCTGCCGCCCCCCAATAATCGCAGTTGTGTCCCCAGTAATCACTTGTTACACAGATATAAATAACTTCGGGCCTTAAGTTGGACTTTGGTACTTGATCGAATCGCATGGCTAGATCGATTTTTTCTCTCTTTTTAGCTAGTTTTGGGAATTGGAAATAGTCAAGCACAAATGTGGCAACATGGGTATTAGATGAATTATACCATAGGGTTAACAGTTCGTCATCTCGAGTTATATCTACTTCAGCTTTAAGGGGTATATATACTGCAAGACCTAGCAAAGTCACTAGGGCTAAAGTGGGGGGAATCATTTCTTTCAAAGTCCCCCTCGGCTTCAGGAGTTTGTAAATCCTCATCCTCGGTGTCTCCAACCAGCAGTTCTTCTCCAGGGTGGAGGTCAGGGTTGTCTACCCTCGTTAGTACCTCGCTGGTCCGGCCTGTGTCAATCTCTGGATCGGTGTCGACCTCTGTGTCGATAGCAGCTGAAGTTGGGATTTTCTTTACTCTGGATGCGTGGATCCACGTTGGTCCCTCGTCTGTAAGAACAGCCGTTCTTGTGACAGCGACCACTTCTGTCTCTGGTCCGTATGCGAAGTCTCCGGGGTTCTTGTTCCTTGGCAGGATCTTCACAACGACCTTGTCTCCAACCCTGAATGGGTGAGTGGCTATCTGTGGATGAGAAGGATTTTTAAAGATAACATTTTGTTCAATCTCATCTAGTTTCTGTATTAGGGATCTTATGTATTCTTCTCTTATTACTTCTAAGTCCCCTTCCGCTATGACTAATGGTTTCTTCGCCCAGGGCGTGGGGAAGGGTCTGCCCATTAGCACTTCGAAGGGGGAATAACCTAGAGTCTTTTGTGGCGTCATTCTAATTTCAGCCAGTATGATAGGAAGGACTGTCTTCCATTTGCTGAAGGTGCCGCCTGTTGCTTTTCTCAATTTATCCTTTAAAGTCCTATTCATTCGTTCCACGATACCTGAGCTCTGGGGATGATAGGGAATGTGGAATTTCCATTGGATTTGCAAGGCTTTAACTAGAGCTTCAGTGACTTTTGCAGTAAAGGCTGATCCTTTATCGCTATTGATTTGTAGTGGGCATCCCCATCGCGGAATGATCTCCTGCGTGAGAATGCGGGCAACTGTTTTTGCGTCCTCGGACTTTGTTGGAAATGCTTCTGGCCATCGCGAGAACATATCAACTATGACCAAAGCGTATTCTTGTTTTCCTGTACCTGGTATATGGGTAAAATCTATTTGCAGGTGAGTAAACGGGGTGGTTGGGTATTCAAGATGCTGGTGTCTTGCTTTGTTGGGGTTGTTTGGGTTGTTTCTAAGACACACAATACATCTGCTAACATATTGGTTTACAAGTTCTTTTGCATTTGTGATGTAAAAATCATTGGTGAGGAGCAGTGTTGTCGTGACTTTACTGTGGTGACCTACTCCGTGGTAGTGTGCTATGAACAGTGAAGCACTTGTTTGGGGGATACACGGTTTCCCCTCTTTGCAGATTAATCCAGTCCGTGGATTCTTCTGCAGAATTGGATATGTCCAATCTGATAAATCAGAGTTAGAGGCAGCCGCCTGTAATTCCGTAAGTAAGTATGTGTCATCTAATGATGGTGGCGAGATTACGGCCAGTGTGAGATTGTATGTGGATGTGGTAGCAGCCTGTTTTGCAGCAGTGTCAGCAAGGGCATTGCCCCGCGAGATATCGTCCTTTCCTCCGGTGTGTGCTTTGCAGTGGAGGATGGCAATGTGTGAAGGCAGTGTGATTGCATGTAGGAGATCAGTGATTAATTGGGCATGTGATATGCCTTTTCCATCAGCGCCTGTGAAGCCTCGGCGCTGCCAAATCATACCATGGTCGTGGACAACGCCATAGGCATATTTGGAGTCTGTGTAAATAGTGACAGGCTTTGCAGTATATAGGTGGCATGCTCTTGTGAGAGCAATTAGTTCAGCAGCTTGTGCTGATTGTAGAGGAACTGCTTTTGCTTCAAGAACAGTTTGAGGAAGTTTAACTACTGCGTAGCCTGCCTGGTACGTGTTGTCATTTGGTCGACTGCAAGATCCGTCAACAAAAATTATGTCGGCGTCAGGTATGGGCACAGTCGACATGTCACTTCTGGGTGAAGTTTCTGAGTCAATTGTCAGAGAACAGTCATGTGGAGGAGGTGCCTCGTCGTCAGGTCCTTTTAAGCCTAAAAGGGCATTGAGTATGGGCACCGGTCCCTCTGAATTTGTTGCGTACTTGATAATGAGTGATGGGTTACCTAGTAGGAGTACCTCGTAACCACTGAGTCTTTGGGCTGACATGTGTTGTGTATGTAAGCCTTTGAGGATGGACAGTACGTTATGTGTAGTATGAAGAACGGTACTGTGTCCTAAAGTGAGTGCGGCAGCCATTTCAACAACCATTGCACAGGCAGCCAGTGCTCGAAGACAAGCAGGCATTCCTTGTACAGTGACCGGCATTACCTTTGAAAAGAATGCGACGGGTCGCATTTTGCCTCCATGAACTTGGGTGAGCACACCCGCCATAGTTTTACAGGTGTCCCTTGCAAACAGGTGAAATGGCAAAACATAGTTGGGGAGACCAAGCGCGGGGCTTTTAACTAACATTGCTTTGAGCTTTTCATATGCAGAAAACATTTCATTTGACCATTGTATGACTTTGGGTTTGTCTTTGAGTGTGCATTGTCTCAAGATATTATCGTAATAGGAACAATCAGAAATCCACTGTCTGCAGTAATTTACCATACCCAAGAAAGACAGCATATCTTTCTGGGTAGCTGGGGTGACCAGGCCCAGTACAGACTGTATGCGTTGTGGGCTGATTTTCCTTTCTCCCTCAGAGAGCACAAAACCCAAGTAATTGACATGCTTTTGACACCATTGCATTTTTGTTTTGGACACCTTGTGTCCACATTCACATAACCAGTTTAACAGTGATATACCATCCTCCCGGCTGGCCTCCTCAGTTGGACTACAGAGTAGCAGATCGTCTGCATACTGTAGCAGGACAGAACTATGGGGGGGGGTGCCATGGAGCCAATGTGGCTTGGAGGACTATGCTATAGACTACAGGTGAGTCAATATAGCCTTGTGGTAAACGACACCAGGTGAGTTGTTTACCTTCAAAAGAAAAAGCAAAGAGTAATTGGGTCTCTGCGTCAATCGGGATACTGAAAAATGCGTTCTTCTGATCCACCACTGTAAAATATACTGCGTCTGCAGGGATGGCTGAAATGAGTGTGTTTATGTCTGGCACTATTGGTGCAATTGGGACTATGAGGTCATTTACCTTCCTCAAGTCCTGTACAAATCTAATACTTCCATCAGCCTTAGCGACCGGGTTGATGGGTGTGCAGTATGGTGAGATCGCATATCTCAGTATGCCTTGTTCTAAGAACTCCTGTATCATTGGTCTAAGACCTTCAATCTTCTCTGGTGATAATGGGTACTGTTTACTGTACACGTGACTTGAATCTGGTTTGAGTTTGGCTTTGTATGGCGTACAGGGTATGAAGCCTGTGTCATAGGGACCGTTGGCCCAGATTCCTGCGTTGATTTTGTCAATTGAAGTGTTAAGTGAGTCTTGGGACATTAAGAAGTGTGGTGAAGTGACGTGAAGTCCACTTCCCTTGGGTGAAGGTGTGATGGAGATGCGGAATTTATTGAAAAGGTCCCTTCCCAATAAGTTGACAGGGCATTCTGCGATGACCCTGAATTGATGTTCACCTAAATAACGTCCGTTTTCAGATTGTATGGTCAGTTCGTCAGTCAGGTAAGTGTCAGTGGGTATCCCGTTGATTCCCATTGAAGGAGTAGTCTTTTGTAATTCACCATCATAGTGTAAGGAACACAGGACACTGGTTGTGGCACCGCTGTCTACCAAAAAAGGTAGTTTCTTCCCATTCACATATAATGTGACAAGGGGTGCATCTTCCCAGTGGGTGGTGAATTGGACAAAAGATGGGATACCCTCCTTCGGGCCTCGTCACAGGGTGGGGTCGGACCAGTCAACCCTAAAACGCACATGGTCTTGGACGGGTGTGGGGCCACGGGCTGCTCTGGGTGGCCCTTGTGTGAAAGATGGTTGTTGGGGCCTTTGTGGTGGGAATGGGCATTCCCTGGTCCAATGTGTGTTTTGGCCACAATTATAATAAGAGGTTCCTCGTTTAACTGGGACTTGATTGTTGTTATAGGGAGGGGCCCTATAAGGCTGTGGTTGTTGTGGTGGGCGATGTGGGTGGCCCTGGGTATTGCGATTAAACCTCTGGGGTCTACCTTGATTCTTTGGATTGACATTTTGATAGTTATGGGTACTGGGCAGGACCTTTTTAACATCAAAACAACCTGCAGCTTCTTTTTCATAAAGGTGGGTTTCAAAGTCGTCTAATTTGTCCGAAGTCCAACTAGAGACACTTTGTTTTACTGGTGTGGCAATTGAACTGAGTAAGTTGGTAATAAATGTGGATATGAGTAGGGTCTCCAACTGTGGGTGAAGTCCTGCTTCCTCAGTCCAACATTTTTTAAATCTTTTCCAGAATTCTGTGACTGATTCAGTGGGTTTCTGTTTACAGGCCACTGCTACGGGTAGGGAGGATCGACTTTTGAAAACAGCAATCATGTGGTTTTCTATTTCAGTCCACATTTGCGTTATTCCTTTTTCTGTGTTTAGGGGGTATTGGATAGTTCCTATCTCTTTGGGCTGTTTGTCTATACTGGGAATTAGGGTCCAGTTCCAACCATGGTAATGGTCAATAACGTTATCAATGATTAGTCTCATATCCTCTTGGGTATAATTCCTGCCTTTGCATGCTTTTTTAAGATAGGCAATGCATCCTGTCGGGGTGACAGTGGGTTTCGGGCAGTGTTTAATGATTCTATTTAAATCTTCTATTTCAATTGGTTTTGTGAGCAATTGATCTCCTATTGTCATAAAGGGGAGGCTGGTTTGGACTCCCTCATATGTTGCACCTGATCTCATTGTTAACGGGCCGACTTCTGTGGTAACTAATGATTTGTCTGCATGGATTCTTTTAGACTTTTCTCTTGCTCGGGCAAGTATATTTTGTTCTTCTATCTCTTCTGCCGTTAAGCCGGAGCCTTCTAAAAGGGGTATATCCTCCTCTTCATCTTTTTTCCTGCAACTGGGTGAACTGTCCCTACTGTGGACTGGTGTTTTTTCCTTTTTGGGTGGTTTTGGTGCAGTTGGGCTGACAACATGGCTTGCGATGGCAAGGAGATCGGTGTCAGTTAGTGAGGGATAAACTGGGCTATAGGGTGGGGGTGACAATTGTTTGACTGACTTATTACTTCTTATTTCCTCTATTGAGTGTAACCTAGTGGTGACACTTTTTATCTTTCTTTGTTTCTTTGATAAATTTGTGTCGTGCCAGAAAGGAGCAATAGTGAGCCATTGCTCTCCTCCGGCAGACATATATTTCATGTCCCATGATGGATCACCTGTATAGTATGGCCAGGCTTCTTTGTCCTCTAGACAAAGACCTTTGACCATATCCATGAAGAAAGGGTAATTGGATCCATCTCTGGGGAAAGGGTTGGGACTTACTGTTTCTGTCCAACCTGCTAAATTGTCCACCCATGGGTTAACTAAGAAGTAATCCGTGGATGAATTACGGGCAACATATTCCTTACATGTTTCACTAGGTAATGGGGGTGGATAGACTGTTTTATTCTTACTATTATTTCCACCCATATCGGGGTATGATTGTGTATCAATATTTCTGACTGTGAATGGGAGCGTGGAAAGTTCTTAATACTCAGACCAGGGGCGCCGTCTCAGTCAGGCAGGTCGGGACCTGTGGCAGCAGACTGTGAGGGTTGGTCTTTATCTGAATATTATATGAACTATATTTCCTCTAAGTACATCCCATTAATATAATTTTTTAAGTACAAAATGTTAGTGAAACAACAGACCATCTACGTGACGGTGGACAGAGTCTTGTTGTTATGTGAATACTGTATATGAAGCCTCACGTAGCGTTATCCTTAGAGGTAAGGAAGCATCAAGGCCGCTAGTCTGTTGGCATACAGTAAACAATATTTTCCTGATGTTATTGTGCGTGAACTTACCAACCGCACTTACAATGGTTATACAGATATCAATTGTGTGTTCACTTACCAACCACACAAAGGATATTCAATAGAACAGACAGTTTTAAACATACAATAAATGAAGACAGAAAAGAATGGCCATAAGGAGACGAGTGATCAAATTGAGGTCACTAAATCGGACCCCAGGTCCTGTCTATGGCCCTTATTCTGGTTGGTGCGGTCAGAGCCGCACACGGGGCTCCGACCGCACAAACCAAGGGCCGCCCACCGGACGGATCGCCACGGCCGTCCATACACGGACGGCTGGCGATCCGCACAAAAATGGTGGAGGCTACGCCTCCACCATGGTGGGAGCTGCCCCCTGCCTTCGATGGTCGACGACCATCGAAGGCAGGCCCGCACGCCGCGGCAGCTCCCGCAAGCTCAGACCACACGGACAATCGTCCGTGTGGGAGCTTGTAAGGGGGCTGAAAGCTGACATCCGGCGACGTCAGCTTTCCGCCCCCATGTCATGGTAATGAGGGCGTCATGCCCTCATTACCATGCATACGCCCCGCGTTTTCATGGGAACGCCCATGAAACGCGGGGCGTACACATAGGGAAATGAGGGGCTGAAGCCCCTCACGCCCCTATACGCCCCCTTTGCGGCGGACGAAATCCGTCTGCGGCGAAGGGGGCTGCACATGCGCAGAATGACCTCTGCGCACGTGCAGACAAAAAACATCGGCGGTACGGCCGCACGCGGGCCGTACCGTGCCGATCAAAATAAGGGCCTAAGTGTCCCAGACACAAATGTCAATGTTCAGATCCCAGATCTGTGTGCGCACATTGAAGTGAAGTCCCTGACTTCAGAAGTCCCAGACTTCGTAAAAGTGTTCTTCTGTTCCCGGAACAGAGATACACGGGTTCAAATTCTGACTGTCTGCAATCCCAAAATGACAAAAAGATTAGTTCTCTGTCAGTCTAGGGACAGACCCAGAATCCCGAACTCAGAGCCCCCAGCTGTTGGGACATATATTGTTATCCCTCCTTTACCTGATAGACCTCAATGTGATGACTCCTTAGAATTCCGTGAGAGAGAGACCCTGTATGAAATGATCAATAATCGGAGACCAAGTATGCAAGGTACAGCTCTGCCTTTAATGGGGGGCGTACAACATATTTATAACAATACATCTACATAGGATGTAGGCTCGACAAGCTAATAGGCTGGCATTTAGGTAGGTGGGTACAGTGTCTAGGGAGGGGTGAGTACAAGTTACCATATAGGGGCAAAATGTAACATACAGCAGTTTCGGACAAATCACAAAACATACAGTTATCTGGAAAGTGCACAACACAGAGTAAACTGGAACAGAATGGGGAAGTAGCAACACGTGACATGCAGGAAAGGAAACTTACAGAATGTGTAGGAGAAACGAAACTCAGAAACACATAAAGAATGTACAGGAGAAACGAAACTCAGAAGTACATTAAGACAAGATGGCTGATTAACCCTTCAAACAGCTACAATATATTCTCTCTAAAACCCTTTAGTGTACCTCAAAACTTCTGCATGACCTTCCTGTGACACTAAGACCTTCCATTCCGCCCATTTCCCAGGAAACATTATCTCCGTCCATCTTGACCAGTGTAGCAGCTACGCCTCACCTTAGAGGAATTAGGCATTTGCTTCAGGGGAAAGTTTTTCTACAAGCTCACAGTGAAGGTTATCAGAGAAAGAACGTGAATGTCGCAGAAGCGAACATTTGTGCTTTTACTGTGGCAGTGCGGACCTGCTCGCTCTGCAATCCTCGCAAAGATGTCAAGTCTTAAGCAGCCCATACACGCTGCTATAAGGGCTGACCCGATGTGTGCTTTGAGGTGTGCGCTCCCACGCACCTCATCGCACAGTACAAAACGTATGTGCTTGCACATACTTTTTGTACCTAGTTCTCATCAAATCGCATCGCATTGCATGCACAACGTGTGCACATACAATGCAATGCGATTTGATCCGTGCTAGTACAGCACGGAACGCACGCTCACAAAGCAGCGTGTATGAGCAGCATAAGGTACTCTCATCTTCCCATGTGACCTCTCTTCGTGACAGGAGTATTATTAATAAAGAGACTCAGAGGCATTATTGGGGTCCTGCAACTGGGAGCCTCAATTTTCCCATACTGTACCTAGATGATCTCCTTCTCAAAGCACCTTCATGGGAAAAGCTACTACAAGATGCCCTTCAGGTATATAATTTTCTTCTTCAGCATGGCTGGATAATAAACTTCCAAATATCTCAGCTGTTGCCATCCCAAAGACTGCTGTTCCTGGGGTTGATTCTGGACATGGTAAACCAGAAGGTTTTCCTGCCACTGGACAAGATTCTCTCATTACAGGACTGGATTCGGTAGATGTTGCTGCACCAAAGGGTGTCAGTACACCTTTGCATTTACCTATATATATATATATGGACAGGGCCGGTGCTAGGGTGTCTGGCGCCCTCCTGCAAACCATGCATTTTGCGCCCTTTCACATTGCCATTGCAACAAGCTGCAGCCTGATTGTGGGAGTGTATGCAACATGAGATCCTATGGAGGATCTCGGGTGTATGTACATGTATGCATACACCATCTCAGTGCTGTGTCCGCAAAATGTTGCAGGCACTAAAGGTGCCCATACACGCTGTGAGAATCTGGGCTAGATCTCATCGCATCACATGGCATGCATGCAATGTGTGTGCGATGCGATCCGAAAGCAGTACAAAAAGTATGTGCAGCACTCGTGACTGAGGAGGGAAAGGAGGGGAGAGAAGGAGGAGATGGAAGAAGAGGGGAGGAGATAGAGGGGGCGGAGTGTTGAGGACTGGCAGAGGCACTGGCATAGCACACTGAGAAGAGGGAAGGAAGGGGCTGCTGCCTGTTCATCATTTGATTGACAGCTGACAGGCGCAGGGAGCAATGTGTAGGGGGCGGATCCAGACATGACATGTCATCCAGGCATTCACAGACAGCGCTACATGCCTCAGCGCAAGTGTCCGTGAGGAAGATGGGGCAGGTCGAAGGAGGAGGACAGTGTGTGTGCGGGGCAGGGAGCTGCTCAGCCTCTCCATACTGACAGTGAGGGCTGAGGCAGCTTTAGCAGAGCAGGGAGGGAGACAGCGCCTTTTCAGCATGGCGCCTCCCTGCTTTGCAGGAGCTGCTGAGTGGGTAGCACCGGCCCTGTATATGGATATTGGCACATTTCATACAACAAGAAACTTCAAGGAGAAGCATTTTGAGGTTACAGTAGTTACTAGTAACATTAAACCTGCCTCGGGACATCATCCTTTACAACATTGGGGTGTATTCAATGCGTGGGGGAGTAGTCGGCGAAGGGGTTAAATGGCGGGGATCGCCGAAAACAAGCAACCCTCGCCATCCTGCCCCCTCACCGCTCACCATATTCAACATTCTGGGGGGAATCCTCACTGTCACAGGATAGCGAGGATTCCCCCAAACAGCGAGGCTCATGGCTAATACAGGGAGCCCACTGCATTTAGCCATGAGTTTTGTTGTTTCGGCAGCTGCATATGCTGACTCCCCCTCACTTTAAAAATGGAGCAAGGGGGAATCGGCGTATGTATGGGGTCAGTTGCATACTGACAGGGCGAGCTGTGACATTGAGCAGGCAGCCCTGCTCGCTGTCGCAGCTCGTCCCCGGCATTGAATATACCCCACTGTGCATGAATGTTACAATAACATTCAGTATATTGTCGATTTTTCAAAGCAGTTAACTTAATTGGATGTTGGCATTGTGTGTCCCAATGGAGAAGTAAATTAGCCAAGGGACAGAGCTTTTTTATGATTTAAACACAGGGGAATAAGTGAGATCAGCTGGGTTATTGGTAACAGGCAGTGTTGAAAAACTATAAAATATGTGCAGTAATAGTATGTAAAAGATTTGTATAACCCACACTGACATTCCCCTTAAGAAGATATCATAATACTGTATCTGGAAATCATTACCTAAGGTAATAAAATGGTACAGCAATAAATGGTACAGGTTGAGTATCCCTTATCCAAAATGCTCGGGACCAGAAGAATTTTGGATAACGGATTTTTCTGTATTTTGGAATATTTTTATATTTGAACAAGGTATCTTGAGGTATCTTGCATTTATGTTGTATAAGCGTGCTATTTAAATGAAACTAAGTTACTTATTTACTTACTAGTAGTGCCAGTTACAGACGTAGTCAACCAGTAGGTTTTAAGCAAAAAAGAAAAGTACATTTTGGAGACTATTGCCAGTATTCAATGCTCCCAATCTCTGTTTTTTTCAGCGAATCGGGCGGTTTTCACTCCTTGCGGTGAATCTGTTTCACTGAAAATCTGATTCACCCTATTCAATGTTCACTGTTCGCCGAAAGCAAACAGTAAATGCCGGCCAGTTCTCCGTTTCATGTTCGCTGCAAGTCGCTGGAGTATTTCAATGGGGTTTTCACTGGGATTCGCGGAGAGTGTATTCAATGCTAAGATGGAGAACTGCTTTCTCCATGATTTTTGCCATAATTCGCCGTTTTGCATTCAACATCTTTTTTAGGTGAACCGGAAAGTGATCTTTTGAAAAAGGGTTTTGGGGGGGAAGTTTGGTGTCAAAAAATCATATTTTGTTTTCTAAGAAGGGGCATGCTATTTGTAATCATGTGCTTAAAGCACATTAATATATATTTAATTTGATTTTAATTTATTTTACTTTTTTTTTTTTACACTTTGGCCAGCAGGGGGCCGGGAGCCAAGAGCAGCTCATTAATATTCATTTATTCACTGCACTCTGGTCCCAATCATTACATATGCACGATCAGGACCAGGGAGTGCAGCGGCTGATTATCCCAGCCCCCTGCCAGCTCTGAGGTGGCTCTGCCAGTGTCCTGGCAGCCCTCCTCTGTGCCAGGCGCAGGCAGGGAGACTTCCATCTTCCTGCCTGCCGCCTTCCCCCAGCTCACAGCGGCATTTGCCGCAGGGGTTAAAATTCGCCGCCAGGGGCTCGCTGCCCCTGACGAGTTGAATAGGGTGACACGGAGGGCTGGCAGCGAATGCTCCAGCCCTCCGATACCCTGCCAATGTGTATTCGCTGCACATTTCGTAAATGTGCATTGAATACTGCACTATGGTTTTCGGTATAATTTAGATAACAGATATTTGGATAAGGGATACTCAACCTGTATGTGAAACCCCATAATACAAATCTGTCCTAATCTTCTCCTCTCTTCCACTTCTCTTGTCTCAGCTGTATGCCTTTAAGTCCTATGAGCAGGGCCCCATGGGCAGGGCCCTCCCTACCCTTTATTTTTATGTTGATATTTATTCTACCTGTGCTATGTATGACCCACTGCCTGGTGCCGCAGAGCATTTATAAATCAACAATGAAAATATGTTTCTGTATATTTAGTGATTTCAGTACAAATGTCAGCATTACTCGTTTAAAATCAACAGTCACATTTTTTTGTGAGATCTGTTTAATCCACTACTGTTTGTTTTTTTTTGCCTTTTTTTTATTTATTTTTTTACTGGTCTTCCAAATTAGACAACTTTAGACATGTTTGAGTTAGAGATGTGCAGACTCGGATTCCGGAGATCCGAGCCCCCACGGACGTCATCATTTCGAGCCTGATTCCGAGCAGCGCTCGGAGATTCCCTCCTGACTCTGGTCCGTCCGCGTGGTCAGAACGTCATCTCCCGGCGCCAGATTTTGCGAGGCTTTAAAAGCGGCTGCCGCGCCCACCATCTTCACTCCAGTCAAGTAGTGGGTTGGGAGAGGGTGTGTTGGTGCTGCTGCTGGGGCTTAACCTTGAGCTTGACCTTGAGCGCAATATTTTTTAATCGCAGGGGCTGTCTCTCAGTGCTGCTGTGTAGTCTAACTGTGTACTTGAAGTACTACTGTCTCCTCTGTGCGGTCTACCTCTGGTGTGCTGTGCTGTAATTAATTATTTTATTTGCTGGGGCTGTCTCCCTCAGTGCTGCTGTGTACTCTGTTCTCCTCTCTGCTTAGGAGAACAGTCTAACTGTGTACCTGTAGTACTACTGTCTCCTCTGTGCTGGGGCCTACCTCTGGTGCTGTGCTGTGCCTGCAATATTATATTATATAATAATAATTAGTTAATTATATTATATATAAAGTCCACTGGTGCTGCCTGCACTGAATCTGCCAGTATTATTTAGTTACTCAGTCCACTGTTGCCAATGACAGTGCTACTGCCTACCTAGTGTACCTACCTAGTACGTACTAGGCTGCTATATCTAATAATTTAATTGAAAAATAATACTTGTGCTGGGTGGGACTGTAAAAAATAATTCCATGCTGCTGGTGCACTGACGAGTGCCACTGCCAAGCAGTACCTAATAATAAAATTACAGTAATTATTATAAATTCTGCTGGTGCACTGCATAAAGCTACTGGTGATGTGTAACTACCTTTTGTGGTGACCACTGGCAGTGCTGCTGCCTACCTACCTAGTAGTTTATTTTCTCTACCTACTAGGCTGCTATATTATTAATAATTAATTGAATTATACTGTATATAGTCCACTGGTGCTGCCTGCCCTGAATAGAGGCTGCCAGTATTATTTAGTTACTCAGTCCACTGTTACCACTGGCAGTGTTACTGCCTAAGGTTACCTACCTAGTACCTACTAGGCTGCTATATATAGTTTAACTAAAAAACAATACCTGTCCCGCAGTGCCACTCTTAAATGAGCCACGTGTTTGTGCCGCACACTTGTGTGGCTTAGCATAATTATCCAGCTACCTCGGTGCAACCTTTTGCCCTAAAAACAATATTGTGAGGTGTGAGGTGTTCAGAATAGACTGGAAATGAGTGGAAATTAATGTTATTGAGGTAAATATAGCGTAGGAGCAAAAAAAAAAAAACCACATGTCAGCGATTTTAGCAGTTTTTATGCTTTTTTAACAAAAAAATCAGAACCCAAAACACCAAAAAATCCAAACACAAAACACTTAGGAGGTGTTTTGCCAAAACCCATTAGAAACCAAAACCTCAAGGTAATCAGAACCCAAAACCCGAAAAGTTGCCGGTGCACATCCCTAGTTTGAGTATGAAATGTGCTTTTAATACATGATTATACTGTATAATGCTGTAATTCAGTCCACAAGGTGCTTTATTTTTTATGATAATAACAGTTAAAATACCTAGCTGCATTCAAGTCCTATTCAACCCTCTGTCTGTATTTTTATTGGTCAGACATTAGATGCAGACTTTCACTTACCCACCACTACTGTATGTCATTGGAATACGTGAACACATTTGAATTCTACATCACATACACTTACTTAGCCTGAGATATTTAAAAGTGTTTATGTCAGGATAAAGATCTAAAAAAAAAAAAAAACATTTTGTATATTATCTAGTTACGCTAATGGTTGATCTAATAAAGGAAACACTTACTCCAGTTTTATTTCTGAGTTGCTTCCAATATTATATATAGTATTGGCAATAGAAAGACACACAAATCTAATAAATTTGCTTAGAATGTATTCCCTAATCTCCATCTTCACTGACATCATCATTTATTTTTAAAAGTCAATATTACAAAAGTGATTCAATATTATATGATGTTCATAGGCGTGCGCACATAGAGTGTTAGGGGTGCACAGGCAACCCCTAATGCTGTGCCCGCCCTTTAAAACACCTCCCTGCCCAGTGGCGTAGCTATCGTAAGGCAGCCCCCGCTGCCGCTTGGGGGAGCGGGCAGCAGCGGGGGCGCCGGCACCCACATACCCCGTGGGCTTTGCAGGGTGCATGCTGCCAGGCAAAAAAACTACAGTGCAGGGACTCGGAGGTGCTGTCCCAAGCTGTCAGTCAGCGGCGCCGGCAGAAGGAACTCCACAACCCCTCCACTCCGCCTCTCACATCCGCTCTGTGAGGTGACGACCTGTAGCCTGTGAGTACTTGTTGTGTCCCCCTCCTCTGCCCGGGACCTTCCTCCACTTCCTCCTAGAAGAAGTCAGTCACAGGTGGCTCCATACCCTCGAGCCGGATTAAGGGCCCCCCTGCTGCCGTTCGTCTCCCCCTGCACTATCATGCAGCGCCGGCTCAGCTGTCACTAGCACAGCAGGGAGCGGGATGTGCAATGCTGCAGATCGGATCCATAAGAGAGATCTGATCTGCAGCACTGCTCTGCGCTCCCGGCAGCAGGGCGGTAGAGTATGGAGCCACATATAGTTTAATGTGCATTATGAAGGGGGAGGGGGGGCGCCAGAAAGTTTTTCCGCATGGGGGGAGCGAAATCTATAGTTACGCCACTGTCCCTGCCGCTAGCAACCAGCAATACCTTTTACCAAAGACTTTTCTTTTTAGAACTATAATCTATTAAAAGAAGAGCCCATTATTCAATTATGTGTGTTTTGCATTGTTAATTGTACTACACCATTGTCATATCACTACATATCTGTGTCATCCATATATGTTTTTGACTTTAGTTGCATGAACTGTTACAGAGTAATAAGAAGATTAAAAAAGATTGAAATAGGCAGGAGATTATGTTGTGGCCGAGAGACTTTTATATTGTAGTGAGTGCCAATAGATGATGGTAGACACGCCTGATTGGTGGTGTTAGACGCACCTGTGGCCGGAAAACCCGGCACACGGGGTTAATGGTGGCCACAGCACTGAAGGGGTTGACTCTCCGTGCTTCGCCGTTATTCGGAACAAGGGCACTTGACATGTTTTAAACTGTGTGAAGCCAGGGCCGGTGAAAGGCACCAGAGAGCCCCAGGCAAGTCGGGGTGGGGGCGCCCCGGTGTCTGCCGCCCGGGTACCTGTCCTGCGGCGCTGTAAAGCAGCAGGGGGTCCCTGCAGTTAATAAGAAATAATTCTTCTGTTTGGAAACACTGGCCACACGGCGCACGCTGATTGGCTGAATCTCAGCCAATCAGCGTGCGGCAGGTGTTTCCAAAACAGAAGTGCTTCCGCATAGCCCGGCAGATAGCGCTCGTTATTTCTTATTGACTGCAAGGACCCCCCCGCTGCCGCCGCCAGCTTTTACGCCGCAGGACAGGTACCCGGGCGGCAAGGGGGGGCGAAATACCGCCCTCCAGTGGCCGGCGCCCTAGGCAAATGCCTAGATTTGCCTAGTGGTGGCGCCGGCCCTGTGTGAAGCGGCACTGAGCTGGGACAGGACCCATTCTGCAGTGCTGCTGTAAGATGAAGCCTGCTGCTGGGCACAAAGTATACGTACTTATGAAATATATGTTTAGCACTGAGCTGGGACTGCACCATACTGTATATTGTGTATATTGAATATTGAGGAATGCATACTAAACTTACAATGCACTTTGTACATTTCTGGAGGAAGAAAATTAGCACATCTTTGTGATGAGGAAATGAGAAGCTAAACAGCCTCCTCCTGACAGAAGGTGTGCTATCTGGTCTGAAGCTCACAGCACACTTTGCTTTTATAGGTGAGCAGCTACCAACACACCTGTCACTAATCATCTAGGGAAATGGTTAACATAAGCTATGGAATCTTAGTTAAAAACAGGGTGCAAGATTCCATAGCTTATGTTAACGATTTCCCTAGATGATTAGTGACAGGTGTGTTGGTAGCTGCTCACCTATAAAAGCAAAGTGTGCTGTGAGCTTCAGACCAGATAGCACGCCTGGAATCAAACATTGATGTGATAGCTATGTGTATTTTAGCCATTTTCAGCGATAGTCTTAGGACCTGCAGAAAAGTGGGGTCCCGTGAAGGGGGTTGCAGGCTTAAATGCATTGATCAATTCATGAACCGAATCTCCACTACACTATTTATTATCAGTTAATTTAGTGTGTGCAGAACCCCTACAATGTCTAAACAATGTGGTCACAAGCCATAGGGCACCCCCAAACTAGGAAAGGTGAGTGCCGATGTTAAGTGTATATAATATATATATATATATATATATATATATATATATATATTAACATAAATTGTGTAAAGCTAAGCAAAAATTGAGCATTTTTACTTTTGAATTTAAACATATTGTTAATTTATCCCATTTTGTTTCCGTGTTTTTCAGTCAATGAGTACCATCAACCAAACATCAGTCACAGAATTCATATTAATTGGATTTAAGAACTTTTACAGGTTCAGAGTTCTTTTATTCATTGTCTTTATTTTAATTTACATTGTAACATTACTTGGAAATCTTTTCATTATTTGTTTAGTGCCAACTTGGAAACACCTCCACACACCCATGTACTTCTTTTTGAGTAACCTCTCATTATCTGATTTGTTAATAACTACAAATATTGAACCAAACATGCTACATATATTGTGGACAGAAAAAGAAAATATACCAATATCCAACTGTATTATTCAGTTTTACATATTTGGTTCTATAGCATCAACAGAGTGTTTACTTCTGACTGTTATGTCTTTTGATCGTTACATGGCAATTTGTAACCCTTTGAGATACGCATCTGTTATGAATGCAGGACTTTGCCGAAATCTCATAATTTTTTCTTGGACAGCAGGATTTCTTCCTACTATACCTGTAACAACTTACCTCTTCAGGCTCCAGTTCTGCCACTTTAACACAATTGACCATTTCTTCTGTGACCTTGCACCATTACTAGAACTTTCATGTTCAGATACTTCAGTTGCAAAATTTCAGGTGTATGCATTAGCTTTCCTTTTTACATTCTTCCCATTTATCTTCATCACTGTGTCTTATGGTTCCATAATCCATGCAATTATCGGTATTAAATCAGAAAAGGGTAGACAGAAGGCCTTCTCCACATGCAGCTCTCACTTGGCTGTGGTGTCAATTTACTATGGAACCCTCTTTATTCTATATGGTGTACCTACTAAGAAACAATCTATAAACATCAACAAGATCCTCTCTCTTTTGTACACCTTTGTAACACCTCTACTAAATCCAATTATATATTCACTAAAAAATAAAGAGATAGATAGGGCCATTAGAGAAATGATAAAAAGTGCCAGAAGATGTATTAGGTAGACTTCCATCCTATCTCAGCAATGCATTAATCAAACTTATCAACATGAAAGGAAAGCAGTTATTACAATCAAAGTATTTGAATTTACTTTAATAGGTGTTATATATTTTTCAGATTTGTTGTTATATTTAAAAAAAATGTATTACTTTGTATAATAAATACAATTTAAAAAATCCATTTGAATAAAGCTGTATATAATCTAAGAAATAACAGAATGTAGATGACTGATGCTTGAAAACAACATTCCAGATTGGCTGGCATGTCGCACTTCTGCCAATCTCAGAACCTAAGGATGGAGTGCATCTCATACAGCTCCAGCCCTCGCCAGATTCCCTCCACTGGTCAGAGCCCTCGCCAGATTCCCTCCACTGGTCAGAGCTGGTGAAGAGGCGCTCCATCTGATGGGGACTCGCGAGCGTCTCACACGCATGCGCATCCCTGTCGCACAGCGTTGGGCGGTGGAATCCCTGGCCGTCTCCGGGCAGGGTTAGGGGGGTGTGGGGAGTCGGCGAGGACCAGTGTGGACCGGCAGGGAGAAACGGGGGTGGCGGAGAGCTCCATCGGAAGGGGGCGGGGGCTGACGGTTGTCGATTCTACCGGCAGATGGCGAGGGCTGGCGGTTGTCAATTCTATCACCAGACCCCGGCTGAATGAGCTGCGCTCCATCTGTATTACATTTCTTCATAGAGTCTGAAAAATAAATTCAATAATTTCTAAATCAAATTCTACCTTGTGTAACACTGTTTCATGAAATACGTCTTTGTGGTTTTTGTATACCACACTTTTGAATGAAAAATTTACTTTTTAAGCATACTAAGAAAAATATATATAAAATGAGAAAATGTCTGTTTCTCAAACAACAAAAGATAATGTCTGTTTCTCAAACAACAATGACGATAAAGATCAAAGTACTCTCAATGTGAACCAGTTTAGCAATGAGTCAGATTTCAAATGTTATGTGAACAGAAATTTTTTAAATTCCTAATGGTTAGTCAGAAGATGGCTGCTAAGGGACTGGTGTTATAAATGGAAGCACCATACTGAGTGACTGACATGGAGCTAAAGTACTATATTTCTCACAAATATACTATACAGACAAAAGTATTTGGACACCTATCCATTACATAAACAGGGACTGTAATGACACTGTTTTCAAATACATATACTTTAATATGGAGTTGGTGCCGTTTCTGGGGCTATAACAGCTTCCACTTTTCTTTTAATGCTGCCCATACAAATGTGAGATATTGCATGCAATCATTCGATTTCGACCATATCTGGCCTATAAATTGAATGATTGCATGCATTTTTAAGCTGACATTCAACGCCATGCGCAGGCATGCCATCGAATGTCGCATCGATAGATATTATGAGCTGCACATAAAATTGATCAAATTGCATAAGCAATCGCATATGGTTTTTAACCACATGCAATTTCTCGAATGCAATCAGAAGCGGGTTCGGGGGCCGGGATGGGGATCGGAGCGCTGTCGGGGAGCCGGTACCTTAATGCTGGGGACCGGAGGGACTCAGCAGCAGCAGGGGAGTCATGGCGACTGTGTAGCAGGGACCAGAGTGGTGGAGCTTTCAGGTGGTGGGACTCGGCAGTGGCAGCAGATACACTGGACGGCCCTCTGATTGGCTGAGGCTGCTGAGAGAGAGCTGTCTCAGCCAATCAGAGGGCCGTCCAGTGTTTCAAAGTCAACTGCTGCTGCTGACAAGTCCCGCCGCCTGAAAGCTCCACCGATATGGTCCCCAGCTCTGGTCCACCAACTCAGCCACACACCACCCCTCTTCCAGCACCCGATGTCCATTGCAAGATGGCATGCAACATCGGGTGCTGCATTGGACACCACTTGATGCGATCAGATGCGGCCACTTGAGGGTGGTATGAAGTTCCCTGACTGGAACGACAGGTGAGCAGCAGGTTCGCCCGCAAACACCCCCCCCCCCCGGACAGAGCAACGCAGCTCCCCCAGCCAGAGCATGGAGCGGCGGGTCTGCAAGCAAACTACCCCCCCCCCTGGATGGAGCAGCGCACCTCCCCACCGGAGCATGAAGTGGCGGGTCTGCCCGCACACCCCCCCTGCTGGAGCATGGAGCAGTGGGTCTGTCTGCACCCCGCCCCCTTCCCTGGAGCATGGAGCAGTGGGTCTGCGCGCAACCCCCCCCCCCCCCAGGACGGAGCAACACAGCCCCCCAGCCGGAGCATGGAGCAGCGGGTCTGCCCGCAAACCCCCCCGGATGGAGCAGCGCATCTCCCCACCGGAGCATGAAGCGGCGGGTCTGCCCGCACCACCCCCCATCACCCCGCTGGAGCATGGAGCAGCGGGTCTGTCCGCACCCCGCACCCCCTTCCCTGGAGCATGGAGCGGCGGGTCTGCGCACACCCTCCCCTGCCTGGTGTGGTAAAAGTCCTTACACCAGCACTGGTTGCGATGGGACATCGCATCTGATCGCATAAGGGTATGGGCAGCATAAGGCTTACCACAAGACTTTGGAGTGTTTGGGACTTTAGGGCAGATGTATTAAGCCTTAACAAGAGATAAATGCAAGGGTGCTAAAGAGAGATAAACGTCCAGCCAATCAGCTCCTTACTGACTTTTTTCAAACATAGCCTGTAACATGGCAGTAAGCAGGTGATTGGCTGGACGTTTATCTCTCCTTATCACCATTGCGTTTATCTCTTGTTAAGGCTTAATACATCTGCTCCTTTGTGCCCAATCATTCTGTAAATCATTTATGAGTTAAGGCCCCCATACACTAGCCGATTTTGGTCAGATTTCTGCCAGATCAGTCGGATCTGCCCGAAATCGGACCAAAATCTGCTAGTTTTGATGTCCCCTCAGATCCGATGCGCGGTCCCGTGCGCATCGGATCTGCGTCGGGTGGTCGGACCTGCTGCACGTCCGACCACCCGACTTGGGACCTAGTGGGGCGGCGCGGCGGTAGAGGGAGCAGGGGGGGCTGGGGGCGCTGCGGGGGACACAGGCGGCATAGAGCCGGGCAGGGGGAGCCGGCGGGAGCTGTCAGTACGGAATAAAAAAAAAAGCCCATACAATGAATGGGCGGCCTGTGATTGGCTGAGCGCTCTCTCAGCCAGTCAGCAATTGGCTGAGAGAGCGCTCAGCCAATCACAGGCTGCCCATTCATACATAGCAGCAGCGGGGACGGGCAGCGCAGTGGCGGCTATTATATTTTTAAAATACTTGTCAAATGACCGGCCGCTCTCTGATTGGCTGAGAGCTCTCCGGCCAATCAGAGAGCGGCCGGTCATTTGACAAATATTTAAAAAATCTAATAGCCGCTACTACGCGTCCCGTCCCCGCTGCTGCTATGTGTAAGTACACTGCCCAGCCAGGTCAGCAGTGCTCACCGCACCCGCCGCCCGCCCCCACCACCGCTGGCCGCCGCTGCCCGCCCCCACCACCGCCGCCGCTGCCCGCCCCTACTACTCCTCACCGCCCTGCAGCTCCCCGGGTTTTTTTTTTACATGGGATAAATCGCATGCGATTTATCCCATGTAAAAAATGGCACATCAAGTGCCAAATTGTATGTGAGCCTCCCAGGGAGCTGCCGGGCGGCTCGCAGGTAAATTGGGTCCGACTTGTCCCTGGGATAAGTCGGCCTAATGTATGGGGGCCTTTACTGTAAGGCACTGATGTTGGGCGAGAAGGTTTGGCTCACAATCTCCATTCCCATTCATCCCAAAGGTGATAGGGTCAGGGCTTTGTATGGGCCACTGAAGTGTTTCCACACATCAAAACATGTGTAATTGTAGTAGGATAAGATTGTTTAGACAGCTAAAAAAAATCGCACCATATCGCACTTCACATTCGCAAATATAAAAGGATGCAATTTATTTTAGTCAAAAATCGCTTGTCAATTCTGGTGATTATTAGTAAGGGAAATGTGTGTTTTTGTTTTTTTTTAGACAAGTGCGTTATTTTAGTAATGTGAATGCATTTTTTTTAGTAATGGGAATGTGCTATTCTTTGGCATTGGCAATGTGAAGATTTCTGTTAAAAAAAAAGTTTCTGGGTCCCCTGTATTTTAGAAACCATTATGTGGCTCTTGGGCAGGTTCTGGATCCAAAAATACATGGTACAAAAAGACTAGGGGTCACCGGGCTTCAACAGCCAGCAGTGTCATGCCACAGGCAAGGGGACACTTTTTTATGCAAGGTCCCTCATGACTGGTCAGCCCTGGACAGGGTGCCTGGGGGAGTCAGGATCCCCTCAATAAAGGGGTTCCCCCCCAGTCTTCACTCATCCAGGGCTTAAGCCCCAGGCTATCCCCAGCATCAATGAGCAGGGGGCGCCGGGCTGATAATTTTGTGTAAAAAAAAATTAAACATCTATCCTTGGGTTGTGCTGTGGAACTATAAGCCCCAGCAAGCTTCCTTTAGATGCAGGGACATGAAGAACCACAAGTCCCAGCAGACAGGGCATTAAAGGGCCCACTGGGACTTGTACTTCCACAACATGACCAAGCTTAAAAAAAATACAAACACAATGTAAGACATTATTACATAAATCCATAAATGCATTAACGCAAGTAGACAAACATTCTCACCTTACCACGTGCTCCACCGCAGGTCTTTCCCCTTCTCTGGTAAAGTGTCCAAAGGGTTAAAAATAAATAAATGATGTGTGTCTTATCACAGCCGCTTCCATCTGCCCCTGACAGGTAATCCCTTATGACGTCTATCACTGGGATACCCAATCAGGGCTGAACTTAGCCCTGATTGGATGTAGCAGTCTCCATGGAGTTGGGGAAGTACCCTGGAGCTTAACCCTGATTGGGTATCCCAGTGACTGACGTCACAAGGGATTCATGTCAGAAAGCATCTATGAGAAAGCATCTGGATGAGATTTTTTATGTGCTAACAGGACAAAACGTGCAAATTTTACGGCAATTCTCACGTTACTACATATGCACTTTGTGGAAAACGTGCAAATGTGCCTGTATTTTGGCAAAAATTTTGCATGCTAATACTTTTCACCCCATGTCTTTATAGTCCTTGCTTTGTGCACTGGGGCACCATCATGTTGGAATAGAAAAAGGCTTTTCTCAAACTGTTTGCCACAAAGTTGGAAGCATAGCATGTTCAAAATGGCTTGGTATGCTGAAGCACTAAGATTGCTCTTCACTGGGGCCTAACCCAAAACCTGAAAAAAGCTCCATACCATTATACCTCCTCCAACAAATTCACAGTTGGCATAATTCAGTCAGGCAGGTAACGTTATCCTGGCATTCTCAAAACCCAGACCTGCCCATCTGACTGCCACACAAGGAACTGTGATGACTCCACAGAAAATGTTTTCACTACTCCACTGTTTGTGTGCTTTACACCACTCCATCCGGTGCTTGTCATTGGACTTGGAGATGTGTGGCTTGTACGCAGCTGCTTGGCCATGGAAACCCATTCCAATAAGTTCCCACTGACACTCAGGTGCATGCAAGGGAGGGGTTGATACTGTGTAAGTAAAACAAGACATAGTTTCCGCCAGCTCACTGAATGGTATTAGTAACCAATCTAGAACACTATATGATAATAGAATTCTGAGACATTGGTTACATATACCTGCGCAGGTGTATGCTATGCCCCCAAGCCACGTCAAAGCTTCTCTGTACATTGGGGTTCCCTAACGCTATATCTAGGAGCAGGGTGCGGCACCCCAAAAAACTAGCATAAGCTAGGAGGCCCAGTGCAGCACACCAGTGAGATACTGCAGTGTTAATAAATATTAGTGGTAAGAAGCCGAAGCTATGTATAGAGAGAGAGAGAGAGAGAGAGAGAGAGAGAATGAAATGTAATTGAAATATTAAATAAATTGTGTTAGTGAGGAAAATAAAAAAAAGTGTTACTAGAATGTAAGAGTGTGCAGCACTAGAGCCACCCAGCCCAACCAGTCCAGGGGCACCACACCCCACACCTCAGCACCGTTACCCTACCATTTTCTCTCTCTCTCTCTCTCTCTCTCTCTCTCTCTCTCTATATATATATATATAGAGTGTATCAGCCCGGCACTCCACGAGTGGCTTGGAGCAGCTGCCGCGGGTGCCTTCCAGACACAATGGATAGAGAGTAATACAATACAGATAGAGGCACTCCAGCGGACTTGGTGAAACAAGCAGCGTTTACTGTGATACATGTATCACAGTAAACGCTGCTTGTTTCACCAAGTCCGCTGGAGTGCCTCTATCTGTATCGTATTACTCTCTCTCTCTCTCTCTCTCTCTCTCTATATATATATATATATATATATATATATATATATACTAGAGATGAGCGGGTCCGGATCCCCGAGATCCGACAGATCCGAATATCGGGGATCCGGGCCAGATACGAGCCGGCTCGGGTGTTCCCGCCTGAATTCCGGACCAATAACGAGGCCGAACGTCATCATCGCGCTGTCGGATTCTCGCGGGAGCGGGATCTTATAAAAGACGCACGCGCGCCCGCCATCTTCACTCCAATCTTGGAGAGGGAAGAGGGTGGTTGGGAAGCTCCGTGTGCTCCGTGCTGTGCTCTGTGCCATCTGCTCCGTGACCTGACCTGTGCCCTCACTGCCTTGTGCTGTGCTCCGTGCCATGTGCTCCGTGCTGTGCTCTGTGACCTGCCCTCACTGCCCTGTGCTGTGCTCCGTGCCATGTGCTCCGTGCTGTGCTGTGCTCCGTGACCTGCCCTCACTGCCCTGTGTTGTAGACTTGTGGCCTGAGCCCTGTAGTGTGATTTAACTAACTAGGTGCTGCAGTGCTCACACGCAGGGGCTGCAGTGTCCACTGTCCAGGGGCTGTCCTGTGGCCCGTGCCCTGATGTGATTTATTTAGCCCTAAGCCCTGTGTTGTGATTTATTTTATTTAGCCCTGAACCCTGTGTTTTTTTTGTGATTTAACTAACTCAGTGCTGCAGTGCTCACACACAGGGGCTGCAGTGCTGCTGAGTAGTACACTGTGTACAGGGGCAGCATTAATACAAGGGGCTGTGTCCAGTGTGACGGCCTATATCTTATCCATTGTCCAGTGTCACAAGTCACTCACGACATATATCCTGTGTCCTGTCCTGTGTGACGACTGACGACATATCCTGTGTCCAGTGTGACGACATATATCCTGTGTCCACTGTGACGACATATATCCATTGTCCAGTGTGACGACATATATCCTGTGTCCAGTGTGACGACATATATCCTGTGTCCAGTGTGACGACATATATCCTGTGTCCAGTGTGACGACATATCCATTGTCCAGTGTGACGACATATATCCTGTGTCCAGTGTGACGACATATATCCAGTGTCCAGTGTGACGACATATATCCTGTGTCCAGTGTAACGACATATATCCTGTGTC
The DNA here is from genome assembly GCF_055691185.1 of Crinia signifera. NCBI lineage: Eukaryota > Metazoa > Chordata > Amphibia > Anura > Myobatrachidae > Crinia > Crinia signifera. The sequence goes on along the minus strand of NC_139217.1, from coordinate 239,068,341 downwards.
CAGCGTGACATATATCCATTGTCCAGTGTGACGACATATATCCTGTGTCCAGTGTGACGACATATATCCAGTGTCCAGTGTGACGACATATATCCTGTGTCCAGTGTGACGACATATATCCTGTGTCCAGTGTGACGACATATATCCTGTGTCCAGTGTGACGACATATATCCTGTGTCCAGTGTGACGACATATATCCTGTGTCCAGCGTGACATATATCCATTGTCCAGTGTGACGACATATATCCTGTTATTAAACTGCCACCCTGTCTGCCCCTGTAGTGCTGCTCTGCTTCCAACATGTGCCAGGTTGGAAGTGTAAGGTCCACATGTATGTGATGCCCACTGCTGTCGCCTAGCTTAGTCATCCAGCTACCTCGGGATAACCTTATGGCCCTACTACAATATATGAAAACGATTTTGTGAGCTGTGAAGTGATCAAAATTGTCTAGAAATGAGTGGAAACTAATGTTATTGAGCTTAATAACACTTTAGGGGCAAAAACAGGCCTGAAAACTATAATTTTAGCAATTTTTAGCATTTTTCCAAATAAATCCAGATCCAAAACCAAAACCAAAACCCGCAAGGGTGGTTTTGCCAAAACCAATCCAGATCCAAAACACGAAGAGAGATCCAGATCCAAAACCAAAACCCGAAAAAGTGTCCGCCGCACATCTCTAATATATACATAGCTTCGGCTTCTTACCACTAATATTTATTAACACTATAGTTTTTCCACTGGTGTGCCGCACTGGGCTTTCTAGCTTATGCCAGTTTTTTGGGGTGACGCTCCCTGCACCTAGATATAGCACTAAGGACCCCCAATATACAGAGAAGCCTTGACGCGGCTTGGGGGCATAGCATACACCTGCGCAGGTATATGTAACCAATATCTCTGAATTCTATTATCATGTAATGTTCAAGATTGGTTACTATTACCATTCAGTGAGCTGGGGAAACTATGTCTTGTTTTACTTACTCGGTATTAACCCCTCCCTTGCATGCACCTGAGTGGTATTACTGAACTGATTGAACATCTACCCCTAACCATATGTAGGTTATTTATTTGGAATGGTCTAGCAGAATATTACCAGCAGTTCCAAAACCTGCAGTAAATCTGGAAAAACCAATATACTGTAACTCACTTTTGCACTTTGGAAAGTGATTCTGGATGCAATCACAGAAAAACATACATCTACAGGAGAAAAACCAAACAAGTATAACCAAGCGCAGGGCACTAGTAATGGTCCCAGCTTCCGTTTATGAGGGATACTCAGCCCTCAGAAAATACAGAAAACATACACAGCAGGTAAACGGCGCTAATGGACCACACTAATTAGTATTCAAAAAGTACAAATTTATTAAAAAGAATAAACAATAATATACTTATAACAATACCACCGGCCGGTAGAAAATAGTAATATGTGCACAATATATGGCCATACAAAAATAAAAATTAAATTTAAAAAGAAAGTTTCTTTACTGGGCTACAGCATGTGATTGAAATCATTATTTCATTGAGATAAAGCTAGGATTGCCTGGTTTGGGGTAGAGCATATATTGAATATGAGGCTTAATAGCTTCTTTCTCCCTTTAAATGTCCATTTAGCAGTAAGACAGTTCCAGAGATCCCAAGAAACACATTGAGTGTATTTTAATGTCAAAGTATGTTAGCAGGTATTTAGCAAGCGTATTAGTCAGTCACACACTTAAGCCACCTTTTGGAATGGCTCTTGGATTATCTCCAAACTGCAGGTGCTCTCTCAAACAAGCGAAGCAGCGGTTATGAAATAAAAGCAGTTTTTATACTTATGCTTCCAAGCGAGTGTAGGCACTTCAGATGCGCACTGTGGGGCGAGATATTCGCTAGCCTGGAGCGGGTCCCCAGCTGCTGGTCTTCCCAATTGTGCAGCTCCTTTCTAGGACTCTCAGCTCCGGCAGATTCTCCCCGGCTCACGTGGTCTCGTTTGTGTACGGAAGTCAAAGTGACGCTTGATGACGCGTTTCCCCGCCTTCTCCTGGTCAGCGGCTTCATCAGATGATTTGTCACAGTACAACTTCGTCTATTTATACGTGCTCGCGCCGCCCAAATGGGCGTATATTTAGCTGTAATAGGGTTTGTGCGGCAGCTCCGTGTGTCTCTAACCAAGCCTCGTTTTAGCACATGCTTTAGTACTTTGGGGATAACCAAGCCTCGTTGTAATAATTACAACAAACTTTACTCCTTTTTGTACGGCAACCAAGCCTCGTTCTCATGCCCGGTCTCCATTAACATATATGGCTTCATTATTTAGATACAGTTTGATAATATACATATATAGAAACATACGGAATAGTAATACTAAAATTTGCTTAATCGCCATGTTTACATATAAACCAACATTTATGTACACATTCAATTACATCCTAATTCTATTACTAGAACGGAAAGAGGGGTGAGGGAGGAGGAGGGGGGGACAGGAGGGGGGTAGGGAATTAAGGAAAAAAGGAAAGATGAGGAGATTTTTTTATATAAAATAGAGTTTTTTACAATAAAATCCTTTACAAAGGAGGAGAGAGTAGTTTTTTAAGGTTTATTTGAGGGAAAAAGAGAGAAAGCATAAAAAAGGAAGGGGAGTGGGTAGCGTTCCCAAACCAATTAAAAAATATATATATATATGCATAATAATAAAAATCTATACATAATCTATATAATTAAAGAATATGCATACATATATAAATGCACAGTAGAGATATTAATGAAAATAAAAAATAACAAATAATAAAAAAAATATATATTAATAAAAAATAAATAAAAATAAAAATAAAAATAAAAATAAAGATAAAAATATGTTCATCGAAAAATTACTTAACTAAATTATTATAAATAATGCTAATTATATCTAACGATTTATAATATCAGTAATTGGTGGTAGTTAGTGAATATTAGATATTTCCAGATCTTAACCATATTAACAACAATAATAATTTATCCAAACAGAAGAAATATAAACATATAAATCTATATAAAAATGTATAGATACACTAGATGAGGGGGTCTGGGTTAAGTAGATAGAGCATAAGGACTAGTCTTTGTTATGAGAGGTGAGAAGGGATATTAGTCTTATCTGTAGTGGAGGTCAGATCATTCGATTTTATATATTATTCAATTCTATAGTTTCATTCAAACCATTAGGTATCATTGTCCCTAACTGGAAGATCCAGTAGGCCTCTCTTCTACATAGCATTCCAAACCGGTCCCCCCCTCTTTTTGTGGGTTTGATGTATTCTATGGCTTTCACTGAGACCTTATTCATACATTGACTCTGGCAAATGGAGACATGTTTAGACAGCGGATGTGTTTTGACTCCAGCTATTATGTTACGTTTATGTTCCATAAAACGTGTGTGTAGACATCTTGTGGTGCGGCCCACATATTGGAGGCCGCATCCACAGTCTATCAGATAGATTACATAAGATTGTTTACAATTGATAAACTCTTTAATTTTATAAACATTTTTATTAACAAATGAACTGAAATCCACATTTTTATGTTTTTCGCTGTGTGTACATGTATAGCATTTACTATTGCCACATTTGTGGAAGCCTGCTGGGAGTTTTTTGAGCCAGTCTTTTTTATCATCTTTTTTATCTTCTTGTTTTTCCCTACAAAAATGACTACACACTAATTTATTTTTAAGATTATCTCCTTTTCTAAAGATTACCTTATTGTTATCGCCCAGAATTTCTTTTAATAAATCGTCTTGTTTCAAAATAAGCATGTTTTTATTTATAATTTTCTGTATTTCTTTGGCACAGTTATTATATTGAGTAACAAACGATGTTTGCTTATTTCCTATTTCTATTGTCTCACTCTTTTGTTTTCTTCTTTCTGTTGTTTCCATAAGCAGTTTTTTTCTTTCTATTTTATCAACTTCATATTTTGCTTTTTGGACAAGGTCAATTGGATAGCCCTGTTCCAAAAAGGTCCCTACTAAGTTTTGTGATTGTTTATGAAAAGCTTCGTCCGTGGAACAGTTACGCTTCAATCTGATTAATTGGCTTTTGGGTATATTGTCTTTCCAGACTTTTGCATGCGCACTGTCATATTTTAAATATCGGTTCTGATCGACTGGTTTTACATATGTTTGTGTTTCTATTTTATTATTAGTCACAGCGAGCGCAATATCCAAGAAGTTTATACTAGTAGTGCTGTGAGAACTAGTAAATTTTAAACCGAAATCATTTGTGTTAAGACTATCGGTGAAGTGATTAAGTGATAATAGGTCTCCATCCCAAATTATAAATAAATCGTCAATATATCTGCCATAGAGGACCAGACTCCCCCCGAGCCCGCTCCCCCACACATGTACGTCCTCAAAGGCACCCATGTATAGGTTTGCGAAGCTCGGGGCGAATCTGGTCCCCATGGCAGTCCCCCGTGTCTGTAAATAATAACGTGAATCAAAAAGAAAATAATTGTGTTCTAAAATAAAAGTAATTGATTGGATAATTAGGTCACGTAGAGGGTCCGAGAGTTCACCATCTTTTTCCAATATTTGTTTAATTACTTCCACTCCCTTTTTTTGTGGGATGTTGGAATATAATGCTTCTACATCACATGTGAGGAGATGGTAACCCTCTTTCCATTCAATCTCATTGATTTTATTGAGGAAGTGTTTTGTATCTCTGATGTATGATCTCAGGCCCTCCACGTGACTCTGTAAAAAATGATCAACAAATTGTGATAGGTTATTCGTGAGGGACCCTACACCTGAAATAATAGGACGACCAGGGGGTGAAACAAGTGATTTGTGAATTTTTGGTAAATAATAAAATGTGGAAGTGACAGGGTGCATGGGAAAAAGAAAATTAAAAGTCTCCTTGGATATTGCGCCCGCTGCAAGAGCTTGGTCTAACATGTCTCTCAGTTCGATCTGATATCGGACTGTGGGGTTGCCGTCCAGATGTTTATAGAATTCAGAATTGTTTAATTGACGATAACATTCTGTAGCATAATCTTCTGTGTTTAGGACGACAACCCCACCGCCCTTATCGGCCGATTTAACAGTAATATTTTTGTCCGTGTATAGACATTTAAGCGCCTTACGTTCTCTTGGATTTAAATTGTCTCTTGGTCTTTGGGAGTCTGCTTTTTTACACATAATATTTAATTGGTCTAATGTTAGCTTATGGAAACTTTCTATGAAAGGTCCTTTAAATTGGAGGGGGTAGAAATCTGATTTCTTTTTGAATTTTGAGGTTCTTTCATGATCATATATTTTTACTGGAGAAGGGGGATTATCACTATTTTGGTTGGATTCATTTTGTAGGGACTCAAGGATATTTAGGGCACCTAGGTCTTCTGTATTCAAAATTATTGGAGATTTTTCTTGGGTATTATTTTTATTTTTCAAAGCTTTATATGCAAAATATCGTTTTCTGCTCAAATTGCGTGTGAACCTATTTAGGTCCACAAACAGTTTGAACATGTTTGGTTTTGACACTGGGGCAAAATTTAGCCCTCTTTCGAGTACTGATTTTTCTTCCTCCGTTAGATGTTTTTTTGATAGATTAAATACCCCCCTATTTTTAGATTTTATCGGATACAGGGATTTTTTTGCCTGTTTTCGTTTTCCTCCCCTAGTTCCTCTCCTTTTCTTTTTGTTGTTATGCCTATTTTGGGTCTGACGTCCTTCGGGCGCTGCTCCAAAAAATGACGGTAGTTTATTTGTGGTGATTGTTCCCACTCCTCTTCTGTCTCGGTTTGTAAGCTTTCTATTCTTTTTTGTCTCCCCATAGGTTCTTGATTGGGTGATTGGTAGTCATTAAATATTTCATATCTGTTTGTACTCCTAAAATTTCTAAACTCTGGTTCTCTTTGATTCTGATATCTGTTATTACGGTAATTAGAATCATAACTCCTTTTTTTATAGTTATTATAACCCGTATCGAATCTGTTACTCTGTTTGTATCTGGGTGTATAGCTATTTTGATTATTCTCCCCATATCTCCTCTCAAAACGTACCTCTTTTTTATTCTGAAATTTATTCTCTCTCCTATCTCTACTGCCGAATCTCTCTCTTTGTTTAGGCATAGCGGTTCTAAAACCTCTATTAAAACTGTGTATCTCTCCCTTTTCGTAGTCTTTTAAATCTCTGTCCATTTTGGACTCTTTCTTAAATATCAGTTCCTCTTCAAAACTTTTGATGTTTTGATTAACTTTTATATCTCTTTCTTTGTACTCCTGTGTTTTTTCAAATACTTTTAGTTGAATGTGTACTTTCTCTATCTCTTCTTGCATTTCCAAGACCCTTTTCTCTCTTTGATTTATGAGTAATTTCATTAGATTTTTCGAACATCCATCCAGGATGTCGTTCCATTTTTTAGTAAATACCTGATCATCCTGAAAAGTGGATGATTTTAAAATCCTCAAACCTCTTGGGATCAGATCACTATCCACATATTTCTGGAGAGTGATCTGGTCCCACCAGTGTCGGGTCTCGGACATGCAGAGATTTTCCAATTTGTTAAATAATTTATGCATGTCGGGGCTTTCAATTTCGGGGGCAGAGGCTCCACTGTTATTATTGCCCTTTAGATACATATCTCTCCTTTGCATTCTTTCCGACATGCATACTAACATTGACATGGCGATAAGCAAATATGGTGTCCTGCAGCCCGGTTAAATGAGTATTTCACCCCAAAAAGGAGTTTTAAACAAAAACCAAACAAGTATAACCAAGCGCAGGGCACTAGTAATGGTCCCAGCTTCCGTTTATGAGGGATACTCAGCCCTCAGAAAATACAGAAAACATACACAGCAGGTAAACGGCGCTAATGGACCACACTAATTAGTATTCAAAAAGTACAAATTTATTAAAAAGAATAAACAATAATATACTTATAACAATACCACCGGCCGGTAGAAAATAGTAATATGTGCACAATATATGGCCATACAAAAATAAAAATTAAATTTAAAAAGAAAGTTTCTTTACTGGGCTACAGCATGTGATTGAAATCATTATTTCATTGAGATAAAGCTAGGATTGCCTGGTTTGGGGTAGAGCATATATTGAATATGAGGCTTAATAGCTTCTTTCTCCCTTTAAATGTCCATTTAGCAGTAAGACAGTTCCAGAGATCCCAAGAAACACATTGAGTGTATTTTAATGTCAAAGTATGTTAGCAGGTATTTAGCAAGCGTATTAGTCAGTCACACACTTAAGCCACCTTTTGGAATGGCTCTTGGATTATCTCCAAACTGCAGGTGCTCTCTCAAACAAGCGAAGCAGCGGTTATGAAATAAAAGCAGTTTTTATACTTATGCTTCCAAGCGAGTGTAGGTGAAAAATCTCCAATAATTTTGAATACAGAAGACCTAGGTGCCCTAAATATCCTTGAGTCCCTACAAAATGAATCCAACCAAAATAGTGATAATCCCCCTTCTCCAGTAAAAATATATGATCCAGTAAAAATATATGATCATGAAAGAACCTCAAAATTCAAAAAGAAATCAGATTTCTACCCCCTCCAATTTAAAGGACCTTTCATAGAAAGTTTCCATAAGCTAACATTAGACCAATTAAATATTATGTGTAAAAAAGCAGACTCCCAAAGACCAAGAGACAATTTAAATCCAAGAGAACGTAAGGCGCTTAAATGTCTATACACGGACAAAAATATTACTGTTAAATCGGCCGATAAGGGCGGTGGGGTTGTCGTCCTAAACACAGAAGATTATGCTACAGAATGTTATCGTCAATTAAACAATTCTGAATTCTATAAACATCTGGACGGCAACCCCACAGTCCGATATCAGATCGAACTGAGAGACATGTTAGACCAAGCTCTTGCAGCGGGCGCAATATCCAAGGAGACTTTTAATTTTCTTTTTCCCATGCACCCTGTCACTTCCACATTTTATTATTTACCAAAAATTCACAAATCACTTGTTTCACCCCCTGGTCGTCCTATTATTTCAGGTGTAGGGTCCCTCACGAATAACCTATCACAATTTGTTGATCATTTTTTACAGAGTCACGTGGAGGGCCTGAGATCATACATCAGAGATACAAAACACTTCCTCAATAAAATCAATGAGATTGAATGGAAAGAGGGTTACCATCTCCTCACATGTGATGTAGAAGCATTATATTCCAACATCCCACAAAAAAAGGGAGTGGAAGTAATTAAACAAATATTGGAAAAAGATGGTGAACTCTCGGACCCTCTACGTGACCTAATTATCCAATCAATTACTTTTATTTTAGAACACAATTATTTTCTTTTTGATTCACGTTATTATTTACAGACACGGGGGACTGCCATGGGGACCAGATTCGCCCCGAGCTTCGCAAACCTATACATGGGTGCCTTTGAGGACGTACATGTGTGGGGGAGCGGGCTCGGGGGGAGTCTGGTCCTCTATGGCAGATATATTGACGATTTATTTATAATTTGGGATGGAGACCTATTATCACTTAATCACTTCACCGATAGTCTTAACACAAATGATTTCGGTTTAAAATTTACTAGTTCTCACAGCACTACTAGTATAAACTTCTTGGATATTGCGCTCGCTGTGACTAATAATAAAATAGAAACACAAACATATGTAAAACCAGTCGATCAGAACCGATATTTAAAATATGACAGTGCGCATGCAAAAGTCTGGAAAGACAATATACCCAAAAGCCAATTAATCAGATTGAAGCGTAACTGTTCCACGGACGAAGCTTTTCATAAACAATCACAAAACTTAGTAGGGACCTTTTTGGAACAGGGCTATCCAATTGACCTTGTCCAAAAAGCAAAATATGAAGTTGATAAAATAGAAAGAAAAAAACTGCTTATGGAAACAACAGAAAGAAGAAAACAAAAGAGTGAGACAATAGAAATAGGAAATAAGCAAACATCGTTTGTTACTCAATATAATAACTGTGCCAAAGAAATACAGAAAATTATAAATAAAAACATGCTTATTTTGAAACAAGACGATTTATTAAAAGAAATTCTGGGCGATAACAATAAGGTAATCTTTAGAAAAGGAGATAATCTTAAAAATAAATTAGTGTGTAGTCATTTTTGTAGGGAAAAACAAGAAGATAAAAAAGATGATAAAAAAGACTGGCTCAAAAAACTCCCAGCAGGCTTCCACAAATGTGGCAATAGTAAATGCTATACATGTACACACAGCGAAAAACATAAAAATGTGGATTTCAGTTCATTTGTTAATAAAAATGTTTATAAAATTAAAGAGTTTATCAATTGTAAACAATCTTATGTAATCTATCTGATAGACTGTGGATGCGGCCTCCAATATGTGGGCCGCACCACAAGATGTCTACACACACGTTTTATGGAACATAAACGTAACATAATAGCTGGAGTCAAAACACATCCGCTGTCTAAACATGTCTCCATTTGCCAGAGTCAATGTATGAATAAGGTCTCAGTGAAAGCCATAGAATACATCAAACCCACAAAAAGAGGGGGGGACCGGTTTGGAATGCTATGTAGAAGAGAGGCCTACTGGATCTTCCAGTTAGGGACAATGATACCTAATGGTTTGAATGAAACTATAGAATTGAATAATATATAAAATCGAATGATCTGACCTCCACTACAGATAAGACTAATATCCCTTCTCACCTCTCATAACAAAGACTAGTCCTTATGCTCTATCTACTTAACCCAGACCCCCTCATCTAGTGTATCTATACATTTTTATATAGATTTATATGTTTATATTTCTTCTGTTTGGATAAATTATTATTGTTGTTAATATGGTTAAGATCTGGAAATATCTAATATTCACTAACTACCACCAATTACTGATATTATAAATCGTTAGATATAATTAGCATTATTTATAATAATTTAGTTAAGTAATTTTTCGATGAACATATTTTTATCTTTATTTTTATTTTTATTTTTATTTTTATTTATTTTTTATTAATATATATTTTTTTTATTATTTGTTATTTTTTATTTTCATTAATATCTCTACTGTGCATTTATATATGTATGCATATTCTTTAATTATATAGATTATGTATAGATTTTTATTATTATGCATATATATATATATATTTTTTAATTGGTTTGGGAACGCTACCCACTCCCCTTCCTTTTTTATGCTTTCTCTCTTTTTCCCTCAAATAAACCTTAAAAAACTACTCTCTCCTCCTTTGTAAAGGATTTTATTGTAAAAAACTCTATTTTATATAAAAAAATCTCCTCATCTTTCCTTTTTTCCTTAATTCCCTACCCCCCTCCTGTCCCCCCCTCCTCCTCCCTCACCCCTCTTTCCGTTCTAGTAATAGAATTAGGATGTAATTGAATGTGTACATAAATGTTGGTTTATATGTAAACATGGCGATTAAGCAAATTTTAGTATTACTATTCCGTATGTTTCTATATATGTATATTATCAAACTGTATCTAAATAATGAAGCCATATATGTTAATGGAGACCGGGCATGAGAACGAGGCTTGGTTGCCGTACAAAAAGGAGTAAAGTTTGTTGTAATTATTACAACGAGGCTTGGTTATCCCCAAAGTACTAAAGCATGTGCTAAAACGAGGCTTGGTTAGAGACACACGGAGCTGCCGCACAAACCCTATTACAGCTAAATATACGCCCATTTGGGCGGCGCGAGCACGTATAAATAGACGAAGTTGTACTGTGACAAATCATCTGATGAAGCCGCTGACCAGGAGAAGGCGGGGAAACGCGTCATCAAGCGTCACTTTGACTTCCGTACACAAACGAGACCACGTGAGCCGGGGAGAATCTGCCGGAGCTGAGAGTCCTAGAAAGGAGCTGCACAATTGGGAAGACCAGCAGCTGGGGACCCGCTCCAGGCTAGCGAATATCTCGCCCCACAGTGCGCATCTGAAGTGCCTACACTCGCTTTGAAGCATAAGTATAAAAACTGCTTTTATTTCATAACCGCTGCTTCGCTTGTTTGAGAGAGCACCTGCAGTTTGGAGATAATCCAAGAGCCATTCCAAAAGGTGGCTTAAGTGTGTGACTGACTAATACGCTTGCTAAATACCTGCTAACATACTTTGACATTAAAATACACTCAATGTGTTTCTTGGGATCTCTGGAACTGTCTTACTGCTAAATGGACATTTAAAGGGAGAAAGAAGCTATTAAGCCTCATATTCAATATATGCTCTACCCCAAACCAGGCAATCCTAGCTTTATCTCAATGAAATAATGATTTCAATCACATGCTGTAGCCCAGTAAAGAAACTTTCTTTTTAAATTTAATTTTTATTTTTGTATGGCCATATATTGTGCACATATTACTATTTTCTACCGGCCGGTGGTATTGTTATAAGTATATTATTGTTTATTCTTTTTAATAAATTTGTACTTTTTGAATACTAATTAGTGTGGTCCATTAGCGCCGTTTACCTGCTGTGTATATCTACAGGAGAAACTTGACGTCCATCCTCTACCTCCGCCGCCCTCCAACCCAACTGACTGCTGGTAGTTTATGGTGTCACAATGTGCCTGAAGCAGATTAGCCAGCTAGCTGCTTGGCCTGCTGATTGGTCAGCTGTCTGTCTACTGCAAATTATTGCACCTGATGGTACAACCAACCAAATTCCACTTCAGCTGATTGATTGATTGATTAATTAATTGATTAATTCATTGGTTGGTTGATTGATTGATGCAGAAAAACTTCCATCTGTAGGAGAAACATGATGTAAAACCTCCCCCTCCACCGCCCTCCCACCCAAGTGACTGCAGCAATGGATGCTTCCTGGCCTGTTGGCTGTTTATAATGTCACAATGGGCGGTGCAGCAGATTGGCCAGCTGGCTGCCTGGCTGCTGATTGGTCAGGTGACTGTCTACTGCAACTAATTTGGGTAGCTAGCAAAGTCTGCATTGCACCTGATTGTGTGACCAACCAAATTCCACTTCAGATGATTGATTAATTAAATATTTGTTTAAATTACAATCTCCCAAATTATTCTCTCCACTCACGTCCCTTCGAATCCAGCATTTTGGCTCCTGAACCACTCCACTATACCAGTCTCCCAATATAAGAAATCCCTGACTCGACACTCAGGCTTCTATACCTAATCTTTGGAAGTCCCTTAACCCTCCCTCTATTAAAACATGGTTTTCAAGACTAGATTACTACGTCCATGGAAGATATATTACTCTCGGCAAAATATAAACCATCTGACTTTATTGCAACTTGGTTCCCCTGGCTCGCATTTAAAGAATCTGCTAATTTTAAGACCTGTATTTGCAATGAAAACAAGGCCCCTGACTTGTAAATAGCATAACACCAGTGGTTCCTAAACTTTTTGGAATCTAGGTACCCTGGAGCATCAGAATTTTTTCACGGTACCCTAAGATAAAAGCATCTTATTGACAATGTAGAAAAAATATATAAAATTATGTAAACTGTGTTTATATGTCATTCTTAGGTTGAATTATGTGAGGAGTGACATGATGCACCTCTGTCAGACCACATATGTTATGATTGGAAGCCACAAGCACTGGTTTTGGCTATTACAATGACCATAAATAAAGTGAATTGATCCTGGACCACCAGCCTGAGGCCCCCTACAAGTGTCCTGAGGCACCCTAGGGTGCCACGGCACACAGTTTGGGAACCACTGGTGTAACACTACTAAGACTATTATAACAAACTTAAAAACAAGGTCCATGGTGCCCCCCCCCTTATCTTCCTCCCCTCCTTTTTCCTTTTATTTCTTCCCTTTCAAAATGAAAACACATGAGGTTCTACCCAATTTGTTTATTATTTATTGCTTACTCGAACTTGGGAATACGATTGATGTTATGATGCTGTTTTCTATATTTTCAATAAAAACAGAATACATAAAAAAAAATTGTTTAAATGATTGATGCAGGCAGGCAGTTTTGGGCTGATCATTAGAGAAGCTCATTTGAGCTTTTATTTGCACATGAATTTGCTACATGATAGAACCATTGTGCAAAATCATTCGGAAAGGTGGCCTACAGATTCTTCTTGTCTCCCTTATTTTCCCTTCAAGGATACAAGCCTGTTTGTGTGTCTGGGGCACTTTTCAGCTGAAATCAGCATATATGGCCTACCTGCATATGCTGAAACCTGCCTAAATTGAATGGCATAGTTCCCCCTGCAACCTCCCAAAATATCAGGACTTACTTCCTCAATAACCTGCTTAATCACCAATGAACTACCTGCTTAATCACACTATTTCGTTTTCTTTTTCACATTTTCACATTATAAATGGACATTTATATTGGGCCAGAAATGTGTGCCTTTAAAAGGCGATTGCTATGATAACTCCCTTTTGGAGAAGCAGAAACTCTACGTCCCATCCCCCCCCCCCGCGCCCCTTCACCGTCCCACCCAACTGACTGCAGCAATGGTAGCCACCCGGATTATGATGTCACAATGGGCCTGCAGCAGATTGTCCAGCTGGTTGCCTCACCTGCTGATTGCACCTGATGGTACGTCCAATCAAACTCCACTTCAGCTGATTGACTGATTATTTGAATAAGTGTTTGGTTGATTTATGCAGGCAGGAAGTCAGTTTTGGGCCACTCATTAGAACCGCTCATTTAATGTAATACACCTTTGTATTTGCACATGCATTTACTACATGATGGAACCATTGTGCATAAAAATTTGGAAAGATGGCCTACAGTGTATCATTTGGTGGCTACTTCATGTCTCCCTTATTTTCCCTTCCAGGATACAAGCCCGTTTGAGTGTTTCGGGCACGTTTCAGATGAAATCGGCATATGTGGCCTACCTGCATATGCTGAAGCCTGCCTAAATTGAATGGCATAGTGGCTTTTGCAACTTAACCAAATTTCAGTACTGACCTCCCCACTAACCTGCTAACTCACTAATGAAATACCTACTTAATCACACTATTTCGTTTTTTTTACTCATTTTCAATTTGAAATAGAAATTTTATTGGGCCCAGAAATGTGCGCCTTTAAAAAGGCGATTGCTATGATACTATATACAGGATAGGTAAAATATTACAAAACAAGCAAGATTTAATATACAATGGGGTGTGCCTACCTATCAGTATCAAAGCACAAGTCTAGTTTGTCTTCATATTAATACTGATTTAGTACATGCAGTAAAAATATAAAGAGAGAGATATGAAGTACCAGCCAATCAGATCCTAAATGTCATGTTGCAGGCTGTGACAGTTATGAGCATTTTGTTTATCTCTCCAATGCTTCGTACATAGACTTCTTTATACAGTATGTGCAGCGCTACCTTGGTCTAACACTGTAGTAAGTTGATCACCATAGTCTTCTCCCTGTGTTATATGGTAACAGATCAATCATTATATTTGAATATCATCTGACATATCAGATGGGTCAGTAGTATTTATCTACCACTCTAATCACTGTCTGTCAGATTGTAGATAAACATGTTCATTCCATATATTCTTCTTCTACTTCTTCTACTTCTTCTACTTCCCAGCACACATCTTCTCTAGTATAAGTATTACTTCTGGTTGTTTCCTTGCTCAGGTCTTTTACTAAAAACAAAACAACAAAAAATCTCTACTGTTATACAAAGTATTATTATTTGGCCTAATATCACAGTACAGGGTATGTTGTTTTAATGAATTCATACTACCTATATTTTCAAAAGTTTCGATTTTCAATTCTATGGGCATCTCGCCCATAGAATTGAAAATCAAAACTTTTGAAAATATAGGTAGCATGAATAGGGTGTGATTTTTACACATGTTTAATGTGTTTAAATGAGAGATAAGGCAGATAATGCACATGGAATAATTAATTTGGGGAAATAGTGAGGCACAACGATTTATAATATTCACCAGTGAATGCATCTGTGCATGAATCAAGAGACAATATCAGAGAGTTCCATCATAGTTATACCTCCAAAGAGAAACACAAGTAAGGGGCAAACAAGATGGGCTGAATCAGGGCCGCCATCAAGGGGGTGCTGTGGGCACAGCTGTCCCGGGCCTAGCCACTCTGACAGAGAGGGAAGGGCCCAGGCCACTCATTCTGCCCACCGCACCCCCACCTGCCTCTGCTGAGCTGCCCCCGCTGAAGCCCACGGCTCCTGGAGCTCAGGCTCCTCCTTCACCTCCAGATGCTTGCGGTCCTTTAAAATGCGGCACCGTCTGTCCATGAGCCCCAATTGTCTTACAAGTCGGCACCATAATTTAAATGGGTGCCAGCGTTCAGAGGTGGAGGAGAAGACTGCGCTCTAGGAGCAGTGGGATTCAGCTAGGGCAGCAAAGTGGAAAGGGAGGTGGGGGACCCTGCGCTTCTCTTCACTCTGCTCCCCCCCAAGTGACCAGCGGTGCTGGCAGTAAATGAGGGGGGTCCGGACTAGAAATCAGTCCTGGGCCCAACAATTTCTAGTGGCAACTGGCAACCATGGGCTGAATAGTTCTTATCTGCTTTAAAATTCTGTTTCAAGTACCAATCAGGGAGATTGCATGAGATGGGCAGACTGTGAGGGAGTTTCAACTCCAGACTGTGAGGTGGAAAACTGCCCACAGTCACCAGTGGATCCATTCACAATCACCCACTGCAGTCAGAAGGTGTCAGGCAGAGGGGAAGGGGGCAGGATAAGGCTGCTGAAGAAGCAATGCTGAAGTAAGATGGTGACTAGTAGGTTCACACAGAACTCTGGGGAGAAAATTATAGCTGAGTTCTCCACCAGGTTGACCCCTGTATGCACCCTCTTTCAATTAATTACTTTGTGGAGTGACACAAAAATGCTTAGATCAATGCCAGGCACAGAGATCAAATAAAGAGCAGCCATCTTGGAGTCCCTGCCCACCGGAAGTACTGTTCCATTTCTGGAACTACCTACTGCTCTTGACCAGACTTTCCTACAAACTGCAATCATTCAAGCACAGTTTTAAAACCCACTTTAATCTGTTTCTGGATTACCCTCTGACCTAAACAGGTTGCAGATCTGTAGTTTACTGACACATTAAAAATAAATGAAGGATAAAGTTCACACCGCACCTTGGACCCAGGTAATTACCGGGTTGCCAATGTCTTGACCCAGGTTGAGGTGCGATAGTAAAGTACCAAAGCTTATAACCCAGGTTGACCAACCTATCAATTCAACCCGGGTTATAGGAAGGGTTAAACTTAGGTCCCCACTGTATAATGGTTGACCAGCGCAGGTCACGGGATCGAGATCCACGGTCCGATGCAGCATGGCGATGTAAAAGGGGTATCATATTAGGTATTTACTTGCTCTTAAACAAACATCAACATTTTCATAATATATTTATCTTCATTATACTGTATATTACAGTACCTTTATTAGAGTCCAGAGTTCTGCCAAGAATATATATTGTTCCAACAATCAAAGCAGCCAGCGTTAATATAATTAGAAGAATGGCCCACCAACGTGTCTGTATAATATAAATACAGGTGTTAGTTAAATAGATTGTATATTCTTTGGTAGTAACATATTTACTATAACCTTATTGATTTAAAAGAACATATTGACAGAAAAGTATGTATACATTATAAAGTACATTGAGTACACATTCTAGGACTGTTGATGAGTAAATCTATATCAAAGATTAAAGGATCTCTCTTGATTTTAAGTAGATAATGTAACTACCCAAGTACAGATTTGTTCTGATATACTGGCCGAGATTTAATAGAGTGTGAATTTTAGACTATTGGGTGAGGGTTATTTTTTTCGCAAAAGAAAACGGTCAAATTTGCACGTTTTGAGAAAATCGCTAATTTAATAGGATGTGAATTGCGGGAAAATCGCACATTTTGACCTGTCGAATTTTAATCACACTACAAATCGTTTCCAGACATTTTCCCATTATAAAGTATACAACGTGCAAATTTAATAGGGTGCAAATTTTAAACTCGCACACCAAACCTTGCTAAAAAAATCTCCAAAAAATAGACATGATGGAGGTGTAAGTTTGTTGTCATACATTTTTTTACAATGTTATAAGCACATTTACATTACACAAACTCCAAGATACATATTTATAATTGTAAAAAATTTAATTAAGAATAATTTAAGTTTGTTACCAAAAAATATCAAAATATTAGGACGCCACCTTTACAGTGTGTAAGCAATATATGTTGTGTGCAAATATATATAGTTAAGTGTATTATCTCCTATAGGCTTCCAAAAATATCAATAAACAAAAATATAAATTGATAGTTAACACATATATTAGTGAAGACAGATACAAATGTAACTATTAATAATTTTTTTTATTGCAACATCTGCAACCGTTTGTGTATCAGAAATGGGTTTTCACCCAAAAACTAAAATTGTACTACAGTAAACCAAACAAAAAAACATAAACATTACTTCGAGGCCCATGCGCCTCTGCTTTTTTTCATATATTTTGTCCCCTAGACACACACATGTTTGGGGCGGCACTTGGATGCGTGTGATAGTACGGTCAACCTGAAATGTACCAGTAACTGCAAAATATCCACTTTGCCAGAGGCGTAACTCTAGGAGACAATGGAGTCATCTGCTGCTGGGCTCCTGCTCACAAGGGGGCACCTCTCCACCACTGCAAGTTTGAATCAGTTAATAGAAAGCCATCAATATCACTTCTGTGGCTGATTCCCCCGCCTAGCAGGACCTTAGACATCACACTCTCTTTATTATAAACATAATATCCATAGCATACATACATACACACATGCATACATTTATATGTAGGTGCTGTGTGTGTGTGTGTGTGTGGGGGGGGGCACCAATAATTATCTTGCCTCTGGGAAACTGGGGCAAACTTACACCACTGCACTGTGCTCTACCATATTCCATCTTGAATAGAGTATAAATAAACAGGACATGCAGATGGGTTGGGATCATTTGGTCTACAGCATGATGGTCGACAGACATTAGGTCAACACAATTAGGTCGACATGGGTCTAGGTCGACATGGGTCTAGGTCGACATGGGAAAGGGTCGACATGGTTCTAAGTTGAATTAGGTCATTAGAATGACAGGTCATTAGTTTGACAGTATCTTGGTTGACAGTAAAAAGGTCGACATGGGGTTGTAGACCAAATGACCACATCCCCATGCAGATCCTGCCCCTGTAATCTGTTCTACTTAGTAAATATGTATACATAATTAAAAAAAAGTCACCAGTGGCTTTTTTTATTAATCCATTAATTTGGCTATTATCAAATGAGGGCTTATAAGTAATCATTAAAAATAAGAGAAAAATAGAGAATGAGCTGTGCTAATTGAATATGAATTTAAAATACAATGGATTAAAAAAAATCATTATTTAATACACAATAACAATTAAAACCATACATAATCAAAAAATTATTTGGTTAAAATAGATAGATGCATGGAAAAGATTGATATAATCACCCGTATCGATTGATATATCTGGACCTGCCACTGAGTCCCAAAGAGTAATTGCAAGTGTCCCTCTGCAGGGGTATAAGCGGGGAGTATACAGTCCCAGGTTCCTCTGCAATTTTTTCTGGTGAGGTGGTGTGCCTCTGTGGGGAGGAGATGCGCTGTATGGTGGCAGCAAGCTTATTCTTGGGAACTTCTCCATATGCCAACAATTAGGATAACACTATTCTTGGGGACCATTTCCATAGCGGTACCGCTGTAGATGGATTTATGGGTATCTTTCAAAGGTGGGTGATAAAACGCCTTTCCAACCGACACGTTTCGCTGTAATGGTAACTTGAAAAAAGCTGTACCATTATAGCAAAACGCGTCGGTAAACCTCATGTCAGCCTTTTGACTGTCAACCTTCCCATCAGGGGCGGATTGGCCATTATATTCCCGGGAAGTTTCCATGGAGGCCGATAACAGTGAGGCCGATGCACCGCCGCCCAAACAATTACATAAACACAGACATACATTATAACTTGCCTCAGTGGCCTCAGCGGCTGGCGGCATCACTGCCGGCCCATATCCCTGAATAGCCCTGACTCCTCTGACTATCCGACAGGTGTGGCTCTGCCTGAGCTGCATAAAGCGAGCCCGTAAGGCCTGACCCACCTCCTCCTTTCCATAAATATACACTCCCCGGCCCAAGTCCCTGTGTATTACGGCCGCACAGAACCACACTGCTGGACGTGGACCTGCCTCCTCCAACCTCACCTCCTCTACATATACAGTAAATACAGTGACTCCCTGAGCCAGTCCCCATGTATCAGTTGCTGCGTTGCACAGTGCCCTGCTGCTGGATGCTGCCTCCCGCCTCTGTCTTCCTCTTTCCCCGATGCTGGTCAATTACTGTATGGAGAGTAAATGGCCATATCGGGGCCTCATCCAGCAGTGGGGCACTGTTCGGCGCTGCCACTGATACACGGGAACTGACTCAGAGAGTCACTGTATAATACAATCTCAGTGTCGCACAGTGCCTTGCTGCTGGATGCTGCCCTGCCTTCTCAACTCCTCCTCCTGCACGTGTAATATGGGTCGGGACATCATGACATCACAGTGCACATCACTACATGCGCAAACTGTGCTGGGGCGGGAGGATGCCCACCACACCACGTGGTGCACAGCAAAAAAAAACAACAACTGGACACCCCGCTGCTGGAGTTGGGGCCCCATGCTCCCCTCGATTTCTGTGCCACTGGCAGCTAAATATAAAGAGTTGTGCTGCCGTGCATACTGTGCATAGTGCTCGTGCAGCAGCAGAAGACTATGTACCAGTGGCCGTGGCAATTAACTGATAAGTAAGCATTGCCCCTGACTAAGCAGAATTATTGTAATCTAAAGATTAGTTTATGCCCTCTCCTGGCTGCCTCCATTGCCTGCTTCCACTAATCTCTGCTACTGTGCCAGTCTCAGGTAGTAACTCTGCATAAAATATGGGAGGAGCCACTTCGCGTCACATCTTTCACGTGACTCCTATTGAGTGAATGCTGTATAGAGGGAGACTGCAAATTCTATTATTCTAGCCAGGAATCACCATGTTGAATGAAACAACACTATTTTTAGCACCTACTTGATGCAAGACTCTGACTGAAGCAATTTTCAACTGATGTTTCTTATGTTGCAGATTTTATGCTTTACACTAAGTAGCACAATGAGTCTACCAGACTTCCTAAATTAAATGATGTGGTGTGAAAAGTCGCTTTTGGGCTCTTAAACAGGGCACTTTTCCCTCAGTTAACCTTGCCAACCCTGGCAGGGTGCAAGCTGAAATCATGCTCCTCACACAGTACACCTACCATCCCTAACAACACCTTCTCACATATTAAACTCCCTCAGAAACACAGCAGACCTCCCCCCACCATCACTCTGTACACCTCCCCCCCTCACATATTCCATCGTTCCCATTCACATTCCCCCTGCTTCCCTCCAGTGCCAAAGGTCTCTCTTATCTGTATCCACGTGGGTCTACGCTGGGCAGCTCCTCTTTAAGCATGCAGGCTGCCGGCAGCATTAGCAATATGACGGCAGCATCTTCATCCTGGCCAGCTTACACTGTTGTAGTATGTGGAAGAGGCAGATGGTAGACAAGGAAGGCCAAATCACTCATCTTTAGTGGCGATGGACAGCGCATGGCAACGTCTGGGAAGCCAAAGATAATTTAGCCCCGAACTTAGCCAGCCGGGTCCGTGATTCATCACTGCTGCAGCTGCTCCAGTCCACCTTCACCCACCCACCACAAGTACAGGAAATTGAGCTGCCACATTATGAACTTGAAGAGGTCAGAGTCTGGGTGGGCGGAGTCAGGTCATCCACCATAGAGAATTCTTCGGGGCATTCTGTGAGCAGTAATTACTGGAGCTTCTGTGGCCGGGCAAGGTGGGGGGACTGCCGGAATGCATTGCCACCCCATTCTGGCTCACAGAAGGTCAGTCACTCTCACAGGTAGCCTGGCTGCCGCCCATAGTATGTGCCGCCCCTAGGCCCGTGCCTCAGTGGCAAATCCGGAACTGACTCTCGGCATTATGCGTAACTCGCTACTCTGGGCAGTATGCATAACTCACTACTCTGGGCATTATGCGTAACTCACTACTCTGGGCAGTATGCGTAACTCACTACTCTGGGCAGTATGCGTAACTCACTACTCTGGGCAGTATGCGTAACTCACTACTCTGGGCAGTATGCGTAACTCACTACTCTGGGCAGTATTTGTAACTCACCACTCTGGGCAGTATGTGTAACTCACTACTCTGGACATTATGCGTAACTCACTACTCTGGGCAGTTTGCATAACGCACTACTCTGGGCATTATGCGTAAAACTCACTACTCTGGGCATTATGTGAAAGCTGTGTTACTGCTATTGTTGGCATTATGTGTAGTGGCGCTACTCTTGGCATTATGTAAAAGGGCACTATTCTGGGCATTATCTGTAAGCAGCACTAGCCTGGGCATTATGTGAAAATAACATTCCTGTGCATTATGTGTAGGTGGCACTACTGTGGCCATTAGGTGTAACCTACATTACTCTGGAAATTATTTATAAGTGGCACTACTGTGTGTAAAGGGTACAAATGCCTGATGTAACATAAATAATGGACTCTGTGTTTCATAGTGGGAATAAGGGAAACTGATGTGTGGTATAATTGAATCAATGGCATTACATGTGGTGTAATGTGAATAAGATTGTGCTACTGTGTGGTGTAATTTGAGAACAAATCTTTTTTTATTTTTTTATGGCACATGCCTCTAGCAAATGGGTCCTCAAACTGCGGCCCTCTAGATGTTGTGAAACTACAAATCCCAGCATGCCTTGCCACAGTTTTGCTATAAGGGAGTGTTAAAACTGTGGCAAGGCATGCTGGGATTTGTAGTTTCACAACATCTGGAGGGCCACAGGGTACTTGTGTAGTATCACGGCTCCCACGATGTGCATCGCATAAGAAAAAAATCGCATTCCGTCGCATGCCATCGCATGCGATGTGATGCGATGCGATGCCCTTTTTCAAAGAAATCATTGACATGTGTTGAAATCATGTTAAATGCACCCCAAAGGGCATTTGTTACTGTACCACCCCCACTATGAACGCCAACCCGAAGCGCGGCGAGCACAGCGAGCCCGCGAGGGGCGGCGGTATGCGTCCTACGACCTTTTCATACCCCCACTATCCACGTCGGCGTGGAGTTGAAAATAGAAAGTGTGGCAAGCACAGCGAGCCACCGAGCCCGAAGCGTGGCGATCGCAGCGAGTCCCGCGAGGGGACGCGGATACCTTCACAGGTATCCGCGTCCCCTCGCGGGCTTCACAAGTATCCGCGTCCCCTCGCGGGGCTCGCTGCGCTCGCCACGCTTTGGGCAAATTTAGAGTTTGCAGGAAGGCGCCGAACTCCCTAGCACCGGCCCTGACCCCCGTATTTTTGGAACCAGGACCGGCTCAATGAGCCCGGGGCTGGTTATGCACAGGAGGGGGGAACCTCACGCCATTTTTTAAAACACAAAATGGCACATTTTATCAAATTCGCACATTATTATGACTAAAAAATCGCACATTTTCATGACTAAAAATCGCACATTATCGCACTTTTTTGCCACAAATTTGCATCTCATTAAATTTGCGAATTCACAGCAAAAGTGCGTTTTTTTAAACTGGCGATATAGGGCGATTTTGAACAAAATCGCACTTTGTAAAAAAATCGCATTTCCCTAAATCTCGCCCCCTATTTCTATTTTGTGAGTTTTAATGTAATACATTTGCTTTTATTTGATGCATGTACATTTTCTGTTGTAATCTGTTTGCAATATTTTTTTTAAAGAAAAATATCTTTATAAAATTATAATTTTTTTTTTTTACAATAGTCAATTCACTTTTTACAACAGCAATACCCAGGCAGTTCCCTGGCAGCTGTATAACATATATATTGTATTTGTCCCTTTTACATATGATCAGTGGCGTTACTAGGTGGGTGCGGGGGAGCAGCAAAATTAGCCGCACTCACACTGCACCCCACCTCCGGCTGCTGCACAGACCTGGAACCCCGCCCCCCCACACACACACACATGCACTGGCCAGGATCCGGCAATTACTTCCGCCGCCAATGAAAGCCTGTCTTGCTGCCCCGCATGCAACTCCTGTCACTCACTGTGCAGGGGCACAGGAAGCATGCAGCGCCTGCGTGTATGTCATCAGGTGGCAGCCGGGACTCGGGAGCAGCACGCACTGAGAGGAGGAGACTGCACAGTACCCAGCACTGTGAGGGAGTAAGGCACACGCAGTGAGGGAGGAGAGGACTGTCACCTGCTTGAGTGATTTTGTAGGTATATTATATATATATATATATATCTATAATTGTAATGTGCGCTGCGTGCTAGAGGGATAATGATTACTATGTATAAAGGAAAGAATAGGAAACAGAAAGAAAATGCAACAGTGGCTTTAGGAGAAAAGATGGTTATAAAAATGATTACACTCTTCTCTGAGAGTATTGTGAGTCCGTGGGTGTAGGAAACTATACGCTCCCTACCTCTATTGTGGGCTCGCCCTGTGGATGGTTCTGGAGAACAGTGAGAAGCTATGATATTTTCCTCCACGCCACCCGATGGTGTTTGCCGTTCCAACACCCACAGACTCACAATACCATTTTTTCTCCTACATGTGCATTTTATTTCTTACCGTTTCCTATTCTTCCCTTTATATATATTAATCATTATCCCTCTAGCACTCACTCTGTATTTGAAATGTATATGTAAAATCACATGGCCACATACTGTGTATATATATATGAAACTAGAGGGAGGAAGATTCAGGGGAAATTTGAGGAAGAATTACATCACAGAAAGAGTAGTAGATAGGTGGAATAGCCTCCCATCACAGGTGGTAGAGGAAAATACACTAGTACAATTTACACATGCTTGGGATAGGCATATTGATATCCTTACAAAAAAATAAGGATCAAATATGGTTTGAGGTAACATGTTTAAAAAAGGGGCAGACTAGATGGGCCAAGTGGTTCTTTTCTGCCGTCAAATTCTATGTTTCTATATATATATATATATATATATATATATATATATATATATATATATATATATATATGTATATATGTATATAAAAAGGGGGGTTTAACGGAGAGCGCTGAGTTTAGTACCACCTAGTCACTTCAGTACAAATTTCTTACTGCGTAAGACACTGGTAATATTTATAACAACAATTTATTGTCCCCTTCCCGAATGAGACGTGGAATCCGTTCACGGTAAAAAGTTCTTTATTGAAACCCAACACGTTTCATCAGAACGACTTCTTCAGGGGTAAGACAGAATAAATTAAAATGTATGGTTTAATCAGCGTTTTGAATCCATACAGGATAATGATAAAATCAGAAGATAGTAAACCAAGTGGAAGCCAGACTGGCTTGGTACTTTGATGAAATTTGAGAGTAGGGATAAAATCCTTGAATATTGGAGTTTTACAGGGCCCCTAAACAGATGACTCTAGGGGAAGCTGTTTTTTAGCTTGGTGTACTGAATGACACCAGTGTGGACCCGATCCTGGACAATTGGATACTGGAAATCACTGGGATGATGACTTTATCGGAAGAATCCGTCTAGCTGAGTGTATAGTGTAATTAAAGGTGTTATCCTAGGGTATAGGATTCACCATACCAATATGGTGGAAAAGATAGGTAAAGGCCATACCGGCCTTATGTTTTAAAGAAAAAACAGAATCGTGTAAATATAGGTAAGTTTTCAGATACCAATAGGCAAATCAAAAGAGTGATTCAGATTTGGGATATCACCTCTCAAATAGGTCACCACAGTGTAGCAAAATTCAAAGCTCCTTCACTGGCTGACGTATATATATATATATATATATATATATACACAGTATATTACATATAGAGACATAGAATTTTTATATATATATATATATATATATATATATATATATATATATATATATATAAAGCAATATTGGAACGTTTAATGATAAATGATCAATAGCTCAGGATTTAAGAGTTACTAGCCGGGTGGCACCAACCCTAGTGACGCCTCTGCATATGATATATTGCATGTGATTCCAGCAAGAGCCAACAAATCTATAGTACAGACCAAACAATCTTGATTCCGTTCTGATGCACTCGGGACCGTGCATCGGATCAGATCTAGAGGTAAAACATATTTTTCATCCAATTTATCATCCCAATGTGTGGAAATCACATTAAGTCTCCTAAAATCGCACTAGGGAAGTGATGGCTAACAATGACACTCCAGCTGTTATTGAACTACACATCCCAGCATGCTCTGCTACAGTTTTGCTATTTGGCCATGCTAAAAATGATGTAGGGCATGCTGGGATGTGTAGTTCAACAACAGCTGGAGTGTCAAGGTTATCCATCACTGCACTAGGTTATGGGTACATTTACAGTTGTAGTGTGCAATCTCCCCCGACTTCCTTTGAAAAAAACTAGATGTAAATATATTTCATCCTTTTATCATTCTATATTGTTAAATATAACATAATTACCTTCATCCAAGCTGCAGTGTCAAACTCTATCAAATTCAAGAAAGTATTTTTCAGTCTGGCAATTGGACCATCTGCATCAACAAGGCGGCACACATGAAATTTATCACAATAGCCTTGCCTTTGTCCGCAAGGTGTGCCAGGAGGAAGTACAATGACAGTTCTCCCGAATAGATGTTGCAGCTGTGTGGAATATGTATTTGTACAGGAATCGATATCACCTGTCAATCAATAATAGTACAACTTCTTCACAATGTATCAACAATCAATGTAAACAATGTTTACATAAGCATGCTGCCAGCAGCAGTGCTTAAAGCGGTCCTGGAGAGGTGGTGGAACTCATCTCCCACTCCACCTACCCCCACTCTCATAATAAGTAGAGTACACTCTTGCATACTGCACATAGCAAAAAACGGTACTTATGTAATATCTGGGCTCCCGTTTTTCTTATGAGACCGCGTCCCCTCGCCACGCTTCGGGCACGGTGGCTCGCTGCGCTCACCACACTATATAAAATCAACTCCGTGCGTAGTTGGATAGTAGGGGTATGAAAAAATGGGGTGCATTTAACATGGGAGCCCAGATAATACATAAGTACCCAAAAAACAAATATTACAATAAACCCACAGATTAATGAGAACATGGTTCATACTGAAATCTGATGAACAATGACAGAAAGAAAATAGAACAAGTTGTGGTCATGATCTGTTTAGCATGTGCTGCTGAATGCATAAGACTAAACATTCTACAAAGACATGCATGACGGAGATTTCAATGCTATAACGTAAGTGTGGGAAAGCTATATACCAATACAAGATAAGGGAAAGTACAGTCAGGATCATATCAAGGTGTGTGCTACTGGTGTCACCACCCAGGGTATATAACAGGGGCGTTTAGGGTTAGGGTTATGCACCCGATGAAAGGTTAGGGGTAGGCCATAATAGTACCATATAAAGATACAGTGAAGTTAGACATGTTATTGTTGAAGTAATCAACATGTATTGCGAGGGAGAGAGGATACACTTAGGCAATGGAGTGTGCAACGGGTGGTTGGTACACTTGTACAGAACATCATTTTCCTTTTCTATAACCATGAAGTGTAATGATTTATATTGCAAATAGATTCAGAGGTTTCTCATTGTCATTTATTTGATTCATATATTGATATTTTGTAGCTACAGTATGTCATATATGTATTCTATCTCTCACATTTATACAGTATGTTGTTATGTGTACCTGGCTTTTGGCAGCACAGTTGGCACATCTCATACATAGACAGACTATTACAGTCGCATTTTTCTAAACCAAATTTTACACAGACTGATTGAAGACACATCTAGAAAACATAGAATGATATATTAATACTCCTTAGAATGAACAGCATGAATCAGATAATTGAAAACATTATTAATTACAATTTACATATCATTCATATATAAACAACTTTTGTTCAGTGTCAGAGACAAGCATAAAGTTATAAAATAGTGTTCAAGGCAGATAAACAAAATGTTTGTTGTAGATGCAACAAAATAAAATACAGTATGAAAAATTCCAAAGGACTTGAATTATTTTGTCTTAACTGCCTTTTATTTATGCAGAATAAGAATTACTGAAGATACAATGGCAATAATTAAAGGATCTAGAAAAAAATAACAAAATCAGATTAACTCATTGGGGTCAATTTACTAAAATGGGGGTTCTATTTCTGATGGGATGTTGCTATGGGCAACCAATCAGATTCTAGCTATCATCATCCAGAAGGTGTTATATAAATAATTGGTTGCCCATAGTAACATCCCATATGAAATAGAACTCCCACTTACTTAAAAGTGTAATTACAGTAATACAGTATTGTGTTTTTATTGACAAATGTAATAAACTTGCAGTCTGTGTAATGTGCTTGTCACAGCTTGCTCACTGTTAACTATTTGAAAAATGGAATGAATGAAGAAATGAATCAGTTAGAAATGCAGGGTTCAAAATGTGTCACTTTACCCAGTGCATTTAATACAATTTTTTCAGTGCAAACAAGTGAACAAGGCCCGTAGTATTTGTCCTTTCCTGATACCAGTGCAAGTCTAGTGTGCTATGCAGTGTCTTAGTCAAGTTACAATTTTTACCCCATTCAAACATATCCTTGATCCATAGTTGCACAAGGTGTAGTTATTTTTCGGGGTGGGTTTTGGACATCTGGCAGAATCTCCTGTGCAGAAACTATCTACTGTGCACTCGGTCTCCTCGTGACAGCGCTCTCCTTTTGGCTTATGCGAGCACAACTGACTGCAGCATATTCCTTGGCTGGGACTAAAAGAAAAAAAAAAGAGTCATCTGTAATCTACACGTTGGGGAAATTGCAGGAATGGTTTCAAGAGAAAGGGGTGTAAATGTAATGGAGTGTATATTGCTCAACTCTTGATTTTTGGGAGTAAATTCCAAATTGTGACTATATTAAATGCCACAAGTGTGCATTGGCATTGGTGTCTCCATAAACATTTGCATTACAAGCTCCAAATCAGTGGGTTTTACATACAGTATATCAGTGACGTGCGGTGAGGTCATTGCCTGGGGAGGCAATAACCTCACCGCACGTCACTGCAGTGCCTGTGTGTATACAGTCAGGGCCGGTGTCAGCCCTGTCAGCGCCCCAGGCACCCCCCCGCTCGTGCGCCTCCCTCTCCCCTCCGCTCACCCACTCGGAGGGGGGAGGGAGGGTGCGGGTGCTCCCCCCAGGTTGCCGTGGATTGTCTGTCCAGCACATGGGGGATGGGGGCAGCGGGCGCCTGCAGCGGAGATTGTCCGTGACTGTCCAGCACGGGGCTCCAGGGGGTGTGGGTGCGAGCGCGGGGGACAGCGGGTTTAACACTGATGCCGGCAGAGAGGGGTGCGGACGCTCCCCGCAGGTTACCTTTCTGCGACATCACAGGGGATCAGCGGGTGGTTGCGTGGATTGCCGCCGGTACATGCGCCCCCCCTCCCTCCCCTCCCACCACCCGGCGGACTCACCTGTTCTCGGCGGCGGCCAGTCCTTTCGGCGGTGAGACGGGTGAGTGACATCTGCTTTCTCCCTGCAGGTGACGAACTCCCCGCTGCCCGCGCTGCTGCATCCCTCCAGGGCCCTGCATGTATGTGATTGGACAGCGGATCCAGCACTGGATCTGCTGGCCCGATCACATCTGGGGGCGTGCGTTTATACTGGTGCCGCTGTCATTGCGGCATCAGTATAAGTGCCGCTTCCCCATTCATTTTCAATGGGCTTTTACAGCCCATTGCTGCACCCTGCCCCCTGCCCTCCCCTACCCGCCCCCGCTGCCCGGAGTTTTAATGTTAACAGCGGGAGGCACCTCTCCCGCTGCCTCCCACCCTCACATGCAGCAGTGCAAGAAGGTGGGAGGCAGGGGGAGAGGTAGAAATTATGAAAATAATAAAAGAAGATATGATCTGCCTCCCCTGCCTCCCCTGACTGCACGTGCCTGCAGTATATCAATTTGGAGGTCAAAATTTGTCAATTTGCCACAAGTTTGATGCGAGTTATCGCATCTCGCAACAGTTTCTCCAAATTATTTACTACTGTATATTGCTTATCAATATCATTTACTACTGTATATTGCTTTCCCATCCCACCTGCCTTCTACATAAATGCTGTCCTCAGCCACAGCACTCCCAAAGGCATGCAGGAGTATCTCATGCATGCATCTATCTCCTACAGACACCTCTACTGCATATATATATCTATCTATATATAAATATAGATATAGATATTTTTTTTTTTCCAAACAAGCAGAGAGAACTCACCAAACTTCTTAATGCTGATACTTTTGGTGTTTATTCAAACATCTCAGTGCAAAAGGTTGACGTTTCGGTCTTCTTGGGGACCTTTATCAAGACCACCCTGAGGCATGGAACCATATTTAACACTGGTACAACCTGGTTTAAATACTCTCTGGGTTGATGACACCCCCCCCCCCCCCCCCCCCAACTCATTAACATCTGGAAATCTCTGTGCTAAAGCAATGTCATATCAATCTGTATAAGAACAAATTTAGGCTGTGTGATTAATCAAAGATATATTTACCTAGACTCTCATGTGGTCAAAATCTCTTACACGATGTCACACACTCCATAGCGATCATCACACAAGTCAGCATGCGTTCCATTATCCTGGAACGCAACCCACCGGAAGTTCCTAACCGGAAGCTACACAGCAAGACAACTATCCAATCGTAGTCCGTCCAGCCCGTGGAACGCAAAATGCGCTCCACACGCTAACCCGGAACTGACATATACAGGGGCATACTTCAAAGCACTTCTGTGCGGCTGGACTCAATATCAGTGTCACATCTAACAAGGGAATGAGTAGGTACTTATGTAGTATCTGGGCGTCCGATTTAGAAATCGGGTCAGATCGGTAGCATCGCACCTACCCTCCAACATGGCCCATTCCATTAGGTACAAAATGCTCTGTTTCTGGACTTCCCTAGTTACAGAGGTGGGACTGCAGCACAGTCCAATATTCCAAAAGGGGAGCCACACCAAACATCACTGTCCTGGACTCACTGGCAGTTGATATGACCCCCTCTTTGAATTTTGGTCTGTACTGGAGTCCAACCTCTGTAACTGCCACTGGCAGGGAAGTCCAGGTACAGAGCATTTTGTACCTAATGGAATGGGTCATGTTGGAGGGTATGATCGCATCGCATGCGACCAAATACCGTATGCGATGCAATGTGATGGTCCTGATTTTTCCATAGGATTCAATGTTAAAATGGTCTGAGTCCATTTTAACATAGAATTCAATGGGAAAAAGGGGTCCTTTTCCTTTCCCCACTATCCAAGTGGGCATGGAGTTGGATATAAACCTGTGGTGAGCGTAGCGAGCCACCGAGCCCGAAGCATGGCGAGCCCCGCGAGGGGACACAGAATACTTTTTAAGAAATCTGTGTCAGCTCGCCACGCTTCGGGCTCGGTGGCTCGCTGCGCTCGCCACACTTTATAAAATCAACTCTATGCCCACTTGGATAGTGGGGAAATGAACAGGACCTTGTTAACATTAAATCCTATACAAAATTGCATCGAATCGCATTGCATCGCATCTGATTGTATGCATACAATCAGAAAATCGGCAGCCCAGATACTACATAAGTACCGATGAGTACTACAGCACTCTGCGTGCTCATCACCATAGTAACGCGTATCCATAGTAACACTTCTCCACATAGCTAATACTCTTGTCCGCTCTGTGCTCTTTTTATGCATATTAACAGTGCTATAGGGGATTACCTACACTTAATCTCTACTTACATATAACGCCAATAGCAGTTTTAATCTAAAGATGTATGACATTGCTGAATTTCCTATTTGTATAATGGAACCCACCTTACAAATTTTTTTACTCAGATAGGGGGGTCGTAATCAGCCAATAGGGTATACCAGGTATCACATAAACATATACAGTACTTATCAATACTATTAGTACTAATGTAACAATTATTACATAAAAAATGTACACAAGAAAAATAGAAAAAATTAGAAATTGAAAAAAGAGAAAAAGATTAAAAAGGCTGTCTATTTGAACTGCTACCACACTCTCACCAATGTCAAAAAAAATATTAAAGACTTCTAGATGGGTTGATAGCCTTTTTTTGGGAGGAAAAGTATGGTCAATCAATACGGACTGTCCCTTGTTTGGAAATATTTATGGGATAATTCTGGATGGATTGTTTCTGAGAAATTGACACCCCAGCATTTGGAAAAAGGATACAAATTATGTGCTGTGCAGCCTTTCTGTGGAATATATATATATATATATATATATATATATATATATATATATATATATATATATATATTTGTAGTCTCACAAGCGAATCCAATTCCTGGATTGATCTTGTGAATAAGAGGCGGCACTCAATGGGTTGGTTTTAGGAGTGTATTAAAAGTAGCATAAGTGCTCCAATTGTGCTGGTTACATAGACAGACGACGTTTCAAGACCTGTGCGGTCTTTTCATCAGGTCAAGTAATAAATACATGGCATGTGAGCCGTGCAAAAGATTACAACAAAACAGTTTCTTACCTCTCTAGTGAGACATTAAATAGATTACTTCAGCGTGCTGGAGCGATGCCGCGTCTCTGGGACTTCCGGGAGGCCGGTCTCCCAGGGCCGCCCCGTGGGAGTTACCTCTATGACGTCACTGAGAACAGGGCATCACGCTGCTGTGTATGACAAACGTAAAAATTAGTGATATGAACGTGACACTGCAATATAACATTTCAAATTGTGAAACAATAGTGATTGACTTGTACACATTGTGATATGTCACAAGCGCTGTAAAAAACGTGAAAAATTTAGAAAGTTTAAAACACTAACAAACGGGTAATTTGGTATATCTCTAGTATATCACTTTGTAAATATTTGTTACTTTTATGAAAGCATATATCTATTACTTCTATTCAAGCATGGAGGAGA
Source organism: Crinia signifera (assembly GCF_055691185.1). NCBI lineage: Eukaryota > Metazoa > Chordata > Amphibia > Anura > Myobatrachidae > Crinia > Crinia signifera. The sequence continues at coordinate 239,036,455 of NC_139217.1, read as the reverse complement.
TATCCCTCTAGAGGAGACTGAGCCAACGTCCTGTCATAATGTCAATAATCGTACTGATTCTGTACTGTATCGGGATCCGCCGTTCTCACATGCGGTCCTGATGTTGTTACTAGCTCAATTTTGGCTTTATCATCAACTTCTTATATCTGTTTAAGACTTGGCTCTGATCCTCTGTAACTGTATCCTGGTTGTGCATAACCTTGGCAATCTTCTTATCCCAGGATTGTCTCGCTTTAAAGGAAAATGTTCCACGTACATTTTTCATTCATTCCGTGTGGTGTTAAGGAATTTAATGTATGAATCCACTTTGACTCGCATTGGGACAATCTTTTTTGGCGGTCACCCCCTCTCGGATTTGGCGGTATATGATCAATGATCTTACAGCGTAAACTCGCTAGCGAGTGTCCCATAGATTTGAAATGTTTTGCAACAGGTTGTTCTATTGCTTTTGAATCCTTACCCTCCAAAGAAGCTCTAATCGATGAACGATGCTGTGCCATCCTGGTCCTAAGATCTCTTGTTGTTTGCCCCACATATATTAAACCGCATGGACATATTATAATATATATAATATAGATCAAAGTACTTTAATCTTTTGCACGGCTCACATGCCATGTATTTATTACTTGACCTGATGAAAAGACCGCACAGGTCTTGAAACGTCGTCTGTCTATGTAACCAGCACAATTGGAGCACTTATGCTACTTTTAATACACTCCTAAAACCAACCCATTGAGTGCCGCCTCTTATTCACAAGCTCAATCCAGGAATTGGATTCGCTTGTGAGACTACAAATATCTACATACCCACGGAGGGCACCTTGGTCACATCTACAATCGTCCAGAATGCCAAACCACAATTGTTTCTATAATATCGGATTTGCAGGATTGGACATCTGAAAGTTACGGCACCAGAATCTATTCAACCTTTTTTCTTTTTGCTATTTTCGTTGATCCAACCGGCAAAAGGATAACAATATCCAGTTTTTATCTCCATCTAACACGGGAATTATACCCCAATAACATCAAACCATGGAGAAATTATCTTTCCTGGACCTGAAAGAGCACCTTGGCGAACATTTATCCTTTTCACAGGAGGAAATAAGTTCTATGTTATTCCAACCAGATCTCAGTCCCCAACAGGACATTACCACACCAGAGGAGTTAAATACATTGCTCCTGAAATACATTAAAAAGGAAACGGATTACCTACTTCATGGCACATCGCTTTCTGATTACGTTAGATCAAACATGATACCGAGAGGATTTCGCATCCGCAACATCCCCACTATTGGCCGCAACAATGCGGACTTTTGTAGAAAGTGGGTATCAATATTGAATAAAGCAAGTATTGATTTGATGGTACTAGTCGTCTCTGAATCAGGACGAATCCTGAGTGAAACTAAAGAGAAAATCACTGAGCTAAAAACGACACACAAAAAACTGCTGGACGATAAGAAAATAAACAACTCTGGGAAAAACTTGAAATCCAGTGTCAAAAATACAAGGAAGATCTTGTGCTGTTTAAGAAAAAGAAACTTACGACTGTAAAAACAGATTATGAAGAATATAAAGTTTACAGATGGCTGAGTGGCACCCAACCAGCATCATCTCGCCCTTACAACAGCAAAGGTCGACCATCATGGCGTCAGAAACGCCTACAAGCCTGTAGAAACGACTCCACATCGAACAGTGATAGTGATTTTCGTGCTCATGAATCAGATGATCCGTCCGGAGGAGCAAGTGGCCCTTTAGGCGCAATTACAAGAGCCAAAGCCGGCGACGGTCGCGCAGAGGGGGGCAAAACCAAAGACTCTACAAAACCACCCACAAAGGGAATGAAAAACTAGTCTTTAATTTATCCTCCCACACCCTTACAGAACCACAAATATCTGTTCTGAATAAGGGCCTTTCCTTCGTTCCCACCACCACACATCAAGATCTACAGTGGAAAATAGACTTATACGGCCTCCATCGTACATTAAAAACAAAAGAATTCTTTCAACAGAAATCTCAAGCGGTTCCACAACCACTCAACATTCCTAAGAAACTGCAACCCACCTCATTTGACCCACCATCAGCAAATGCATCTTTAAAAACGTTTAATCGACTACTGGACCAATCAATCAGCAAGCATCATTCGGAAAAGACATCGCATCACAGTAATCTTTCTAAAATCGAACGCACTGCCCTGAAACAGCTGGCTCAAGATCAAACCATCATAATTCGCCCCGCCGACAAAGGTGGGGGACTAGTGCTCCAGGACCGTCAGAAATATGTAACACAATTGGATGAGTTATTAAAGGACACTACAACATACAAGCGTCTTGCATCCAACCCCACAGAAAAATACAAAAAAATCTTATATGACATTGTAACCCTCCTTTAAGTATGAGGGTAACTGTTAATGTATAGTGCCTCCACCCAAGTTTTAGCACCGTATGTGAGGATCACTTGGGAAACCTAACTCTTTCTGTTCTTTATTTCTATTTATATAGATATCGCTGAATGGCTTCAAGGAAAATATCCACAACTAGGTAAGTATAACTTAGTATTAATTTAATATAGCATATACTTCAAGCATTAAATTCACATTAATAATATATGTACAATTACATTAACATTCTAATCCTTTAAACTACCTATACAGGTCATATTATGCATGCATCTACAAAAATTACCATTTACTGGCCAGTAGCATAAAAAAAATACGTTTCAATTAGCAACACATAGCAATGCAATATTAGTATTTCGTTGGTGCACGTTGGGGCCCTTAGGTGTACTGAAGATGTAAATAGGTATGTAGATAAACTCAGGATGCCTAAGAAATTTGTCTTTACGCTGGTCTTCACTAGATACCACTGGCACTGTAAGAAGTCTCTATATCTGTCCCGTAGTTATACAATGCTAATTACACAATGTATTTAAATTACTGTGTTTGGATACGATAGTCTGACTTTCCCTTACAAGGTTGAAACTTTCTATCCTTGTTTTATAATTGTTTGGCTGTAAGCCCAAAGGCAATTAATTCAATGTCCGTGAATTTGTAAACTCCTAAGTGTCAATTATAGTAACTAAATGGCTGAGTGCCCAGTTCTGTACTATAGTCACTGAAGCGTACAGTTAATACTGCTGGTTAGAGACTAGCAATGTTAATAGTACAAGTAGCTCCCTATTGAGGAGCCCTGGTAGGTTCAGGGTCCTGTCTATATTCCTGGTAGTGTTAGGTGTATAGATAAAAGTTCCTTCGCTCACCCTTCCTGCGGCTGTCCTGGTTCAACTAAACAACTGTCTCTCTCTCTCTCTCCTTCTCTTTCTCCTTTCTTGGTTAAGCTGTCCCTCTTGTCTATTCTCTTCCTGCTTTCTACTTGGCTGCTGTGATAACTTTGGCTCCTGATTCTGGCAGCGCTGGGGGATGATTTGACTTTTGGGCAGCTGTCAGTTCTGGTGTGTCTTCATAGGATCATCTCACTCTATCTCTCCCCTGTTCAAGCCTCCTCCCGTCTCCCGCAGGCAGTGCCTGGGTGTAGAGGGGCTGAACGAGGGGCAGGATCTTAACACTATGCTCTGGCTCCCTCCTGCTGCTGTTGGGCGGCAGCTTTGGCTGCTGAGCGACGTTTCTCATATACGGCTGATGAGCCGGTGGGCGGCTCCCTTCTCCACTTGTCAACACGCCCCCTCCCGTCTCCCTCAGAGCGCTACTGAATGACAAGCAGGCTCTGGGTGTGGAGGGGCGTGCTTAGGGATGCCCCTTCGCTCCAGCAGCTGATGAAACAAGGGAGCGACTTGCGGGGGTGCGCCTATGACTGACGGGTGGGCGATCCTCTTGTGCGGCGCTTCCCCGGTCTTCTGCCCGGACGGCTCTGTGATAGGAGCAAGCAGCGTTGATGTACGGGTGGGCGGCTCCTTCTCTCCGGCTGCTTGGCTCTGTAGAGGGAGCGACTTCTCCCCCTCTCCCTCTCTCTGACTGGGCAGGCGTCACTGCTGGGGCTGGTGTCTGTCAATCGCTGGCGCCACTCACCGATTGGGAGACGCTGCTCAGCTCCAGGCTCAGTTCTCCTTAGCGTCTCTGGTGTCCTCTCCTTTTGTTCTGCCTCCTCCCGTCTCCCGCAGAGTGCCTCTGTATGTGCAGGCAGGCTCTGGGTGTAGAGGGGCTTGATTTGGGCTGGCCTTCTGTCGGCGCCCTCCTCCTCCAGTCAGCGCTGTCACCGGCTCTCAGGAACAGCTGATCAGTGGGCGACTGCTTCTTCAGTGAGAGGCTCCCAGCAGCAGTTGTAGTCAGCAGCTTTCTCAGCAGTTACAGCTGCGCTCCTTCCCCGACTGGGCAGTTCTCTTCAGCGCAGACAATCGCTACTCTTCAGGGCTTCTCTCTGGCTGAGATGCACCCTGTACTTTCTCCCAAAGCCTCCTCCCGTCTCCCGCGGGCAGCGCTGCTGATGATGCAAGCGTCACCCGGGTGTAGAGGGGCATGAACTGGGCAGCTCTCTCTCTGACTGAATCTCTATATGTGTGGGACAGGGGAGCAGACAGCTTTTACTGTGTAACACAGATTCTCTCCGGCTGAGTACTTGAAGTTAGCATGCAGCACGATCTCCTCCTCTATAAGTAATGTGAGCGCACTCCTCAGCTGGCAGCGCAGCTATTTCTTCAGTGCCATGTAAATGTAGGAACTCAGGGCTGCTTTCCTATTATTCCTCCAGGCAGTATTCAGCTTTCATAAGGAGCTCTTTCTCCGGCTCATATCCTCTCCTGCTGCGGCCAATGTTTACATATAAGATTACAGCTCAGGGCCGGCAGCAGTGAAGTGAGCGCACAAAAGAGGGAACTGCATAACCTAACCGTCAGAGCTCTGACAGCTCTATTTATACTACTCCTGCAGGGTCAGCTGACCTTCACCTCAGGCCAGCTGAGCGGGAAAACACAGCTGTCTGGAGCTCCTTAGTTCTCCCGCTCAGATAATGATGATTGACAGCCAAGGCAATTACCTCAGGCATTACCAGTACAAATGTCCTTAAAACATGGCATTAGCAACTGTATATCTAGAATTCCTTCACTATAGGTGATGCTATATTCACAACGAGTCCATATCATACACTTTTATACATTTTTACAGCACAAGATACATTCTGGTTACTTGGTTAACATTGCCATATTTGTGTGAGAGTTCATAACAGCACATATATATTTCTGAGGCAAATGTCTCTGACAATCTGCATTTCAACACATTTTAATGTAATAAATACATGTATATGTTACAACATACTGGAGCCTGCAGTGAAATCGCAACAGATTGACAGTAAAATCATGAGAAATTTAATTAATGAACACCCGAAAATACCTGTGATTTATTCAATTCCGAAGATTCACAAAGACGAGAGGAATCCCCCACCTAGACCGATCATATTGGCTGTTGATTCAATCGCCCATCCAGTAGCCCAATGGCTAGACATGTTTCTACAGCCACTAATTATGCAAGAGCAAACGTTTCTTAAAGATACTACCCAGCTGCTAAACAAATTAATGACAATACCACAGGTCCCATCGGGCATGATTATGTGCACCCTGGATGTAAAGAACTTATATTCATTGATACCCCACTCCAGTGCACTCGCAGCAGTGGAAACATTCCTATACCGCAAGAAATTTGATGCAATCCCCATCCCACTGTTTATTGCACTGTTGCAATATACTTTAACTCACAACTTCTTCATGCACAATGGTCAGTTCTTTAAACAAATAACCGGGTGTGCGATGGGATCACCGGTGGCGCCGGCACTTGCGAATATTTATATGTTCGAGCAAGAACAGGAATTCTTTTTCAATGACATCATGATAGCCAGGAGGATCTACATGTATTCAAGATATATAGACGATCTGATACTATTCTGGATCGACACTGAAGAATCTCTGGTAGCAGTGATTGACTCAATAAATGCTAAAAATACGCCAATTAAATTTACGCATGAATTGAGTAGAAAATCCATCAACTACTTGGATGTGACTATCCAAATTGAGCACAATCAGCTCCAGACATCGGTATACAATAAACCAACCGACAGGAATACATTCCTCCTAAAATCAAGCTGTCATGCACCTGCGTTGACCCGTGGCCTCCCACGTTCACAAATGCTACGCGCAGCAAGGATCTCCAGTAATAAAATCACATTATCTAAGACACTGGATGAAATGATCCACAAATTTACAGTTCGCGGATATCCATATAGAGAACTGCTAAAACAAAAAGCACAAGTGATGGAGATACCACGTGAACATCTATTGAAAAAAGTTCCTGATAAGCAAATACATAATAAAATTCCTTTTGTCACCAAATATACACCAAGGTGCCAGGCAAGAAATTGTGGCCCATTGTCACCAGCGACAAAGACCTACCATGCCTGAAAGACAAGGAGCTCATGCCCTCATACCGTCGCGGTAGAAACATCAGGGACATCTTGGTAAAAACTAGTTTGTCACCTTTGTCCAAAGAGACATTCTTGCCTACAAGAAATCGCGGAAGTGTAAGATGCCCATCATGTACGACTTGCAGCTACATGGAACCTGGTACCTATGTAAAAAAAAACCATACTGGAAAAAAGCACAAAATACATCAAACTCTGACATGTACTTTGACCTATATTATATATATTATAATATGTCCATGCGGTTTAATATATGTGGGGCAAACAACAAGAGATCTTAGGACCAGGATGGCACAGCATCGTTCATCGATTAGAGCTTCTTTGGAGGGTAAGGATTCAAAAGCAATAGAACAACCTGTTGCTAAACATTTCAAATCTATGGGACACTCGCTAGCGAGTTTACGCTGTAAGATCATTGATCATATACCGCCAAATCCGAGAGGGGGTGACCGCCAAAAAAGATTGTCCCAATGCGAGTCAAAGTGGATTCATACATTAAATTCCTTAACACCACACGGAATGAATGAAAAATTTACGTGGAACATTTTCCTTTAAAGCGAGACAATCCTGGGATAAGAAGATTGCCAAGGTTATGCACAACCAGGATACAGTTACAGAGGATCAGAGCCAAGTCTTAAACAGATATAAGAAGTTGATGATAAAGCCAAAATTGAGCTAGTAACAACATCAGGACCGCATGTGAGAACGGCGGATCCCGATACAGTACAGAATCAGTTGATTATTGACATTATGACAGGACGTTGGCTCAGTCTCCTCTAGAGGGATATCTCCTCCATGCTTGAATAGAAGTAATAGATATATGCTTTCATAAAAGTAACAAATATTTACAAAGTGATATACTAGAGATATACCAAATACCCGTTTGTTAGTGTTTTAAACTTTCTAAACTTTTCACGTTTTTTACAGCGCTTGTGACATATCACAATGTGTACAAGTCAATCACTATTGTTTCACAATTTGAAATGTTATATTGCAGTGTCACGTTCATATCACTAATTTTTACGTTTGTCATACACAGCAGCGTGATGCCCTGTTCTCAGTGACGTCATAGAGGTAACTCCCACGGGGCGGCCCAGGGAGACCGGCCTCCCGGAAGTCCCAGAGACGCGGCATCGCTCCTGCACGCTGAAGTAATCTATTTAATGTCTCACTAGAGAGGTAAGAAACTGTTTTGTTGTAATCTTTTGCACGGCTCACATGCCATGTATTTATTACTTGACCTGATGAAAAGACCGCACAGGTCTTGAAACGTCGTCTGTCTATGTAACCAGCACAATTGGAGCACTTATGCTACTTTTAATACACTCCTAAAACAAACCCATTGAGTGCCGAATCTTATTCACAAGCTCAATCCAGGAATTGGATTCGCTTGTGAGACTACAAATATCTACATACCCACGGAGGGCACCTTGGTCACATCTACAATCGTCCAGAGTGCCAAACCACAATTGTTTCAATATATATATATATATATATATATACACACACATACACATACAGGGGCGGGCTGAGCCGGGGGGCGGGGTGCCACATGCCCCCCAGGCCGGTCTGACTATTTAGTGGCTGGGCCGGCTGTGTGCTTCTTGCACACGCTGCCGCAGCCGTCTCCACCGCAGCCGCCGGCCGCCTCCCTGTCCAGCAAACTCCGGCCGCATAAATGTGAGTAGCGACGGCCTCTCCAAAAATGGCCGCTGCCGTAGACAGACACTAGAGGTACTGCCATACCTCTAGTGTCTGTCAGAACTTAGAGAACAGTGCTGCCAGCGCTACCTGGAAGTGCAGATTCGTGTAGCGCTGGCGCGCTATTTAAATGGAACCCATTGGCGACGTGCATGTACCCTGGCTCCCCCCTGGCAAGAAATATCACTCCCCATGGCAGAAATTAAACCCCTGGCAAGAAGCATGTAACCCCTGGCAACAAGTGACATTCCTCTGATAATTAGCATGTAGGTAAACAGCAGTTAGATAGTATAATATGTAATAGGCATTATTATATTTAATGGGCATTATGGTATTGGCATTATGTGTACTGGGCATTATGGTATTGGCATAATGTGTACTGGGCATTGCGGCATTGGCATTGTGTACTGGGCATTGCGGCGTTAGCATTATGTGTAATGGGCATTAGGACGTTGGCATTATGTGTAATGGGCATTACGGCATTGGCATTATGTGTAATGGGCATTACGGCATTGGCATTATGTTTGGGCATTACGGTGTTGGCATTATGTTTGGGCATTACGGTGATGGCTTTATGTGTAATAGGCAGTGCTATTTTTGTAGGAAAATAGGTTCAGGAACTGTGGGCGGGGCAGAAGTGGGCAGTGCTGTGGGTGGAGCTACCAAAGGGGCGGGGCATCAATTCATGCAAAACCTTTTTTATTTAGCACATAATGCCCTCAGCAGTGCCATAAATGCACAATGCCATCAGTAATGCCATATATACACAGGCCACCAGCAGTGCCAGTTACACAATGCCCCCAATACCCCCAGTAAGTCCAGATAAACAATGCCGCCCAGCCAGTGGTGCAAGTGTAAAAAAAAAATGGTACTGTGTGCGCGCGTCAAAAATTGGGTGTTACCACATGTCACATGAGGCTTGGCCAATGAAAATGGGGCATGATACACATATGACCCCAATAGTGCAGTCCGTGATGCCCGCTATACATATGCCACACACCGTGATGCCCATTATACATATGCCACACACCGTGATGCTCATTATACATATGCCCCACACCGAGATGCCATTATCCATATGCCACAAACCGTGATGCTCATTATCCATATGCCACACACCATGATGCCCATTATACATATGCCACACACCGTGATGCCCATTATACATATGCCTCACACCGTGATGCTCCATTATACATATGCCACACACCGTGATGCACCATTATACATATGCCACACACCGTGATGCCCATTATACATATGCCACACACCGTGATGCCCATTATACATATGCCACACACCGTGATACTCCATTATACATATGCCCCAGTGTGATGCTCCATTATACATATGCCACACACCGTGATGCACCATTATACATATGCCACACAACGTGATGCTCCATTATACATATGCCCCACTGTGATGCTCCATTATACATATGCCACACACCGTGATGCCCATTATACATATGCCCCACTGTGATGCTTCATTATACATATGCCGCACACCGTGATGCTCCATTATACATATGCCACACACCGTGATGCTCCATTATACATATGCCACACACCGTGATGCCCATTATACATATGCCACACACCGTGATGCTCCATTATACATATGCCACACACCGTGATGCTCCATTATACATATGCCACACACCGTGATGCTCCATTATACATATGCCACACACCGTGATGTCCATTATACATATGCCACACACCGTAATGCCCATGATACATATGCCCCACTGTGATGCTTCATTATACATATGCCACACACCGTGATGCACCATTATACATATGCCACACACCGTGATGCCCATTATACATATGCCACACACCGTGATGCCCATTATCCATATGCCACACACAGTGATGTCCATTATACATATGACCCACACCGAGATGCCCATTATACATATGCCACACACCGTGATGCCCATTATCCATATGCCACACACAGTGATGTCCATTATACATATGACCCACACCGAGATGCCCATTATACATATGCCACACACCTCAATGCCCATTACAGATATGCCACACACCGTGATGCCCATTATACATATGCCACACACCGTGATGCCCATTATACATATGCCACACACCGTGATACTCCATTATACATATGCCCCACTGTGATGCTCCATTATACATATGCCACACACCGTGATGCACCATTATACATATGCCACACAACGTGATGCTCCATTATACATATGCCCCACTGTGATGCTCCATTATACATATGCCACACACCGTGATGCCCATTATACATATGCCCCACTGTGATGCTTCATTATACATATGCCGCACACCGTGATGCTCCATTATACATATGCCACACACCGTGATGCTCCATTATACATATGCCACACACCATGATGCCCATTATACATATGCCACACACCGTGATGCTCCATTATACATATGCCACACACCGTGATGCTCCATTATACATATGCCACACACCGTGATGCTCCATTATACATATGCCACACACCGTGATGTCCATTATACATATGCCACACACCGTAATGCCCATTATACATATGCCCCACTGTGATGCTTCATTATACATATGCCACACACCGTGATGCACCATTATACATATGCCACACACCGTGATGCCCATTATACATATGCCACACACCGTGATGCCCATTATCCATATGCCACACACAGTGATGTCCATTATACATATGACCCACACCGAGATGCCCATTATACATATGCCACACACCGTGATGCCCATTATCCATATGCCACACACAGTGATGTCCATTATACATATGACCCACACCGAGATGCCCATTATACATATGCCACACACCTCAATGCCCATTACAGATATGCCACACACCAAGATGCCCATTATACATATGCCACACACTGAGATGCCCATTATAAGAGACTTAGGTAAACCCACTAACCTCTGTGCCCCATATAAATGGCACCCATTGTATCTACTATAGTTATTCTCATTATCACATTGCAATCAGCAGATAGGTGTTGAGATAAAGGGATGGTGAAAAAAAAAAATACACACATATATTTGAAATGGAGCAGTCTTTTCTGCAATCAATTAAACATCCTAGACTATCAATGGTCCCAGACTATTTCGGGCAACTACAGCAGTGAGAAAAAAGAACATCGAATTGGAATTGTTTCTCACTGTACCAGACAGGCAGGGATGAGAATCCAGCGCAAGATGAAAGGTTCCACAGGCTAAGGTAGATGGGGGAAGCGCGTCCTCTCAGGTCAGGCAGGCAGTCCGGAGAGTGTGCTCCTCAGGTCAGGCAGGCGGGCTGGAGCGAGTCAGAGCACGCGTCTCAGGTGCCGTGGGTGGGTGTCACCATGGATGCGCACTGCACAGTGACATCGGTGCATGCATCCATGGAGTAGGAGGTAGACGGGCTGGTCGCCGGAACCCGACTGCAGTGGAGTAAGCCAAGTTATTGTGCCGCTGTTTAGAACTTCCGGAACGCCGTTCCTGATGAGGTCATTTTTCATCAGACCTTCAGGAACGGCGTTCCGGAGCGTTCCCCCACAAAAATAGCGCTGGTAATGGGCATTACGGTGTTGGCATTATGTGTAATGGGCATTACGGTCTTGGCATTATATTTGGGCATTACAGTGATGGCTTTATGTGTAATGGGCATTACGGTGTGTGGCATTATGTGTAACTTTAATTTATAGTGTAACTTTTTGCAATGCGCCTTCGGGACGTACTGTCCCCATTTCTGGTGTATGTGTGTGGTGGGTAAGGATTGTTTAATCCTTGCTGCATACTAGAGGGGAGAGGGTAGGGTGGTGAAACGATGGCGATGGTGATGGGCCACTTGCTTGTGTTGCCCCTCAGGCTGAAAGTTGCCAGCCAGCCCCTGTATATATTATATATATATATATATTTATAGATATATAGATATATAGATATAGATATATAGAGAGAGAGAGAGAGTCCAAATGAGGTCCGGCACAACCACTTACAGATAAATCATGGGGAGGGTGCCCATGGCAAAAATAGCATACAGATATCAAAATCACGGCATGGCACTGAATCAACAGTTTGTATGTACAGATGGAGCCGCTATATATATCCATTACATTTTAGTTTATAATTCACCTTGACGTATCTGCCTGGATTATTCAGAATTATTAAATAATCCTTCTAATCACCTTGTCCTCTATATTCCTTCCAATTTTTCTTCAGTGGTAATAACAAAACACCTTTTTAGGTGACACTCAATAATATTTTTAAATGATAATAGTCCCCTGAATATTTCCATGTTTTTTCAAATGTCTTTAACAGACTTTTAGCTTTTAATGCAATACAAATTGATTGTACCAATAAGTACTTCATTACTCCATGCTCCCCCAATTTTCATTCCTTTCAAATTTTACATTTTAATAAAGTATTCTTTAATTCAATTTAAAAAAAATACAGTTTAGGGAAATAGCCGGAAGAAGAGCTTTCTAACTTTATGGAATATGTCATTGCCATGAGCAACATAATTACAGAGCTAAATGGAAAGGTAAATTCTAAGTGCACAAAGGAAGGATTTTAGTTCTCAGATAACTTTGTGCCTTTAAGTTACAGCAGGTATAATGTTTATGCTAGTTGCACTATACCTAAAAGACTGTTACTATTATTAGTTATGCACTCTCTGGGGGTAGTGATTGGAAAAGCTATTGGAGCATTTATCCATCAGATGTGGTCTTAAAGGGAGTATGAATATGATGATGATGATGTTTCTCAAGGAACATGCAACTCTGCTGAAACATTTGGCAAGAACCTGAAATAGCAAATAGTATGGACAAAATTATTCACCAACATCTATCTACAAATCTACATGTGAAAGTAGAACATTTAGAATATCGTGCAAAAGTTCATTGATTGCAGTAATTCAACTTAAAAGGTGAAACTAATATATTACAGATACTCATTACACGCAAAGTGATATTTTTCAAGCCTTTATTTGTAATAATTTTGATGATTACAGCTTACAGCTAAAGTGTCACACTCTAAACAGCTAATTAAACCAAAACACCTGCAAAGGGTTCCTGGGACTTTACATAGTCTCTCAGTCTGGATCAGTAGAATTCACAATCATGGTGGGACAAGAGAAAGATGAGAGACATGAGACTGAACAATGCAGAAGAGCTGAAGGCCGCTATTGAAGCATACTAGTTTTCCATAACACCTCAGCGGTGCCACAGGCTGATAGCATCCAAGCCATGTTACATTAAGGTAGAATATAATGCAAATGGGGCCCAGATCAAGACTTAGTACGTATTCATGGTCACACTTTTCAGAGGTCTGACATTTCTGTATTTTAATTTTTTTTTATTGATTTCATGTAATATTCAAATTTTCTGAGATTTAGAATTTTGGGGTTTTCATAAACTGTAAGCCATAATCATCACAATTATTACAAATAAAGGCTTGAAATATCTCACTTTGCATGTAATGAGTCTGTAGAATATATTATATTCACCTTTTAAGTTGAATTACTGAAATAAATGAACTTTTGCATGATATTCTAATGTTTTGAGTTTCCCTTGTATCTATCTATCCTATCTATCTATCTATCTATCTATCTATCTATCTATCTATCTATCTATCTATCTATCTATCTATCACTATGTTGTTGTATATATTTCAAAAGATCAAGTTATTCCCATGTTACAGCTCTGCGTTTCCTGTCGACTTCTTCCACCATTACCAATATTATTTTCAAGTACCCCCAACTGGCCTGCATTGTACCCCCAGGGGTACAAGTACCCCAGGTTTGGAACCACTGCACTAAATCATAAGTCAGTCACAGGGTGCAGCAATACTGACATGCATCTTGATCAAAGGGCATACAGCATTTTTGCACATTTTATTGTGACTGATGGTACCCTTTGTGATGTTATAGGTTCCCCTTATTTTCCCAATAACCTGCACTAAACCAAACCGATCAGGGACACATGACACGTGGTTCACCCCTGCTATAGCACACTCCAATTCACAACTAATCAACCAAGGGAAGTCCAGGGCCTGATTTAAGGTTCCAGAAGCCCCAGGTTAACACATATGTAGCATCCCTCATAATGTTGCTGACACACATATGAGTGCTCATGGACTCGCCAGTCATATTGCCCATGTGCAGGTAATGAAGGCTATACAACTGGCATGTCACACCAGGGGGCTTAGTCGACGAGACTGAGACCTCTGGTGGGGACCTGGACCGGGGAGGTTGGAGAGGACCCTCCAACCTCCCCGGTCCAGGTCCCCACCAGAGGTCTCAGTATCGTCGACTAAGCCCCCTGGTGTGACATGCCAGTTGTATAGCCTTCATTACCTGCACATGGGCAATATGACTGGCGAGTCCATGAGCACTCATATGTGTGTCAGCAACATTATGAGGGATGCTACATATGTGTTAACCTGGGGCTTCTGGAACCTTAAATCAGGCCCTGGACTTCCCTTGGTTGATTAGTTGTGAATTGGAGTGTGCTATAGCAGGGGTGAACCACGTGTCATGTGTCCCTGATCGGTTTGGTTTAGTGCAGGTTATTCCATGCACTGTCGCGCATGGAGTTATTCCATGCACTGTCGCGCATGGAGTGCGCGACAGTGCACCCAGAGCCAATAAGCAGTCAGAGGTAAAATACAACCGGAGTTTATTTGCAGATGGTTGTAATATAAACAGGCAGTAAAGTATGCAGGAGAAATAACAGAGTTCATGCAGATTGCAATACTTTACAGATGTGATGTGATGTGGGATCGATGGTGGAACATCGGATGTGAAGACTGTGGGTCCGGAATGACGGACGGAAGACTTGAGCTTGACTGTGGGTCCGGAATGACGGACGGAAGCTTGGCTTGGAGATCCGGAATATCGGACTATCGATGATGATGTGGGAGCATCGGATTCGGGTATCGGATATGGAAGGAGACTGTGGGTCCGGAATGACGGACGGGAGATGACTGTGGGTCCGGAATGACGGACGGAAGCAGGAGATCCGGAATATCGGACTAGCGATGAAACATCGATGGTGGATGATGCTGGAGCATCGGAAGGACCAGAGTCCCGGAGCTAGGCTTGGTCGCTGGGCTGAGAGGCAGGATCACAGGCGGTGGAATAACCTGGACTTCACAGGAGATGGAACAACCTGGAACACACTGCAGCATGGAAGACAACACCAGCAGAGAATACACTTGTACAGAGACAAGGACAGCTGACCATACACTGGAGACAACTGAAGCAATATATCGGGGAGCGAACTTCATCGATGGCACTCTCAATCGAAGATTCTTGGTTGACAACCAGACACGATCTCCTGGACGGAGGGCTGGCACAGCTCTGCGTTTCCTGTCGGCAAATTTTTTGTACCTGCTTGAAGCCTTCAGAAGTGAAGAACGAATGAGCTTCCAGGATTTGACGAATTGCCGGATGGTCGTGTCGACCGCTGGAACAGAGGACACAGGTTGCAGAGTGAAGTCAGGAACTCGAGGATGAAACCCATAATTGGCAAGGAATGGAGTGACATTTGATGAAGAATGATATTGGTTATTATGGCAGAACTCTGCCCATGGAAGGAGTTGAGCCCAGTCATCTTGGGAAGAAGAGACATATGTGCGGAGAAATGCTTCAAGGTCCTGATTCACCCTCTCCGTTTGGCCATTGGTTTGAGGGTGGTAGGCTGTGGAAAACTTTAACTTGATTTGAAGCAAGGAGCACAGGCTTCGCCAGAACTTGGCTACGAATTGGACTCCTCTATCGGAGATGATTTCAAGAGGCAGCCCATGAAGCTTGAATATCTCTTTGATGAAGAGCTGGGACACGGCTGGGGCATTGCTGAGCCCGAAGGGCATGATGAGGTACTCATAGTGGCCGTCTCTGGTATTAAACGCCGTCTTCCACTCGTCGCCCTCTCGTATGCGGATGAGATTATATGCACCCCTCAGGTCGAGTTTCGTGAAGATGGTTGCACCGCTGACACGGTCAAACAGCTCGGTGATGAGGGGCAACGGATATCGGTTCTTTACTGTAATGTCATTGAGGCCGCGATAATCAATGCAGGGACGTAGGCCTCCATCCTTCTTCTTGACGAAGAAGAATCCTGCGCCAGCAGGAGAAGTTGAAGGACGGATGAATCCCTTTGCCAGATTTTCCTTGATGTAATTGGTCATGGCTTGAGTCTCTGGAAGAGAGAGAGGATAGGTTCTACCTCTGGGTGGTTCTTTGCCTGGGATAAGTTCGATAGGGCAATCCCACGGTCTGTGAGGAGGTAGGACATCAGCGCCAGACTTGCTGAATACATCTGAGTACTCTTGGTAGGGAAGAGGCGGAAGGTCTGCTGCATCGGCTGAAGAATGACGAGCTGGGAGTACCTTTTGGAGACAGGTACCGGAGCAGGAAGGATCCCAGGAAAGGATTTCCGATGTCTTCCAATCAAGACGAGGATTGTGAAGACGGAGCCAGGGTAAACCCAGAACCAGAGCATGAGTGGCTCGGGGTAAAACCAGGAAGGACAAAAGTTCAGTGTGCAGGACTCCCACTTTTACTGTAAGTGGCAAAGTTCTGCGGGAGACTGTCGCATCAGGAATCCTACTGCCATCCACAGCAGTAAGGAAGACAGTCTTGGAAAGACTTTCAGTGGGCAACCCCCACTTGCGGACCAGTTCTGCAGTAACAAAGTTGCCAGCGGCACCGGAATCAAGAAGTGCGGAGACAGTCTTGAAATGCTGACCAACTTGTAGGGAAACTGGAAGGACACAATCAGTTGCTGATGGAGAGGACTTAATTACTCCTAGCCTACCCTCTCCTTGACGGGCTAGGAGGAGGAGTTTTCCTGACGCTTTGGGCATGCAGAAATTTGATGTGCAGGATCGGCACAATACAGGCAGAGCTGTGCCAACCGACGACGTCGACGTTCTCCGGGAGACAAACGGAAGCGGTTTATTGGTTTATTGGTTCTTCTTTGGAATGGACTGCGGGAGCAGTGGGTAAAGAAGGTGGAGGAGTTGGCACTTTAACTGGAGCGCTCTTGTGACGTTCTACAGCCCTTTCTCGGAAGCGTAGGTCTACTTTGATACACAATGATATAAGGTCATTTAGACCTGAGGGTAAGTCTCTGGTAGCGAGTTCATCCTTAATACGATCGGATAGGCCATGCCAGAAAGCTGCGTATAAGGACCCATCACACCAGGAGAGTTCAGACGCCAGAATCTGGAACTGGACCAGATATTGCCCGACGGAGCGGGATCCCTGTCTGAGACGGAGGAGTTCAGTGGAGGCAGATGCTGATCGCCCAGGCTCATCGAAGATACGCCGGAATGTTGACACGAAGTCCTTGTAATTGGACAGGATGGCATCAGATCTTTCCCATAAGGGAGACGCCCATTCTAACGCTGCTCCACACAGGAGGGAGATGATGTAGGCGATCTTGACCCTTTCAGTAGGGAAGTTGCTGGGTTGCAGCTCGAAGTGAATCTCACACTGATTGAGAAAACCTCGACAGGTCTTGGGGTTCCCATCATACTTGGTGGGGACAGACAGATGAAGGCGAGGTGCAGCAGCCATTACAGGAGGATGAACTGGACTTGGAAGTTCTCTGACAGGCTCAGGGCCACTGAGAGTGGTCTGTAGCTTATCCAGCCGGGAAGACAGATCTTGCAGACAATGAATCACTTGGCTCTGCGCAGCCTCTTGCTGATCCAAGTGAACAGCCAGTTGCTGTACAGGGCTGGGTGGAGATGCTTGGTTTGCGGCTGGATCCATTTGGCTAGTGCTTACTGTCACACCAGGGGGCTTAGTCGACAAGACTGAGACCTCTGGTGGGGACCTGGACCGGGGAGGTTGGAGAGGACCCTTGCGCATGGAGTGCGCAACAGTGCACCCAGAGCCAATAAGCAGTCAGAGGTAAAATACAACCGGAGTTTATTTGCAGATGGTTGTAATATAAACAGGCAGTAAAGTATGCAGGAGAAATAACAGAGTTCATGCAGATTGCAATACTTTACAGATGTGATGTGATGTGGGATCGATGGTGGAACATCGGATGTGAAGACTGTGGGTCCGGAATGACGGACGGAAGACTTGAGCTTGACTGTGGGTCCGGAATGACGGACGGAAGCTTGGCTTGGAGATCCGGAATATCGGACTATCGATGATGATGTGGGAACATCGGATTCGGGTATCGGATATGGAAGGAGACTGTGGGTCCGGAATGACGGACGGGAGATGACTGTGGGTCCGGAATGACGGACGGAAGCAGGAGATCCGGAATATCGGACTAGCGATGAAACATCGATGGTGGATGATGCTGGAGCATCGGAAGGACCAGAGTCCCGGAGCTAGGCTTGGTCGCTGGGCTGAGAGGCAGGATCACAGGCGGTGGAATAACCTGGACTTCACAGGAGATGGAACAACCTGGAACACACTGCAGCGTGGAAGACAACACCAGCAGAGAATACACTTGTACAGAGACAAGGACAGCTGACCATACACTGGAGACAACTGAAGCACTAGCAATGGTTCTGAGAGCTCCCAGCATACTTATCCCCACTGGGTGGCCAGGATTGGCCGAGGAAGTATGACAGGGAGATCAGAACCAACAGGATTGGACAGCACAGACATGTGACTGGGAAGAACATGGCAGCCCCCATGTCTGCTATGGCGGGAAAGTGTGTTTGTGCACACCATGCTGGATACTGGGAGCAATGGCGGCGGACAGGTGGATTGCCATGCACTGGGGACTGTCACTGGGAGACAGGAGGCCGGCAGAGATGACGTCTGGACCGCAAGCTGAACCTGCGGAGGCACTTAGCCGGTAAGAAAGTCTGTCTGACAGCTCGGATCGTGACATGGCATTTAGGATCTACTACTTATGGTGTGTGAAGGAGACACCTGCCTCATGCAGACAAATCTCAGATAATTGCCCTTTTTTCCCATGATAAGTGGCACTAAAGTACATTGGTCCACAGCTTATCGTGGGATCTATGTATTTTTTTTTGTGAAAGACAATTGAAAAGGGGTGATTAAAAAATTGTGAATTTTTTTTTTCTTGGCTTCAAATTTACATTCACAATGTTACATGCTGAATCATAGTATATTTGTAAAATCTCTTTATATATTATTCCAGTGTATGTTATTTGTTCTGGAATGATAACATACCTGCACTGTTTTCCAGGCTTTAATGTACATTGCAAACCTTCTCCTGCATTGGCACTGTAGCAGCAGGGGTCCTCGTCTCTATACCCTACATCACACTGTTCCTCATCTTCCACTATTTGATTGCCACAGGTAGGCTCATCACTCTCTGAAAATAAGCACACGTTAACATGCGTTTGGTAAATGGTCTTCAGGAAAATGGCCACTGCAGGGCTGCTGATCTCTGAGCTCCGATCAACTCTCGGTCAATGCCACATTCAATATACTGCTGGCATTAAGCCTCAATGCTGCCACCTTGGCCCGCTTTCCGTCCAAGTCCCTGAACTCCCCTGTTGATTAAAAACCTGGCAGATGCTAGTGACTGATAGTGATAGGACAATAATACTGTAAGATTGTTGTACTATTTTCATCACCTAAGCAGATAGACTAGTCTGTCATATCCCATTTCAATTTGTGGTCAGTGTTACTGAACCACTTGTACTATTGAAGAGCCATCCCAAAGGTTCTGTGAGAAAAAATCTAGAACAGACACCCATAGATTTTGGAATTTAGGAGCTGATTCAGATTCAGTTAATTCAGTTGAAGTTGTGTAATTTCGACCGGGTCTGAATCAAGCCCTTAATACGGAATCTATGTGTTACCACTCATTACCCTTTGGGTTTTCTGCACAGGGAAAATGCAGAAAATGTAATAGCTCTGGACATTAAACTTAGAGCTTTACCTGTGAGGAAACCAACTTTCCTAATTTAATCTGGCCCTGTTTGTTAGTAACATTGTTAATATTATATACATTTCACACTGGTTACCGATGAAACACTGATCCTTTTTGACCTTTAGGAGAGATCCAATGTAATGGATTGAACAAGGGGAGAACTTGTCATTATTGTACTGATTTCCATCCATGGCTTTTGGAAACATCAAATAATTTCCATTTGGGTTGGTAGCACTGAACTGTTCACATTGCGTACTTTCATCATGCTGGAAAAGAAGCAACAGTACAAATAGATTACCTGATATAACTGTGTATAAAGTATCTGCTCTAATACATTTCTATAATACTGTATATATATATAGTAGATGAAAATATCTGGGGACCCATTTATCATCAGTTCAGTGGACAGTGCGGTTAGCGTGGGTCAGGTTGCATACGCAGACCGCCTGGCACTCAGCTGAGAAGCTTGAAGGTATTGAATACTTTCATAGCCCCTGTCCCTGCCTGGACATAAATGTATCCAATAGGATTGTATATTTTGCAGTGTGATCCTGGTTGGTAACATCCTATATACATATATAGGATCCTTAGTAAATGGGCCCCATTGTATGTTGTAATGCGAGGCTGGGTGTTATAGATTTTTTGGCAAACAGATAACTGCTCACACAGGTTTTAAGGAACCTATGGGCTGTAATTAATTGAGGAAAATGTTAGGATGACACAGACAGCTCTAGGTGTGGTTCCAGCATTTACATATGCCACTGTCTAAAAAGTATTGCTGTGACCCTGTCACTAAGTGGCATTGGTCAAACCTCCTTAAACGAGAACAAAACTCATACCAAGTACCCACTAGCTGATCAGTGACACACATGTGCTCTACCTGGGAAGATGTACTGTGTGTGCAGAAGAATGTGAATATTTAACTCTGTCTTTAACATTAGTCTGCAGACTCTCACATAAAGGGGGACATTTACTAAAGGAAATTTGTAAAAAAATAGGTGTATTTGTATCCAGAAATACACTTATTTTTGACATTTACTATCCTGAAAATACGGCAATTCGTATTCGTATTGATAGCACATCAATACAACTACGAATTGACGTATTTTCAGGATAGTAAATGTCAAAAATAAGTGTATTTCTGGATACAAATACACCTAGTTTTTTTTACAAATTTCCTTTAGTAAATTTCCCCCAAAGCGGCTCTTTCATAAGAGACATGGACAAAGTACCCTGCTGTCACAATTCATATAAGACACTTTTTTATTGGCTTGCAAAGCTGCCTTCACATCCTTCTTCCAACTGTTGCCATTTGTCTGTATGTGAACTTTCCAACCAATGATAGTGTGTATCAGGGGGCCCATTGACTTAAAGTTCAGTTTACTTCTCAGAGCAGACTTACAGGAGATCCCAAGCTGTGACCCAATTCATGTGCCAGTGTAATATGGATAAGTCTTGAAGGTAAGTAATAGCCATACTTTTGTATTGTAATTATTCCTGTATTTCGTGACTCCATTATATCAATACTTTTGTTTAATTTGGAAAATTTAGAACATATGCCTCCACCATTTCCTAGGGGAACAAATGAAACAACAATATAGTAATAAACATAATTTCAGGTTTAAAATATTTAAATTGGTGCACTTCTTACATGTCATCATAAAAGATCAAGTTCATTAGTTCCTAATTTCTATCTCTAATTATTATACTTGCTGGCAATAATGAAAAAGACTTATGTCTCTACTAATCTTTGAACAGAATCTAGTACATACATCTTCATTTTCCAATTAGGGGGGTATGCAATGTGCCGCCACTATTTCATACGTGGGAAATATCGGCGGCTCCCTATTCAATGCTGTCATTAACGACAGCATTGATGCGGGATCACGGCAGAACGGGCCCGACTTCAGAAGCTGTCAGGCCTGTTCTGCCGATAACGGTCGTGGATTGACGTTATCTGGGCCGCAGATTGACAATCCACGGCCATTTCCGAGGCCATGCCCCCTTTGCGCACATCGGCAGGCGGGGCATTGAATCCCATCTGTCGTTTTGCAGTCGATCTGACCGCAAAAGGGCCAGGTTCACGGCTGTCGGCGGGGATCGACAGCCGTGATCCCAGATTGCATAACCCCCTATATCTCTACATAAATGGAGGGTATTTTATAAGGAAGAAAGGATATGCACAATACTAACTACAGTATATATTTACAGTATGAATGTAATTATTATTGCGGACAACTAATTAATTTAATAAAATCCAACATATTTTAAAGGTGTACGCAATGTAAGCACATGGCTGATCATTTAATAGATGGATTTATAGAAATATAGGGGGAAATTTACTAAAGGAAATTTGTAAAAAATAGGTGTATTTGTATCCAGAAATACACTTATTTTTGACATTTACTATCCCGAAAATACGGCAATTCGTATTCGTATTGATAGCACATCAATACGAATACGAATTGCCGTATTTTTGAGATAGTAAATGTATTTTTGTAAAATGTAAATTTTAGTCACTCTTTAATTAGAAATCAATAATCAGAACTCCATATTGCAGGCTGCATTGGAAAGCTACAGTATTAATCAGTGCAATAATTCAGTTGTGTTTTTAAATCTCTCATTTCAAGATTGTTTATTTTAGAGTGATCACTGGAGCCAAAAACAGGCCATAACATTCCATCTAACTTTTTAGATAAATAATTTAGCCGCCAACATAGACACCTATAGGTCCAGCTTAGCAAAAAGAGACAGGTTTACACAGGAAACATCCGTTCTTAATACATTGTAAGGATACTTCATTTTTGTGAAAATCTTCAAAATACGGTTGTTTAGCATAAGAAAACATTAATAAACATGCCTTACAATTAAAAAACGATGTTGACAATGAGCACTAAAGCATTATTAGACTTTACCTTCAAGCCCAATCCATGCAAGTCCGAGGAGCCCGTTGTAATCTCTGTTTGTTAATAAGTATGACAGGCAGACACTATTCCAGTTGGATGAGGAATGTAACATTAGAAGTTTTTCTGGGCCAATAAAAGCAGAATGCATAACACTATCGGGCTGCTCCTCCTGAATTATCTGTTGAGCATATAAAAACAAAATCCAATTTGTGAAATTGAATTATAAACTATTTTCTCTGTAAAACATATACTTTGCAGAGCAGGCAATACTTTCTATTACAAGCTGCATATTAGTAGTCATCCCTTAGTAGTCCGTCACAACAGTCCCCCTTTAGTAGTCCTCAATTAGTAGCCCGCACAGCCCCTTAGTAGTCCCCATATCCATTTAAAAGTCCCTAAACCCGCAGCCTCCTTGCAGAATACAAGAAGATTGCTGTCTGAAATGTACAGCCATAATGATGATCACCAGGACATATATAGGTTCTAGGTCTTTAGAACACGACAGCGGGATGATGACGTTAGGCCTCGTTCTGGATCCAGAAAATTGCTCAAACTCTCGACGATCCGGCCTCAGATCAGGTAAGTTTCAGCGGGGTTCCGTTCTCTTGGAACCGATCCCTAAAATACCTAATTATTGTATGTATGAAATAGACCATCAATCATATTATGTATAATAAGTAGAGATCATTGTGATTATTACTATGCTCCATAAGCATTCCATTCTAATCAAAGCAAGGGGTAATAATGAAAGAACAACAAAGGAATTTATAATAAAAAGGGGTTACAGAATACTAAAATGGGCACAGACAGAGCCAGGCTCATCTTGACTAAATTTCTGCAGCTAGGCGCAGAAAAAGCTTCCTTTCATCTATTGTTCTCAGCTTCATAGGCGTGCGCACATTGAGTGTTAAGGGTGCACAGGCACCCCCTAATGCTGTGCCCCCACCCCCATACTTATTGCTGGTAGTAATACCAGCAATACCTTTTACCAAAGACTTTTGCTTTTTAGACCTGTATTCCATTAAAATAAGCGCCCATCAATCAATTATGTGTGTTTTGCATTATTAATTGTATTACACCATTGTCATATCACTACATATCTGTGCCTTCCAAATATGATTTTGACTTTATTTGCATGTACTGTTACACAGAGTAATTAGAAGATTAATGGCCAGATGTATCAAGCTTCAAAAAGTGATAAGATGGAGAGTGATAAACAGCCAGCCAATAAGCTCCCACCTGTAATTTTTCAAACCCAGCCCGTAACATAACAGACAGGAGCTAATTGGCTGGTTGTTTATCACTCTCCACTTTAACACTTTTTGAAGCTTGATACATCTGGCCCTAAAACTGAAATAGGCAGGATATAAGGGTGTGGCTGAGAGACGTTTTATATTGTAGTGAGTGCACGCCTGATTGGCGGTGTTAGACAGACCCAATGGCGGTGTTAGACATGCCCAATAGGTGGTGCTAGGCACACCGCTTTGACAGTGCACCCCCTAATAAAATGTGCTGTGCACGCCTATGATCAGCTGTAATACATTAGAGAGAACAATACAGCAAGGGGATTAACAGGGGATTAGTGTGACTGGTCTTTCACAGTTAATCCTATTAAAGGCCAAGAAGAAAGAGGCTATATCTGTAAAGAGGACATTACAATGAAGAGGTTAAAAAAAACCCACTATACAATACTGACATGGTGATTAATGTCAGTAAGACAGGAGGAATGTTCCCAAGACTTCATGTATAAGTACATGGCAACCACTGGAAGATTTTACCTCCCAGTAAAATTCAACACCCTGCTTAGTGTCAATGAAGCCAGATGTAGTCCATGAAGTGCAGGGGGGAACCACTTATGACATATAAACATACATGTTATTAAGTATGGATTATCTGTGGTGGATGGTTCCCCTCGGGATCAGCACTGCTGTATGCATCAGGCGACTATGTGGTCCCCGGAACAAAGTTTTCACACACTCCTAAACCCACTGCCAAACTGTAAAACTAGCCAATGGAAGTCCAAGGGTGGACTTAAAAGGAGTATGTGAAGCATTATGCTGATTCCGAGGAGCTGCACGGCTCCAGATACACTCAGCACATCTGATCCCTGAGGAAACCAGCTGGTACACATATTACATATGTATGTTTACATGTGCTAAGTGGCTCCCTGCATGGTTGGTCCTGCAACTGCCGCTGATTTTTTTTCATCGGTGGCATGTAAAGAGAATAGAAGCAAACTAAGAAATTAATTAATTCTGCATGTACACACACACACACACAGGCATGCAACCTAAAAATTAGTATAAAAGCCTCTTATTAGCTGTAACATGTGTGTCTTACACTTTAACATACCTCCCAACTTCTGCAGTTGGGACTCTCGAAAATGGGGCGTGGACTCGGGAAAAGGGGGCGTGGCCTCACTGATGATGCGTCCTCCGGTCACGCCCCCATTTCCCGCCGCTCGTTGGCGCTGAATAGACGCTGTGCACATGTGCCAGCGTCTATTCTTGGCAGGCTGGGGGGACGTTAGACAGATCTTTAGAGATTTGTCACAAATGTCTTTACACTTATTTTTCAGTATTAGCTCCCCTCATTTTAAAGTCTCTCAAGATTTTAAGGCACAAATTGTATATAAACTATCATCAAAATGTACATTTTTATATCATGGATAACAAAAGGCAGGTTACATAAATGCTCATCAAGTCATACTTACATTTAACACTTTTACTTTAAAGTTAATATGTCTGATGCCATTAAAATTGACTTGATCAAATATTGCATTTACTGATCTTAAATATCCAGCAATCTGTAAGAAAATGAATACACAAAGTAAATATTAGAATTGCAACTTCGACATACTGTACAAAATACAGAAATGACAATGATTTATATGAAAAAATATAAATAAATGTCTGTTTACATTAAAAGCTAAAATACTGCATTTTATTTGCATTATAGTTTATTTTTCTGTTTTATTTTTATTCATGTCCAGTAAAATGTATAGTAAGCAAGTTGAGGCCCACAATAGGAAGTAGACTGAAAACACTGTTTAGTAGGTAGGGTCACCATAGGCCTGGACGCTGAAGGGAGTGGACAAATCTAGGAAGACGTAGCCACAACCAGAGGTGAAACTACCAATCGGTGCAGCAGGTGCTTTCTACCAGGGCCCCCAGGGCTAAGGGGCTCACCTTTGCTCAGACCAGCAATGAGTTATCCCCTGGCCCTTCCAGAGACCATTTTGAGCAATGTCAAATGAATAGCCCAGTGCAGAATTGCCCCTTGCCTTAGGGCTGCAGAGCTGACCTATTTTCTGTGCCAGTTGATAGGAGAGTCCTGCCACTTATCAGCACTACTAATCACAGCCATATACATTGTCTAGTTAATGAACTGCTGTTCACTTTTTCCCATTCACTTAAATGCAGCTCACACCCAGAACACACAAAGGGCAGGGACCCATGTCACAGAGTAGAGACTACTGTGTTCCAGTCCCCACCAAGGTTCATGCCCCCTGTTCTCTGCACCATGCAGGACATTGGGCTTGTACCCCAGACACACACTGCCTCTCCCTGTCCTTCTCTCCCTGTAACCCACTGCTACCCATCACTCTCTGCCTCCCCCTGCCTTTTGTTGCCACTGCCTATCTATATGATAACCTTTCTCTGCATTAAGCGGTCACCCTCTACCTCTCCCTTTCACCGAGTGCCCAACCCCCTACTCCCCATGCATTCTGATGTCAACCTCTGCCTCCCACTACTTTATGCTGTCACCCTTTGTCTGTCCCTGTTAATTTTGACAAGGATTTTAAATGCAGTATTACTCTTAATGACCCAAAATGATTTTTTTATTTGTTTTAGTCATGATATAATCAGTGGAACTCT
This sequence comes from Crinia signifera, assembly GCF_055691185.1. Classification (NCBI taxonomy): domain Eukaryota; kingdom Metazoa; phylum Chordata; class Amphibia; order Anura; family Myobatrachidae; genus Crinia; species Crinia signifera. The sequence continues at coordinate 239,009,667 of NC_139217.1, read as the reverse complement.
GTTTCATTATAGTCTAATTTTAGTCAATGTTTTAGTCATACGCAGTGGTGGTTTTTACCTACAGAAGGAGCACCTCTCTTCTTTGGTCGGGGATCGCCAGCATGTCTCCACTGGTGATCACCGGCGCAGAGGTGCTCCATCTGACTGGGACACGCATGCATCTGATTGGGACGTGTGGGCAGGAACCTGTCTCCCTGAAGGGAGATGGGCAGGGATAGGGGGGACAGTGGGGCGGTGAGAGGCACCAGGGGAGGCGACAGGCGGTGGAGCCAGCTCCGTAGCCACGGGGCGTGCACGAGTGTCTCGTTTGGGCACGCCCCTGGTGAGTGTCAGCCGCTGGCGGGGGGCTGGCGATAGAATCGCCAGCCCCTGCAAGGAAGTGCCTGGCTCCATCTGTATGGGCTGCAGGGCTGAGGATCCCCCAGGTAAAATGCCACTGTAGTGAATCCAGATGCAGTCACCAAGGCAGTCCCATTGGGAGGTGTTCCCTCCCTCCGGGACACCTTTGTTCAGGCCGCCGTGTGGAATCTCCGATTGCGCATACGCAGTACCTATATCGGTACTGCGCACACGCTGGTCCCAGTGCCTGTCCTTTGTATAGTACAGGCACCGGGACTATGATTACTTTTTTGGGCTGTTTCCGAAGCAGCCCATAGAAGCTGGCCGCATGCACAGTACAGAGGTTTGTACTGCGCATGCGCCAGTCCCGGTGCCTGTCATAAGAGCACAGGCGCCAGGAACTCACTGAAGGGACCGGCGGCAGCAGCGGCGACAATGGGGTGGGTGCCTGAGCCTCCCCCCAGGTAATATCCGCCACTGTAGTGAATCCAGATGCAGTCTGTAAAACTGCACTGGCTTCACTGCGACTGGCACTGACTTCCTATTGGAAGTCCGACCTGCCAGTCACCAAGGCAGTCCCATTGGGAGGTGTTCCCTCCCTTTAGGACACCTTTGTTCAGGCTGCCGTGTGGAAATGCTGATTGCGCATACGCAGTACCTATATCGGTACTGCGCAGGCGCTGGTCCCGGTGCCTGTCCTTTGTATAGAACAGGCACCGGGACTATGATTACTTCTGTGGGCTGTTGTTTGTACTGCTCATGAGCCAGTCCCGGTGCCTGTCATCAGATCACAGGTGCCATGAACTCACTGCAGGGACCAGCGGCGGCAGCGGCGACAATGGGGTGGGTGCCTGCATCGTGGTCAGAGGCAGCCCCCCTCCCTACAAAAGGTACGAGCCGCCACTGGTCATACGTTTTGCAGTTAAATGATACTGTAAGGATTTTTGACAAAAATAATATCTCTAAAATTCCCTTGAAAAGTTTCTACACCTTTTGTTTCCCAATTTAATTTGGAATGACTAGAGATGATTCATCTATGTCAGCCCAATTTGAATAGTGGCATTAATTTCCTAAATATGCTAACATAAGCTTTTGCCTTTGGTCACATTGGTGGCCTTTTAGCTGATGTCAGATAGAGACATGCCATCTGAAATCCTTGACAGACAATCCCCTTCCTATGACTATAAGGAAAATATGGCTGTTATTACGGTATATATCTAAATTGGGTCCCACCTTATTCTTTTAACTGTTGTATAAAATCCATATTTTGAGAATGTTGAGGCTTCACAGGTTTTTTCGATTTGGGAGGCTGGAGAGCTATTTATGGTGGGTTAACTTTATGATTCCTAAACTTATAAAACCATGTCTCATTTGGAAGCTGTTGTCAAATTTTTTAGTATCTGTGCTATTAATTTTCTCTTTTTCAGGCTTAATAATTTGTGAGCAAAATTTCAAGACTCATCCACGCAGGAGATTGGGACAACTCTCTGAACAATTCATTATTGGTACCTAAATAATCTAGAGGAGCAATATCTGCTTATTATCGATCTCTTAGGACCTCTGCGGAACACCTCTTTGCAAACAGATCTGGCCCAATGGCTAGAACATTTTCACTCCTTAACAATTGATGAACTTCTTAATATGGTACAGTACTCTATTACTCCTTTCCTGATAGCCAAATTTGCAGAGATGTATTTCCCACTGCTCATACATCTCTCCTTTTAGTGGATTCTTGGGTATCCTGGAGAATCCTGCTTGCCCCAAATGCAATCAAACTTCAGCAGACCTATATCACTGCCTCTGGTCTCGTTCTTCTGAGAATAAATTTAGTCTGAGGGCTTGGCATATTATTATTGACAGTTTAGTCATTTATCCCCCAATCTCTCCAGAATGGGCAATGTTTATGGGGGTATTAAATCTCAGTCGATAAGGGTCAACTGTCGAAAGTTTTCGATTTTCATTTTCTTTACAAGGCGAATCAACTTTAAACAGGCGCTTGAGCTGCCTATTTAGTCTTCTAACTCCAGATGACAGGGTTCCCAGAGATGTAAGGCAGCTATTCAGTTTTATCAGCTAAAATTATTCTGAAATTATGAATTCAGAATAACTTGATAACCCTTGAAATGTTTAAAGAAAAACTCTTTTTCATTTTTCATATGGATTGGTTAAATGCACCGCATCAAAAAAATATGTGCACATTTTTTTTAATAGAGATTCTGATGATCCCTACTACAGAAGCTATATTTAAATGTTTACTAAATACTTTGTGGTATCAAACATATATTTTTCGTAATGATTGTCCAATCTCTTTTTGTTTATGTATATTAATATATCTGTTTCAGATTTCTTTTCATTTGAATGCATGTCAGTAAAATGTTTTATTATTATTTTCTGATTTTATGGCTTTGATATCAGTGTTCTTATTTGGTTATATTAAAGCAATTCTCACTGGCTTGTCAAATGTTGAAGGTTTAATAAAATAACAAAATAGTTTAAAAACACCTTGTGTACCTCATGTCCATTCTTGATTGACCACTGGTATATGCATTCCTAATACCCATGTATTCAATTAAACAAACATGGTTGCAGGGCTTTCAACTCTGGAAACAATGCAGCACTTGAATTAAAAAGAGATAATGATCTCTCTTGTGTTGTCTGTGACTCTCAGTGGTCTCCCTTCCATCTTTTCGCTGAGGAGGGGGCTGCTGGGAGGCTCATTTAAAGTGTACATACCGTGCCACTGATGAGATTATCTGTACCAGCCCCAGGCAGCCCTAAACAGCTAATCAGCTCCTTTATAGATTAACCGTGTCTAAAATCCCGAGCCATACCATTCAAATGTAAACAAGGGCACTAATCTGGGATTCTCGTCTAGGAAATAAACCTGTGGTCGATTGTAGGGTTGTGGACATGGGTCTTTCAACCTATATCTAATCCTTTCAGACATAACTGAAAAGTCGATGGACGCAAGTCTGAACTCGATGGACACATGTCTTTATTCAGCCTTAACTACTATGTAACTATGGGGTAGATGTATGAGGCAATGATAAGGGAGAATTGATAAAGTGGCCAGTACTTTATCACCGGCCAATCAGCTCCTAACTGTCCCTTTTTAAACCCAGCCTGTAACTTAACAGTCTGGAGATGATTGGTCAGTGATAAATTACCAGGCACTTTATCACTTCTCCTCCCTTATCACTGATTCATACATCGACTTATAAGCAGGACCTCAAATTCTCAGATTTTGCATATCTGAAAGGGTTTATGTGAGTTAAACCATACCATAAAATACTGCATTGTAAAATAATTATTACATGAGAATAAAAGTGTGAGGACTGAACCAGAAAAATAAATGTCAGGGCAGAGATAAAACAAAGGCTTTCTAGAAAAACTCAACTCTGGAAGAAAGCTTAGTTAAACTTTTGTAGAGCTAGGCAAAGCCAAAGCTGAAATTAAGCATTGACCATATTATTATAGTCATCTTATTTTTAACATGAGATAAATATAACGAAAAAGAAAGAAGTTAGCATAATTTAAAGCTGGAATGCATGGTCAAGGTAATCCTTTAAGACATTTAACCATCTTGATATACTATATATTACTAAGAGAAATTTTATTTATGTTGTTATATTATGTTGAGAATTTGTGGGGTCTTTTTTTCCCTTTATCTTACTCCAGTGGTCTTTACTGTGCATATCAGCAGGGGTGCTGATAGGAGGGTACTTTTATCCACGCCCGGACTTGTTGGAGGGGTAACAGTCGCCCGCGCCAGCACCCTCTATGCCACACATACTCTTTTTTCCCCATTTTTGTAAGAGGGTCCAGGGCCATGCCTCCCCCATGACTGTCCACCACACCTCTCAATAATGGGGCCTGTGGCCACTCTCTATAGCCCTGCAGTTATAACAGATTTCTATTCAGACATCTGAAGCCATTTTGAAATACTATTATTTTTGACAAATCTATATCCATATAAGAAACTGTAAATAAATAAATAAATAAATAATAAATATCCAGAGGACTGTAGTCACATAATATTGCTGAAAATAACTAGCCATTTTTACTCAACAATCACTAATTCCTTTTTCATTACACAGTTGTAGTTTCATACCTGAGAAATTGCTTCTTGTAAGTTTGTAAATCTTTTAAAAAATAAGTAGTCGGCTTTCAAATGGAGAAGGCATGTTGTACGGGACAAATCCACACTTCTCTTAGGCCTACTGACAGGTTTTTCCTAAAATATAAATCAACATATTATAAAAATGAACAAAATGAACAAAATACAAAGGAAAATGAAATTTCCAGCAATGGTAATTTGTTTAATGTACAAATCCAGTAGATAGAACACAAAAGGTCAACAATTACAATTTGACATTCATATGTCAACAGAACAATGTTGACAACTGTGATTCTGAATTTGTTAAAATGTTGATATGGCAACATGACATTTTCTGCATATGCTTAAGACTATAATGCGCCTTAAGCAAATTTCACATTAGAGACAATGTAAGGATTTTGGGCCAGATGCACTAACCTTCAAAAATGATAAATTAGAGAGTGATAAACAACCAATCAGTTCCTGTCTGACATTTTTCAATCACAGTCTGTGACATGGCAGTTGGGAGCTGATCGGCTGGCTGTTTTACACTCTCCATTTTATCACTTTTGAAGCTTAGTGCATCTGTACAGGGTTTTGGGGATTGTTTGCTCATACAACATATATAGATAAACAGAAAAAAAATGATATGCTGCTTCTTTGCAGAATCAAATTGATCTTCATGGAAACATTTGGTTGCTTAGAACAAAAGAAGCACTGATATATTGCCTCCTCCTAGTGGTTTTAATTGGCAGGCATCTATAAAACAAGTCTGTATGTTAATCCACAATGAAAAATAAACATTATTGGTTATGGGTGCTATTGTAATTGACTTGGTAAGCTGCGAAGCTCATACAGTAGCTTAACGAGTCCCTGTGGTGCTGCCCTGCCGAATACCCCCTCGTCGTATGTGTTACGAAGACACATCCCCTCGTATGTGCCCACAGCTGGAGAAATCATTTGATGGTCGGCAACCATTAAATGATTGTTCCTGCCTTCGCAAATATGTCAGTTGAGGCTGACTTATATTTGTGATTCCCCAGGACGAAGCCGGGGAGGGCAACTGAAGTCACGTGATGTCAACCACCTGGCATAGGCCTGCCCAAGCACCTATGGGAATGCCCAGCGTTTTCATAGGGACACCCATGAAACGCTGGATGGTCCCATGTCCCAGTGCCACCACCGCCTCCGTCTGCCCCATCGCTCCCTCTCCTCTGGGAACAGCCCGGCGACAATTTAACATGCGCAGAAGTTTGCATGTGTAAACCCAGATCAATCGGTCCCTTTATAATTTATTGTGCTCAGAACAAAAATCCTAAAACTCTCCCCACTTACTGATAACTGGCAAGTTGTAGTATTAGTCTCACCAGTGATTGGATTCTATTGCAGACATTTCTCCATTTAGACATTACACCCCAATCCAGGTAATGGTAGATAAATAGGTGCACGCTATTAATAATTTTGCTAATAACTCAATGGCATTGGAAATCATTTTGCCTTTTGCAATAGTCTTGAAATAGGGCTTTCATTCTCCTGATTGTACTTCCTCAGTCAAACCGAGCTGGTGTGATACCTAATGGAACAATACTAAAATACTTATAATGTTTTGTCTTTGTTACTCATGATTGGACAGAATATTTAGCATGGGCTGAATTCACATGAACAATTTTGTCCCTCTATAAATGGAATGTTCTACTTTTATATATGGATTCCATTTGTCTATGTCTACTTCTTCTAACATTGCTGATTTTCCTTGCTAATTTTGAAGTGACTTGAGATAAATGTTGAACACGGAAATCATCAAAGGTTCCCAGCATCTTTAATTGTTCTGTGCTCAACCACGTATACTACATTTTCTAGGTCAAGTTTGTCTAATACTCACACAGAACTTGTTGAAAACCAAACTGAATAATGAACAAATGCATTATTTGTTGCACTGAAAGAGCACCGTTTAGCACCGTTATAGCGGTCATTTCACAACTTGCAAGGTAATAACTGAAATATAATTATTTAGAGTGCTGCTATTCCACCAATTTATACTTACACCTCACAAACTGGCCATTGCAAATACATCTCTCCTATGGCCAGAGGCACTTTAATCCTTTGAGTGGCAACGTTGGTGAAAGAGCTCCTCAAAATATCCATAAAAAATGCCAGCATCGCTCACAGCTACTGTTCTTTTAGAATATATAAATAAATACAAATACAGCCAAGACAATTAATTGAAGTTTAGTTAAATATTGCACCCAAAAAAAGAACAGTCGCTGAGAGCGACACTGACATTTTTAAGGGATATTTTGCACAGGGGGCCTGTGTATAGGCTGTGATTGGGCCCCCTCCTCCCTGGTGGTCCAGTAAACTCTGACATTTTACCAGAGTCTAATATGCATTTGGAGGACTCTGGGAACATGGCATCCATGCACCGTTCCCAGAAACACCTCTATTGCGCATGCATGAATCACAGGAAAATGGCTGCAGTGGCCATTTTTGCATAATTTTTCATGCTGAAGTATAGGTGAGTATCATTAAATGGGTGCAAGGTGTGGGCCCCAATGGGGCCTGTGTGCACTGCACATCTTTTACCCATTATACATATGCCAATGCCTATATATAATAAGAATTATCATTAGTATTCCCAGAGATGCTGGGCTGCCCCTGGAGACGTTCCCTGTGCTGCAGATATTGTCAAAGTAAAGCACCAGTCACTGAGTGGGAGACAACGTTTTGGCATCACCCATTCCAGTGGATTACACATCGGGTGTAATACACACCACGAGGGCCGGCAACAGAAATCTTGGGGCCCTGTACAATGATATTTCTGGGGCCCACGCACCCCCTGCTTACTTATAATGCCCCCTGTAGACTAGTGCTTACTCACCGCACTGGCCGAGGCTCTGACGCAGCTGCTGGTCACTGTGAAGGGAGGAGAACAGAGCAAAGGCTTCTCCTACACCTCCGGGGGCCATTTCAGATATGGTGCCAGCTGGTGACCCAAACAGAACTCACAGTCCAGTAGCCAAGCACCACAGCTGCCAGTATGTAAGCTCTGATTGGCTAGTGGCTGATGCAGCTTTTGAAATGGCTTCCGGATACCAACCAGAGGGGTAGGAGAATCCTGCACTATTACACACAGAAGCGCCACTGGGGGCAGTCGGCATTGGTGGGGGCAGTGCAGCAGGGGCAGTCAGCAGGGGTGTTCGTGGGAATGACCGCGCTAGTGAGTCCATTGTGGTAGAGCAGATGACGGATGGCCGGAACAAAGATCTATATACAGGCCTTGAGGTATATAGATACCCACTACAGGGATTGCTTTCTCCTTAATATTTAATTGCCAGTTTTGCTCCAGATACTTGCAGTATAAGTATCTCAAATTGGGGACTCTTCTCTTCTCCAAATATGCTGTAGAATCTCCTTCCGCTGCAGCAGGGTAGGACTCGGAGGAGGCAGCCACAGCCCAGGCAGCACACAGTGCGGAACACAGATCGTCGTGGGTGCCGTGCATGCCCAGTAAGGTCCGTGCGCAGTGCAGCCCGGAGACAGCCGACTCAGCCTCCGAGCACTGAGCGGCTACGGCCATGCATCTCTACGTGGTGGACACTGTGTGAGTGACACATCAGCGCTGCAGCAGCAGGAGAGACCTGGGGGTGGCGTGCACAACAGTGAGTCAGATGGACAGACAAGCTGCAGGCAGCGGCCACGGGGGTAACACAGACTGGCCCTGGCTGCGCTCTGGGGCCCTTCAGATCGCTGGGGCCCATCACACATGTCTCCTTTGATCCAACCTGTCGCCGGCCCTGCATACCACCCTAGTGATGCCTCTGATTGGAATGATTTCCTGTCCATATATTGTATTATTGACAGCAGCTACAACTAGTTTTGCTGATACTTGAAGTAAAGAACAAATACTGTATTAGATACAGAATTTGTCATCTAAGGGAATGTTGTTTATCTTTCCTGCTATAGAACTTTGTAAGAGTTATATCTGAGTTTAAAAGATAATAAAAATGGCATGCCTTCTCTTGTACACCACCATTAGCCATACAGGTTATGGTCTGTGCTAATACTCCTACATTTATTGAAAGTATATCACATGTACTTCACAATGTCTAATCCCTCCATTTAAATATTTTAAATGTAAAATAAACCAAAAGGAACAGTTAAGTGCCAAAGAAATTGACCACAGTTCTGAAATTATAATAATTTAAATAACCAATTACAATGATTAGATTGTATCCATCTATGGATATTAGATTATCAATTAGTTAATATGTATTTTAGTGACATATTTAAATTAATTATACATTTTAAACCTATCCCCATTCAACCTATTTACCCTATTGACTACTACCTCTTTTATTCCCACCTTGCCTGAATACAATATTTTCAGCTACCCCTAAGAGTGGGGCATATTTATTAACAAGTGATATTATTGTTATCAATAGCCATGAATGATAAATGGAGAGCCAGCCAACTGTAATGTGTTTGAAAATTCCAGGAGCTGATTGGCTAGAGCAAAAATTATCGATTGTAACCAGTGTGAAATCTATCACGGGTAAGTATATGATTTTCCTTTCTTTGCAGGTTTCCCTTCTTAGGCTCGTACACAACTCTTGTCAGTATTCAACAATTTATTATTTCATTTCAAGTGCAATATAGTATGCAATAGATACAATTCAAGTAATCACAAAATAATTGGAAGATTTTATTGTTCTGGAACAGCAAGGATCTGTCCTCAATTCGATACTCCCACTCTCTCTCTAAGGCTGGAGAGGTTATGACATAACTAATCCCACCTGCTTGCTACAAAATAAACAAGTTATTTGAGGTACTAATGAAATATATATACGGAGCTAATACAATTCAAACAGTTCAATACAATTACAATGTATCACATCAACATAACATGCATAGGTTTAAATATAAAAATCACTTTAGTATTTTTACGCAAAAATGTATAAATCCCCCAAGTGTACACTAGTCTTTGTAGGATACAATCAAGCACTTTGTATCTTCTGCAGAGTTTACTCACTGACCAAATCCTGTTACCACTGAGTCACTAACGTCCTCACCTGAGTCCTGTAAGGTGAGTCGTTCAATAATGGCAGAGGTAGCTTTCCTTTAGAAAGTATTTGTAATCCACAGAAATAGAAGAAATAGAAATAAATACTTTAGGCGTCTGTCAAATATTTACTATTAGATGGAAGTTTTAACTCCTAAAATACAGTACTTTCTTGAGTATGGCTTTAGATTAACTTGTATAGCTCCTTATTAAGCTGCCTTGTATATAAAGCTTCTGAATGTCCTGTAGTTGAAATTATTATAGTCTTCTCTTGGAAACTAGGTATGTCATGGGTTAGGTAAGGATCCCTGTCACTGCAGTGTAACTGATGTCTTTCCTTTTCTCACTGCTGCAGCAGATGTAACTTCCCTGTAGCTTTCCACTGTTGGACTGTATTATAATTACTTTACTGCTTGCACTAAATAGCTAGTGTCTCTTTATGTGCTGGGTTACTGGTCTCAACCTCTGCTGAAGATCTGAGCAATGTTTAATGTGCACTTAATCCTTATTACACTGGCACTGTGTCCCTCTCTGTAATGCTGCTGCTGAAAGACGTTTTTACTATCTGTCAGTCTCCCTCAGACTGGACTTCTCTGTGTAGCTATAGGATATACTGAGGGGGCTGGGCAGCACTCACCACTCCCCACTCGTTTTGTCATGCAAGTCTCAGCATTTACTCAGCTCTGTTGCCGCCTCTTATGACTAAGAGACCAGCCTCCTGAACCTCCCCTCCAGGAACTGCGTGCACTCCCTGCCTGGCTGAAGCTCCTCTCTTGCAGATTACCTCAGGGAACTGCCTCCTTTTTCTATCTAATATGGGACTCGGGGGATGGATTTGCTCACCACTCCCCTCTGGTAAGTATTATCCTTCAGCACTGCTTTCCTCTTCTACTATGCTGCGCAGATCTGCTTCTCCACTTTTCCTCAGACTTTCCCTGTCAGCACTGCTCTCCATCTTGCCTGCTGTGTAGCTCTGCCATCTCCCTCAGGGAACTACCAAAACCGTTTAACAGCTCCTGCTCTCTTTTTTTCCTCTCTTTGACTCCCCAACTTTATTAACTAGTTCTTGACTGTTCACAAAATCGGGGAAAAACTCCCCCCTCTAGTGCAGGGAGAATGGTACAGTCCACCAGATTCTGCCATAGAGCAGACTGTTTGGAATGGTCCACTTGGCTGGCTGTAAGGGGTGTTCCCTTATAGTCTGTATTCTCCTTTTACTTGCAGAATTATAACTTAAATGTTTCTTTTCTATGAAAGTTTCCACTGCCCTCCGTGAAGGCATTATAACATATAAGTATTTTGCATGAAATTAGTATACCATTCATCCATAATAAAAGTCCTGCTTTCCATGAGAGTCTCAGTTACCTTCTGTGAAGGCATTTATCTATACACAGCATGAAATGTATACAAGTCTATAACACAACCTTCAGTATCTTATAATAAGAATATTCAGTATGACATCATATGCCTATAATCTCCTGGGTACCTATATGCATTTTAAGACATGTCATCCTTACTATATATGGAGTTATCACATTTTTCCCTGGTAAAGCATTGCATGTCCTCAGGCAATGTACTTTATACATTTTAAAACATCGTACATACTACATATATATATATACATACACATCGAACACTGCAACACATTACATGCCTTAGAATCAAGAGTATTTACAGTTTTTTCATAAACTATTCTTTACTTTAAGCATTTATGATCAGTCTCTGAATCTGAGGGGTTTCACCCCTTGGGTACTTCTAATGAGTCTGCTGGACATCTCCTCTGCACCATCTTTGTGGAGGAATAGGCCACGTTCCTCGGCCTCTCTTCTTTTCTCTGCGAGGAGTATTTCCCTAAGGCGCTGAAGATATAGTGGGTCTTCCATAGGATGGTAGGGGACTTGTGGTATTGCGTCTTCTTCTGTACAGTCCTGGCATGGCTCAAGTTGGTTTCTGTGTACCATCTTAAGAACTTGGTGGTCATCTCCATCTCTTCTTATTCCATACACCCCAGTGTCTGTAGCCGAAAGGTGAACAATTACGTAGGGTTCAGATTCCCAGAAGGGATCTAAGTCGTTACTCCGATTGTCATCCAGCTTCCAAACTCTGTCTCCCACTCGGAATGATGCAGCATTTGCGTTCTGGCCATAACTTGTCCCTTGTGGGTGTTGGGCTGTCTCCACCCTTTCTTCCACTGCTTTCTTGGCCAGTTCATGCTGATGCTCGTGTTCGTTCACCCCATCGGTCTGTATCACTTCCGTCCCCTTGGGGAGGGTGTCAAGCTCCTGATTTGCTGCTCCGTTTCCCCTACCAAAAGGTTGTCTGTGGAAGAATGGCGGTGGACTTCTGCACTGCATGGGTCTCTGCTGAGGGAACACTTCTTCCACTCTCTCCCCTTCACTTGCTTGGTCTGTACTTATGCCTTCTCCACCAGATTCAGCAGCATCCTCTACTTTTGGCTGGTAAGACCATCTGCGGAACTGACGTCTGTTAGGAGCAAACCAGCTTCCTTTAACTGGTACACAGCCAGGGCCCGTCACGTTGGCTGCCTCAGCACCCTTCTCTCCTTCTACCACATCAAATTCAACCGTCTCACCCTCTCCAACACTGCGCAGAAATTTCTGTGGGTTGTTTCTCTTTATGGCCGTCTGATGGACAAAGACGTCATCTTTTGTGTCATTCCTGTTGATGAAGCCATACCTCTTCCGGACATTAAACCACTTGACAGTTCCTTGTACTTGTGTAGCCAGCACTCTCTTCCCTGCCTGGCTTCTTCGCTCATAGACGGTGTATTGCATGACTTGTCTCACAGTCTGAGGTCGGTTGAACAGTTCTTGCGTCAGTGTCGAGATTAGTTCTTCCGGGCAATTTCTTAGGACATTCATTCCAATAATTATGGGCGGTAACCATTGGTCTTTAACAGCCGTAATTAAACATCCTTGATTGAGGAGATCCGCAACACTCGATACATTGTCCATTACTGGCTAACAAATTCAACTCGACCGGTGGTGTGGCTATGATACTTTCTTTCCTCCAATGCTTAATGAACTCATCCCATCGAATCGTAGTCACTTGTGACCCGGTATCCAACAATGCTGGTATGCTGACTCCTTTCACTTTGATTTCAATGGTAGGGCAACACCCAATGAATTTTGGTATCCATTCTTGCGATGTGGGACCTTCTACTGAAGATTCTCCCGACGGTTGGTCCCGGACCTCGGGAGTTCTGTTTAAATGTTCCGTACTGCGGCAATTTCGCTCAATATGCCTGCTCCTTTGGTAATGCCTGCAGATGGGTCTTCCTTGTTCATCAAATGTATCTCTAGGAAGTCGTCTAGAGCTCCATAAAGCGTTTCTCCCATCATATCCGTAACAAGGATCTCTCTCCATCTGCCAGGGTCTCTGTGGTGTCTGCGTCTCTTTCAGTGTTCTCAATTCTCGACAAAGATCAGTCATGCCTTGTGTCAATTCAGCAATTTGTTCTTTCATTTCTTTGATGGGGTCTTTAAAGGCAGCAGATTGAACTTGCTGAAAAATGGTTTCAACGGATCCGAGGGTAGTTCCTTTTTTGGGCTTATCACCTAACACCCTTGTTATCAAGTCCTTGAAGTCTGCAAAGCTAATAGGTGATTCTTGTCGATGCAACATTTTTACTTGTCCTTTCATATTCGCGTCGTAGATTCCATCGAGGAATTGATTGGTTAACGTCTCATCTTCTTCAATCGGTTCTCTTGGGGCACACAACTTTATATCTCGTAATGCCTCCTGTAATACTACAGCATATTCTCGAAATGTTTCATGCGGTTGCTGTTTTCTGGAATAAAACTGTGTTTTAAGTTCTGATAGAGTCTTCTCATCGAACACTTTTGCCAATTTGTTCAGTATGTCCTTTGCCGATTTCTTTTGGCTTTCCGGCCACGACTTCACTTCCCTTTTTGCAAACCCCTTCAGCTGAGCCAAAAGGATCTCCACTTGTTGGTCTTCATCTAACCTATATACTTGGAACATGGTCTCGATTTGTTCCCTGAAGTCGTGGAACGCATTGGTTTCAGTCGTCCTCATATCTCCAGTATAAGTGGGAAGCCATGGCGCCCCCAAGTAATAGGGCATAGTTATCACTGCCGGTTTACGTGCCATTGTACTTATTCTATCCCTTGCATTTCCTTGGTCCTCGTTGCCAAGCATCTTTTCTTGACTATTGTCTTGAGACATTTTGAGTGACGCTGGGTTAGGTTTTCTCCGCTTTTAATGTACGTATCCTGTTCGTGACACGCCAAATGTGAAATCTATCACGGGTAAGTATATGATTTTCCTTTCTTTGCAGGTTTCCCTTCTTAGGCTCGTACACAACTCTTGTCAGTATTCAACAATTTATTATTTCATTTCAAGTGCAATATAGTATGCAATAGATACAATTCAAGTAATCACAAAATAATTGGAAGATTTTATTGTTCTGGAACAGCAAGGATCTGTCCTCAATTCGATACTCCCACTCTCTCTCTAAGGCTGGAGAGGTTATGACATAACTAATCCCACCTGCTTGCTACAAAATAAACAAGTTATTTGAGGTACTAATGAAATATATATACGGAGCTAATACAATTCAAACAGTTCAATACAATTACAATGTATCACATCAACATAACATGCATAGGTTTAAATATAAAAATCACTTTAGTATTTTTACGCAAAAATGTATAAATCCCCCAAGTGTACACTAGTCTTTGTAGGATACAATCAAGCACTTTGTATCTTCTGCAGAGTTTACTCACTGACCAAATCCTGTTACCACTGAGTCACTAACGTCCTCACCTGAGTCCTGTAAGGTGAGTCGTTCAATAATGGCAGAGGTAGCTTTCCTTTAGAAAGTATTTGTAATCCACAGAAATAGAAGAAATAGAAATAAATACTTTAGGCGTCTGTCAAATATTTACTATTAGATGGAAGTTTTAACTCCTAAAATACAGTACTTTCTTGAGTATGGCTTTAGATTAACTTGTATAGCTCCTTATTAAGCTGCCTTGTATATAAAGCTTCTGAATGTCCTGTAGTTGAAATTATTATAGTCTTCTCTTGGAAACTAGGTATGTCATGGGTTAGGTAAGGATCCCTGTCACTGCAGTGTAACTGATGTCTTTCCTTTTCTCACTGCTGCAGCAGATGTAACTTCCCTGTAGCTTTCCACTGTTGGACTGTATTATAATTACTTTACTGCTTGCACTAAATAGCTAGTGTCTCTTTATGTGCTGGGTTACTGGTCTCAACCTCTGCTGAAGATCTGAGCAATGTTTAATGTGCACTTAATCCTTATTACACTGGCACTGTGTCCCTCTCTGTAATGCTGCTGCTGAAAGACGTTTTTACTATCTGTCAGTCTCCCTCAGACTGGACTTCTCTGTGTAGCTATAGGATATACTGAGGGGGCTGGGCAGCACTCACCACTCCCCACTCGTTTTGTCATGCAAGTCTCAGCATTTACTCAGCTCTGTTGCCGCCTCTTATGACTAAGAGACCAGCCTCCTGAACCTCCCCTCCAGGAACTGCGTGCACTCCCTGCCTGGCTGAAGCTCCACTCCTGCAGATTACCTCAGGGAACTGCCTCCTTTTTCTATCTAATATGGGACTCGGGGGATGGATTTGCTCACCACTCCCCTCTGGTAAGTATTATCCTTCAGCACTGCTTTCCTCTTCTACTATGCTGCGCAGATCTGCTTCTCCACTTTTCCTCAGACTTTCCCTGTCAGCACTGCTCTCCATCTTGCCTGCTGTGTAGCTCTGCCATCTCCCTCAGGGAACTACCAAAACCGTTTAACAGCTCCTGCTCTCTTTTTTTCCTCTCTTTGACTCCCCAACTTTATTAACTAGTTCTTGACTGTTCACAAAATCGGGGAAAAACTCCCCCCTCTAGTGCAGGGAGAATGGTACAGTCCACCAGATTCTGCCATAGAGCAGACTGTTTGGAATGGTCCACTTGGCTGGCTGTAAGGGGTGTTCCCTTATAGTCTGTATTCTCCTTTCACTTGCAGAATTATAACTTAAATGTTTCTTTTCTATGAAAGTTTCCACTGCCCTCCGTGAAGGCATTATAACATATAAGTATTTTGCATGAAATTAGTATACCATTCATCCATAATAAAAGTCCTGCTTTCCATGAGAGTCTCAGTTACCTTCTGTGAAGGCATTTATCTATACACAGCATGAAATGTATACAAGTCTATAACACAACCTTCAGTATCTTATAATAAGAATATTCAGTATGACATCATATGCCTATAATCTCCTGGGTACCTATATGCATTTTAAGACATGTCATCCTTACTATATATGGAGTTATCACACCAGTAATAATAAGAATATCACCCATTGATAAGTCTGCCCCCAAATTCCTTCCTTAGTTGAGTTCTTCACGTCTTTTCTACATACATACATTTCTAGACAGGAAAGTCCCATCAGACTAAGATAAGACAGGTCATAAAAAAGCCAAACTGAGCAGTGCTGTATATTTTGAGAAACCTGATTTTTTTAACCTGCTTAAGTGAAAGGAAATTGAAATTACCCTTTTATTACTTACAGGCCATCGTAGAGGCCACTGTAGAGGCCACCATAGTGTTATCCACAAAACAATACAAAAGAATAGATTTAGAGTGTGCAGAATGTGAACATTTTGGTGGTAAATGAAACAATGTATAAAGTACCTACCTTTGATTTCCATTTCATTTTCTCCAAAAATTTATATTTTTTTAAATTCATTTCAAAAGCTTTGTCGTCTTTCATTAAAGTGTAGTCTGCAAATGAAAGGAACAGACAATTTTCAAGTGACCTTATGGCAATGCCAATAGTTTGCCTATGTAGGTGGTACAGTTAATAATGCCCTCATGTGTACACCATACAAGTAACTGCATAACTGCTATAATGTTCTCCTAGGGAGCTAGCAGGGTCAGTATAACAGCAGAACACCCTAGCAACTTGGACACGGACGGAGAAGCCAGAGCCTGCTTACCAGCGGTGACGGTGGGAGATGAGGCGGATGGAGAGCCTCCTGATGAGCGGGACGCGCCAAGAGTCTAACGCATGGGAGGCGATAGCTGGGAGAGCTGCCTGGGACTCTTACAGGTGAGTGAGCCGGAGAGGAAGGAGGACTCTGCCTGCTGCCAGCGGGAACAGCCGGGGGGGTGTTGCAAGGGAAGCAACAGCCAAAAAAGGCTGATCAAGATTACACTAGCTGTGGTGCTGCTGGAGATGGCTAAAACACCCATCTGTTAACCGGAGGGACCCATTGGGTAAGTGGAATACTGCACCTGCCCAGAGCTAGGAAACTAAACACTTTTACTGTGTTCAAGACCCACATTAAAGTCAGTAGCCCTGCACTTATTGGGAGCTTTTTGCCATAATCCCCCTAAAGAGGTGGTGTCCCTAGGATAAACGGATAGATATCTGCTCAGATGGCTCACGGTGAAAAGACCTGTGTAACCGCAAAACCTAACTCTTCCTAAGTGCTCTGCTCTGCAGATGCCCACCTCCTTCTCTGAAATACCAGTTGTGCCCTTAACCATATTCTCAACCCACAACATATGACTTATTAATTACTCCTGCTGGAACACTCTCCGCTGCATTCTTTTGGACACCACTTGGAAACTGTGAGCTAACTCTTTGTTACCCATCTTCGTATAATCAGTAAAATGACCAAGCTATATCACAGCTTCTGAACACTCAATAGCAGAGCTGATATAATTCTTCAGGTATCCATTTACTTAAGCTATACTGCCATCTACTGATGTTCTATACTATTCCCCCTCAGACATTATGATATGGGAAACTCTGAAACACATAATTGCCCAAAATGTCAACAAGAAAATGCAGACATTTACCACTGTTTATGGGCTTGCCCTATAATTTGTTACTTTTGGCTTCTTATAAAACACTATGCAGAGGCTAAATTGGTCACCTTTGTCCCCTTCAATCTGGAATGGGCAATAATGGGCATCTCTGACCCTGCAACCCGTATAACAAAAGATAATAAAAAAACTACTAGCATTAAGTGCAACAGGCAAAAAAACTATCCTACAGGTATGGATTGATGCCACACCCCCCAAAATTCCCCTATTTTTGACTAAGCTCCACTTTTTATTCCGTATGGACTGGATAGAGGCGACTGTTGATAGAGGTAAACACGTGGATTTTTTTTTTCCTTTTATGGGAATCTTATATACCTACTCTCCCTCTTAGATGGGAGATGATGAATGATCCATACTAGCCTAAAAACAACTATGTGGTATCTAACTAGAAGGGCTGCTCAAGACCCTCCTATCTGTCTTGAATGAATATGTGAATGTAATATCTACTGCACCTCCTTAAATAACCTCAAAATGCTTTGTATGATGGTAAGACAAAAAATGCTGGACAAATACAATTCAATATGTTCTGTATTTATTTGAACCTTATATAACATACGACAATATGTTTGTTATGATACATGTCAGTGACATGTGGTGAGGTCATTGCCTGGGGAGGCACTGACCTCCCCCCCTGCGGCCAGGCACGGACACCGTGCTACATGGTATGCAGCAGCCACCGGTACATGCGCGTCCCCCCCCCCCCTGGCTGACTCACCTGTCCTCTCCTCGGCAGTGGCGGCGGCCATTCCTCTCCACGGTGGTGACAGCGGCTTTCTCCCAGCGGCGCCACGACTCCCCGCTGGCCGCGCTGCTGCATCCTCTCCATGTGGGCCATCTGCTGGCCCAATCACATCTGGTGGCGTGCGTTCATACTGGTGCCCCTGTTATTGTGGAACCAGTATAAGTGCCGCTTCCCCATTCATTTTCAATGGGCTTTTACAGCCTATTGCTGCACCCTGACCCCTGAACGCCCCTACCCGCCCCCCCCCCCCCGGAGTTTTAATGTTAACAGCGGGAGGCACCTCTCCCGCTGCCTCCCACCCTCACGTGCAGTAATGTAAGAGGGTGGGAGGCAGCGGGAGAGGTGGAAATGATGAAAATAATAAAAAAAGATATATATATATATATATAAATATCTTCTTTTTATTATTTTCATCATTATGACAGGGGAGGCACTGCCTCCCCTGCCTCCCCTGACTGCACGTCCCTGATACATGTATGCAATGTCTCAATAAAAAAAAATGTTTAAAAAAAAAAGGTGGACACAGTCAAATAAAGGTTGATGTAGCAATGCTCAACACATCAAAAGAACAACATTTATTTTTAAGTTTTTTTTTTTTTTTAAGTTTTTCATACTTTATCAGAAACACAATTGGGAACAGTTAAGTGACTGTAGCATGGCAGGTGAAGTGACCATTCCCATGTCGACTTTTGCTTGTGTCAATTTTTGGTGTTTACCTATTGACTGTCAACCTAGTAGCTGTTAACACTTTATACCATAATCGCATTGGAGACATGAGTGAGGAATGGCATATTGCATGAAAGTTAAATTAACAGCATTAAGTATCTAGTAAAATTACATTACTTACCAATGTCTGTCTCATGATATATATATGAGTCAACTGTGCCATTGTTAATCTCTTCATATTCTACATAAAATGTGCCATTTGTTGTTTCAATAGAACCGTGAAAATGGCCATTGATAATAGAACCATGACAGAATGAGTCATTCTCATCTAAATCAAATAATTAGAATGTTATTAATCAGACAGACATACAGATAAAGACTGGACACAATAAGGAATAATGTGTGCATAAATGTGCCTGCACTGTCTGCGCAAGCTGAACATGCCCATGTACAACAGAGTTGTTTGTTTTTAAACAACGCAGTGTGCTGTCCTGTGCTTTTATCCTCTCATGGATTCCTCAAAGCTTAGTGTGGTCTTTTTATTACATTCTTTACAAACTATAAATAAATTGTATTATTGGGTCCGGTATGAAATGTCTGCGGTCAAAATCTCGGCGGTCGAAATACAGACGCCGGAATTCTGACCACCGCAATGCGGACAAGGGGGGGCCATGGAATGCCCTCCTTTGCGGGCACGCAGCAGGCACGGTGCCTAGCTACACTATTTTATTCTCCCTCTATGGGTGTCGTGGACACCCATAGAGGGCCAAAGTACCAGCATTGCGGCCGTCGGGATTCTGGCGTTGGTATTTAGACGGCCGGGATTCCGACTGCCGGCATATTGACCGCATCCTGTATTATTAGTTATACCATACCTTCAACTATCCCAATTTTTGTGGGACCGTCAAGTTTTTAGGGCCCGTCCCATGCCTGGGGCTGGCAGTTTTCCATGGTGGGGGGCAGTCCCCCCCTTCCCTGTTTACCAGAGCAGCAGGGAATAGAAGCTGCATCACTGAAGAGAGGTGGCATATTTTATTAACTTATTAGCAGTTTCTTATATAGCGCATACATATTCCGCAGTGCTTTACAGAGTATAGTTGAACATTCACATCAGTCCCTGCCCCAAGCTATATTCCCTACCACATGTACACGCACACACAGACATTCTAGGGTTAATTTTTGTTGGGAGCCAATTAACCTATCAGTATATTTTTTGGGATTGTGGGAGTAAACTGGAGTACCCGGAGGAAACCCACGCAAGTATTTGGAGACCATACAAACTCCGCACAGTTAGTAGCATGGTGGGAATTGAACCCATGACCTCAGCGCTGTCAGGCAGTAATCCTAACCATTATACCATCTGTACTGCCCTAGCAGCTCTCACAGCTCTGGCCATAATCCCCACAGTGGCAAAAACGGGGGTCGTGGCCTCGTGGAGAACTGTGAACATATGCCATACCCCAATTTTGTGTTCCACCTCCACTGCCACCAATGTTGGGAGGTATGGATATATCTCATGTCTGAATTGCTTCTCATTGTTTACAGTAAATTGTATTCAGCAATTCCACTGAAGCCATCCTACACAGTGGCATAAAAGTCTTTGGTGCATATTTATTTACAATTTAGCAAACACAAATTATTGTTCAATCTTGCTATTGACCCGCTGCTATGTGTATTGGAATCTGATGTGGTTTTTAAAGGTGTACGTGTAGGATTGAGTGAAGCAAATCTGACAGTTTTTGCTAAAGATGTGCCCCTCTATATTTGCAACCCCTCTGATTCCTTACCTCATATCTTCGATACACTAAAAACTTTAAAGAAATATTGAGTTTTGCAGTAAAACTTAAATAAATCAGTGGCTCACTCCTTAGGACATTCTACTAGATGAAACCAAAATATGACAAATATCTCACTGCAGTGGACTACAGTTAACTATATATACTTAAAGGTCAAGATTTCTCATCAAATATCAAAGCTATATATGCTCAAGTATACATCCATAATTAGAAAAATCTTGGAGGAACTCAAAACCTGGAAAAATCTACCATTGTCATACTTAGGATGCTTAAACCTAATTAAGATGATTTATTTTCCGAGACTGATGTATTCAGGCCCTTCCTTTACATATTACATTAAAATATCTACAATATATATATATATCTCTTATATATTTGGCTACATCTGTCACTCAAAGTGTGTGAGTGTGTCTGTAACGCTGGGTGGAGCCTCTGACTCACATGACTGACTCACATGACAGAGAACCAGCCCAGTGAGCCCTCAGTGCCAGAAACCCTCTGCCTCCCGCCCCCCTCTGTGACCCCCCTCCCACGATTCGCCGCGGCAACCCCCGCCCCACGACCCCCTTCCTGTGATTCGCGGCAACACACCGTGCCCCCCCTCCTGCAATTCGCGCCCCCCCCATATGCCCACACAGCCCTATCACTACCCAGCTTCCTGCTCTCCTGAACCGTAACTTCCCCCACTGGGGAGTCGCTGACGCTGTGTTGCCCACATACCCATATCATGCCTCATAGCCCAGCCTCCTGCTCTCATGCACCCTAACTCCCACCCAGTAGGAGGAGACACTGACTCAGGGCCACCGTCCTGTACTCCTGTACTGCCACGCTGGACCCCCACCCACTGACAGAAGCTGCACAGTGTCTCCCACCCTCCTCTTTAGTCCCCCTTATGCCCACACACCCCTATCACTACCCAGCCTCCTGTTTCCCTGTGTCGTGGGCTCCGCCAGTGGGGAGCCGCTGACTCAAAAACACCCTACTATACTATTGCACACAAACACCTAAACAACACGCAACCCCCACAGCCCCCCCCCCCACACCCACAAATGTCACTGTACCATCCACACTATCAATGTACATCTTACTCTGTAACCGCTTTTTAATTAAACAAAACAATACACACCCCTTCCAAATCATATGCTCTCTATTTAACACATTTCACCTATAACTCAAGTTGCAATACAGGGTATCTTTCATACAATTCTAACCATATTTCACACAATACAAGCGTTCACAAATTAAGGGGGCGCAGCCCCTTACGACGGTGTGAAGATCGCCCGTAGGGCGCGATGAATCACCTAGTACAGTGGTTCCCAAACTGTGTGCCGCGGCTCCCTGGGGTGCCGTGGGACACTTGCAGGGGTGCCTCGGATTGGTTTTCCAGGACCAATTCAAATTATTTATGATCAATTATTTCTGGACAAAACCAGTGCTGGTGGCTGCCAATCTTAAAATGTGTACAATCAGAACCAAATCCTGCCCTTTACCACATAACTGACCCTAAGAAGCACATATAAACACAATCTACTTAATTTGATATATATTTTTTGGGGCCTAGGGGTGCCGTGGGAAAATTATGATACTCTAGGGTGCCGTGATTAGAAAAAGATTGGGAACCCCTGACCTAGTATATATATATATACATATATATATATATATATATATACACAAACTTTTTAAACAATTTATGAGACACCGTAAAATACATCAAATAAGTTTAATAACACCAAAACAGCCACTAGAAAAGGGGCAGGATTTCCAGACATCTGACTCTATAATAATGCCGCTATGTTCCGATACATTTCAGACTGGATCTCTGGATAAGATAACTATAACCAACACCTCTAAAAACAGAACTACTAGGTGGTGGCAGTTTAGTTGGCTTTTTACATCTCAACGATCATCAAGAAGTCTCCACACACATACAAAACAACCCTTTACTATAAAATGTCAGAATAATCTGCCAGTGGGTTAGACATAAAGCTGGGCTAAATTCTCACAAAACACTTCTACTTCCCTTTAATGACAACCCCGAGTTTCAGAATGGACTACCCTCATATCCAATCACAATATGTAGAATAGGTGGTGTGACTAACTTGAATTGCTTAGTTGACAAAGATACCCATCTGGTTGTGAATTTTGATGTAGTTGTTGAAAAGTTTGGCACCCTAGCTGCATATCCTATGGCCTTCCTGCAGGCAAAGCATTCTATATCCTTGGTGATAAAACAGTTTTTGTCATCAACGTTTACAAAATACATCTTGATATCTATTACCTCTAGTAAATAATGACCATTCCATAATGATTTATCCGGTCATAAATTAACCTACAGTACCATGTGATTAGGGTGTGGGTTGGGGGAGGGAGATAAGAGAGAGAGTCAAAATGTATTTCCCAATTTATTTATTTATTTACATATTTATTTTCTTTTTTGATGTAACACGCTTTCTTGTTCTTAATATTTAATTTGATATATTTCAATCATAAGCACAGTCTATTGATAAACAATAACTTGATGTATACTAATTTCCAATAGTGACTTATATTGTCAATTGTCCAGGACAATACATTCAGGCGGTGATTCTGGTTGGTTCGGTAAGCTGCAAGTATCGCAGCTTACAGAGCACCAGCGACGTCGCCCATTGGAGCACCCGCCCCCTCGCATGTCTCCGCAGCAGGAGATCAATTGATGGTCGCCAAATACTTTTATCTGATACTGCCAGAAAATAGCCATTTACCACCCCCAAAAACAGCTTTATGTCAAACAACCTGCGTACAGCCAGTGATGAAAAGTAGAATGATTTTATCACAGGATGGCCTTGCACATGCATACACATGTGGTACACATGCGTATTCTATTGATAATCTCCATGCAATCGAGTCTGAATAACCCCATTTGTTCTGAACTAATACACCAAGTATTCTTTGTCAGTCATTTAAAGACACACTCAAATATTTTCTTATGATTTATGTAAATTGTAATCAATTAAGTGCCTGATAAGTATTGGACTTTAATGCAGTTTCAATGCTGCTGTTCCCTTGGAGCGTTCAAACTCTGGATTTAAAGTAACAACATTATATGCAATAAAATATGTTTTTTGTGTTTAATAATATTGCACCTTTACATCCATCAGGAGAAACTAGCAAAGGGGTGTCGGGTAACCCTCTGACAGGGATTTTGGTGGTCATTAGTCTGACATCGAAATTTCGACTGTTAATTGCCAAACAGTCTGGATCCTAGCTAACAGAGGCTATTCTCCCTCGTGGGGGTCCACGACCCCATAGAGGGAGAATTAAACTTGTGGCGAGCGCATCATGGTGAGCACAATGTGGCCACATGGGGCTTCGTAGCACTCAACCCCCTGTCGGCTATTTATTTACCCCACTGAGCAATAAGAGTAGCTGTCTCTGCTGACATCAGTGCAGAATGGGTGAGTGGTAGCTGAATATGCCTGTATTAAACTTGTATGGGGGAAGAGTTTGTTTTATTTTAAAATCCCAGATGAAAGCTTTGAAGTAAACTGAAACTTTAGAAAAGGAGATTGTGATGGCTTTTTTTGTTTTTTGGAAAATGACCTGTGGGAAATTGAAGTTATATTTAGAACAAAACAAAAGTACAGTAATTTTGAGTTTGATTGACACTTGCCAGAAACACAGACGGTATAATATAGACCTTATTTATAATATATACTAGTGTCCATAATGCAGAGTTTTTGTTTATCTCTTACCTCTTAGTTTTCCTGTATATAGAAATGAGATATCCATAGGCAGAGGCACATTATCAGATATCACTTCAAAATCATCTGCAAAAACACTATTATCTCTTCTTAATATCAGTTCAAATTTCCTATTATAGAATACAGAGGATTTATATTGTTTAAAACAATTCTCATTAACAATGAACCAAAAATATCAAATGTCTGATTAACACTGATTACAAGCTGAAGTAGACAATGGCTCTAACAAGAAACAATAATCCTGGCACTCCGTATTTTGTTTGCGTAACCTAGAAAACGTAACACTATTTGATATTTTTCACATTTCACTTTACGCTATAGATTTATAACAGATTTAGTTTGGGATTCTTCACACTATTCAACCCAAACTGGTCTGTAACGTCAAAAAAAAAAAAAAAAAATCAAATATTGGATATGGGAACAAATTTAAATTTCTAGGCAACTATTATAAATCAACAACAGATCTTTAGCACTTTTATGAAAGGGTTAAATAGTCACTATATAACACAGCTGGAAGAAGCAGAGTTGTTCTATTGTAGAGGTCTTGGGGTAGAAGTTGCAGGTGCATCAAGTGATCTCATCCTCTGCACAATGCATTGTTCTTAAATGGGGGAGGGAGGAAGACTACATCATTTTGCATAGGATCCAGTCATGGGCTGTATTTACGTACATTTAGCCTTCTTTTGCATTAAATAGCTCTTCTATTCAAGCAAATCGGTAGTGCTAGGCTTCTTTGATAAGACTTTTTCCAATAAAATTTGTCTTATTCGCAAAATGAAGTGAAAAAGATGCACAAGCAGCTTCTGCTGACTACAATTATATCTGGTTTGAATATATTTCGGGCTGTATCTGCTTACGAAATGTTAAGTTACAGTGTTTGCTGGAAAACATTGTAACATTCAGTTTTTTATGCAGATACAGCAGCAGAATCTACTTGTGTATCCTATTCCCTCTGCAAGCCAAGCAATCCTCTAGTCTTAGTCAGTGCACCAAAGCTTCACCTTTAGCAGCCACCTTTCCTAGATTCCACCAGGAATTCAAATGACAAGTACTTTTGATAAAAAGTCTATCGGGCGCAGTAAATATAGATTCTTAAATTTTAAATGTAACCACAGCTATATGTTTAATAGTTATGCTGCTCCCAGAGATTAATTCAAAACAATAGCAAAAAGGAGATAAAGAGAGCGCACTGTGTTGATCTAAATATTTATTATATATAAAAATATATATCAATGCAGTAAACACTGTAAAAAACCATACATAAGAAAATTAAAAATTAAAAAACACTAAAATACAATATCCAGCATTAGTATTGGGAAATATAAGCATTTGCAATGTCCCATAATTGAATGTTAGCTCTTCATAATTGTCTTTAAATAAGACTTGCGTACCACAGCTCAGTTAGCCTTTAGATAATTAGAAATGAGTTCCGTAGGGTATAAATTACCAGTCCCGCTTGGCTTGTGAGGTCTCAGGTAGGAGATGTTATGGACGGGGGAATGCCTCAGTTGTCCGCTAACAACCGGCAGGGCTCACTTGGAAAGAGAGCCACCGTCGGGAGCAGACTGTCGGGATAAGATGTTAGGATGATGTTAACCTCTGCGAACCGCTTCAACCGGCGGGGCTCAGTGCGGCAGGAGCCATCGTCGGGAGCAGACGACCGTCCCCAGTCTCCTTATGCCCTCTGGATGTCTTGATGAGGGATTGGACAACTCACTCGCCGGCCTGATGGTAATACGCTGTTGCGATCACCGCAGGTCACTCGCAGCGGGCGGCCAAACTTGCGGAGGTGCTGGAAGCAATAGGAAAAGGGCTGGAGCTGGGTTGATGTGAGCAGATGCTGGATAAGGGCAGGCTTAACGCGTTTCTCCGTCCTCAAGATACGACGGTTTCCTCATGGTGCTTCTGAGGGGTTGTTATCCACCATTATGCCAGATGATTAATACCATCAAGTCCACCTAAATGTTTTCTAATATATTAAATACATTTTCACTTTTTTGCTATTTCATTGTGTTATGCTGGCCTCTAATTTCTGATATATATATATATATATATATATATATATATATATATATATATATATATATATATATACACACATCAATTAGGAGCTTTTTGAAACATTTACATTGTGTATTGTAGTGTGATTTTTATATATTTATTTTTATTCTCTAATATACTGTATTAATTATTGGTAAAATAAAATTCATTTTTAATTTTACAATCGTGTGGCACTCTCTTATAATATACATTTATTAGTAAGAATTGAATTGTATATAAATTCTCCCATTTACATTTCATAAGAACTGGAGTACATGGAAAGAGGCAGGATAGATCTCCTACATATCCCACCCCAAGGAATAAGTCAGCCAGATTATGTGCAACATACCTAACACATGTCCTTACACGTCCTTACACATATTTATTGCAGTCATGTCAAACAGCCCCTCTTGGCAACCAATTTGTGACATTTGAGAACTATCCATCAATTTACAACTCCTCAATTACCCTAAGTGGGACATCACTTTTTGGAGCACGAGACACTTTATTGAAGGTGGTTTTCCTTAAATATAGTTAATACCACTCCGGAGCTGGTCGCTTTGAATGTTACTAAATATATATATATATATATATATATATATATATCTTGGGCATCAGTGACCCTCTGGGTGGACCACCATGCTACACCTGCAATGTCTTTTGTTGGATCTGGTAATTTGTATATGGACTATATTTTTTTGCTATGCTGGTGTGTCCACCTAAATGTTTTCTAAGATATTAAATACAATTTCACTTTTTTGCTATTTTATTGTGTTATGCTGGCCTCTAATTTCTGCTATATATATATATATATATATATATATATATATATATATATATATATATATATATATATATAGCGGTGGTGTTTCAAAATAAATGAAGACTGGAGGCGGCACTCTCAAAAAGCAACAAACTTGTATTCAAAACATGAAGAGCATAGTGCAAAAAATCACAGCAAAGGTGGTGTCAGCATTAGCATGTCGACAGTTTCGAGGCTTGCGCCCCTTCCTCAGGACTGCTGACTGTGCAACATAACAAAGCGTAGCAACAAAACTAAAGTGCAGAATACAAGTTTGTTGCTTTTTGAGAGTGCCGCCTCCAGTCTTCATTTATTTTGAAACACCACCGCTATACTTATATTGTGGAAGGCACCTCCGTGTTGCCAGCTATTGTACCAAGTGCCGGTCGTCACCCACCGATATATATATATATACATCAATTAGGAGCTTTTTGAAACATTTACATTGTGTATTGTAGTGTGATTTTTATATATTTATTTATTTATTTTTTAAAGATTCAATTTTTATTTGAGTTTTTGTATATAGAAAAAAAAAAGGGGAGGGGGTACAGAATAAGAAAAGAGGGAGGGGGATGGGAGAGGGGAAACACTTTTACTATATATTTATTTTTATTCTCTAATATACTGTATTAATTATTGGTAAAATAAAATTCATTTTTAATTTTACAATCGTGTGGCACTCTCTTATAATATAGTAAGAATTGAATTGTATATAAATTCTACCATTTACATTTCATAAGAACTGGAGTACATGGAAAGAGGGAGGATAGATCTCCTACATATCTCACCCCAAGGAATAAGTCAGCCAGATTATGTGCAACATACCTTACACATGTCCTTACACGTCCTTACACATATTTATTGCAGTCATGTCAAACAGCCCCTCTTGGCACACCAGATCGCTTTTCTGTACAACTATGTCAATATTAGGTGTATTTTTTGCTAAAAATGCATCTTAATTGATATAGGGCAGTTGTATATGTGTGTGTGACTGAGTCTCTGAGGATGTACAGGAAGTAATACAATGTAGTAGCCGCAGCTTTTTTTACAATACAAAATTTGTTCTTCCACGTATACAGACTCCCATCCACATCGATAGCCCGTGTCTAACCCATGTTATTGCCGGGTGCGATGTGAAAGGGCGTTTTGAAAATATCCAGTACAGCAAGCCTGCATTCCTACAACCTTGTTGCCAGGTTGCTGTGCGGGACATTGCATCGCAAATTCTGGGTCGCTCCTGGGAGGGATGCGTGTCAAAATCCTTGGTGCCACCTCGGATTTGCGATGTGAGAGGGGTATCAGTCACACACAATATAGAAGTGTCATATATCAAATAAATCAACACAATCTCCTTGTACATGCTAGTCACGTTGTGTAGCACATGGTTTTGTCCATTTGGAAAAAAATGAGCTTTGCAATCAAATGTGTCATGGGGCATCCGTGGAATTGGGTGCCCCATGCAGTGGCGTAACTACCGAGGGTGCAAGGGGTGCAGCTGCTATGGGGCCCGAGGTGTTCAAAGGGCCCGCTGCTCCCCCCCTGCACCCTGTCCCTGTATCCTTTACAGTATGTACATGTATGTGTCAGTGTGCACATACAACTTATGTGTTTGTGTTTCAGTGTGCCCTTAAAAATTATGTATGTGTGCACTAGTGTGCCCTTACAATGTATGTGTGTGTGTCCCAGGTGCCTATACAATGTGTGTGTGTGTCAGTGTGCCCCAGGTCCTTATACAATGTATATGTGTGTGTGCGTGTCAGTGTGCCCCTGGTCCCTATACAATATGTGTGTGTGTGTGTGTGTGTCAGTGTGCTCCTGGTCCCTATACAACATGTGTGTGTCAGTGTGCCCTGGTGCCTGTGTACTCCTGTAGCCTGTTCAATTTAAGTGTATGTGTTGGAGGATGTAGCAGCTATTCCACACTGCAGTAAAGTATGCCCCAGTTCGACCTACTCCCTGCAGTGCTAAGATCGCAGGAATTTAGAGGGTGGGCCTAATGCAGTGAAGTGCTCGCCCCCTTCAGAAACCTGTGGCTGTGCTGTAGTCAGGTAGTGCTTCACGATTTTGCTATGGGGCCCACGAAGTTCTAGTTACGCCTCTGGCCCCATGTGTCTCTATTGGGCACCCATGGAATTATACAGCACATATGGGGGAACCCATGGAATTATACAGCACACATGCGGGCACCTCTGGACTGATACGGGACACTGGGCAGCACAAATGGACTGATATGGCACACAACACCCCTTGCAGGTAAAAAAAAACAACATTTTTTATTTTAATAAAAAATTGGGGGCAGCTCCCTTTTACTGATACGGGACACTGGGCAGCAAAGCTGGACTGATATGGGACACTGGGCAGCACAACTGGACTGATATGGGACACTGGGCAGCACAGCTGGACTGATACCGGGCAGCCCTGCAGTAAAAAAAAAAATATATTTTTTACAGAGAGCCCCTTACTTGTCCCCCACAGCAGTCCCATATAGCAGCCCCCCTTAGTAGTGCCACAGAATAGTACCCTTAGTTTATTCCACAGTAGTTCCCCCTTGGTAGTTGTTCCCTAGCAGCTCAGTAGTTCCACCTTAATAGTTGTACCTGGCCGCTCAGTAGTTCCCCCTTAATAATGGGACCCTGGCCGCTCAGTAGTTCCCCCTTTAGTTTGCTCCACCCCCCCCCTGCAGCCCCATATCAGAGTGACCTGTCAGCCCCTTGCAGCCCCCATATCAGACTTCCACCTCTGCAGCCCCCTCTGCAGACAGCACAGACACATCCATGCTGTGTGACTTTCACTTGCTGAATGAAGATGGCGCCGGAGCTGGGACTTATATAGCAATCCGGTCTTGTGAGAATCCGACGCCGGGTGATGATGTTTTGGCCTCATTTTGTACTCTGAAAGATTTGAAACATCGAACTCCTTGGATCCGACCTAGTATTAAGTAGGTTTAGGGGGTTCGGATCTCTAGGATCTGAACCCGCTCATCTCTAAAATACAACAAAAAAAAAACTGAACAAAAAGTGTGTCTGTGTGTGTGTGTATATGTGTGTGTGTGTGTGTGTGTGTTTGAAGGGGTTCTACTCTGAAATTGGCAATAACAGCATTAAGCTATGCTAGCCAAGGCTGGTGGGCAATGTCACTAAATCAGGAAAATAAACAGCGAAAACCCCTTACATTACCAATCATCCCCAGGTTGGTCAGCATTAAGCTTTATTTCCATAGGAAAAAACACCTACATACAAAATAACTATCCCCAAATGCCTGCAGTGCCCAACCCTCATTCTCTCCTCATAGCACTATTTCTGTATGTATTGCAGTTATGTTTCTGTCTCCTATATCCATGGGTGGATTCAGAGGGGGGCCCCTGGGCACATGCCCCCCTGTCATTTCAGACATAACTTTCCAATGAATCCAGCCTTGTGTCACTAGCCCCCCCGGAACCGGAGATACCAACGTTTTCCCCATATGATAATTTGGGACCCGCTAATTCCGACCCCCACCTGGTTCTGACGGCTGCCAGTTCTCCCACTGGCATTACAGAAGTTCGTGGTTGATTTCATTCGAATACAAATCGCTGGGCCTTTAATTTGATACCAGGTTGGTCTATATGGAGTTGATTGGTTCTGGAGATACAGTATTGAGGGTAAACTGATTGTTTTATTTCTGAAATGTAATTTCATGGCTGTTCATGTTCTTTGAGGGCAGATTACTCTGGAACCAAACGGACCAGTTTCACAGGACCAAGATCATTCAAAGGGCTTCAATATAACTCTTGTAGGAGTAGTAGTAGTAGTAGTACGTTTATTTATAAGGCGCCGCAAAGTGTCCGCAGCGCCGTACATAGGTCAGTTGGTTCCGAAGATATAGCCAGTTAAACAATATAGCCGGTTAAAGGGGCGGGGGAGAAGGTCGGTGGTTTTCTCTCCCCTTCCCACCCGAAAATGCAGGGACTAGGCTGGTGTGGAAGGGGCCAACCCAGGAATGATCCTGAGACCATATTCCTAGGTAAATCCCTGCATTTTCTGGTGTGAAAGGGGTATTATTTCAAATAGCCTGGACCTGCAGTGCTCTTAAAATGGCTGGTCAGCCTCCCGAGCTCTGCCCGGCTGTCAATGGCTGTCACTTCTGCCCAGCGGCGGCTGTCCCCCAGTAACCATGAGCATGTATTCCCCCTTGGCAATGAGCATGTAATCCCACATGGCAACGAGCAACGAGCATGGAACCCCTGGCAATGAGCATGGAACCCTTGGCAATGAGCATGTAGGTAAACATCACTTATGTGGCATAATTTTTAATAGGCATTATGGTGTTTGGCATGTTATGGACATTATGATGTGTGGCTTAACAAGCTCCTGGGGGTCCCACTGTGGGTCTGAGGACGCCTGCCGTCGCCAGCGGGAGGCTGCGGAGTCGGGGAGACTGTGTACAGCCGCCCGCGGATTGCGGCCTACCCGCGGCCTAGAAGCCGGGGCCTAAATTTAGCTAATCCCCCGCACCGCGGGCTCCACAGCGGGCGCGAGCCGCCGAATCGCTCAAGCAGCCCCTGCAGGCTGCCCCCCACACTGGGTTTCCTCCGGACACCCCCCAGGCTGAAAAACGAGGGGTGAGTGGCCTCTTCTACCCCTTAATCCTCTCC
Source organism: Crinia signifera (assembly GCF_055691185.1). Taxonomy (NCBI): domain Eukaryota; kingdom Metazoa; phylum Chordata; class Amphibia; order Anura; family Myobatrachidae; genus Crinia; species Crinia signifera. The sequence continues at coordinate 238,977,862 of NC_139217.1, read as the reverse complement.
CTGCAACTCCTATATAAAGCGGCGGCCATCTTGGTTGTGGCACTCGCAAGCTGCACTGGATCCACAGCTCAGAAAAGAGGCACTTAAACACTCAGTGCCCTCAACTCCCAAACAGTAAAGCCTCCACTCCTCTAACCCCTCTTCCCTGACCCCCAGCTACCTGCAGCCACTACCACTGGGGCCAATTAGTCTGACTGTTTGCCCCATCAGCCCAAACTGTATGGTACACCGGCGACCATCTTGGAGGCACACTTCATTTAAATCCACCTTCCCCTGTAATTATATTTCACCTGTGCCTCCCTCCACAACATCAGGATTCCGTGGCCCTCCGGTTCCACGGGCAAAGCTACATATACGCCGCCTGTGGGGTGGACCCGCAGCCGGGAGGACCCCCCTCCTACTGTATCTCTCCCCCTGCATCACCTCACCAGCCTGGCTGCGGGAGCCTGCGGGACAACACAGCAAGCTTTTTCCTGATGGCTCCCTACAAGCTTAGTGGATACGGCTGCCATTAACCTGCTGCATTCTACTACCCCCTCCACAAATCCTGTATCGTAATTACCTACGGGGGCAGTATCCATACTCCTGAGCAGCTGACCCCTCAATATGTGATTACCTGATGATGCCCTTAGGCCCGGAGCCTCGTTAATATTTTCTAGCAAACCGCAGTCTTTTAGCCTTCTGTCCCACCACAACCCTGTCAATCTTACAACCGATCTATCCTGACAGCTTATAACAACCCCATTTCGGCACCCACCATGCCTAAAGGCCAACGCAAACAGGGGAACTCAGATTCCGCTCAGAGTATAAGAAGATTCGCATTCTCAGCAGACAAAACACAGAAAAGCTCTACTACATCAAATCATGAGCAGTCAGACTCTGATGAATCCGACAATTCCCCTCTCACTAGAGGCGACCTTCGTTCTCTACTCCGCGAAGTTCAGGAGACAAGACGCTCTGTCCAGGCAGTCCAAGCCGAAGTACGAGAGGCAGTAAATGCTCTTAAGACTGATCTCAACGACCTTGGTGACAGGACGGAGCACTTCCTCCTTCCTTTCTCCCCGCCAGGTCCCTAGAGGAGGCCCAGCGCCTCTTGACATCCATGGGACTATCCATGCCTCCCTCAACCAATGATACCATCCCCGAAAGTCAGTCTTCCAGTGCATCTGCCCCGACCAATACCCCTAGGAAGTCCCTGAACCGGGATTGGTCACAAGTCCCCTCTTCAAGGTTATCCGCTTCTTCGGGACCTCCACCCTGAACTGTCAACCAGCGACTGAGTGCTCCGAAACTACTATGTCCGGAAGAACATGCACAATGTTAGTCGGACATGAAGGTTTATTAGATATGTTGTTTGCCCCTATGGCGCTGCCCTAATGCTAGAATGTTAACATTTACTGTGCTCCCCGTTACAGTCCTAGACTTAGCACTGGCCAGCAGCCATATTCGGTGGCTTTCGGACTACTACATTTAGCTAAGGTTTGGCTAAATATATGCTACAATTCTTGCCAGCTTCTATAAAAAGTTAATTCCCTCCACTATTTAGTCCTTCCCATAGGGAAATACCTTATACAATGGTGGAAATAGAGTTATTATACATAAACATATTATTCACCTTTACTGAATGTTCTTGTTACATATTTACTACTTAATACGTATTATTGGCTCCGGGCCAGAACTGGATTTTCCGGCCTAACAGTTTGTTATGCCCCTGGACACCCCAGGCCATGCCCCCTTAGATGGGCTATTTGCCCATGACCGGTCTCAGTCACATAGTGACTCCCCCCCAGTCTCCCCTGACCGGCAACCCAGACCAGTAGCCCCTCTGCCTGGTCTTCCACTTCCCCTAGACCCCTTACTACCCCTGGTTGTTTATGTTTGCCTTTCTCTCTTTTCCCCCTTCCCTAAACTCAGGGTCACCCTCATCATGTTTTATTGTATGGGCTTGTTTGTATATGGTGCATGTTTCTCCCCTTGCTCCCTAGGTGCAGCAGGATGTCTTAGAGGAGGATCCGAGGTGGACCACAACAACCTCAACTATGACCTTTAGAATCTATTCTCAAAACGTCAAAGGTTTGAACTGCCCCTCCAAACGTACTAAACTTTACATGTCACTCAAACGCTCCAGGAGTGATCTAGTCTTTCTACAGGAAACCCATTTCAGGAAATCCCTACACCCAGAATTAAAATCGAAAATATACCCACTTACTTTCCATGCATGTGACTCCTCCCAGAAGAAACGAGGGGTCTCGATCCTACTAGCCTCCCACCTAACATTTGTCCAAGATAATATATACGCAGATAAAGAGGGTCGCTGGCTTATTTTGACAGGGAAGCTAAATCAAACCTTATGCACCCTAGTTAATATTTATGCCCCTAATCAAAACCAAGCACATTTTTTTTTTAAAATGGACGCCTTACTATCTAAATACGCTCAAGGGGCCATAATTATGGCAGGCGATTTTAATGAAGTATTAGATAATAAGATAGACCGCTCCTCTACCCCTGACAAGACTGCACCAAAATCTATATCCCCAGCCTCAAGGACCTTACTCTCCCTCCTCAAACGTCACCTTCTATTTGATTCCTTCAGACTTATTGACCCCTCAGCAAGGGACTACACATACTACTCGTCGACGCATAAAACCTACTCTAGGATCGATATGATCCTGCTAAGTAGAGATCTCTCGCTTAAAATTACCTCAGCTGACATACACCCCAAGATATGGTCGGACCACAATCCCATTACTGCTGCGCTAGCATCGATTGCTGCACGCCCTCCCTCAACAGCTTGGAGAATAAACGATTCACTTCTACATAATCCTGTATACACAGACCAAATCAAGACCTGTTTACTTGATTATTTCCAACTTAATGACTCTCTTGACATATCACCGCAGACTCTCTGGGAGGCCCACAAGGCAGTCCTCTGAGGACACCTCATTAGCATGACTTCTAGACACAGAAAACTCACCGAAACCCACCTGGCCTCATTAACGACCAAACTACACTCCCTTGAACTGCAACATAAGCTATCCCCATCCCCGTCCCTCCTGGAGTTGTTAAACAAGGCCAAATTAGATCTTTCTACGTTTCTCTCGGAACGCACAGCCAAATCCCTACAGAAACTAAATCAGGTATTCTATGAAAAAGGGGACAAGGCCGATAAACTACTTGCCTCCAGGCTTAGAACTAAAAACTCACGTAATAATATCCTAGCAATTAAAAATGGAACAGAAGAATTATCCAATTCCCCAACACTATAAATAAGGAATTCCAAACATTCTATTCAAATTTTTACAACCTGCACAAGAACACAGCAAATATCAGTCACACTGACGGAGCCATTGACAAATTTCTTCGGAAAGCCAACCTCCCCTGCCTCTCTGAACAGGCATCCCTTCAATTAAACAAAGATATCTCCGAGGATGAGATAGCAATTGTCCTGAAGTCTCTGAAGCCGTCGAAGGCCCCAGGCCCCGACGGCTTCTCAGCATCCTACTATAAGAAATTTGCCCATATTCTATCGCCCCGCCTTAGGACCCTGTTTAACACAGTGTTACATGGCTCCAAATTCCCCTAATCCATGTTAGAAGCTAAAATAATTATCATTCACAAAGAAGGTAAAGATCCCCAAGAATGTGCAAGCTACAGACCAATCTCACTGTTAAACTTTGATATATGCCAAAATCTTAGCTACTCGTCTGAATGGCGTTCTTCCAGGTCTGATCCACTATGACCAGGTCGGTTTCATTCCTGGAAGACAGGCTAGAGATAACACGAGGCGTACAATAGATCTCATTCAAATTCTAAATCATAGACAGTCCCCCTCGCTAGTCCTAGCCCTTGACGCTGAGAAAGCGTTTGATCGCATCTCATGGCCATTCTTGTTTAAAACCCTACAAACTTTTGGTATAAAAGAATTCTTCTCAGCAATTTCAGCTCTATACTCCTCCCCAACAGCGAGAGTTTTGACCAATGGTACCCTATCAGACCCATTTCCACTAACCAACGGCACAAGACAGGGTTGCCCGTTATCCCCTCTCATGTTTGCCTTGGTCATTGAGCCTCTTGCCGCCATGATCAGAATGTCAAAAGATATTCGCGGAGTTGAAGTTGGGTCCCATGACTTCAAAATCTCGCTCTTTGCGGACGATGTCTTATTAACACTCACCCACCCCCAATCCTCCCTGTCTGCTCTATACTCTATTATAAACGAATATGGCCACCTCTCTGGCTATAAGATCAACTTCTCTAAATCCGAAGCTCTGTCTCTACATATCCCCCAAGGATTAAAAACCTCCCTCGCCTCTACATTCCAATTTAAATGGCAACCTCGTAAAATTAAATACCTAGGAGTCTTTATAACCTCACGCTACGAATTTCTATATTCTGAAAACTACCCACGTCTCTTAAATAAACTCAACAAGGATCTTGCACTCTGGAGAACCTATATTATCTCATGGCTTGGTAGGATTATTACTACAAAAATGACTATCCTCCCCCAACTTCTCTACCTATTTCAGACACTCCCAGTAAAAGTCCCAGAGAAAGTATTACGGGAAATTCAAGCATCCTTAACCAGATTTATTTGGAACGATAAACCCCCTAGATTGGCTTTCAACACTCTTAAACTTCCCAGAGCAGCAGGTGGGCGAGGGCTACCGGATGTCAAATCATACTACTTAGCAAGCCACCTAAGCCAAATAGCTGCTTCATTCGCGCCAACGGGTACACTAGCATGGTTAGACCTTGAATCCTCAGTATTGGGGATCCGCTCCCTCGCCTCCATCTGGGGCCTATCAAAAACTTTAAGACAGCCCATCAGGTGCCTGCTCCCTTCCCTTAGATTCTGCATCAATCTCTGGAACTACTCCTTCCCCAAATTTAGCCTCTCTTCCTCCCCCTCCCACATTACCCCCCTATGGGACAACCCAGAATTCCCACCGGGATGTGCACCTAACCAATTTAAAGCGTGCTATAATGTGGGTATCAAACTGGTATCAGACCTCTATGTTAAGAACTCGCTGGTATCTTTAGATGACCTTAAAACTAAATACCCCTCACTGACTCCCCTCTTCTATGAGTATTTTCAGATCCGCCACTTTGTCAACTCAATCCACCACACCAGTCCGATAACAGCTCCTACCCTATTTGAACGGGAATGTATCGTGAACCCTATGGGCAGGGGGATGATCTCCCGAATATACTCTATCTCAATAGAAGCTACAGCTCCCAAGCGGACCCGCCATGAGCTGGAGTGGGAAAGGGATCTTGGTCCCCCCCCAGACGATATGTGCTGGGGCGAGGTGAGAGAGGGAATTGCCAAAAGCTCAATTTCCACACGCATAAAAGAAACCTCCTACAAACTATATTATAGGTGGTATTATACCCCTGATAGGTTGTCCAAAATCTTTCCCTCGGCTACTCCGGTCTGTTGGTGGGGCTGCGGGAGAAGAGGAACTCTCTACCATATCTGGTGGACATGCCCCATCATAGCCACCTTTTGGTCCCAGGTCCTAGACCTGCTGAGATCTCTTTCTGGCATTGCAATTACCCTGGACCCGTGGTCCTTTTTACTAGCCCGCCCCTTTCAGAACCTAGACCCTCACTTGAATAAACTGTTCTCTCATGTGTTAGCCGCTGCAAAATCACTTGTTGCCAAAAACTGGAAATCACCCTCTCCCCCTACCCTGCAGGCACTACATAACTATATTGGTTATATAGCAAACATGGAAAAGATCAGCTATTACCTCCACGACTGCCCCCATAAATTTGCTTTAATCTGGAATCCCTGGTTACTAGCAAACCACCCTACCTCTAACCGTGTCTATCAGGCCACATGAGAGCTGTCGATAACCCTTTGGCGTCCTGCCCTCGGATCCTCCTCCTGCCTCTATGTCCCTGTTGGTATGGCTATTATAACGTATATATGTCTTCTCATTTGAAATCCCCAGTCCTATTTGTATTTTGATATTCATCACTGCTCTCGAGCTTTCTGTCACCTACGAAATTCATCATAACCTACTTATTGCTTTCTCTCATGTCTTGACCCTCCCCCCCTTCTCCTTTCCTCCTCCCCCCTCTGTATCCTTTCTAAGTACAACTGTTGTATTAAAACATTTGAGCTATCTGCGTATAGCGTTTACTGTCCTTACATGTAAAATGTTCACCTAGCTCTACTTGTTTAAATAAAGAGTTTAAAAAAAAAATGGTTTTCATATAAATTATTTGATTATCCTCTGCTGCGGAACAACACAATGGCATATTTTAAGAGCCATAGACATTCATTTATAACTGTCTCACTTGAACTAAACGTGGTCAACTGTAGATACCGCTTCATATAGGGTTAAAGTATACTTTGTGCTTAATTATCGCTCTAATAAACACATCTAAATAATATATTTTCTTTGCCTCATTAAATTCAAACAACAGGCTGGAGTTTTATCTCTCATCAGACACATAGGGTGAAATGTAATAGGATGAGAGATTCAGAAAGTGAGAGATTTGGTAAGAAATCTCCAGGTTTTTTTAAACCGGCAATCATTTACTCTGCACATCCAGTTTGATTTTGAAGTGTAATCATTTACACTTCAAAATCAAACTGGCTGTGCAGAGTAAATGATTGCCGCTTTAAAAAACACCTGGAGATTTCTTACCAAATCTCTCACTTTCTGAATATCTCACCCTATTACATTTCACCCATAGGGTGAGGTTTAATATGATGAGAGATTCAGAAAGTGAGAGATTTGGTGAGAAATCTCCAGGTTTTTTTAAAGCGGCAAGTGTAAATGATTCCCGCTTTAAAAAAACTGGAGATTTCTTCCCAAATCTATCACTTTCTGAATCTCTCATCCTATTAAATATCACCCAGTGTTTCTTCACAATAAACTCTGCGGTAGCCACTGCTTGATATATTTGTTATTCATACCTTGTGGAAAACTGGGGCGAGATTTATTGTGTTGACCGTTTTTCCGAAAATGCGATTTTTGCTCAAATCGCCCTGTATCGCCGTTTTTTAAAATCGCATTTCTTCTTAGAAATCACATATTTAATGAGGAGTGTATTCCGGCATGAAAAGTGCGAGAAAGTGCGATGTAGGGCGATTTTCGGGATGAAAAGTGCGATTTTTTAGTCATGAAAAGGTGCGATTTTGTTAAAATGTGCGATTTTGTGATGAAAAAAAAAATTGGCGTGAGGTCCCCCCTCCTGTACATAACCAGCCCCGGGCTCATTGAGCCGGACCTGGTTCCAAAAATACGGGGGACAAAAAGCGTAGGGGTCCCCCGTATTTCTGAAACCAGCACCGGACTCTTGGACCGGTCCTGGATCCAAAAATACGGGGGACAAAAAATCTGGGGGTCCCCCTGTGATGATCCCGGGGTCATGCAGCAGCGCAGCGCGACTTATGCCTCACGCAGAGCCCCGGGGTCACTCCGAGTTCCAAAGATCGCACAGGAATACACAATAGCAAAGGTACAAAAGTATTACCTTTATTTTACACACGGGTTATACATGTAAAATCAGCAATTACAGTCTATATACATTATATACAGAAAGGCCATCAGTATTAGTCACGTTATCAGAACCTTACCACGACACCACTCAGGTTAGCTTCAGCTGGACAGGACCCGCAAGTCCACAACTTCCAGCGCTGACGCTCAGTCACTTCTCTCTCCTCTCTCCCTGCAAACACCCACTTACATCCCAAAGGCACCCCTCTCCCCCTCCCTCAGGAATTCTTAACCCTTCCTATGCTGGGTGCAGTTGCATAAATGTAACAGGGTCTCCTATTACCTGTTCAGGGGCTGATTAACTCGCTCCCTTCATCTGGCTTTGTAGCTTGTGTATGTGAGGGATTTCACACCTTCATGTAAACAGATCTCTTCTCTGGAGACTGACCCTGGTGTTATCCATCCTTTAGCTTCTTGTTATTTGGGGGGGAAGTGGATGTCTCTGCCACTACCTGTTGTCTCTGTTACTAAACAGCCTATAAAGAGGCCCTTTGATCCCTGAACCAAAAACTATACACAAACTGACCAGGTTCTAATCTAAGCATTTGGTCACCATTTGTCTCCACATATACAGTTACATTATTTAAGTAATACGCCTTTGGGAAGACTGCCATAATTAACATCAGAGTCAGAAATCCCTTATTCATGATACCATCGCAGTTTACTAAGAACATTACCTGGAGGCAGTGACGTAACCACGGGCAACGCTGATCCTCCCTCCCAGTTTCTCCTGTGCCCAGAAACTATCTTCTTGCCTTCATATGCATATGTAACAGTATGGGATACAGTATATAAAGCTTTGGGAACATATTACAGTCATTTACATAACATGAGGGAATATTTCCCTCCAGTAGCACACATACTCAGCCTAATGGAATAACCTGTTTGGATTATTCAGTATAACATCCTATTATTGTCCGACATACCGCCCTGTGATGTCCCCTGTATACAGCAGTCTGGGGAACACAGCTCAGATATAAATACAGTCAGTGATAATATCTGGTTATCGCCGGCATTTTGCAATTCTCTTTGCTGAAGCGCAGAAAGAGGCGGGAGAACAACATATGACGGAAAGGGGCGTGGCCTGGTTTCGTCACACAGCACCCCTGTTGTTTACCGCCGCTGCGATTCACGGCTACACAATGTCCCTGCGTATTGCTTATCCCTGGCCCTCCTGGGCTCAGCCATTCACAGTTTGGCGCACAACCTCCAGTGCTCCTGGTACAGGGTTTTCCACTGTCAGGTGGGAATGTTTCCTCCTTGCCTTCCCTTTTGGTTGTTCCTCCTCCCCCCGCCTCTGGCGCAACTGGGAGGGGCCCGATGTGCGCATGCAGACCAGCATCAGGGAACCTGGCCGCTCTTAACAACAGTGCTGATGTTGGCTGCAGAGGAGCGGCGGGTACCGACAATGTCCCTCCCTCAAACGCCTTCACATCCACCCCACTTGGGTCTAAAACCTCCCCCAGCCCCTGAAGCTGCTGGGCCTCCCCTGGGCAACCTTCCATCCATGTCTGTTCATCCACCTTGCAGGGCCTCAGCACACTCTGCCCCCACCTCAGCAGTAGGCAGTGGCCCAGGGAATTCTCCTTCACACCATGGCTGCAGAAGAGCAGGGGGTATCCGCAATCCTTCCCCGGCTCTTCCCTCAAAAGCCCCCACAAACACCTCCCCCAGTTCTAGATGGTCCTCTGGACCCTTACGTGATGATTTAAGGGCCTTGCTGGTGGGATCCTTTTCCCCCACCTCCCAGGGCCTGAGCACACCCAGCCTCCACCTGCCCTCAGCAGCAGGCAGCGGTCCTGGGGATTCTCCTTCACACAATGGCTGCAGAGAAGCAGGGGGTATCCGCAAGTCTCCCCCTGATTTACCCACAATCCCCCCCCCTTGGGTCGAACACCTCCCCCAGCCCTTTGAACAATAACTGCTGGGCCTCCCCTGGGCAAACTTCCATCTTCCCCAGGGTGCACTGCTTCCCCAGCCTGGCTATGAGAAGGACTGGTGGGGTGGCATTGTACGGCAGCACTGCTGGCATCTCCCTTACAGCCCCAGGTGCAAACTCACATTCTCTTGCTCGTGCCATGCTGGGTGGTGAGGTGTCTTTCTCTGAGGCGAAGGGGGGTGATGAGCTATGCCTCTGACCATCCCCTCCATGTTTGCTTGCGTGGCTGCCTGTTTGCTGCAGCGGCTCCCCGGGCACATAATTACAGTCAGTCACTCTTGCAGGGGACTCATAGAAGCGCTGCACCCCAGCCTCTACTCCCTGCTCTGGCACCCCAGTCACATACCTGCCCTTTGACTCCAGATCCTCCTGGCTCTGATGGCTAAGTGGGAACTGTCCTGGATAATCCTCCTGGGGTGGTAGAGTGGCAGAGCGCACCCCAGACACACTTCCTTCCATCTCCCCCTTCTGAATATGCTGGGGCTCCTGGGGCAAGATGCCCTCATTCGCTGGGCCGCTGGTGGTCATGTAGGGGAGAAGTACTGCCCCCTCTGCTGGGGCACAATCATTGTAGACCCCCTGGCCGCTAGTTTCAAAGTCTCCATCTCCCACATCTGCAAAAGGGAAGATGTACTGCCATTCTTCCTGGGGTGCCATTTTTGGGTGCACCCCCATCCTTTGGCTAGCTGCTTGGAGCAGTGGCTGACCACTGCTTTGTACCTCCTGTGGCGAGGACTCAGCCATCACAGTCCCAGCCTCCGAGATCTGCTCTGCTCTGGGGCTATTCTCTGGGGCAGCCCCTGCACTGCATACTGGCACTGCTCCATCTATCACGGGCTCCGTGTGCACCAGTCCATCATCACCATGTGGGGCCACAGTGCCCCGCTCAGCCACACTACTTGGCACAATGCAAGGGGAATAAATATCCTCTTCCCGATATCCATCTGCCACAATCACAGTCCATGATGTTAGGGCTCCTTTAGAGTCCGGGGTCCCTGGTGCGATATCACAGGGACACTCCACAGCTAGTTCCTCATTTCCCAACTCACTGAATGGGAACAGTTCTGTGATTTCTCCCTGTGTCAGTGGGGGATCTAGTTCTGTGGCTCTCTGAGGATGCATAAGCTGCAGCAGCCGACGTTCCTCTGCCTCCCCCCGCTGACACTGGTCCAGCCACTCTGGGGAATTCAGCTGCCCCTGTGCCCGGGCGACCCTCTCTGCATTATCATAACAGTGCAGGAGACACTGCAACTGCTCCTGGACACTTCTTAGTTCTCCTGGACACAGGACACAGTTCCTATACACGCTGAATGCATGTAGCGGGTCCTCTTGTTGCTCGTACACCCATCGGATAAGCGTGCAGTGTGAGCGGCCTTCAGGGGGTGTGCTGCATCGTAGCCTCCATTCGTCAGTTAGGTCCTCCAGACTCATTCTTGCTAATGGAGCTCCAGATTCTGCAGGCCACAGTTCCTCTGCCTCCCCCCCTGGGATCTCGGTAGTGGACCCCTCGGTCATCCACCCCGGTGGCACCATCAACTCCTCCTCCCTTTGAGTTCTCTTCGCGGGCTCCTTCCCAGGAACCACTTTACCCGGTGCTGGCACGCTGGCCTCAGCGATCCGGCTTCTATGCATTAGCTGATGCGTGGCGTTACTTACTTCTGTGACAAAAGCCTTCCACGCCACCGTATGCAGCAGGTTTCCTGCAGCAGCCTCAGATACATACTGCTCAAATTCATCGGTCAGGTAAGCTGCTTTCTCCTCTGTAGTAGCTCCTGTCCATACATTAATCCACCGATATGCTGCTTCCCAATCCTCCCAGAGGGGCTGCATCAGCGTGGATGGGCTTCTCCAGTCCCATTCCTCAGCCAGACGACTCCATGACGATTCCTCATCTATGAGTCTCACTGCTCTGGGTGACTGTGGGCACCTCTTGCCTCTCTTTGGACGTCTCTGTCCTTTTCCTGGAGCCATTCTCCACACGGGCTGCACTCGTAGAGCTTGGTCAGCGTCACTTGCTGGACCCCCTTACGTCAGCTTCCGCTTCTGGGCCACGGCACACTCCGCCGTTCCCTCGCTTGCAGGGATTGTCCCCTGGACAAGCCGGCACTTAAGCGGAATTTTTCCCTCGCTTAATGCCCTCGCAAAGTATACTTTTTCTTCTCACCGGCATCCTTGTTAGGAACAATGGTTACCAGGTCCCTCAAACATGAGCTAATACTGGCCAATTACTGGCTATTGTGTTTCCAGAGCCTGGTCGCATCAAGATACGAGCCCCTAGCTCTCCCTCCTTTGGGTGTGCGATCCCCACCGCTTGCCACCAATTGTGAAGATCCCGGGGTCATGCAGCAGCGCAGCGCGACTTATGCCTCACGCAGAGCCCCAGGGTCACTCCGAGTTCCAGAGATCGCACAGGAATACACAATAGCAAAGGTACAAAAGTATTACCTTTATTTTACACACGGGTTATACATGTAAAATCAGCAATTACAGTCTATATACATTATATACAGAAAGGCCATCAGTATTAGTCACGTTATCAGAACCTTACCACGACACCACTCAGGTTAGCTTCAGCTGGACAGGACCCGCAAGTCCACAACTTCCAGCGCTGACGCTCAGTCACTTCTCTCTCCTCTCTCCCTGCAAACACCCACTTACATCCCAAAGGCACCCCTCTCCCCCTCCCTCAGGAATTCTTAACCCTTCCTATGCTGGGTGCAGTTGCATAAATGTAACAGGGTCTCCTATTACCTGTTCAGGGGCTGATTAACTCGCTCCCTTCATCTGGCTTTGAAGCTTGTGTATGTGAGGGATTTCACACCTTCATGTAAACAGATCTCTTCTCTGGAGACTGACCCTGGTGTTATCCATCCTTTAGCTTCTTGTTATTTGGGGGGAAAGTGGATGTCTCTGCCACTACCTGTTGTCTCTGTTACTAAACAGCCTATAAAGAGGCCCTTTGATCCCTGAACCAAAAACTATACACAAACTGACCAGGTTCTAATCTAAGCATTTGGTCACCATTTGTCTCCACATATACAGTTACATTATTTAAGTAATACGCCTTTGGGAAGACTGCCATAATTAACATCAGAGTCAGAAATCCCTTATTCATGATACCATCGCTGATACCAACGCTGATCCTCCCTCCCAGTTTCTCCTGTGCCCAGAAACTATCTTCTTGCCTTCATATGCATATGTAACAGTATGGGATACAGTATATAAAGCTTTGGGAACATATTACAGTCATTTACATAACATGAGGGAATATTTCCCTCCAGTAGCACACATACTCAGCCTAATGGAATAACCTGTTTGGATTATTCAGTATAACATCCTATTATTGTCCGACATACCGCCCTGTGATGTCCCCTGTATACAGCAGTCTGGGGAACACAGCTCAGATATAAATACAGTCAGTGATAATATCCGGTTATCGCCGGCATTTTGCAATTCTCTTTGCTGAAGCGCAGAAAGAGGCGGGAGAACAACATATGACGGAAAGGGGCGTGGCCTGGTTTCGTCACACCCCCTGTATTTTGAAACCAGCACCGGGCTCCAACAGCCCGCAGTGTCATGCCACAGCCGGGGGACACTTTTTACACAAGGTCCCCCGGCCGTACCATGAGCACCGTGGCTGGTCAGCCTTGGACGGGGTACCTGGAGGAGTGGGGACCCCCCCAATAAAGGGGTCCCCCCCCCAGGCTTCACCCGTCCAGGGCTGAAGCCGGGGCTGTCACCAGCATCCCTGGCCATTGGACGCCTGCCTGATAGGGTTAATATCACATTCCTAACATTGCTTAATACAGGAGAAATACAAGTGCCAGCAGACCTCCCCCGCAAGCTGGGACTTGGAGAACCACAAGTCCCAGCATGTGGGGCATTAATGGGCCCGCTGGGACTTGTAGTCCACCTGTAAAAAGAATGTTAAAATAAAGCACACACACAGAAAAGTAAAACTTTATTACATACACACATCCACACACCTCACTTTTACACCGCTATACATACCGATCCAGGATCCAGCGCTGGTCTCCCTTCTGCTGCAGAGCCTGTCAGCCCGCACTATCAGCGGGGACAACCGGCTGTCTCCGATGCAGCTAACAGCTTCTGTCGCGCTGTCCCAGGCTGAGAGCGTCTCCGGCTTATGTGTCTCCATGGAGACGCATAGCTCAGCCAATCAGGGCTGAGCTATGCGTCTCCATGGAGACGCATCGCCCAGTCACGCTCTCAGCCTGTGTCGCGCTGGGACAGCGCGACAGAAGCTGTTAGCTGCATCGGAGACAGCCGGTTCAGCCCGCTGATAGTGCGGGCTGACCGGCTCTGCTGCAGAGAGACCAGCGCTGGATCCTGGATCGGTATGTATAGCGGTGTAAAAGTGAGGTGTGTGGATGTGTGTATGTAATAAAGTTTTATTAATAACTGCATCCTTCACTTTTGTTGCCAATGTGGGCCTGTGTACTTTAAACACCAGGGCCTATTTTTAATCCCATTCCTGCCCTCTCTCTGCTCTCCTCTCTCTCGCCACTCTCTTAGCATGTACACTGGCACCACTAATCCCCCCCTTGCCCTCCCAAACCCTCTCCTATCATGGTGCCCCCCTGTCATTTTCTCCTGGATCTGCCCCTGCCTATATCCCACCAGCGACTTTGGTCCATTGTGTCTGCCCACATGTTGGGTACATATTAACAGCCCCAGACTTTCAGCATGGGCTGGTAATTCCTGGAGGGAGGGACCCCTTCTTTGGGGGGGTACCCACTTCCCCAGGACCCCTGCCCATGCTGACCAGCCAGGGGGATAATGCTTTGGCTGCGGGACCTTATATAATAAGTGTCCCCCGGCTGTGGCATTACCCTGCTGGCTGGTTGGGTCTGGTGCTGGTTCTTGAAATGCGGGGGACCCCTAGTCATTTTGTCCCCCGTATTTTGGGAACCAGCGCCGGACCTTGAGCCTGGTGCTGGTTTCACCCCTATTTGTCGGGGACCGTGACTTTATGTCACCAGCACCGGCTCAATGAGCCCGGGGCTGGTTATGCTCTGGCGGGGGACCCCGCGCAGCTGTTTTATTTTTAAATTGCGATTTCCTGCAAATCGCACATTTTCAGGACTAAAGAAATCGCATCAAATCGCACCTAGTCGCACTATTTGGGCCGTTTTTTGCATCTCATCAAATATGCGAAAAACGGCCCAATCTTGCGATTTTCAAAAGTGCAATTAGGTGTGGTAAAAATCATGCGGTTTTTACCGCTACACATAGAATGTCACCCCTTGTTTTTACTAGCCATAGTGTGTCACTTCTAATTTTTCCCTACTTCACATTGAATTAATCTTTTTGTGAAATAACCATTCTTTGTATGAATGTATAAAACTGTTGCTTAATCGCTGAATAGTGCTCTGGTTTGTGATGCTTGTGGCAGTACATAAGTAAAAGATGATAATAAGCTTCAAGTAATGTCCAGTAATGGGGGGGGTCAGTAATTTTTGCTAATAATTGCATTTAAGGTGGTGGTTGATTAGAAGACTAGTGTTCATTCTAGCACCCTTTACCTTTCAAAACCTGTGCAGTTCCTCTTTCCTGTCTGGGGTGTCACTTTCTGCTGTGGTAAAATGACAGTTAGGGGCTGACTGGCTGGTGCATTATCACATTCCACTTTACCAGGTATATAACATCTGCCCCATTGTTCTTAGAACTGCACAAATTTGGGGTTTACAATTACAATTGCACGCATTTTATAGAGCTGCTCCCCCTAGTATATCATGTGTTACCTTTTATATGCAAATAGCTCTATGTGTATTATTCTTTCCTCTTCATTTTGAGCTCTTTTTGATCTCTGTTGATGTTGAAGAAGTGTATCTCTATCATATGATAGAGTCTCATAATACTTCAGGAATGGTCTGGTTTTGTCACAATGGCCTCCTAAAAATAATAATAATAATAATAATAATAATAATAATAATAATAATAATAACAAAAAGTAGTACATGCTTCAAAATATACTGTATGCAATGTTACATGCTTCGCAATTTAAATTTGCCGAGTTCTCAGGCCAAAAAAAATGTCTGATCGCAGCCAATCCTATTTGTACAGTGGGTCAACCATAATCGGACAGCTTAGTAAATTTCCCCCATATTTTCTTACTACTCCTGTTGGTTAAGATCACCTCTCGGAGGTTATTCTGGTTCGTGCGGCTGGGCCGTAAGCGTACGTTCCAGGTTTTTTTTTGATCTGCGCATGCGTACCTTCCGCAATGCGCAGGCGCGACGACTCCACAACGCTCACGGACGGGTCTTTCCGTGCGAAAAAACCTGTCCACAAGAGTACGGTCATTGTGAGCGGCATAGGGGCATGTTGAGGGGAGCGGCCAAAATAATGAGGGAAACTGGGTGTAAACATGGGCGTACACGGGGGTGTGCACAAAAAATGTACGCTGCTACTACCGCTCGATCGGCGTAAGCACCGTTCATTTCAGACACAAAACAGGCGGACGCCAACCGCCACCTTAGACCACCCCTACAGATACCGCATGAGAGCGGACGCCTGGGTCTGCTAATTAACGCTGATTACTACTCAAACACATGCACCTGAATGTTATAAGCAATGCTGCAGTCTATTAAGTCCAAACCATTATTTCACTACCTGCAAGCCACACACAGCACTCAAACACATTGGAAGCATATCTTTCTACACTTCTCTACATGTAAAGGTTGGTTTTATTTAAGGTAAGAATCTTTTTAAGACCAGCTTATATATGCTAAGGTAGGTATTTCTAAAACATTTGTACACAATCACTACGTGTTTTCCTATACTTTACACAGCAGCACACTCAATCTACACACGTCGACATATGTTAACGTTTTCACTCTAAAACAAACATATGTTTTGTATTTATGATACAAATACATAAACCACATCTAACACCTACAAAGGATGTTTCTGCAATGTTTTCAGCCCATGGCCACTATTTTGCACACAATCTTTGTATAGCACCCAAAATACATTACTGTACCACTTTCTGCTCTGCTATGAATTAAATTTTTACTACACTCTGGATGTAAAATGTCACCAATCACATTATTGCAATCACATCTCTTTAACAAAGGATTCCTACATCTGCTTATGACACTGAGAAATCATTTTTATGAAAATGTGTTAACATGTTTGTTCACAAGCAATTTCATCATGTTTGGTCGACTCACACATCTTTAACATACCTGTACCAATACATTACTGTTTTTTTAGGGAGGACACATATGCATTCCCAGGGGCGTAACTAGATATTCACAGGCCCCATAGCAAAAGTTTGTAAGGGCCCCTATATAACAAATATTGATGATAAATGTATATAGAAAATATAACTTATACAATAAAGATGGGCCCCCTTCAGCTCTGGGCCCCATAGCAGCTGCACCCCTTGCACCTATGGTAGTTACGCCTTTGTGCATTCCTACACAAATGTACATTTTGATCCCTGTTAGCCTACCTCACCCACTCCATGACGAGAGCATTGTTCTGGACCTGCTTTTACCTACTAATATTGGAGTTCACTCACCTGCACAGAAACTGCTTTCTCACCTATTAAGTTGCTCTGCACATGTGCTGACACAAACTAATTAGCTGGGAAAAGTTGGATATGAACATGTGAATGGCCATGGAGAGGGTTACACATAGGAAACTTCTACAACACTTCAATAAATGCACAAAAATACCCTGGTCAGTAAGTACACATAAATGTATTATTTGTTTCACACAAGAAATTACACATACAACAATTGTGTTTTAATTCTTAAAATAAATTTATTTGCTGTTCAGCATCACAGCTTAGTTCACAATTTAATTTCAGAAAGAAAAAATAAATATAACATATTGTCAAAAATAACAATCAACAACAACAACACAACAGGTTGCATATCTCCAAACATGTGTTACCCTGCAAATGCAATGGTGAGAGAAATGTGGACACCAGAATACGACCTGCAACAACCAGGGAGAATACTAAGCATGATACACACCACCAAAAATAAAACCTGCATTTCTAGAGGTCAAAATAAGGACTTTAATGCCCATTAAAGATAGATTGGATAGATGGCCAACTCAGGAAGTGGATGTCCAGTGCAATTTAAAAATTTGGGGTCCAAACACAAAGGAAGTGAACCAGGTGTCATTCTTTTGGCCCTTTTTTTCCCCTTTTTGGATGGGGCCTTGGGGACAGGGGCCTTTGGCACTGAAGGCTGGCGCCCTCTTCCCCTAGTGGACACAGGAGGGTCAGCAGAGGTGGAAGATTGGGGAGCAGCTTGGGGTGGCCCAGCAGATGGGGGATTGTCCCTTAGGGACCTGGTGGTGGTCAGCAGCTCCGCCAGAATGTCATTCTGGCGGCTGAGTTGTTGGGCAATGCTTTGCATGCCAGCCGCCAGAATGTCATTCTGGCGTTGCATGGCCTCAAACTGCTGGGTGTTGCTCTCCTTCCAATCCCCCATGAATTGCACAAACTGCTGCTGACGGCCTGCAGCCTCCAACCCTTGCTGCCGGATCTTGTCCAGCATCTCGATCCACCTGGCATCAGATGTGGCCTGTGGTGGAAGGTGGTGTGTTGGTGGAGGCTGGACCACTTGCTCCACCTGTGGCTCTGAAGAGGAAGATGCTGCCGGTTGATCAGCTGGTCCTGCTTCTTCTAGGATAATAATTTTAAACAATGTCACCATCACATACACAAAAAAATCTCTCTACCCAAATACAATGCATTACTGTGACTTACCATCAAAAGCAGCAGCAAAAACCTCCATCGAGAGCTCACTATCCATATTGGATATCCCCCTGACCTCGGCAACATCAATTACATCCATTGCCTCCTCCTCCCGGGGGGTATATTCCAAGTTCTCTGGGATAGGCCCCCTCCCGGTGGACATGCTGTGGTTGTACCGGTCAGTCATCTTCCTCTTCAGTGTAGTTTTAAAGTCTGACCACCTACAAGTTAAAACATACAAATATCACCATGAGATATGTTCACCACTGTGCTAGTGAACATCATGACTATGTTACATTTCCTAGTGTGTGTGACCTTATGTTTTTGGTGCTTATGTTTCCCACACACACATTAATGTCTCCATTATGAGGCATTTCAGTGTCTCATCTAATTCATTAGCCCACTAAATGCACATACATATATCACTATGCAGAAATGACATAATCCTTGGACAAATTATGCACCTCCACCTGTAGTGAAACTACACATCCCACCATAGCTTGACAGTGTTTTTTTTTTTTTATTTATTCTTTATTGAAAGTTTCTGACAATTACATACATTCACCTCGACACAACAATACATTACAGTACAATATAACAAATTCATCTTGACAGTGTTGATAATATGGAGTTATTTAACTATGGGAAGACATGCTGGGATGTGTAGATTCACACCAGCTACATGTGCACAGTTTTCACATCCTTGTTTCAGTAGCATCATCTGGAACTTAATACTACAACTCTTTAACAACTACACACTTTCTGTTGTCCCATCACATACTTCACATGAGCAGAAGTGTGCCCATGACCTCACATCACACCAATGGTGCATGTTTCATATATAAATGTGGGTTATTAGACATCGTTGTGTTCACATGTGACATTGAAGTGTAGCAATATCTACAAACACACCTTCCTATTACTATCAAAACATACATGTAACATATGTACACACATATGACATTATCAGGTGGAGCAACACACTTGCCTTTTCTTCACTGATGCCCAGGGCCGGATTAACAATGGGCCTGATGGAGCTACAGCTCCAGGCCCACTCTCCAAATAGAACCATCTTGTAGCTGAGGGCCAGGGCTTTCCAACGAGCCCAGCCCTGCGTCGCTAGCCCCCGGGAACCGGAGATACCGCCAGGCAAACCTGGAACGTTTTCCCCATAGGATAACATGGGACCCGCTAATTCTGACCTCCACCCGGTTCCAACGGCTGCCAGTTCCCCCTCCGGCATCACAGAAGCTCGAGGTTGATCTTAGTAGAGCTCAAATCGCTGGGCCTTCAATCTGATACCAGGTCCATATGGGTTCATTGGTTCTAGAGATATTGCGGGTAAACCAATTATTTTCAGTTCTGAAATGTCATTTCATGGCTGTTCATGTTGTTTGAGGACAGATTTCTCTGGAACCAAACGGCCTAGTTTCACGGGCCCAAAATAATTCGAAGCCTACATGTAAATGGGTCAGTTGGTTCCAAAGATATATCTGTTTTTTTTAAAGGGGGTGGTTTTCTCTCCCCCTCACACCAGAAAATGCAGGGACTAGGCTGGTGTAAAAGGGACCAGTCCGGGAATGTCCCTGCATGATCCTGGGACCATATTCCCGGGTAAGTCCCTGCATTTTCTGGTGTGAAAGGGGTATTATTTCAAATAGCAGTGCTCTGAATACAGCCGGGCAGCCCCCTGCTCTCTGCCCGGCTGTCAATGGCTGTCATTTCTGCCTGGAGTCGGCTGACCCCCAGTTACCACGAGCATGTATTCCCCCTTGGAAATGAGCATGTAATCCCACATGGCAACGAGCATGGAACCCCTGGCAATGAACATGGAACCCCTCGCAATGAACATGTAGGTAAGAAACACTTATGTAGCATAAATTTTTATAGGCATTATGGTGTTTGGCATAATACGTAATGGAGATTATGGTGTCTTTCTTAACATGTAATGGGCATTATGGTGTAAATTTTTAATGCGCGCCAATGTCCCTATTTATGAAGCATATTGTGCATTATTGCTCAATCTGTTTGGTATAGTGCAGGCATGTCCAAACTATGGCCCTCCAGCTGTTGTGAAACTACAAGTCCCATCATGCATTGTCACAGTTTTGCTATTAGGGAATGCTAAAACTATGTCAAGGCATGCTGGGATGTGTAGTTTCACAACAGCTGGAGGGCCACTGTTTGGATATGCCTGGTGTAGTGTGTATTTTGGCTCAATCCATGTGGCACAATGTGAATTTTGCCTTAATCTGTGTGGCATAACGTGAATTTTGGCTCACTCTGTGTGAATTTTGGAAGCCCGGGAGGAGGCAGCCCGGGAGGAGGAAGAGGAGGAGGAGGCCACCCAGGAGGAGGAGGCCACCCAGGAGGAGGAAGAGGAGGCCGCCCAGGAGGAGGAAGAGGAGGAGGAGGCCTCCCAGGAGGAGGAAGAGGAGGCCGCCCAGGAGGAGGAAGAGGAGGCCGCCCAGGAGGAGGAAAAGGAGGAGGAGGCCGCCCAGGAGGAGTAAGAGGAGGAGGAGGAGACATTGGGGCCTGCTGGTGCCCACCCCATATCAACGTCCCCTTCCACCAGCCACTCCCCTACCCCCACCCACACCCCTACCCCCACCCACACCCCACCCCATTTCCAACCCCCCTACAACTCCCCACCACCCACCCCCAACCCTTTCCAATCCCCACTCCAACCCACTACCTCTATCCCAACTCCAATCCCATCCCCCTTGCTCCTGACCCCCCCAACCACCAACACAGGACACCCAACCAGCGGCGAGCAGGATGTCTCCACTAGCCGTAAGTAAATAATGTGGCTAATATTTACCCACACATTTCTACACATAAACAATCACAACAACCACATATGTGTATCCAACATCATCATTAGTTGCAACATATCACTGCAGGTCGACCCTGAGGTGTGGCCTGTCCTTCTCCAGGAACAAGGGTCCCCTTGGTGGATTTTTTGAGTGTGGCCATGCCTCACCCCTTGAATAATTGACATAACAGTACATCCAATGACATATCCTACATTAGTGGTGTTGAAGTTATGTGGGTCCAGGTGTTGTGTAACTAGACTTCCCAGCATGATGTGCAACATTAATTTATAGATTGGTATGATAATAGTGTGTGAGGCCATGCAGATGCATGCTTTACAAACATAGCTGTAGGCCTATAATTTGTACAACAATGTCCTACATTTTAAATAGTAAGGAGTGCTTAAGCCGCAACAATGTCATTACCCTTAAATAGCACAGCCTAATTGTGAGGTTAGAGGTGAGTCCCCCAACACAAACCTACCAATTGGGATACAGCATACATTCATCCAAGAAGGAGGAATTTATTTAATGTTATGTAATATGTACAGTATGTGTGTGTGCACATATTAGATTTTAGTACTGTGATTACAGCAGACCCATCTTCAATGTAGTTGAAAAATGTATGTGGCCTTCACACTTAACTCACAACTTGGTATTATGTTAAAATACAACAAACATTTGTGTATATTATATATTATTATTTTTTCCCCCTTCACTACAGACACTTAACAGCACCAGGAGGAGGTGGCACGGATCATGAGGGAGATATTCCTGACCCTCCTGTATTTAAATATACTTTATGCCCAACTTGAGGCCCACATTTAATTTTTTTTTTAAGTTTTAACGTTTGTAAAAAAAAAAAAAAAACAATTTCTGTACAGTTAGAAGTTGCCTGTGTTGTTAATCCAAAATATGTTTGAGGGTTTGTAAGGGCAGGTACATACAGATGTGTAATGTCAGTTATATTTGTATTTTGAGGTGAGGGGTAACGATCGATGTGTGAATGTGTGTGTTTTTGAGTAAAAAAACACATAGTGAAAATGCATGAATGTTTAATGTTGTTAGATGAAATCATCACACATAACATCAGGGTAGGTATACATATAAAAAATCGGAACAAACTAATTATGGACATAATTCAGTACATTGTACAATATCTCCAGAATTTGCGCTATGCTAGGTCGGTCGCTTGATAACACTTGATCCCCTACTAGAGAGATCAAAAAACCAATGTCCAAACCACAAGTGTTATATAGCGCCCTATAAACTTATCAGGATATTTCCTGTCTTTCCTTTATAATACCAGATAAACCATAAACAATTTCAAAGTAGAAAACATTTATTTAAAACATTTAAAACAGAAACCTCATAACATCTTATGGAAGGTTTTTCTAATGCAGATGAATTCTTTGGTTTATGGATCACAATGATAGTCAATGGTTATCCAACGCGTTTCGTCTCTTTATGAGACTTCATCAGGGGTGAAAAAAGTATTGTAGTGGATCTTCTTATATCTTTATTCAACAATATTGTAAATTTGCAGTGGTGTACGGTCCGGTTATAGAATAAAACAGTTAACTTGTTTAGTCCTTTAATAATAATAAATTTGTTTGTTGATTAGTAGTATAAGTTCAAGCTTTTGGCTGTAGTGAATATAAACCCGAATATCTTTAATTAGAACAATATCTTAGGGCAATGGGCGGTGCCCGTAATGGGAATTGTAGAACTTCTTTTGGATAAATTCGGGTATTTGAGTACCATTAAATGAGATGAATAGTTCTAACCTCATAAAAGGTTTTTTTTTAAATATATAATCAATAGGAGTGTAGTCCCCTTATAATATAATCCGGGATAAACATTAAATGAGATGAATTGTTCTAACCTCATAAAAGGTTTTTTTTAAAATATATATTCAATAGGAGTGTAGTCCCCTTATAATATAATCCGGGATATACTCCAAATTCCAAAATGCGATCTCTTTGAAGAACACAGGGGTATGGAAGTGGTCTATATAGAAATAAGACCTTTCTGGCTCCTAGAGGTGTGTGCTCTCCTGTGTCCAAACACCAAGACTGTTCTGATCATGAGAAAATGTACAGTATTACTTACCCTTTTTTATTTTCTGTCATGTTACTAAACAAACTATGCCGCATCAGAGGTATAACCTATTCATTTTCCCCAAAATGAGAAACTATTGTTGGCCCATAACTTCAACTGGAAAGAAGAAACGCTGATGTGATATTTAGGCACATTCATTACTAACAACTATTGTTTACAAAATAAGGAGCATGTCCTAGCTTATTATTAAAAATTGGTTCTATAATACTTCGTTTGTAATCCATCAATGTCCCTTCAGTATATTGGGAAAAGAACTACCGCTAGAAAATATACCAGATTTAACTGGAAAAGGGCCTAGGAGCAGTTAAAATAAACCATATATATTTGTCAATGATATGTCATTTTCTCCTACTGCAAATGAATAGATATCCCATTTTATACAATAATGTATATAGTATGTAGTATACAGTAGTTGCTTACCCTCCTGCATCCTGCAGGAGACTTCCATTTCAGTCAAACATCTCCTGCTGTCCTGCATTGTTCTAATGTCCAGGATTCTTCAGATCCTGCCAGGGGTGCCACCAAGGAGTTTCATCGCAAAGACAGTGATTTGCTGTAATTGCTCAGGAGTTTCTTCTGATGACTCTTATTATCCATTATTGTGGGAACTCCTGACAGGAGGGTGACAGAAGCACACAGTGTCTTGTCCTGGTGTTCACTGACCCATAGCATGCTGCTGCCAGAGAGTGACTTAGGGTAGTAATTTTTGATAGTAATCTTTCTTTAGACAAACACGTTTGTTTAATTGTTCATAATGATTTGGCTAATGCTATAATAATATGGAAACCATCACATCCGATAAATATAGGTGGTGTCTTCATGTTTCAGTCAGTCCAGTGTTCACAATAAAATAACATTTAACACACCGTCTCGTGCGCGCGTCCCCTGGCGGGGATGGTGTGATGGCGGGGCTGGCATTAGAAACGCCAGCCCTGCAAAGATGGGACAAGCCCCATCTGTATATTGTGCTAAGTAAGAACAAAATGCATATCACAGCGAATATATATAAACCCTATATTTTAGACAGCAGTCAGTTTCAATTCTTGCAAAACTTCCCGCCATATATTTACTAATGTTATACAGTTATAGTTACGAATGTTATATAGAACATGCATTTACACATAGGCACACCCATATGAAGAGCTTGACATGCCCCTCAATAGTGACCCCCTTCAGTGACCTCTAATATGCTTCTTATTTAAACTCGAACAGTATATGTTACATGATGATTCCTTATGCTGTATACTAGCTTACTTCATTAGCCAAATGTAATAGCCTTTGAGTTCGGCAAAACCATGCATTGTAAATGATCGCCTCTTTAAAAAAAGATATTTAGAGTTAGGCCGGCATCCCGCTGTGCCACTGAACTCGGAGGCGATTATATTAGGCCACATGTGTATGCTACATATAGCACAATGCCCTCCCCATTATTGCATAACCCTATACCCCACAGCTTAGCGCTAATCCCCCCACTGGTGCCAAAACCTAACGCCCCCATCCCCGAGCACCCATTCCCGCTCCTCACATACTTAAAGGTCAGGACGCCGGCAGTCGGTATTCCGCACACTACCTTGTCTACCTACCTGGCTAAGATTGCTACAGGAATACCTTCCAGCTTTCTGTTGTCTGGATAGTTACTGTTTTTTAACCAATCCCCCCATAGCTTCTTAAAATATTTAATAATACTGTGTTCACACTGCGAGTGTGAACTACACGGCATTTACCCGGCATTTAAATATCAGGAGCTGCAGCAAGGGACCCCCGTTCTCACTGCTAGGCAAATTCCCGGGGGAAGCAGTTCTACCCGGTAATTTGCCTTTTAACACAGGTTTTTTGGCAGTGAGAATGGGTCAACCCATGTCTGCATACCCGGATCTCACTCACGGGTAAAAAGAAGGGTTATTCCCATGTATGAGATCTGGGTATGCAGACAGTTCACACTGCAAAAAAAAATGTTAAAAGGCAAATTACCGGGTCAACGTGCTAGACCCGGGAATTTGCCTGCAGTGAGAACGGGGTATAACAGGCATATTCATTACGGTGTTGAAGCAGTAAAATTATTTTAGACACATAAAAGAAAGGTAGAAGTATAACATGCATTCAGCAAAGGCAGTTACTGCCCATTAATTCCATTCATTTATAGCATAGCAGCTGGCTCTGTGTGTGCCTCAGCACCCCCAATATTAGTACTGCCCCTAGCAGTGGCGTATGTTCGTCCCAATTGCCCAGGGGCAAGATAAATGTTGGTGCCCCCCCTCCTACTACATACACATACACACCTCTGTCATGCAATAAAAACAGACACTTCTGTACAAGGGTGGATTCAGAACAAAACAACAGGGAGGGGGACCATGACCGGGGGAGGGTTTATTTGTGTGTGCTCACAACTATTTCTTGGCCTCTGAAGGCATGATGAGGAGAAGCAGTGGTGAAAAGTGAAAAGGTGATGGGGTGGAGAAGGAAGGCAGGCAGTGATGGAGTAGGGAGTGAGAGGTACAGTAAAAGTGGAGAGTGAGAAGGAAAGGGGGAGTTAGTGGGAGGGTGGAGAGAGAAGGGCGGAAGGGGTGGCGTTTTGGTCAGAGAGTGGGGGAGTGAGAGAGAGGAGGAAAGGTGGAGAAAAGGTGAAAGTAATTGTGGGAAGTGGGGGGGGGCTGAGAGTGTGAGAGGGGGGAGAAAGTGTGAGAGATAGAGAGGGTTCTAGGTGGGGAGGGAGAGGGCTGAACGTAGAAAGGGGGTGAAAGAGGGAGGGGGTGAGTGTGAGAGAGCGTGAAGAAACAGAGTTGAGAGAAAGGGGGGAGAGAGTGTGAGCAGAAAGCAAGACAGAGGAGGTTAAAAGAGAGAGGAGATGGGTGATGGGGTGAAGAGGAGAGAGTTTGAGTGAGAGAGGGGGATGAGAGCGGAAGAGTGAGTGAGTATGTGAGAGGGGGAGAAGAAAGGGGGATGAGAGATATTGAGAGAAGTGAGGGGGGGTGAAAAAGGTAGAGAAGAGATATAGGGGTGAGAAAAGGAGTGAGTGGGAGAGAAGGGTGAGAGTAAGGGAGGGGGAGAGTAAAAGTGAGAGAGGGGAAGAATAGAGGGGAGGTTGACGGGAGAATGAGTGTGAGGAGGGGGAGAAAAGAGAGAGGGGGTGGGAGTGAGAGTGAAAAAAGGGAGAAAGTTAGAGAGGGGGGGGTTTGCGAAAGAGGGAGAGAAGAGAGAAACCATTGATAGAAGTGTGCAGGGAGCAGCATACAGATCAACATTACCTTCTCTGTGTCACTGCTCATGGGGAGGGGATGTGCCCAATGTCCCACAGAGGTGTTGCAGCTCCCAGTATGTGTCCTGGCTCCCTATAAGAGTGGTATACAGGTCAGCCTGCTTCTGTGTGAGGTGATTTGTGGGTCGCCCGGCTTCTGTGATATGTGGGTTTGCTGTTTAATATGTCAAAAAAAAATCACATAAACGACACGGGTTGTTTGTTCACGTGCCTTGGTGGCCCTCAGAAATCCGCCACTTTCTCTGTCACTCAACACAAACACACACCTGTTTCACTCAAACATGCACATGCGCAAACACCTTACACTTAACAGACACACACATCTCTGTCACTTAAAAACATCCACACACACCTGTTTCACTGAAAACACACATGCAGCACACCTCTTAAATAACATACACTTCTGTCACTAACAAAAATACACACATACACTTCATTCACTTATAAACATCCATGCACACAGACTGCTTACTTATTAAAAAGGCCTCATGGCACATCTCACATTATTTGAATAAATGTACCCATTTATTTGGGCTGCAGATAAAAAAAAAATAACCCATACCCACTCATATACCTTCATAAAGGGGGTCATTGAAATTTGTTCGCATCCACCGTTCGCACGAGGAACCGATGTGCGTATGCTCTGGTGCATGTGTATTGCCACACTGTTCGCCAAGCGCAGGCACCCAAGACTGCGGGCAGGGGTGGCTGTGAATATTCGCACCCATGGGAATGCCCAGCATTTTATGGGTGTTCCCATGGTAATTGGTCCTTGACGTGGGTGCCAGGGGTGGACAGCTGACATGGATGTCAGATGCCTGCCAAGTTCCTCTCGAGTGTGCACGCATATCTAATTCTCCTGAGAGTCACTTAGATATGCGTGCACGTTCCACATCATTCGATGGTCGGCGACCATCGAATCATTTGGGTGTTTCCACGTAGCCTGCGAATGGAAGTTTATGTTAAACATCCATTTGCAGCCCATGAGAATGAACGTGGCATGCAAGGGGGGGGGGGATCGGACCGACAAATGGCGGGCGGCCTATCACACACCTACACACATGCATACATATAGTCACACATATATACACATACTGTCACACACTTATACATACCTACACTTATGCATACATATAGTCACACTCAGTGGTCGAAGTGGAAATTTTGAAGTGGGGGTATGGAAATTTTGAAGTGGGGGCATGGAAAAGTAAAGAGTGAATATAGTGCGCACCTTCGGACACCCCCCTGTCCATCAACGTCCCCTGCCAGACTGCCCCGTTGTACAGGGGTATTACAAAAGCACAATATGCGCTTTTTTTTTTTTATCTTCAGAATAAAGTGGCGGTATGGCATACCCCCGTATACCACCCCACTTCGACCACTGGTCACACTCCTATTCACCCATGCACACATTCAAACAGTATAATAATTACACACAGATAAATACATACTGTACACATAGGCGAATCTAGAATTATGGTAATGGGTGGTCCCAGATCCAGACACAACAGGAGGGGGACCTTTGCGCGGCGTAGCCGCGCGGCAAAAAGGGTGTGTGGCCTCATGAGAAGGAGGCGTGGCATCACAAAAGGGGTGTGGTATTACACTTTAGACCATACAAAGTAATGCCCATTACACATTTTAGCAAACTCTGTAATACCCATTACACATAAAGCCACACGCCGTAATGCCAATTACACATAAGGCCACACAGCATAATGCCCATTACACATTGTGCCAAACATCATGATGCCCATTACATACTATATAACAAACCGTAATGCCCATTAGAGCCGGCCCTAGCCTAAATGGTGCCCTAGGCAAGATTTTGGCTGGTGCCCCCTAGCACCGCCACTAGTTCCACCTCTGACCCTGCTCCCCTTTCCCAGCACCATCAAATCTCATCATAGCAGTCATCATTTTGATGCTCCTACCCGCAATACTTAAATAGAAACAGTGCACACATTGGGTGCGCAGCCCAAACAGGGGTGTGTTCTTGCTGGGAAGGGAAATGGCCACCCAATAGTACACCCAATTCAAATTATGCCACACAGTAGTGCAACTTTATTCACAATATATCATGCGATGTGTCCCTTATTCACGTTACATCACACAGTAGTACCACTTTACCTAATGTACATTACTCCTTACATTATTCACATTATAAAAAAAAATCCTGAGAAAATATTGTTTTTTAAGCACCTCCATGGCCACACTGCAGCCCAGCACAAAGCATTGTGTGCTGGGCAGAGGAGAAAAGCTGCAGCTGCTGCTGTCACTTAAGGGGAGGGGGCCTAAGGCCCCCACAGGGCCCTTCCACCAGGCTTTGGCCTGGGTAATTTGTACCCCCTACCCCTTTCTCTTGGCACCCCTGATAATACCACACAGTAATGCCCCTTAAACATGACACACATTATTAATGTCCTTATAACCATAATGCCCCTTACACATTATGCCAACCTTTATTAATTCCCTTCATACACATAATGACACACATAATGCCCCTTACACATATGTTGCACATTATTAATGCCCTTATACACATGACACACATAATGCCCCTTACTCATATGTGGAACATTATTAATGAATTTATACATGACACACATAATGCCTCTTACACATATATTGCACATTATTAATGCCCTTATACACGACACACATAATGCCTGTTACACATATGTTGCACATTATTAATGCATTTATACATGACACACATAATGCCCCTTTACACTATTGCCCAACCATCCCACCCCCAGACAGCACTCGCACAGCCGCTAACACTGTGACCTCTGCCTTGATACAGATGTTTCCTTATACATCTTGCCTCAATAGACCATTCAGCTCCTGGCCAGTTCTGCTAACGTTGGGTGCATTTTTTGCTGAAAATTCATCTTATTTGCATTGTTATGACCAGCACACACAAGGAGCTTCTGATGATTAAAATGATATGTGGCATGAATAGATTCTGTGTGCGACTGTGGCTGTACCTGCATACAGAATGCTATGTTACAGTGATTTCCATGAATACACTTTTTCATATGCAGATACAGCCTCACTCACACACAGAATATAGGCATGCTGCATATCATTTTAATCAGCAGAAGCTGCTGATGCCCCTGGGCATTCCAAATGCCATAGGCAATTGCCTAGTTTGCCTATGCCTAAGGCCGGCTCTGATGCCCATTACATATTTGCCACATAAGTGCTGCTCACCTACGTGCTCATTGCTAGGGGGTTCTTGCTTGATGGCACCATAGTACCCATTACACATGATGCCGCACACCATAGTACCCATTACACATGATGCCGCACACCATAGTACCCATTACACATGATGCCGCACACCATAGTACCCATTACACATGATGCCGCACACCATAGTACCCATTACACATGATGCCGCGCACCATAGTACCCATTACACATGATGCTGCACACATAATGTCCCTTACACATGATGCTGCACACATAATGCCGCTTACACATGATGCTGCACACCTTAATGCCCCTTACACATTAAGCCACACATTATGCGTAATGCCCCCACATACCGCCACTTGTAGAATCCCTTAAGCAATGCCCCCAAAAGTGCCACTTACTGTCAATTTTTCTATGAGCCTTCGCTGCTGCTGCAGGGAGAGATGGAGAGCGGTGCAGCTGCTTCTATGGGGAGAGGAGCAGAGCACAGCGCAGAGCACGCTCCCACTCCCCTCCTGGTGTCCCCTCTAGCCGAGTGGACATTTGAAATATTGTGCACGCTGTTGTTGTGCTTGACGTCGGGGGAGCACGCCGGGCGCCGGCACCACATGATTTAAGGGGGGGCAGGCTGAGGTGAAAGCAGGGAGAAGAATTGGAGCGGAAGCTGCAGGGGTGACAGTCATTCACAGCTGGGCAGATTCAAAGCACTGCAGGTCACGGCTGTTTGAAATAATACCCCTTTCACAACAGAAAATGCAGGGATTTAGCCGGGAATATGGTGCCAGGATCATGCAGGGACATTCCCAGGCTGACCACCTATAAACACCAGCCTAGTCCATGCATTTTCTGGTGTGAGGGGGAGAGACAACCACTCCCCTCTCCCTACCCCCTTTAACCAACCAGCTATATCTTCAAAACCAACTGACCCATTTACATGAGACCAGTATCCCATATGGATCCAGCCTAGTATCAGATTGAAGGCCCAGCGATTTGGGTTCGACTGAGATCAACCTCGAGCTTCAGTGATGCCGAAGGGGGAACCGGCAGCCGTTGAACTGAGTGGGGGTCGGAATTAGCGGGTCCCATGTTATCCTATAGGGAAAACGTTCCAGCTTTGCCTGGCAGTATCTCCGGTTCCCAGGGGGCTAGAGACACGGGGCTGGGCTCGTTGGAAAGCCCTATCCCTCAGCTACAAAATGGGCTAATGGGTGGTCCTGTGCACCCCCGGACCACCCCCTAGATTCGCCTATGACTGTACATAATAGTTACACACACACACACACACACACACACACACACAGATAAATACATACTGTACATAATAGTTACACACACACACAGATAAATACATACTGTACATAATAGTTACAGACACACACAGAGATAAATACATACTCAGGGGCGGTCTGACTATTTAGTGGCTGGGCCGGCTGTGTGCTTCTTGCACACGCTGCCGCAGCCGTCCCCACTGCAGCCGCCGGCCGCCTCCCTGTCCAGCAAACTCCGGCCGCATAAATGTGAGTAGCGACGGCCTCTCCAAAAATGGCCGCCGCCGTAGAGGAGACAGACACTAGAGGTACTGCCATACCTCTAGTGTCTGTCAGAACTTAGAGAACCATGCTGCCAGCGCTACCCGGAAGTGCAGATTTGGGTAGCGCTGGCGCGCTATTTAAATGGAACCCATTGGCGACTTGCATGTACCCTGGCTCCCCCCTGGCAAGAAATATCACTCCCCATGGCAGAAATGAAACCCCTGGCAAGAAGCATGTAACCCCTGGCCACAAGTGACATTCTTCTGATAATGAGCATGTAGTTAAGCAGCAGTTAGATAGTATAATATGTAATAGGCATTATTATATTTAATGGGCATTATGGTATTGGCATTATGTGTACTGGGCATTATGGTATTGGCATAATGTGTACTGGGCATTGCGGCATTGGCATTGTGTACTGGGCATTGCGGCGTTGGCATTGTGTACTGGTCATTGTGGCATTGGCATTGTGTAATGGACATTGCGGCGTTGGCATTGTGTAATGGGCATTGTGGCGTTGGCATTGTGTAATGGGCATTGCGGCATTGGCACTATGTGTAATGGGCATTATGATGTTGGCATTATGTGTAATGGGCATTATGACGTTGGCATTATGTGTAATGGGCATTACGACGTTGGCATTGTGTAATGGGCATTACGGCGTTGGCATTATGTTTGGGCATTACTGTGTTGGCATTATGTTTGGGCATTACGGTGATGGCTTTATGTGTAATGGGCATTACGGTGTTGGCATTATGTGTAATGGGCATTACGGCGTTGGCATTATGTGTAATGGGCATTAGGACATTTGCATTATGTGTAATGGGCATTACGGCATTGGCATTATGTGTAATGGGCATTACGGCATTGGCATTATGTTTGGGCATTAGGGTGTTGGCATTATGTTTGGGCATTACGGTGATGGCTTTATTTGTAATGGGCATTACGGTGTTGGCATTATGTGTAATGGGCATTACGGTCTTGGCATTATATTTGGGCATTACAGTGATGGCTTTATGTGTAATGGGCATTACGGTGTGTGGCATTATGTGTAGTGGCCATTTATAGTGTAACTTTTTGCAATGCGCCTTCGGGACGTACTGTCCCCATTTCTGGTGTATGTGTGTGGTGGGGAAGGATTGTTTAATCATTGCTGCATACTAGAGGGGAGAGGGTAGGGTGGTGAAACGATGGCGATGGGCCACTTGCTTGTGTTGCACCTCAGGCTGAAAGTTGCCAGCCAGCCCCTGTACATACTGGATATAATAGTTAAACACACACACAGTCACACTCACCATGCTGCTCTGAAGGGCCTGGCTTGCAATGACTGTGTGTGTACAGTCCAGTCCCGTGTAGCCATGCCCCCTTTTCGGACTGCTCCTCCGGAGCCACTCGCTACCTCTTATCTGGCTGCAAGGAGGGTACAACTGCTGCACTAACTGCGTGCACTGTATTGCAGAAACTGAAAGTAAAATGAAGCTCCCAGCAGCCCTGAGCTTCCTGCAGCAAGGTCTGCTAGGAGCCAGAGTCGGATTGGCCCACCGGGAAACCGGGCCGTTTCCCAGTGGGCCGGACCAGATTTCACTCTGGCTGGGCCGCTTACCTTGGGTAGAAGCGGCCGCAGCCCAGCCTGGTCACAAGCCGCAGCATTGCCCAAAACAAATATGGCCACCGCATATATGCATATATTAAATGCACATATGCGGCAGCCATATTTGTTTTGGGCTAGGCTGCACTGCGGCGCTGGATGTGGACCGAAGCAGCGGTGGTGAGTAGTGTCCAGTGAGGGGCAGGGGGGGCGGCGGTGATCCTCATCAGGAGGAGCAGTGGGGCGGGCAGTGGGTCCCTGAGCGCTTAGCTGGCAGCGCCGGCAAGTGCTGACCTGGCCGGGCGGTGTGATCACAGATATCAGCAGCGCTGCGGGACAGGCAGTGCAGTGGCGGGTATTAGATTTTTAAAATACCTGTCAAATGACTGGCCGTTCTCTGATTGGCTGAGAGCTCTCAGCCAATCAGAGAACGGCCAGTCATTTGACAGGTATTTTAAAAATCTAATACCCGCTAGTCTGCCACTGCACTGCCAGTCCCACAGCATTGCTGATATCTGTGATCACACCGCCCGACATGCAGGAAGGTCGACATGACTGAATGTTGACATGGGTTAGGTCGACATACATTAGGTCGACATGGGGGAGGTCAACATAGGGTTTTTCACTTTTGTCCCAAAACACAGTCGACATGAACACTGAAACGTAGCACCGCATCCCCTTGCTGCGATCGCATGCTTTGGGCACACTATTTTATTCTTCCACCACTCCCTAGTGGATGGTAGGGCATGAAATACCGCCTGTCGGCACATGTCGGCTCCAAAAAAAGTGAAAAAGACATCTCAACCTTTTGACCCTGTCAACCTAACCCATCTCGACCTTCAGTCATGTCGATCTTCATGCATGTCGACCTAGTGGTGTCGACCTAATACTTGTAGACCTAGTGATCGTATCCCGATTCCATTAACTTTGGGAGTTCCCGACTGTCGCCAGGGCTTATACTGAGTTGGATGATTACGTGTCTAAAAATGTATGCATTAGAAAGAGTTCACACTTACATATGATGTAGTAACACAAATAAGAAACATGTTAACAAACTGTATATCTGACTCTGTTGCCCCAAGTGACAGGTCTCAAATACAGAAACACCGACTGTAAATCTAACTAGCGTCATGGGGGTTTATTACATTTGTTATGAAAGCAAATAATAAAAAGAAAGTTTGATTTCAATTTAAAACAAACCTTCATCATTTAATAGATACAATTTTTCTTGTTGTTAATTATAAAGTAGCAAAAATCTAATTTTAAAATACACCTTTAAAAGGATGTTTTGTCAAACTAATGGGGCCTAAGTCAATTTCTAAGTGATCTGACTTAATTTGACTAGATTGCTTAGAAAATAATTTTTGAAGAAAGAAAAAGGCTGTCATACGTAGTGCTCCACACGTATGACAGCCTTTTTCTTTCTTCAAAAATTGTGTCCAATTTCTGTCTCAGTGGCAGCTCACCCTACTATAAAAACTCAGTGAGTTCTAAAAACAAAACAAGGGGTTATTCAATATATATAATCATCTCTTTAGCTGTGCGATTGGAAAAAAGTTCTTTGTGTGCTTAGAAAATAAGCACACATCGCTCCATGTGTAGGGGCCATAACCATAGTGACACACAGCCCCGCTCTTCCCTATCACCAGGAGATGCACTATAAGTCTTGTCAGATCTCTTAGCAAAAGACTGCACATCGCCGTCTCATCGATTTATTGGGCCTGGGCATATGCATATGCCTGGGCATGGGCAATACATCAACATGTACTTTAAAACATCTGGGGCCTAGTTGTATCATTGTTCACATACAGTATCTATTTAGCTCCGCCACAGGCAGGCTGTAAGGTATTCCCATAACAGAGGTTCATAGAGTTTGATAGGCTAGGCTGGGACACACTGGATAATCACTGGACATTACTTTGCTAGACTTAGAGATGCATTGTGTGGCAGCATACATAATACACTTGTCCCTTTTGAGAGGATTCTCCTATTCAAGGATGGTAATGGGTAACCATGGCTATGTAACACTGACAGGGCCAATCCACCCCTGTCAGAAAGAGCTACTAGCCATGCCCCCACAGTGGCGAAAATGGAGCGTGACCTCGTTGAACTAGGCCACGCCCCCATATCACTAGGTCACACCCCCTAAACAGGACCCCCCCCCCCCCCCCTTGGGCTGCTTCAAATTATTTCCCGGGCTGCTTTTAATTCCCAATCTGCCCCTGCTAGGAGCTGTAGTTTATTTTCATTTTCTTTAATGCTCCTCTCTCTGTGCCACCCCTAGTGGCTAACGCCCGGCGGCCAATTTCTCCATTGCCTCCGGGAGTTACGCCACTGGCCCCTAGGCTATGATTATACATGCCATTTTGCAGTGATGTAAGGAGTAAAAAGCATCACAAAACAATCTTAAAAGTCAGCTGCTGGGATAGTACCTTAAATGGATGCAGACATATGTAATACAATACAGTATGACATTTAAGCTGCTTTCACATTGCAAAAACGGCATTGACCCGGTAATTTGAAACGTTTTTAAAAAAGAGTAGTAGATAAGTGGAATAGCCTACCATCAGAGGTGGTAGACGCAAATACAGTAGTACAATTTAAACATGCTTGGGATAAGCATATTGATATCCTTACAAAAAAAATAAGGATCAAATATGGTTTGAGGTAACATGTTTAAAAAAGGGGCAGACTAGATGGGCCAAGTGGTTCTTATCTGCTGTCAAATTCTATGTTTCTATGGGTCAGACAGCCTTTAATCCCTTTCACAACGCATAGCTTAAACGGTATATTACCCGTTTAAGTGCTGTCTGAAAGGGGTATTACCGTTTCAATGCCGTTTTGTCCCATCACTTTTTTAAACGTGTAGGATCCTGCTTTTAACACGTTTCAAAATACCGGTATTCGGTAACCGGTAAATTGACAATGGAGCTTTCACATTGCAGCTGTCCCTGTTTTAAAATGTAAAAAAAAAGGCAATATACTGTGTTAAAGCTGCAATGTGAAAGGGGTATAATACATACCTACATTGTGTTGTCAATTTCATTTTTATATTATAGGTGCAAACATGATATAGTCAGGTTATATATATATATATATATATATATATATATATATATATATATATATATAAACAAAGAATATACCCAGCGCAAAAAGTCCTCAGTGTTAAGTGTCAATAATTTCACATCAAATCCCAGTGTGTGCAGTCTTTTTCTTTAGGATCGTGCCATAGATCCAGAAATGGGGAATCTTGCAAAAAGAGTAGAAAAGACGCACCAATGAGCACAAAGTAACAGAATTTTACTGATCAAATAAAGCTCACGTACACAGG
This sequence comes from Crinia signifera, assembly GCF_055691185.1. Lineage (NCBI taxonomy): Eukaryota > Metazoa > Chordata > Amphibia > Anura > Myobatrachidae > Crinia > Crinia signifera. The sequence goes on along the minus strand of NC_139217.1, from coordinate 238,941,824 downwards.
GGTTAAAAGTATAATGCTTGCCAGCCAGATCATAACACAATCACAGACCGGATACTCCTGTGGGGGATCACCGCTGCTCAGCTTCAGCCGCAGAGACCTCAGACCAAGACACCGCACCACTCGCAAAGGACCAGAGGGGAACGCCGGCTGGAACACAGGCGGAAGAAGGACGTCTCCAACGTCGGACCATAGAAGTAAAACCCAACTAGTTTCGTCACACAGAAGGATTTCGTCAGTCCTTCTGTGTGACGAAACTAGTTGGGTTTTACTTCTATGGTCCGACGTTGGAGACGTCCTTCTTCCACCTGTGTTCCAGCCGGCGTTCCCCTCTGGTCCTGTGCGAGTGGTGCGGTGTCTTGGTCTGAGGTCTCTGCGGCTGAAGATCCCCCACAGGAGTATCCGGGCTGTGATGGTGTTATGATCTGGCTGGCAAGCATTATACTTTTAACCCCTGTGTACGTGAGCTTTATTTGATCAGTAAAATTCTGTTACTTTGTGCTCATTGGTGCGTCTTTTCTACTCTTTTTGCATATATACATATATATACGATATATTAGATGACTTTGGTAACAACAGGGCCAGTGGGTGACCTGACCACTTTAAGTAAGAAAGAAACTAATTGTAATGCTGCCCATACACGCTGCTTTATGAGCGTGCGTTCCGTGCTGTACTAGCACGGATCAAATCGCATTGCATTGCATGTGCACACGTTGTGCATGCAATGCGATGCGATTTGATGAGAACTAGGTACAAAACGTATGTGCAAGCACATACTTTTTGTACTGTGCGATGAGGTGCGTGGGAGCGCGCACCTCAAAGCACACATCGGGTCAGCACTCATAGCAGCGTGTATGGGCTGCTTTACAATAACGTGGCGCACATTACTGAGTAACTTCTTTGCTACAGCTTGAAAACAGGATGGACTAGTGCATTACCCCACTGCCCACCATGCTGGTCCTCCCTCTGACTGCTGTGAGGACATATTAATTGGATTTACCTGACATTTACAGAGTATGACAGGACAGAGCAGAGTATACAAAACACCAGCTGTGGGTAAAAAAAAATTAAAATAAATACTCACCATTCAGGAATATAGCTGTGGATAGCAGTAAAACAGGAGCAGATAGAAATGAGAACATGGTGCTGCTGTGTGTATGTAATCTGCTGTGGCCAGGGGATCAGGAAGTGTGTTGCCAAGCCCTTACCTAACAGCACATGTATGGACATGCTGGCTTTTAGGAAGAAAAAGTCATATGAAACTACAGTGTGTTGGCAAAGATTAACTACTGACTTCAAAAGTAGGTTTTTTTTTTTTTTGGACTGTTATGCTGTGCGATTCAGTGTCATTTTAGAATCAATTTGGACTATATAGTCCAAATCAAATCGAAAATGACACTAAATTGAACAGTGTTAGCTGCATTCGATGCAGATTCGGATCTCGATGTGCAGCCCCGTGGCATCAGGATGGAAAGCAGAAATAGACTTGGCAAGCAAGTCTATTTCTGCTTCGATCTGCCAGATCGAATGCAGTTCCATGCGCATACTTGCCTACCCTCCCGCATTTAGCGGGAGCCTTAGCTTTTTCAATCCTTCTCCCGGTCTCCCGAAAATGACCATCATTCTCCCGGCTTTTTGATGCTTAGCTGACACTTCGGACTGCGCATGCGCGAGTCGCAAAGTAACGGGGGCGGGTCCTACAAGCGTGACAGGGTACAGGGTAATCAGGACACTGCTGTGGCTGTCCTATGAAATTCCGGGCACCGTGGGGCTCGTGCGATAGTGCTGGCAGCAGCTGAGCTAAACAGTACACACTACACAGCATCAGCACGGGAGTGGCAGCGGTGACACAGGGTTGCTGTGCTCCATGTAACTGTAAGTAACAGTATATGAACGGGGGATGCAGCAGCGCTGAGGACACATGTGCGTGTGTTGATTTGATCTGGCACTTGACGGCAAAATCAGGGGGGCACAGGGCACAGTCAGGGTCACACAAGGCACAGTCAGGGGGGGCATAGTCAGGGGCAGACAGAGACAGTCAGGGGGCACAGGGCACAGTCGGGGGGGGCAGAGTCAGAGTCAGACAGGTCACAATCAGGGGGCACAGTCAGGGTCAAACAAGGCACAGTCAGGGGGGCGCAGTCAGGGTCAGACAGGGACAATCAGGGGGCACAGGGCACCGTCAGGGTCACCCAAGGCACAGTCAGGGGGGGCACAGTCAGTGTCAGACAGGGATAATCAGGGAGGCACAGGGCACAGTCAGGGGGGGCACAAGGCACAGTCAGGGTGTCACTATACAAGCCCTTTGGGTGGAACATGACACGCCCCCTCAGCATCTAAAATCTCCCTGAAACTGCTTTTCAAAAGTAGGCAACCCTGCCATGCTGCTCAATGCAGCATCCTCCCCTGAGTCCCATCCTTCCCCCCATGCACCGTCCTCACGCCGTCCCTCCCTGTCTCCTGCCCGATGCCGGCAACCCGCCAGATCCCGGCGGTAGTCGATATCGAATCGTTATTGACAGTCGCTGTGTCGGGCCATGTGTACAAGTTGTAATACATTTTGGGGGTCATTCTGATTCCCTCGGAATGGGCAAATTAGGCCCATTCCTCTGCTTGGAGGACTGCGCATGTGCATGGTGCATTATGCGCATATGCAGGCCTCTTTTGCAAATGGCTTTGGCGACTTACATAGTCGTTGAGCCATTCCCATACATCGGGTCCAGCCGGGGGTGTCAGGGAAGGGGGTAACACATTTGCATACCCATGAAAACACTGGATGTTCCCATGGGTACTTGAGCGGAACGATGTGTGCCCATGATGTCAGCCGCCCATCGAGTCTTCATCCCGGCACTCACAAGTCGCAAATAAAAGTCAGTTCCTACTGACTGCTATTTGTGAAGCTAGGAGAAATCATTTGATGGTCGTTGACCATCAAATGATTTCTCCTGCAGCGGAGACATATGAGGGGATGTGTGTTCATTAGACATCCGCTTGCATGTTAACGAGGGGATTCGGTAGTGGGGAGGCTGGTATTTGGTACGGTGGTATCACAAATGTTCACTAAGATGCGGGCTTCACAGTTTATCGGGCTAAACAGAATTGCCCCCTTTATCTGCACCTACTGTATATGCGATAGTGATAAATAGACATTTTCAAATTTTAACTAGCGTTTTGTAACTGGGTTTTATACTTTTAGGGTCTCATATACAGCCCTCACAGCAACCTAACAGTCTAGCATACCTACTAACTTTTTCAGCGGAGAAGGGGGACCTGCCGGGGGCTTGGACAAAAAAGGTGTAGCCTTGGTGGATGAGCAGAGTCATGGATGGAGAGAGAACAGTGAGCCCCACAATCCCTGTTTTTGATATTTTGGGGGCATGCGCCCGCCACCACTCCCGACATTGTTATATCGGCATCTATTTCATACCTTCAAACTATTCCAACTATTTTCCGATTTTTGTGGAACAGTCCCGTTTTTTTGGGGAGCTCTCAGCTCTCATTAGGCCCCACTCCTATGCAGGGGTAAATGTAATTATTGGGCTAAATTTGGATAGAATTGCCTGATAAAAACCCCACCCCCTCCACCAGCCTGCAGGTTAGCTCCCCATTCTGCCCACTTCACTAGGAAACGGGCAGGAGGGCTGCCTACTTTTCTGGGAGTATGGGGGAATAGCCTAAAAATTGTGAGATCCCACAAGATACGAGTAGGTAAGTATGGTTTAGGTACAGGGGACAGAGGAAAGCCAATTTTATTTAACCATCTGTGCTCAGGCATAGATATGCTTAAAACCTCGTAAGGGTGCCTTGAGAACTGTCAGGGCCACAATTAGGGGGTATTGGTGGTACATGTGTCCCGGGCCCCAACAGGAATGGGGCCCAGATGGCAGCATTGCAGGCGTTATACTTGAAGCACCGCTGCTGTCTCTTTAAGAGAAGGCAGTCATTAGGACCCACCACGGCTTACTGCAGACAGCAGCAGCCGAAATCTCCTCTGCGTCTTCTTCAGGAGCTAGTGACAAGCTCCGCCTCCTCCTCCCAGCAGGGAAACCGGACTCCGCAGCAGCGCAGCATTTCTTCACAGTGCAGGGCTGAAGGATTGCTTCCCCAAGCCCGCTGGGCCCGTGCTGGGTGCCCGCTACGTACTGTGCATAAATAAGTAGCAGTGTACCGAGTTCACCTTCCGGCAGCATAATTTAACATGCCTCCTGCCCTGGTCCCTACAGACTTTGGGGGAGATTCTTTAAACTAAATATGCGGTAAAAACCCCATTATCGGGTTTTTACCGCATTTTGGGATGCTCTAAGCATCCCCCGCCGGGTTACCGCGATGGGGGGCATCGCCAGAAAAATCTGGTGATGCCCCATAGAAGCCTATGGGCTTCTATGGCGACCCACCACCGCCCCACACCGACCCACCGCTGCCCCGCACCAACCCTCACCACCCCACACTGACCCCCCCTCATCTGTGTCCAGGCAGCACAGAGCTGTGCTGCCCGGACCTGTGACCTCCTCCTCCCTGCACTATGATCCTCTTCCGGGTGCAGGGAGGAGGAGAGCCCGGCGCAACAGCAGCAGCACCAGGTAAGGGAGGGAGGGGGAGCGGTGGGACCCGATGGGACCCGCTGACTCTCACTGCAAAGGACAGTTCTTAACACAAGAGCTGTCCTTTGCCATAATTATCGCATATGTTAGAGCATATGCGATAATTATGTATGCGATGAGCGGCGAAGGGGGGCGGAGCTGGGCTGCGGATGTTTGAACATCCCACCCTGAAGGTTACATAGTTACATATTAGGTAGGGCTGAATAAAGACTTGTGTCCATCAAGTTCAGCCTGGTTTTATAATAGCTTGTCCCTTCTAGTATAGTATGCTCAGCAGTGGCGTAACTATAAATTTTGCTTCCCCCTGCCATAAAAGTTTGTGGTGCCCCCCCCCCCCCCCATCCTATCCTCCCGGGCTCCTCTCCAGTGTGTTTCCCCAGCGTGTGACGTGATGATGTCACACGCATAACGGAGAACCTGAAGCAGAAGAGAGGCAGAGAGACAAGCCGACACTGCTGCTTCCCCTTGCTCCGACACATCCCAGGCCGCCCCAGCACACCCATCCTCCCGTCCATCCTCTACACAGTAGCCAATAGCCGGCTCTGTGTACAGTTAATTGAATCAGTGGGGGGATTTGGTGCTTCGGTGCTCAGCCAGTGGGCAGCGGCAGGCAGCAGCATTTCAGTGCATCGAGCAGGTGCCGGCGCCCACACAGACCCCACTGCCGCTTGCTCCCCCAAGCGGCAGCCTTAAAGTAGTTACGCCACTGATGCTCAGGTATATTAGAGAAGGATTATTATAGTTTTTTTCATAGTAGGTAAGGCTGAAAAAAGACTTGCGTCCATCAAGTTCAACCTGGAGTAGGTTCTGATATTTTACAGACAGTTTATATTTCCTATTTGTACCCTTGGATGTTTTTATCCAGTAAATGTTTGTCCAATTTTGCCTTGAATGCATTTAATGAGCCAGCCGTTACCACCTCTCTGGGATGAGAGTTCCAGAGTTTGACTGTTCTGAAGGTAAAGAAATTCTTTCTACTGGCTGAATGAAATCTTTTTTTTCTTCTAATCTATACTCATGCCCTCGTGTCCTAGATTCCTTTCTAGTAGAAGAGAGGGTGTGTGACAGTTCCTTATATTGGCCCTTGATATACTTGTACATGTTGAGCATGTCCCCACTTAAACGTCTCTTTTCCAATGTAAATAGTCCCAAATTGCTTAATCTCTCTTCGTAGCTTAAATTCTCCATTCCCCTAATAAGCTTTGTTGCTCGCCTTTGGATTTTTTCTAATGCTATGATGTCCTTTTTGTAGTGTGGGGCCCAGAACTGCACTCCGTACTCGAGGTGAGGTCTCACCAATGCTTTATACAGTGGCATATTTACCCTAGTTTCCATTCCCCTCTTAATACATGCCAGAATTTTGTTGGCCTTTTTTGTAGCTACATTACAATGGGCACTACATCCCAGTTTGCTGTCTATTTGGACTCCTAGATCGTTTTCAAGTATGGAATTACCCAGTTCCTCTCTGCTAAGGTTGTAACTTGCACACTGGTTGTGTCTCCCAAGATGCATAACCTTACATTTATCTACATTGAACCTCATCTTCCATTTTTTTTCCCACTCATCTGGAATTGCAAGATCATTTTGAAGCATGGTGACATCTTCTGATGATTTGATGACTTTGCTAAGTTTTGTATCGTCCGCAAAGATGGATACATTGCTGAGTAATCCTATCCCAATATCATTAATAAAAATGTTAAACAGAATGGGCCCCAAAACCGAACCCTGGGGCACTCCACTTAGTACCGGTATCGTTTCTGATACGGCACCATTCACAACCACTCTTTGTTCTCTATTACATAGCCAATTCCCTACCCATCTGCAGATATTTTCACCCAATCCTAGGTTCTCCATTTTATTAATCAATCTCTTGTGTGGGACAGTATCAAATGCTTTAGCGAAATCTAGGAAAATCACATCTACAGCATTTCCATTGTCAAGGTTTTTGCTAACCTCTTCATAGAACCCTAGTAGATTAGTTTGGCATGAACGATTTTTCACAAACCCATGTTGGTTAGTACTGAGTAGACGGTGATGGTCTAAATATTCCTGGATACCATCCCTTAAAAATCCTTCAAATAGTTTACCCACAATTGATGTTAAACTAACGGGTCTGTGTGGGATTATGTTTCTTAACTGTACCCATGGATGTTTTTAACCAATAAATGTTTGTCCAGCCTTATTTTAAATGTATTTATAGTGTCTGCCGACACCACTTCACTAGGAAGAGAGTTCCAAAGTTTGACTTCTCTGACGTTAAAGAAATTTTTCCTTCTAACTGAACAAAATCTTTGTTCTTCTAATCTAAATTCATGCCCTCGCGTCCTAGATTCCTTACTAGTAGAAAAAAGGGTGTTTGATAGTTCTTTATATTGGCCCCTAATATATTTGTACATGTTGAGCATGTCGCTCCTTAAACGTCTCTTCTCTAATGTAAATAATCCCAGATTGCTTAATCTCTCCTTGCAGCTTAAATTCTCCATTCCCCTAATAAGATTTGTTGCTCTTTTTTGGATTTTTTTCTAATTCTATGATGTCCTTCTTATAGTGTGGGGCCCAGAATTGTACTCCATATTCGAGATGAGGTCTAACCAGTGCTTTGTACAGAGGCATAATTACTTTTGAGTCCCTAGTTTCCATGACCGAAGTCGGGATCCCGACTGTCAAAACACTGACAGCTGGGTTTCTGACGGCCGTTGGCTATTTTCCCTCGTGGGGGTCCACGGCCCCCATAGAGGGAGAACAGAATAGTTGGCTCGCATAGCGAGCCACCGTGCCCCCAGCGTGGCAAGCGCAGCGAGCCCGCAAGGGGCTTTGCTGTGTTCACTATGCTGTCTGGGTCCGGCCAGTCATGATCCCGACATCAGGATAATGACTGTTGGGATCACGACTGTCTGACCCCTATACCACACCCGAGCACTACACGCCATTTTGGTGTCTATTTGGACTCCTAGATCCTTTTCAAGTAGTGAATTACCCAATTCCTCCCCATTTAGGTTATAACTAGCATTTAGGGGGGAGGTTGGGTCCGCACACAGATTAGATATACCCTTGATCTTGAATTGGTATAGGGTTTTATTTGAAGATAGAAGAGGCCGCCTTTTTGTTGGAGTGGCGTGGCAGGGGTGCTATCCGGGCAATTTGGTTTAGAACTGGTTTGAAAGAAAGAAAATAATTTGCACGATGGATGCACACCAAAAATAATGATTTATTTTTATCTAAAACTTAACCTATATTGGTTTATTTATATAAAATATATAGAGAAGACCTAGATGTCTGCGTTCTTTACAATCTTGTGGAACTACAGGTCTCGGTCCACTCCGCTTTTTGTGAAATTGATTAGAGGTAAAAAATTAGACATACATGTCACACATACATATAAAGTGAAGTGCTTGCGCACTATTAAAGTAGGAAAGTGTGTTACAGTGGTTAAAAGTTTTCACTGGACATATTACTTGTTCTCGTATTTTGCTGTATAGAAAGTGTCCTATATTCTCGTTGACAGGAGCAGGAGGCTGTATAGGTGTTAGTTTGACAGCTCTTATACTTTTCTCCAGGAGATTTAGGTTTAGATAGGTGACAGTTTGTTGTTAATCAGACAGAGTGTTGGTTTTCTGATTGCGTCAGATATATTAGACTTATTGTTCACTCTTTTGGTCTGTTATGTGTTGATAATATCACTTGGTGTCTTATTCTGACATTTTATCCAAGTGATTAACACTTTTGGGCTGCAATTGTTTTCACTGTATTTATTTTGACACTTGTTTGTTTTATTTATTTTGCTTTATTCGGCACTAAATAACATGTATTTTGATTGGGGGATTGGGTACAGTTAAGGTTGGTAACCAATTTTTAGTATTCCACTGCCATCTCGTGGCTTTTGTTGGAAAATATCTAGGTTAGCTTCCTTTTATTTGTGGATTACTTAAGCCTCATTTTTACACAGTATTGGTCACTATCTAGTATTCATTTGATGTAACATATACTGTATGGGTTGTATTCCCCTGTTAATGGCTTGTGGTCGAGCCTGAGTGTTGATGGATTAGTAGTCTCTGCGTTTGTTTATTATCTGCAGACTCCCACTGGCTGGACTGGTTTCCACTACCCCCTCTACACATGCATTTGTTCAGTGTTTTGTTGGACTGCAGTTATGTTATCACCGTATATATTTAAACACTTGTTTGTCTCCTTTTTTGTTTTTATATATTTTTTTATTTTTTATTATTTTTATTTATTTTCTGCCTTATCCGGCCTTAAATGGCATGTATTTTGGTTGGTGGATTGGATATAATTGTGGTTAGTAACCAGTTTTTAGTATTCCACTGCCATCTAGTGGCTTTTGGTGGAAAATAAAAGAAAGGTAGGTTCAATCACCACCAGCGTAGGATAAATAAAATGATACTTCCCTTCTGTGGGTATAATTCTTTCTCTGTATACACTTGTGTTTGTCATACGTGTCTTCTGCTCAACTTATATTCATTTGTACATGAAAAAAGAGCATATACATGACATAGTGTATACTGTTTAATCTATAACATGGGGATATCACATACATATAAAAACATCAAAAACATCAATATACAATTTGCACACAATAAAATTCCAAAGTGGCTAGTGCATCAGTTAAAGAACTTTGAGGTAGTTACCAGATGGCCAGTGAACCATAAGTCAATATAGTTCAAAGTGAGCATGCAAGAATGATTCCACGATCGCCCGGGCACAATCAGGATCACACGCTGCTGCAGGATAACAGTCCCCCAGTCCAGTCCAATGCCTCTGCCCGCCGACGCGTTTCAGACTCGATCTGAGTCCTTTTTCAAGGCTTGTCCTTGTGTGCATATGTCCATTCTTTTTATGTGATTCAAGTCTCACGGTGTCACGCGAAAACCCCGGCACTTCCGGGTTCGCGGCACCGCGATGACGCATGTGGCGGCGTCCCCGTCATCACGCATAGCTACACGAGGTCCCGATACTTCCGGGTTCGCGTAAGCGCGCTGGCGTCCATGGTGGCGTCCGCGTCACTCTGTGATGACGCTCCGAGGATAGAGAGGAAGTCCAATTGACTACACCCTTTAAACCGAAATCGATATTTTTTCCCTCTCATGTCAAAGGGAATTGGGTTGAGTCATTCAGCCAGCTAGTACAGGACGACGTCAAAAAGATGAATATTAAAAATAAGAAATCTAACTTGACAATTAATGAACAGAAGGCACTCAAGGATTTAAAAGGAAACAAGGAGATCACCATCAAACCCGCCGACAAAGGCGGGGGCGTGGTGGTCATGGATACAGTGTGGTACGAAAATGAGGTCCTACGACAACTGGGGGACAAAGATACCTATCAGAAGCTTAGATCCGACCCAACAAAGAAAATCATGGACAAACTCAAGACCATGTTGGACACTTATCAACAAAATGGCACTCTAACGGAGAAAGAATCCAAATTCTTGTGGATACCAGAACCAGTGATCCCCGTCATCTACGTGTTACCCAAGGTGCACAAGGACCCCTTGGTACCCCCTGGACGCCCAATCGTTGCAGGGATAGACTCGGTGACGTCCAATCTCTCTGAGTTTATTGACTATTACCTGCAACCTTTGGTATTGGGTAACCAATCACACCTGCGAGATACCAAAGATATCCTGCAGAAAATACCCAACCTAGAATGGGAAGATGGATACACACTCATAACAGCAGATGTGAAGTCGTTATATACGATTATCAACCATCGACAGGGAATTGACGCCATTTCAAGCACTTTATCCAACAGCACTTTAAAAACTAATCTCCAAGAATTTTTAATACAAGGCGTAACCTTTATTTTAGAAAATAATTACTTTATGTTTAAAGGTGACTTTTATGTACAGCGGGTCGGGACAGCAATGGGCACCAGGTTCGCTCCAAGTTATGCGAACTTATTCATGGGCAAGTGGGAACGTGATTTTATATGGAGCAATAATCCGTTCGGAGCGAACCTGGTGTCCTGGACCCGATACATTGACGACGTACTGTTTTTATGGAGAGGAGAAAGATCACTTTTAAATGACTTCTGTTCGTACCTGAATACTAACAATTTTAATATCGAATTCACTTTTAACATCAGTGAGTCATGTGTCAATTTTTTAGATATCACTATTTATTCAGAAAACGGAGGTTTGAAGACCAAAACATATACCAAACCGACCGACTCACAGAGCTATATCCATGTGGGAAGCTGCCACCATAAGAACTGGTTGGACTGCATCCCACAAGGACAGTTTAAACGAATCAAAAGAAACTGTACGGAGGACCAGACTTATAAAGAGCAAACCGCAGTAATGGCTCAAAAATTCAAGGAAAGTGGATACGATCCAGTGACTATCGATAAGGAGAGAGAAAAAGTCGATAAAATTGAACGGGCTGCTTTACTCCAAAACAAAGGGCCTCAAGTCCAGGTAGATAACAAGAAATATGCTTTTATCACTAATTATAGCCAACAGCACAAACAATTGGAGCACTCCATTAAAAAGAACTGGAATCTACTAAGAAGGGACCCCATCATAGGTATGGATCTACCCGAGAGACCATCCTTCGTATATAGGAAAGTGGCCAATTTGGGTAACCATCTGACAAAAAGTATGCATCCATCCAACCTAGAGAGACGTCAAATAAGAACCAAGGGGTTCCACAGATGTGGAAGCTGTTGTGCATGTATTAACATCAAGGGGGATAGAAAGGTGGAAAAAATAAACATCAATGGAAGGGAACACCAAATTAGGGAATTTATCACATGCAATACCAAAAACGTGGTATATGCCATTGGGTGCACGTGCAATTTATTCTACATTGGCAGAACATCCCGGCCACTTAAGATTCGATTAAGTGAGCACATCAGGAATATCAAGAAGGGAATAGAAACGCATTCCCTCCCTTTACATTTTAAAAAACACCACAATAGTTCCCCTAATGAAATCAAGATATTCCTGGGAATCAAATATGTGGAAGGACATTGTCGCCGTAGGGACACAGATGCCCAACTGGCCAGGATAGAAATGCAAACTATCTATAATTTTAACACCTTAAAACCCAATGGCATTAACTCAGACTTTGAGCTAAAATGGTTTTTATAAATGGTTTTTAAACAATCCTAATTATGCTTTTTATAGTAATTTTATCATGTATTTATTCCGTTCTATATTTCTCCTTATTTAAGGTAAAATGCGTATGCCCACAGTCTGTATGGGCGGAAGCCGAATATGCATTAAGGGCTTCATCTCCCGATCATGTGAGAGTGGCAGTGATCACATGACCGGGTATAGGAGAAGCCTAGAACAGTGCAGATGAAGAGAGCCAATCGGAGCGTCATCACAGAGTGACGCAGACGCCACCATGGACGTCAGCGCGCTTACGCGAACCCGGAAGTATCGGGACCTCGCGTAGCTATGCGTGATGACGGGGACGCCGCCACATGCGTCATCGCGGTGCCGCGAACCCGGAAGTGCCGGGGTTTTCGCGTGACACCGCGAGACTTGAATCACATAAAAAGAATGGACATATGCACACAAGGACAAGCCTTGAAAAAGGACTCAGATCGAGTCTGAAACGCGTCGGCGGGCAGAGGCATTGGACTGGACTGGGGGACTGTTATCCTGCAGCAGCGTGTGATCCTGATTGTGCCCGGGCGATCGTGGAATCATTCTTGCATGCTCACTTTGAACTATATTGACTTATGGTTCACTGGCCATCTGGTAACTACCTCAAAGTTCTTTAACTGATGCACTAGCCACTTTGGAATTTTATTGTGTGCAAATTGTATATTGATGTTTTTGATGTTTTTATATGTATGTGATATCCCCATGTTATAGATTAAACAGTATACACTATGTCATGTATATGCTCTTTTTTCATGTACAAATGAATATAAGTTGAGCAGAAGACACGTATGACAAACACAAGTGTATACAGAGAAAGAATTATACCCACAGAAGGGAAGTATCATTTTATTTATCCTACGCTGGTGGTGGTTGAACCTACCTTTCTTCTATTGTATACGTCTCCGGGTGTCTGAGAAACGCCCCCAGGTGATACCCACCCTAGCATAAGGTGCGCACATACTAATTGCACTTGCCCTCTTGTTATTGTATTTTGGTGGAAAATACCTAGATCAATTTCCTTTTATTGTGGATTACTTAAGCCTTATTTTTACACAGTATTGGTCACTATCTACTGTAGTTTTCATTTGATGTGACATATATGGCTGTTAATGGCTTGTGGTCGAGCCTGAGTGTTGATGGATTAGTAGTCTCTGCGTTGGTTTATTATCTGCAGACTAATTCCCACATTGGCTGGACTGGTTTACACTACCCCATCTACACATGCATTTGTTCAGTGTTTTGTTGGACTGCAGTTATGTTATCACCGTATATATTTAAACACTTGTTTGTCTCCTTTTTTGTTTTTATATTTTTTATTTTTTGTATTTATTTTCTGCCTTATCTGGCCTTAAATGGCATGTATTTTGGTTGGGGGATTGGATATAATTGGGGTTAGTAACCACTTTTTAGTATTCCACTGTCATCTAGTGGCTTTTGGTTGAAAATACTTAGGTCAATTTCCTTTTATTGTGGATTACTTAATCCTTATTTCTCACTGTATTATGTCACTAATTAATAGTCATTTGATGTGACATACATGGGTTATATTCCCCTGTTAGTGGTTGGTAGTCAAGCCTGAGTATTTAATGGGTTAATAGTCTCTGCATTTTTTTTGTTATTTGCAGGCTAAGTCCCACTCTGGCTGGGCTAGTTCCTACAATCCCCTCTACACATGCGCTAATGTCACAATCTATACAGCATTTCTTTTTCATTCATTTGTACATTGACATTATTAGATACAAAGTAACAGAGGTCAGGTTTACACATGTTTCACATTTAAGCCTCCTCAGAACCGCAAGCAGATTGCCTACAGTGTCTCATATTTATTTATTTACTGCTGGCCAATCACGGGCCCTCTGCCGGTCATCTGGTCTGAAGCGACCAATCGTGATGGGATTCATTTGCCCTTACTGTTGAGGCTACTTCCGCCCCTTTACTCTGCGTCCTGTGGTCACGTGTCCAGCGTCGCCGCGCCATCGCCGGTCACGTGGTTCGCCCAGCCAATCACGGCTGGTTTCTACCGTCTTTGCGGAAGTCTGGGGTTGATCTGACAACCCCGGACTCTGTATTGATAATACTTGTGTTTTATTACTCTCGTTTATTTTGCCTTTGAATTCCACTTTGGTTTATAGCTAATGGTGTAGTCGTACATTACACTTTTATTAGTATTATGCGCTGAGTTGGTCATGTTCAGTGTGAGGTTATCAAACTGACCGTAAGACTGTAATTATGATATTTTATTAGGTGTAGTAATTAATGTACTATTTTAGTCCGTCTGTACCCTCTTATTCTCCATAGATGTTTCTATCCCCCAAATCTGTGTGTATTTCCAGATCAGATCGCTCTTGCCCAAATATGGTCTGACAGGAAATACCCAGGAAAGAATTCACCAAAAGGTTATGTCCAATTACCATACTTTTGTTCCTGCTATCACAGGAGGGTGGTAGCTGAGGGACAGTCTTCACAGGGGGTGATCCAATTCCCCTGCTATCAACAGGAAATGTTCACAGGGGGTAATCAGGACATAATGTAATCAGACTGTGTTTTGTATCTTGTGTTGACACTGCTCTGCATATCTCTGGCCCCTTCCAGACTTTCTGGGGCCTGACCCAGCAGGGGGGGGGGGGCAGCAGCAGTACCTGGGAGGGGGGATAAACCTGACTTGAATCCACCAATAGAGATTGAGTGCAAGCCCACTGATGGTATGGAGACGCGTGGGAATTTAGAAGTTTTTAAAATGACTGGCACACAAGCCAGGGGAGGATTTGATGGACTGTCCTGGACTAAGAGGTTATGCTCTGTCTAGGTATCGTGTGGACTTATCTGCTATCACTGCTGTGTGGAATAAGTGATAGTTTCGTTATTTGGACTGTGATGCTACAAGGACTTTGCTACCCGGATGTTTTTATGCTACCATTTGAATCTTTTTCCTGTCTTCATCTACATGTGTGTGCTGTGATAAAAATAAACCATATTTTGGTTTCATCTGCTCGGTGTCTGAGTGATTGAAGAACTCGTATCCTCACATTTTGCGGCAGCGACAGTGGGATCATTCAGACACCAACCATCGAGCACAGAAAGCACAGAGAACAGAGGATCAGACCATATGTAAGGAAACGGAAAATGCAATAAGGTGATGTTCAGCAAGTGAGCAGGTGTCATTCCTGTGGAAAGGAAAAATGTTTCCAAGGAAAGAAAATCGATGCCTCAAGACCCCTGCAGCAGAGGAGCTCAGGGACGGAGGTTCTTCAGTGTATCGGCAGGCTGGGAAGCCGGATCTGTTATTTATTGTCAGGAAAATGCAGTATATCTGGGAGTACTGGGAAGAAGCTCAGCAGATGATCAGCGGGTGGAGAGTATCCAGCATACAGGACAAGTTGTGTTACCTGGGGGATGCATTCCTGCACTGTAAAGGTGAGGCCACCTCGTGGAATCTGCTGGGGGAGCCAGAGTTTGTAGAATTCACAGAGGAAGTGATTGCTACAGTTACCCAGATGCTACAAAGAGGACAATATTCTGAGGCTGAAGGACAAGTCCAGAATAAATTGATGCCCCAGATAGAACCAGAGGAAAGGTCTAGAAGGGGGCTACTGCAATCTGGGCAGACAACCGAGGGGTCTGCCACAGAATTAATTGTTACCGCAAGAGAAGGGTCGTTGTCAGGGGGGCCCCTAACTGCCCTTGAAGAAATGAGTATGGAGGAGCTGATAGCAGAATGTCAGCTGCGAGGTATACCCATCCAATCCTGCACTCGCGGGGAAATCCTTCAGCAGATCCTTCACAATCAGGGAGATCCTACAAATGCATTTGCTGATTATCGGGCATGGATCCTCCATTTCGGTGCACAGTTGAGTGTGTGGGAACAATTGCAGTGTCTGGAGGAGTGCTTCGTGGTGGCAGAGGAAGAGGCGATTGATCGCGGGCTCCTGGATACCCCAGCATGGCAAGATCAGTGTCGCAGGGGGCGTGATGAAAGGCACCGCCTGCAACAGCTTCTCCCACAGCCTAGGGGAGAAGCTGCTCAGTGTTCTATACAGGGGAAGGTTATCCCCAAAATGAAGGAAGTGGGGCCTGTGAGCCAGGCACCCCGGGAGGAGCTGCACTACTGCTTCCCTTTTGCTGAGGTGGGAGATGCAGAATTATTAACCTGCTGCCAGGGGATCTATGAGGACTGCGTCCAGGAGGAGATCACCGTGGTTAGAGGAGTATCCGACAACATCCAGGCCACAAGCATACCAGTCGCAGATGATGTCGTGCTTCAGGCTGCCCAGCATATTCAGCTGGGGAAGGTGGTTATCCTGGAGACTGAGGACTGCGCAGAGGAAGCGGCAGGTGAGACCCAGGCTTTTGAGGGGGTAGGACTGGCCTTGGACCAGCCTGCCCTGCAGCCACCAGCGGAATTGTTCCTGATGGAGGGTCCCTTCTCAGCCCTGGGCATTGAGACCAAATGCTGTACTGAAATTTGCCATGCCCCTAGTTTGGGTTTGAGGGAGGAAGGACTTGACAGAGTGGCGGAAGTGCCAGGGCCAGAGCTCCGATATTGGGCTGCCGTTTGGCAGATGTTCCTTGGGCAAGAGGGGGAGGTGGAAACTGCTCCCTGCCCCATTGTGCCAGAGACAAAAGTATTAGCACACCCTATAGGTGTGCCCGGTGTGAAAGTTTACGATGTTGCAGAGGGGGGGTACCCAACATTTGAGGACGGGGGATTGCTAACTCACTTGTTAGTTAACATGCATAACTTATATTGTGATATTGCCCTTGCTGATTCTGCAAACCAGCCGCCTCTTCCAAGATGGGTTTGGTATGATGTCACTCTGTGGGACTCAGTTGGTCCATCCAAACCTCAGATTCTCTGCTCTGCATCCCACTACAGGTTGTTATTGGTTCCAGAACAACTTGGTACAAGAACTAAAATAGTAGGGGAAGGATTGTGAGGTTATCAAACTGACCGTAAGACTGTAATTATGATATTTTATTAGGTGTAGTAATTAATGTACTATTTTAGTCCGTCTGTACCCTCTTATTCTTCATAGATGTTTCTATCCCCCAAATCTGTGTGTATTTCCAGATCAGATCGCTCTTGCCCAAATGTGGTCTGACAGGAAATACCCAGGAAAGAATTCACCAAAAGGTTATGTCCAATTACCATACTTTTGTTCCTGCTATCACAGGAGGGTGGTAGCTGAGGGACAGTCTTCACAGGGGGTGATCCAATTCCCCTGCTATCAACAGGAAATGTTCACAGGGGGTAATCAGGACATAATGTAATCAGACTGTGTTTTGTATCTTGTGTTGACACTGCTCTGCATATCTCTGGCCCCTTCCAGACTTTCTGGGGCCTGACCCAGCAGGGGGGGGGGCAGCAGCAGTACCTGGGAGGGGGGATAAACCTGACTTGAATCCACCAATAGAGATTGAGTGCAAGCCCGCTGATGGTATGGAGACGCGTGGGAATTTAGAAGTTTTTAAAATGACTGGCACACAAGCCAGGGGAGGATTTGATGGACTGTCCTGGACTAAGAGGTTATGCTCTGTCTAGGTATCGTGTGGACTTATCTGCTATCACTGCTGTGTGGAATAAGTGATAGTTTCGTTATTTGGACTGTGATGCTACAAGGACTTTGCTACCCGGATGTTTTTATGCTACCATTTGAATCTTTTTCCTGTCTTCATCTACATGTGTGTGCTGTGATAAAAATAAACCATATTTTGGTTTCATCTGCTCGGTGTCTGAGTGATTGAAGAACTCGTATCCTCACATTCAGAGCTAGGTTTTATATTGAACTAATACAAGATGTTACTGCTTATGCATTTTGGTACTATAATAAAATTCTCTGTGCAGAAAGTCAGGTGTATCATCCCGGAATCTGTGTTACAGGGTGGTGTTATTCCTGTATTATTGGTATTTATCAGATGCCTGAATGTTACTGTTTTTTATCTTATGATTTGGTCAGATTTGGGGTTTAGGCATTTTTACAGTATACTAATTTCATATTTTGAGTTTATCTTTTTGATTTTTATCTGGTATGTTTTACCTCAAAAATACCTATATATTTGTTATTCCTTCCAGTTTATCTATATATATATATATATATATTTGTTATCCTTACCAGGTTAATTTTTATTATTGAGAATGATCCATGTTTTGGTTGGGTGCCTTATATCAATTTTATTGGGATAATTTCATACTTGTCTCCTATATAATTTTGGTGATGGTGATTTATTGATACATAGTGAGAGTAGTGATGATATTTTTATACATGTGTCCTTACATGAGATAAATAGGTGCCAAGTAAAATTAGTGTATTAGGGAAGATAGGAAGGGACAGAGGGGATGCTAGGACAGGTATAGGGAAAGGTTTGGTTAGGGGGTGGTGAGGGGATAGGTTGGGTTGGTGGGGAATGAGGATTGCGAGTGGGAAATCTAATGGTGTTGAATTAATCAGTGATGGTGATAACTATTTAAGATGAGGATTAAGTCTTCAATTATTATGGAGGTGTAAGACTCATAAGGTATCTACAAAATTGGATAGGGTCTTGTTACTACTGAGACTCTATATAATAATTCCTTCATGGTGATATTCTTTGGTTTTAGAAGATTTTTTGGTACTTCTTTACTTTCACGGCGCCAGCATGGCGCCGCGCGTACTTCCGGGTTACGCTCGCCACTAACTAAGTAAAAAAAACGAAGTTAACGCCATGCCAACATGGATAGTTCATACCTCCACTATCCATGTTGGCATGGAGTTGATTTTAATTAGCGTGGTGAGCGTAGCGAGCCACCGAGCCCGCAGCGTGGGCGAGCGAAGCGAGCCCCGCAAGGGGACTCTGACGCGCGGCGCCATGCTGGCGCCGTGAAAGTACAGAAGTACCGATTTTTTTTATATCTGGTAATTGGAAGGTCCGGGATATCACTGGGGTATTTGGGATAACGTTGGGGTTTATGGGGGACTGGTATCTTTATATTGTTGTATAATTAGAGTTGTATCCCTTTATTCTTTTGTAGGTTTTTGGTAAATTTTTTGGGTACTTGTTTCCTAGCATGGTGCACGTCATAGGTGATCGCATACCTTAAGTTAAGGTATGCGATGGACGCGACCGACGCGATTTCAGGGCTATTTTTAGCCATTTCCCAGACAATTAAAAAATCGCGTCCATCGCATGCCTTAAGTTAAGGCATGCAATACGACCGATGCAATGGACACAATTTTACATAGGGAACAATGTTAAATGGGCCAATGGACCCGATTTTTCATTGTATAACGACGCTTATGGGTATTTTACATGAGAAATGCCCCCCCCCCCCCATTGTTAATGCCACCCCACTATGATCGTGAACCCGAAGCGTGGCGAGCGCAGTGAGCCCGCGAGGGGCGATGGTACGTGTCCTCCGACCTTTTCATACCCCCACTATCCACGTCGGCGTGGAGTTGATTTTCTATTGTGTGGCGAGCGCAATGAGCCACCAAGCCCGCGGCGAGCGGACGTGTAATACCTGTGAAGTAATGCGCGTCCCCTCGCGGGCCTCACTTCGCTTGACACCACTTCGGTCTCGGTGGCTTGCTGCGCTTTCCACACTATATAAAATCAACTCCCCGCCGACGTGGATAGTGGGGGTATGAAAAGGTCGGAGGAGGCGTACCATCGCCGCTCGCCACGCTTCGGGCTGGTTTTGAACGTGGGGTGGCGTTCACAATGGGGGGGCATTTGACCCATCAGGGTTGGGAAACAATAAAAATTGGGGTCTGGGGGCCATTTAACATTGGGGCCAATGTAAAATAGGGTCTCAGGGACCCTTTTACATTGATTCCCATGTGAAAATTGCGTAGATCGTATCGCATGCGATTTGGTTGCATGCAATGCGATTGACGCGATTTTGGCGGGTCCCGATGGACACAATTTTTATCGCTGGCGCCGTGCTAGGAAACAAGTACCATTTTTTGTCCAGCAATTCACATCTGGGATGCATCACCGGCCTGCAATCATATGGTGAGATTTGATTTGGTTGTTTGTATTTATTTTTTCTCTTGTCAAGTGTTTCTTTTTCTCTTTTTTTTTCTCTTCCTTGCTGTTATACTACTCCTAAGGTCTATTTTATTCTTTACTAAATATATTCCAGATCTCCTTTTCTTTAGAGAGGGGTACTAGACAGGGGTGCCCCCTGTCCCCCCTACTTTTTGCACTTGCAGTGGAGCCATAAGCATGCTATATTAGAGCCTCCCCACTGATTAAGGGTCTTAGGGTTGGTACTAGTGAGGAGAAAATCGGGCTTTATGCCGATGATCAGGGCAGGCAACAGGGGGGGTCAAGGGGGACAAGTGTGATGGGCCCCAGAGATCTGAAGGGCCCCAGTGTTTCCATACCCCGGCACGGCCAATGCCTGTACTAGCTGGCCTGTCAGTGACCCTTGCGGCCTGGCCGTCTACTGTGCACCACCTGTTATTGGCTGACTCAGTGTGTGCCACTGCCGTCTACCATGTGTGTGCCCTGCCACTTGGCGTGCAGAGCCATCTACTCTGTGTGTGCGCATGGCCTGGTGCCACAGGTGCACAGCCGTACCCACCACTGGTGCTGTGGCCTCAGTCTCTGGCTCCTGTACTTTTACTGCGCATGCGCGGGTCGTCTGTTCTGCACTCTGCGAATGACCTGCCCTGCCTGCTCATAGTGCTCTGCATTCTTTTGTGAAAGTGACAGGCCAGCAGGAAGAAGCAGCCAGGAGCCAAGCCAGCAGGACTGAGAACGAGAGAAGTCCACACCTGAAAGCAGGACCTGGAGCACCAAAAGGTTAAATGAGGCTCATGCAGAAGAGCATTGTGTGGATTTGGGATTAGGTGGGGGGCCCCAGAAATATCATTGTACAGGGCCCCAAGATTTCTGTTGCCGGCCCTGCCGATGATATGATCCTGTATTTGACGGAGATGTCCTCCTCTCTCCCAGCACTCCTTACTCTGATGGCTGAATTTGCCCATTTCTCCGGGGTTGGAATTAATTGGGATAAATCAGTTGTATTTCCTTTACTTTCTACTACACCGCAACCCTCCTTTATATAATTATCCCCTTCATTGGTGTACACAATTTACATACCTAGGTATACAAATCTCCCATTCTCCTTCTGATTTTATAGCTCTGATTCTGTCCCCTAAGGTCACTTCATTACGCCAGAGGGCTCGTGCCTGGCAAACACTTCCTCTATCGGTTACTGGTAGAGTGAACCTCATTAAAATGATTGTCCAGCCAAAATTCTTATATATACTTCAAAACTCCCCTGTATATATCCCAGTTTCCCAATTTAAGCTGATCACCCGGTATATTATCTCCTTTATCTGGGGATGCAAACACTCACGGTTGGCGGCAAAAACCTTGTGTAGGTTCCGATATGATGGAGGATTGGCGCTACCTGACTTTGCTGCCCAATTGGCTCAACTGATGGAATGGGTTGCGCCTGGGGATTATGGGGAGTTGCCTACTGCTCTTTTAGGTAAGGCGGGACTACTCTTCACACAGTTGCAATTTTTATTAGCACATACTCCCTTGGTCGCACTTCCTACTTTGCTGCAACAGGCTCGGAGGGTATGGGTAGCTGTGGAGGCTCTGTTGGGTAACCCCGTACTAGACTCTTGCTCTCCTTTTATGGAAAAATAAGAACTTCCCAGAAGTTTATAAACTAAAGGGTGGCCCAGACTGGACGTCTCTTGGGGTCTCTGCAATTGGTCAACTTTTTCAGGATGGGATACTACACTCCTTTGAGCATTTGGTGTCTACATATGCGATTCCGCGTCATTATTTTTATAAATACCTCCAACTTAGACATGCAATAGGTGCACAATGGAGGGGGAATATTCCTGCACTTTTGGAATCTCCTGTCCGCGCAATGATCCGTAAGCTGCCAAGTCAAAAGATAGTTTCCGCTCTGTACTCCCCTCTCCTCACCTTCTCTGGTGTTGATAAACTAGGTAATCTCCAAGCTAGATGGGTAGTGGATATTGGGCCCGTGGAGGACGAGGATTGGTCCCATATGTTAAGTTCCCCTAGAAGTGCCACGACGTTTGCCAGGTTCCAACAAATTCAACTGTATATCCTGCATTGAGTTTATTGGACCCTGCACAGACTGATGCAGATTGGCGGTGCCGGGTCGGATGCTTGTCCTAAAAGCCAGGGGTCTGGGGCCGGTTTTTGGCATTTGATGTGGCACTGTCCGCAGGTGTACTCTTTCTGGGAAGCAATTTTAGCTAATATCCGAGACACGGGTGTGCAGGTACTGCTCTCTAATCCCCGTATCTGTATTTTTGGTTTAGATTTGGAGGACATTCTCCCCACACACCACAGGATATACATAAATAACCTTCTCACTCTAGCCCGTGTTTGTATTGCCAGAACCTGGATGGGGCCAGACCCTTCATCCCCTACTATGTGGGTCGCACTTGTTAATACCACTATATCCCACAAACGATTTATGTATTCCAAAAGGGGTTGCTTAGGTAAATACGGTAAAATCTGGGGCCTATGGCAGACCTCTACATTTTATATACAAGATCACTGCTCCTAATCCATTCCAACTGTCAGTACATCCCAAATGGAAGACTTGCCGTCCATACCCAATGCCTTCCCACATGCTCTCCCTGCCCTCTTGTCACTGTAAATGATTTCTGATGATTATCATATTGTAAACGCATATTATATACTGTACATACAGTATTTCCTGAATAATGCACCACATTGATGTAATGTTCTTGTTATTTTTCTTTTCAAATTATTGTTACTATCAACAAAATTCAATAAAAATTCATGATTAAAAATATATATATATATAAACAATGCAGTGGGGGGGGCGGCACTCAGAAAGAACGACAGGAGACGGCAGCTTAAGTGACCGACGTTTCAAAAGCCCTTGGGCTTCTTTTATCAAGGTGCTGTAAAGGTGAGAACAGTGTACAAGTGATACAGTGCTTACCTAAGTAGTGTTGAGCTCCGTCCGTGGAGCCTGCACGCACCGGCAGGAGGGGAGATGCTGAAGGATGACGTCACACCACCATCAAGGACGCGCAGGGCGCACGGAGGGGGGCTCGCCACTGTGGACCAATGAAAACATAACGGCAATGAGTATAAACAAAGTGTATAACAGAAAACATACTACGAGTATCCTAAAACAAAAGGGATACATGGGTGAAAAATGAAACAATAAACTCATTGCGGCATCTTGGATTATAAGTGGAAAGTTACAGTAAAAGATAAAACATATTAATGAAAACATTAAAAAGCGATTAGCATGTCAGCCTGTGTGACTAATAAGGTATGTTATCGAGGTTCTCTAGGAAATCGAGGAACAAAGGTCCGATTTCAACCTCCCCGCCACCCCAAGCACTAATTTTTAACCTCTCAGACAGACCGTTGTCACCTATGGAAGAGTCTGTACTGACGAAGGGACTTTCCTTTGTGCCGCACAACAAAATGGATCCCTTTACCATTAAGGTAGAACAATTTAAGCTCCACAGAGCTTTGAAGCTCAGAGAATTTTTTCAAAATAGCCCTGCAGAGACACCGATACTGTCTACTCAACCACCGAAATTCCCCCCGAGTCTACAAAAAAAGTCAAAATTCGACCCCTTATCATACAACCCCTCCATCAAAACCTTTTGCCGCTTGGTTGAACAAGACATTGCAGCATTGGACATTAAACCACCAGCACATACCAACTTTACTAAAGCAGAATGGCTGGCAGTCAAAGAGCTGAGCAATGATCCTGCCATCTCAATCAGACCAGCGGACAAAGGAGGTGCGGTCGTTATTCTTAACACAGCAGACTATGTAGCAGAGGCGGACAGACAACTGGCGGACGACAGCACATATAAGAAGCTCGACAAAGACCCCACCCCTTCTTATAAGAAAGAACTGGACGACATCTTGACCGCGGCGGTTGCAGAAAACATCATCGACGAACACACGTTGGAGGCCCTGACAACAGACTTTCCAATCACACCACTGCTGTACCTGACACCTAAAATCCACAAGACTCTGGTGAAACCCCCGGGCAGGCCCATTATTTCCGCCCGAGGGTCACTCTACCAAAAAATCTCTATCTACCTGGATTATTTCCTGCAGCCCTGTGTCCAGGAGAAAGCTACATACCTAAAGGACACTACCACTCTCCTGATGAAATTGGCACAATTGGGCACGATCGACAGTGACTGCACTATAGGTACAATTGATGTTGTCAATCTGTACACATCTATTCCCCATGCAGATGGTATTGCAGCAGTACAACAGTTGTTGCATAACAACCCACTGTACACAGGACCTCCTATCCGTTTCTTTCTCCATCTATTGGAACTGACCCTCAAAAGGAACTTCTTCCTATTTAATGGCAAATTCTATTTACAGCTACAAGGATGTGCGATGGGGTCCTCAGTGGCCCCATCGTTTGCCAATGCATATATGTTTGTCATTGAGGAGCATCTGTTTACCAACAACCCCGTCATAGGTCCACAATTTAAGTTCTATACCCGTTATATAGATGACCTTTTAGTCATCTGGTCAGGGGACGGAGCCTTTTTTACCAACCACATTGATCAACATAACCTGTCCACCTTTCCCATCAAGTTCACATACATCATGCACCCCAACTTGGTGCATTACTTAGATGTTAACATTAGCATCCAAGAGGGCCAAATAGCCACCTCCTTGTATGTGAAACCTACTGACAGGAATACAATGCTGTTGGCTTCCAGCCACCATCCAGTCCCCCTCATCAAAGCTTTGCCACATTCTCAGCTACTGAGGGTCCACAGAGTCACCAGCGAACCAGCAGAGGTACCACCAGCCCTTGACCAAATGGTCGACAAATTTGCACAGAGAGGGTACCCTATACGAGAGCTCGTTACCACCAGAAACAAAGTGGCTAACCTGAGTCGACAGGAAGTGTTGACATCTAAAACCAAAAGCTCCGCAGCTGAAAAAGTCATCTGGGTTAATTCATATCATTCCCACAGCCCTAAAATCAATGGCATTGCCAAAAAATACTGGCCAATAGTGAAGACAGACCCAGCACTCACTTCCTTACACTCCAAATCTTTGATGAGCGCCTATAAGAGGGGTAAAAACCTAAAAGACCTTTTGGTCCACAATAACATCCAGTACCCCCCAACCATGCCCCCCACTTTCCTCAGCAAACCCAAATTGGGATGCTACCGTTGTTGTGGCTGTGCCACATGCAGCCATTTGTTGCCAGGGGATAGCTTTCATCATCCCTATACAGGAAAGCAGTATAAGATCAGGCATAGACTTGGATGTACATCTAAATACGTCATCTATTTAATCAGTTGCCCATGTGGCCGACATTACGTCGGCAAAACTGACCGCCAATTTAAAGAGCGCGCTGCTGCGCACAGGTCAGCCATTAAAGCTGCAATTGCTACAGGTAAAAGTGAACAACCAGTGGCCCGTCACTTTAGTGAGGCACGGCATCCTGTCACCTCACTACGTTACAAAATCATCGATCATGTGCCACCACTCCCAAGAGGGGGAAACAGATCTCTCATCTTGCTTCAAAAAGAGTGTAGATGGATCTACACACTGGGCTGTTACGATCCGCTTCCAGCGGATCGGTGTTATGTACCATTCACATTTTCTGTGTG
Source organism: Crinia signifera (assembly GCF_055691185.1). Taxonomy (NCBI): domain Eukaryota; kingdom Metazoa; phylum Chordata; class Amphibia; order Anura; family Myobatrachidae; genus Crinia; species Crinia signifera. The sequence continues at coordinate 238,916,463 of NC_139217.1, read as the reverse complement.
TTCTCCCTGGGTTTATCTCAGCCTGTGTGTGTGTGTACTCGCTAGTGACATCCAGTGGTCAGCCTGGGCCATTGCAGGTTACTTTCAGTACTGTGTGTTCTGGACTCAGGTGTCTTGATTAGGCTCCTAGCCTGCAGTGCACACCTTCAGGCTATGTGTAATCAGCACCACATTGTGCTCTCTATATAAACCCTCTGGTTGTTCAGTCCCATGCCGGTTATAGCTTGTACCTCAGGGTCTCAAGTGTTCCTGGTTCCTGCTTACCCACTACTCCTGGTTCCTGTGTCCAGTCATCCTGCATCCTGTCATTGATTCCCAGCTGTGTCCTCCATCCAGTCTCCTGTCCTCCCGGTGTCCGTGTGTCGTCCTTTATCCGTCTCCCGGTCCCTGCAGCTCGTGTTGGTCTTTGTGGGATTCCTTCTCCAGATATTTATATCCCTCGGTTCCAGATAAGTTGGGAAGATTCCCCCTCTTTGTCTCCGTACTAATCATTTGCTTATTGTGTCAGCGTATAGTGTATTGTTACACCTGTCAGCAGTTCTTAGTGTGTCAGCATATCGTGTATTGTTACACCCGTCAGCAGTTCTTAGTGTGTCAGCATATCGTGTATTGTTACACCCGTCAGCAGTCTTAGTGTGTCAGCATACTGTGTATGGTTACACCTGTTAAGCATTAGCACAGCGGGTTCCTGTTTAGAGTGCTATCCACTGGCACCCCTCTCCGCAGGGCAGGGTGGTTCTCGCCTCTTTGTTTGTAGATAGGTTTCCCCTTGTTCATCACTGGCCTTGGCGTGTGTGTTGTCCTAACATAAGACCAGGTGGCATCGAGGTGGGAGCCTGACTAACGGGCTCCCACGAACGCGGCTATTATTGGTGAAGCCTAGCACCCCGCACACACACGTCAACTCCATCTGGGTACAACGGAGTCAGGTTGGCGAGGCTGCCCTGGTCCTGTCTCTATCTCCTTCCAGCCAGTGTCACGTGGTGTCTCGCCAGACAGCGTGGCACAGGAGATCCTAACATTATAACCGGCCATACAGCACTCTGGAGCTGAGTTCTGCCCTCTCAGTCCAGAGATTTCAAGCCGTGTCAGCTTTTTGCCCGTGTCAGCTTTTTGCCCGTGTCAGCTTTTTGCCCGTGTCAGCTTTTTGCCCGTGTCAGCTTTTTCTTGTGTCAGTTTTTTTCTTGCTGGTGTATAAACTTGCATGGCCATATCATGCAGGCCATGCAAGAGTCATTAGCGGCTCTAAATTTGGCATTCAATGCCGTAAAACCTGGGCAGTGGGAGATTTTGCAGCAGTCTCTTCTGCAGCTGCAAAGACTCATCACTGATATTTTTCTGATCCTCCCAGAGGTCACTGGGGTTTGTTCAGCCCCTAATGAGGCCCTGCCTAGGGAAGTATTAGGCAGCAAGTCCTCAGACCCAGAGGGTCAGGTAAAGCATAGAAGTTATCTACGACCGAAGCTTCCGTTAGAGGAGCGTCAGCGGCGTAGAAACCTTAACCTATGCTTATACTGTGGAGATTCTGGCCACTTCTTGCAGACGTGTGGCTTGCGTAATTCCGGTGGTGCCGTCAGGGTATCTCCTCTGGCCAGGTCTGAGCAGGTTGTCAGATCTAAGCCTGTCTCCACTGTGGCAGAGGAGCTCTCTGCCGAGTCTCCCAGTAAAAGCACTCTGCCTTTTTCTACTGGTTCCAGTGCTGATGTTTTATTGACCAGGGAGTCAGAGTTGCAAACCCTTGAAGGGAAAACCCAGGTGGTTGACTCAGATACCGGGGGCCCGCTGAGCCAGTCTGATGCCGGTGGCCCGCCGAGCCGGTCAGAGGCCGGTGGCCCGCCGAGCCGGTCAGAGGCCGGTGGCCCGCCGAGCCGGTCAGAGGCCGGTGGCCCGCCGAGCCGGTCAGAGGCCGGGGGCCCGCCGAGCCGGTCAGAGGCCGGGGGCCCGGAGGCCGCAGCCCCGAGTGGGGGCCCGGAGGCCGCAGCCCCGAGTGGGGGCCCGGAGGCCGCAGCCCCGAGTGGGGGCCCGGAGGCCGCAGCCCCGAGTGGGGGCCCGGAGGCCGCAGCCCCGAGTGGGGGCCCGGAGGCCGCAGCCCCGAGTGGGGGCCCGGAGGCCGCAGCCCCGAGTGGGGGCCCGGAGGCCGCAGCCCCGAGTGGGGGCCCGGAGGCCGCAGCCCCGAGTGGGGGCCCGGAGGCCGCAGCCCCGAGTGGGGGCCCGGAGGCCGCAGCCCCGAGTGGGGGCCCGGAGGCCGCAGCCCCAGAAGGGGTTCAAGTTGGTGTCACCCCAGAAGGGGTTCAAGTTGGTGTCACCCCAGAAGGGGTTCAAGTTGGTGTCACCCCAGAAGGGGTTCAAGCCTGTGTCGCCCCAGAAGGGGTTCAAGCCTGTGTCGCCCCAGAAGGGGTTCAAGCCTGTGTCGCCCCAGAAGGGGTTCAAGCCTGTGTCGCCCCAGAGGGGGCTCAAGCCTGTGTCGCCCCAGAGGGGGTTCAAGCCTGTGTCGCCCCAGAGGGGGTTCAAGCCTGTGTCGCCCCAGAGGGGGTTCAAGCCTGTGTCGCCCCAGAGGGGGTTCAAGCCTGTGTCGCCCCAGAGGGGGTTCAAGCCTGTGTCGCCCCAGAGGGGGTTCAAGCCTGTGTCGCCCCAGAGGGGGTTCAAGCCTGTGTCGCCCCAGAGGGGGTTCAAGCCTGTGTCGCCCCAGAGGGGGTTCAAGCCTGTGTCGCCTCAGAGGGGGTTCAAGCCTGTGTCGCCTCAGAGGGGGTTCAAGCCTGTGTCATCCCAGAGGGGGTTCAAGCCTGTGTCTCCCCAGAGGGGGTTCAAGTCTGTGTCTCCCCAGAGGGGGTTCAAGTCTGTGTCGCCCCAGATGGGGACGCTGTCCATCTAGTCCCTAAGAGGGATTCTGATTGTCCTGTCTCTGAACAGAGTTCCAGCCATGTCGGTAACATGGAGAGACCATCTGTTGGTCTTTTTGTTGTTGCCCAGCCAGAGTTTCACTATAGTGCTGCCCACTTAGAAGTGCATCACAGTGGTGATCAGCCAGAGACTCATCATAGTGCTGCCCAACCAGAAAGACCATCAGACTTGGAAGAGGTCATAACCTCTAAGGGGGTCCCTAAAGTCTCAGCCTCAAGGGCCATAATTCCAGCTATACAGTCCAGTCAGTTAGCTGATAATGAAGTTACTGTTGATGCTTTGAACGATATCTCTACATCTATAGTTTTTGATGGGGACCTAACCCAATTTGTTGCGCTCACTAAATTTTTTATCACTATTTTGGAGTCCAGACCATTTTTAGGTATCACTTCAGATAATGTGGTGCTCTATTTAATTTATTGCTTCAGAGGTGAACCTTTCAAATGGGCGTCCAAATTTATTGAATCTGAGGATCCCATTCTTAAGAATCTCCCAGCATTCAGTGATGCTGTATTGAAAAAATTTGGTCCCAATAAAAGTGGTTCACCTGCCTCTGGACTGACCATCTTCTCTGCAGAGACTCCATCATGCACAGGAAAGTCAGTACAAAAGTCCCAGCCCATAGCTATGGTCGCTGGGTGTGCTCGTTTTAACAGGAATGCCCCTGGAATCTTAGCTTTTACACCAGTGGAAACCAGGCTTGATTCTGTCTTGAATTCAGAGATCGATGGTTGTCCAGTGTCTTGTCCAGTGTCTACTCAATCTGTCAAGAGTCCTGCCTATGTTCAGTCTTGCGATACTACTTCTTCTCCAGTGCCAAATGTTACCAAGATTGAAACCATAATCCTTCCCTTAGATGCGGACTCCAACTCAGATTACAACTCTGAAATCGATGAAATGTCTTTAGTTGAGGGTACCGTTAGTTCAGACAATATTTTTGGTATTACTGTGTTTACTCCCAGGCAACCTGGGAAGAAGAAGAAGAAGAAGAAGTCTTGTCGGAGACATTGAGTCTGTTTTTGTTCTTGGTTCCCCTTGATCAAGCTGGGGTGTCCGGAGTCCACCTTTTTTAGGGGGGGATACTGTTACGATCCGCTTCCAGCGGATCGGTGTTATGTACCATTCACATTTTCTGTGTGTTCTCCCTGGGTTTATCTCAGCCTGTGTGTGTGTGTACTCGCTAGTGACATCCAGTGGTCAGCCTGGGCCATTGCAGGTTACTTTCAGTACTGTGTGTTCTGGACTCAGGTGTCTTGATTAGGCTCCTAGCCTGCAGTGCACACCTTCAGGCTATGTGTAATCAGCACCACATTGTGCTCTCTATATAAACCCTCTGGTTGTTCAGTCCCATGCCGGTTATAGCTTGTACCTCAGGGTCTCAAGTGTTCCTGGTTCCTGCTTACCCACTACTCCTGGTTCCTGTGTCCAGTCATCCTGCATCCTGTCATTGATTCCCAGCTGTGTCCTCCATCCAGTCTCCTGTCCTCCCGGTGTCCGTGTGTCGTCCTTTATCCGTCTCCCGGTCCCTGCAGCTCGTGTTGGTCTTTGTGGGATTCCTTCTCCAGATATTTATATCCCTCGGTTCCAGATAAGTTGGGAAGATTCCCCCTCTTTGTCTCCGTACTAATCATTTGCTTATTGTGTCAGCGTATAGTGTATTGTTACACCTGTCAGCAGTTCTTAGTGTGTCAGCATATCGTGTATTGTTACACCCGTCAGCAGTTCTTAGTGTGTCAGCATATCGTGTATTGTTACACCCGTCAGCAGTCTTAGTGTGTCAGCATACTGTGTATGGTTACACCTGTTAAGCATTAGCACAGCGGGTTCCTGTTTAGAGTGCTATCCACTGGCACCCCTCTCCGCAGGGCAGGGTGGTTCTCGCCTCTTTGTTTGTAGATAGGTTTCCCCTTGTTCATCACTGGCCTTGGCGTGTGTGTTGTCCTAACATAAGACCAGGTGGCATCGAGGTGGGAGCCTGACTAACGGGCTCCCACGAACGCGGCTATTATTGGTGAAGCCTAGCACCCCGCACACACACGTCAACTCCATCTGGGTACAACGGAGTCAGGTTGGCGAGGCTGCCCTGGTCCTGTCTCTATCTCCTTCCAGCCAGTGTCACGTGGTGTCTCGCCAGACAGCGTGGCACAGGAGATCCTAACATGGGCACCCTGGCCCCTAGAGGGCTCAATGAGAACCTTGGTCTCAGCTGCTTCTTATGAGTATTCTCATATGTCCACCCCAAGCACATATTGGCTAGACATCGACAGTGTTGTGTCGACACAGGTTGACCATTCATGAACATTATGTTTTCGACATCTATATAGCTTTGTCTCTCTTAGCCTAAAGTTTTTTCCTAGAGAACCTCGATAACATACCTTATTAGTCACACAGGCTGACATGCTAATCGCTTTTTAATGTTTTCATTAATATGTTTTATCTTTTACTGTAACTTTCCACTTATAATCCAAGATGCCGCAATGAGTTTATTGTTTCATTTTTCACCCATGTATCCCTTTTGTTTTAGGATACTCGTAGTATGTTTTCTGTTATACACTTTGTTTATACTCATTGCCGTTATGTTTTCATTGGTCCACAGTGGCGAGCCCCCCTCCGTGCGCCCTGCGCGTCCTTGATGGTGGTGTGACGTCATCCTTCAGCATCTCCCCTCCTGCCGGTGCGTGCAGGCTCCACGGACGGAGCTCAACACTACTTAGGTAAGCACTGTATCACTTGTACACTGTTCTCACCTTTACAGCACCTTGATAAAAGAAGCCCAAGGGCTTTTGAAACGTCGGTCACTTAAGCTGCCGTCTCCTGTCGTTCTTTCTGAGTGCCGCCCCCCCCACTGCATTGTTTGTACAGAGCGTCTCTGCACGCTCGCTTAGGAGGGCACCGGACTTTGTTGTATTCACCACGAACAGTGGTGACATTACGGAGTGCCACCACAGCCACCCCCGATATATATATATATATATATATATATATATATATATATATATATATATATTCCAGATAGTTTCCGGATCTGTGATCTCCAGTTAATTCTGTTTCTCCTTTTTGGATGTTATTGGGTATGATATTCATGATTTTTGGTCTTATACTTGTTTTGTGTGTGGGGGGGGGGGGATATCCCTTTGATTCACAGGTGCGTATTTAGTTCGGAAATTCATCCCTCCATATTTGTATTATCTTGGATGTTTGTATTGGTTCTGATGCTCTTTCGTAGAGGAAGCTATAGATAAGATGTATAGCTGTTATTTTCATTTAGCCCTTTTGGGGTTAGGCAATCCATTAAGTAGATCATTCTAGTTTCGGTTTTTAAAAGTTCTTGGTCTAGATCACCTCCTCGGATCCCCAGTTTTATATGTATCATTCCATCATTATACAGAGGCAGGGACGGTAGTACCAAAATGCATAAGCAGTAACATCTTGTATTAGTTCAATATGAAACCTAGCTCTGAACAGGACCAACTCAGCACATAATACTAATAAAAGTGCAATGTACGACTACACCATTTGCTATAAACCAAAGTGGAATTCAAAGGCAAATTAAACGAGAGAAATAAATCACAAGTATTATCAATACAGAGTCCGGGGTAGTCAGATCAACCCCAGACTTCCGCAAACACGGCAGAAACCAGCCGCGATTGGCTGGGTGAATCACGTGACCGGCGATGACATAGCGATGCCGGTCACATGATCATAGGACGCAGAGTAAAGAGGTGGAAGTAGCCTCAACAGTAAGGGCAGATGAAGCCCATCACGATTGGTCGCTTGAGACCAGATGACCGGCAGAGGGCCCGTGATTGGCCAGCAGTAAATAAATAAACATGAGACACTGTAGGCAATCTGTTTGCGGTTCTGAGGAAGCTTAAATGTGAAACACGTGTAAACATTACCTCTGTTACTTTGTATCTAATAATGTCAATGTACAAATGAATGAAAAATAAATTCTGTATAGATTGTGACACTAGCGCATGTGTAGAGGGGATTGTAGGAACTAGCCCAGCCAGAGTGGGACTTAGCCTGCAAATAACAAACAAATGCAGAGACAATTAACCCATTAAATACTCAGGCTTGACTACCAACCACTAACAGGGGAATATAACCCATGTATGTCACATCAAATGACTATTAATTAGTGACATAATACTGTGATAAATAAGGTTTAAGTAATCCACAATAAAAGGAAATTGACCTAGGTATTTTCCACCAAAAGCCACTAGATGACAGTGGAATACTAAAAACTGGTTACTAACCCCAATTATATCCAATCCCCCAACCAAAATACATGCCATTTAAGGCCGGATAAGGCAGAAAATAAATACAAAAAATAAAAAATAAAAAAATATATAAAAACAAAAAAGGAGACAAACAAGTGTTTAAATATATATGGTGATAACATAACTGCAGTCCAACAAAACACTGAACAAATGCATGTGTAGAGGGGATAGTGGAAACCGGTCCAGCCAGACTGGGACTTATGGAAAGGACAGGTTTTGGGAATTCTATGATATAGGGTGCTACCCTTTTGATGGTAAAAAATACACATTTATTCACAACTTAAAATGTTGTTAGACATGAACAAAAACACAGAAAAAAGTTTTTCTGACATCAATAAAAATTAAAAAAACAGGAAAAAAGGAGTACTTGTTAGAAATGGTCAATTTGTAGGAGAGAACGGGGTAGGAAAAGTGAGATGTTATAATCGTACCTCTACTCCCGTCTTCACAGTCCCGCCAAACAAGCGCTTAAATATATACGGTGATAACATAACTGCAGTCCAACAAAACACTGAACAAATGCATGTGTAGAGGGGGTAGTGTAAACCAGTCCAGCCAGAGTGGGACTTAGTCTGCAGATAATAAACCAACGCAGAGACTATTAATCCATCAACACTCAGGCTCGACCACAAGCCATTAACAGGGGAATACAACCCATATATGATAGTGACCAATACTGTGTAAAAATGAGGCTTAAGTAATCCACAAATAAAAGGAAGCTAACCTAGATATTTTCCACCAAAAGCCATGAGATGGCAGTGGAATACTAAAAATTGGATACCAACCATAACTGTACCCAATACCCCAATCAAAATATTATGTTATTTAGGGCCGGATAACGCAAAATACATAAAACAAACAAGTGTCAAAATATATACAGTGAAAACACAATTGCAGCCCAAAAGTGTCAATCACTTGGATAAAATGTCAGAATAAGACACCACGTGATATTATCAACACATAACAGACCAAAAGAGTGAACAATAAGTCTAATATATCTGACACAATCAGAAAACCAACACTCCGTCTGATTAACAACAAACTGTCTCCTATCTAAACCTAAATCTCCAAAAGTAAAGTATAAGAGCTATCAAACTAACACCTATACAGCCTCCTGCTCCTGTCAACGAGAATATAGGACACTTTCTATACAGCAAAATACGAGAACAAGCAACATGTCCAGTGAACACTTTTAACCACAATAACACACTTTCCTACTTTAATAGTGCACAAGCACTTCACTTTATATGTATGTGTGACATGTATGTCTAATTTTTAACCTCTAATCAATTTCACAAAAAGCGGAGTGGACCGAGACCTGTTGTTCCACAAGATTGTAAAGAATGCAGACATCTAGGTCTTCTCTATATGTTTTATATAAATAAACCAATAAAGGTTAAGTTTTAGATAAAAATAAATCATTCTTTTTGGTGTGTATCCATCGTGCAAATTATTTTCTTTCTTTCAAACCAGGTTATAACTAGCACACTGGTCATGTCTCCCAAGGTGCATAACCTTACATTTAACTACATCAAACCTCATCTTCCATTTTTTTGCCCACTCTTCTAGATTGTCAAGATCATTTTGAAGTGTAGTGACATCTTCTGATGATTTAATAGCTCTGCTCAGTTTTGTGTCATCTGCAAAGATGGATACATTGCTGAGTAACCCCATCCCTATATTGTTTATAAAAATATTAAATAAAATCGGCCCGGCACCGAACCCTGAGGCACCCTACTCAGTACTGGTGTCATATTTCATACAGCACTGTTCATGACCACTTTTTGTTCTCTATTGAACAGCCAGTTCCCTACCCATCTCCAGACATTTTCCCCTAATCCCAGGTCCTCCATTTTCTTTATCAACTTCTTGTGTGTTACTCTATAAAAAGCTTTAGCAAAATCAAGGAAAATCACGTCTACATCGTTTCCGTTATCAAGGTTTTTGTTAACCTTCTCATAGAATCCTAGTAAATTAGTTTGGCATGAACGATTTTTCACAAACTTGTGTTGGTTAGTACTGAGTAAGCTATGAAGGTCTAAATATTCCTGGATAGCATCCCTTAAAAATCCTTCGAATATTTTTCCAACTATTGATGTTAGACTCACTGGTCTATAGTTAGCTTGGTCCTCCCTTTTTCCTTTTTTGAATATTGGCACTACCTCGGCTATTCTCCAGTCTTTTGGTAGCTTACCTGTTGAAAGTGAATTATCAAAAATGTAATGTAGTGGGGTCGCTAGTTCCTCCCTTAATTCCATTAGTACTGTACTCTAGGAGTGAATCCCATCTGGCCCTGGCGATTTGTTTTTTTATTTTTATTTTACTGAGCCTCAATATTATTTCCTCGGTCTTGAACTCTATATTGAAATCCGGCTTATTCATCCCATTTGAGGTACGTGTCCGTTCCACTATCTGCCCTCCCTTAGTAAACACTTATGAGAAGAACTCATTTAACAGGTCTGCTTTTCCCTTATCCTCTGTAAAACTTTTTCTGTTGGTATTGGATAATGGGCCTATATTCTCCTTAATTATATGTTTACTATTTACGTGTATGTATTTGAAAAACTTCTTGGGTTGGTTTTGCTCTCAGTGGCTATGCGCTGTTCGTAGTCCCTTTTAGCTACTTTGATTACCCCTTTACAAGTTTTGTTTGATTCTTTGTATTTGTTGAATGCCTCATCATTTAAGTTTTTTTTATAGAATTTAAATGCTCTTAATTTATTGTTGATTGCCAATCATTATTTTGTCCAACCATGGTGGCTTTTTTAAAATTAAATTTACCCTTATTTACTTTAGGAATGTATTTAGTAGTTAGTGATTCGAGCACATTTTTTAAAGTATCCCACATTTCATCTGCATTTTTTTCTCAAAACAACAGTTTCCCCACTCAATTCCTTTTAGTGCTTCCCAGAATAATTCAAAGTTAGCTTTTCTGAAGTTTAGTATTTTTGTCGATCCTTTATGGTGTAGCATACTGAAGTTGATTTCCAGAGAAACCATGTTGTGGTCACTGTTCCCTAGATGTTCTACTACTTTGGTGTTTGATACTAAGGGGGAAATTTACTAATATGAAAAACCTAGTTTTTCGTATTAGTATTTTCCCTACGACTGCATACGACTGTTTCAGTCGTGTTCCAGAGGGGAATTTACAAAGCAGTCAAATACGACTGCATTGTAACCCTCCGATGTTGTAGTAATTGGTATTAGCTGGCCATATATACGGCCGCTAATACAAATTTTTCAGGCAGTCTGCACGGATCAGTCAGATCCGTGCAGGCTGCAGAGTGTAAAAAAAATAGAAAAAAAAAACAGCGTGGGGTTTCCCCCACAGCTGTAACCAGCACCAGGCTGAAAGAGCCGGGGCCGGTAATTAAAAATCAGGGAACCCAACAAATAGGGGTTCCCCGATTTTTAACAACCAGCCCCAGGCTCCAGGTCCGGGGCTGGTTCCCAAAATATTGGGGACAAAATGACTAGGGATTCCCCGTATTTTAAGAACCAGCCCCAGGCTCAACCAGCCAGCAGGGTAATGTCACAGCCGGGGGACACTTATTATATAAGGTCCCGCGGCCAAAACATTAACCCTACCGACCAGTCAGCCTTGCCAGGGGCCCTGGGGGAGTGGGGACCCCCCAATAAAGGGGTCCCCCCCTCCAGGACTTACCTGACCAGGCTGAAGCCTGGTGCTGTCCCCGGTGGCCCTGTGCGGTGGCCACCGGACTGATTTCAGTGTAAAAAAATAGATGAAAAACGATTGTTTAAAACTGTGGAACTATGAGTCCCAGCAAGCCTCCCCCACAAGCTGGGACTTGGAGAACCACAAGTCCCAGCCTGCGGGGCATTAAAGGGCCCGCTGGCACTTGTAGTTCCACAGTAATAAAAATAGTACAATAAATACACACTGACACAATGAAAATAAAACTTTAATACATCCATTACACACATACTGATACTTACCTATCTTGAGCCCATAGATAGCCCTCGGTCCTGGTGTCCGGTGTCCTGTGTCGTCCTCCATGTCCATGTCGCGGGCCGTGTTGTCCTCCAGGTCCATGGCGGTGTCCGGGTCCGAAGTAATCCATGGTGGAGCTGTGGAAGGAAATCCTACTCACCTGGTCCTGTGGTGAAGATGTCTTCTCTTGGTCCACCGTAGTCCAGGTATTCTTTAAGCTGCCGGCGCTCCCCGCACTCTCCGCATCGGACTGAGGAGAGACGCAGAGATATTTCATACTCTGCGCCTCTTCTCATGATGATTTCTATTGCCCGCCTTTCTTGGCTCCTGATTGGCCGACTTTCTTGGCTCCTGATTGGCCGCTAGGCGGCCAATAGAAATCATTCTGAGAAGAGTCCGATGCGGAGAGTGCGGGGAGCGCCGGCAGCTTGAAGAATACCTGGACTACGGTGGACCAAGAGAAGACATCTTCACCACAGGACTAGGTGAGTAGGATTTCCTTTTTAGGAAGTAGCAAAGAGGTTAAGTCTCTATGCAGTGGACTAAGGTTCTGTCTCTGTGGGGTTCACGGAGGGGGCTGCCTGCCACTGCTGGTTAGATAGGGACAGTCTCTAGACTTAGCCAGGGATGGGGTCAGAGGCCGCCTATCATGGGCTGCCTCTAGCCAGGTAAGTGTCTTGGCAAAAAAACAAACCGACAGCCCGAATCCAGCCGGACAGCAGGGAGCCGCACGGTGTTTGTTTACATCGTGCGGCTCCGCCTCCCGAATGCCGCTATTGGCCGCCTTGCGGCCTAGCGGCTCCTGATTGGCCGCTAGGCCGCAAGGCGGCCAATAGCGGCATTCGGGAGGCGGAGCCGCACGATGTACACAGAGTACCGTGCGGCTCAGCTGTTCTGTCTGGATTTGGGCTGTCGGTTTGTTTTTTTTGCCAAGACACTTACCTGGACTACGTCGCGCTGGGACAGGTGAGTATGGTTTCCTTCCACAGCTTCCACATGGATTTCGTCGGATCCGGACGGGGACGCCATCGCCGACAGCGACGTCGACATGGACCAGAAGACGACACAGGACCAGGGATACCTACGGAATGAAGATAGGTAAGTATTAGTATGTGTGGGCTTTGTATGTATTAAAGTTTTATTTTAAAAGTGTGTCAGTGTGTTTTGTGCTCTATTTTTTTAACTGTGGAACTACAAGTGCCAGCGGGCCCTTTAATGCGCAGCAGGCTGGGACTTGTGGTTCTAAAAGTCCCAGCTTGCTGGGGAGGCTTGCTGGCACTTGTAGTGCCACAGTAAAAAACAATAGATTATTCTTTTTTTTACACCATAATCAGCCCGATGCCCTTTGCCCAGGGGCATCGGGGACAGTACCAGGCTTCAGCCTGGTCAGGTAAGTCCTGGAGGGGGGGACCCCTTCATTGGGGGGGTCCCCACTCCCCCAGGGCCCCTGGCCAGGCTGACCGGTCAGGGGGTTAATGTTTTGGCCGGGGGGACTTGTATAAAAAGTCTCCCCCCGGCTGTGGCATTACCCTGCTGGCTGGTTGTGCCTGGGACTGGTTCTTGAAATACGGGGGACCCCTAGTCATTTTGTCCCCGTATTTTGGGAACCAGCCCCGGACCTGGAGCCTGGGCCTGGTTGTTAAAAATCGGGGAACCCCTATTTGTCGGGTTCCCTTTTTAATTACCGGCCCCGGCTCCTTCAGCCTGGTGCTGGTTTCGGCTGTGGGGGGGACCCCACTCCAATTTTTTTTTTTATTTATTTAATTTTCTATCTTTTTTTACACTCTGCAGTCTGCACGGATCTGACTGATCCGTGCAGACTGCCTGTACGAATTCGTATTAGCAGCCGTATATATGGCCGCTAATACGAATCATTACACCATCGGAGGGTTACAAAGCAGTCGTATATGACTGCTTTGTAATTTCCCCTCCGGAACACGACTTTGCATACGACTAAAACAGTCGTATGCAGTCGGAGGGGAAATACCAATACGAAAAACTAGGTTTTTCATATTGGTAAATTTCCCCCATAATGTCTATTAAATATTATGCCACACACCGTAAGGTCCATTACACATTATGCCACACCGTAAATCCTATTACACATTATGCCACATACCGTGGGCCCATTACACACAGTAAGGCCCATAACACATTATGCCACACATCAAAATGCCCCTACCACACTTATTTATGCCACTGACAACATTTTATGACACACAAAAATATGCCCCTTACAATTACATAAAACCCATAGACCACCAAGCTATGCAGCAAATATTTTGGCTGTCAAATACTGTACATCAAGGGTGGATCCCAGGATTAACCCTCATAAGGTGGGTACTAAGGTTACTGGTTTCAAATCTATATCCTAACAACTTACTCAGGAGGTATGAGAGAAGGGTGGGACACAGAAGGGTGGAGGATAGAAGACTGGAGAGGAGGGACCAGCATGGAAAGGAACTCAACTCATTGAAGGCTTGTCCCAAGGGCTGGGCCAACCATTGCATTGGTTAAGCATGGCTGTCAGTAATAATTTCTAAGGAAAGCAATTTCAATGTATGGTGTTCAACAGTATATTGTCAGCGGGGTACAGATGCATGTCAGGTGCGTCCGCAGGCCGCACCCTCCTAGTGATGCCGCTGGGTCTGACCGCGGCTGCCACCATGACATGCAGCATTGTTAAATATTCAGCTAAGGGACCAGAGCCAGCCAACTGACTTCACGGGAGGCAAAGGAATGCGGGAGCTTTGCACATCTTCCTGCAGCACATAGTATACAGCGCTCTCTTCCTTTGGGTCGTTAGCAGCTGACAGGGGAGGACAGTGCCCGTGTACCTGCAAGTCGGGATCTGCTGCTGGCTCCTGAAGGTTGTCGCTCTCCACTCCAGGTGTCCTCCTGGTGCGCCGTTACTGTGGCTCCCTCTGAAGATGCTCCCCGCTGCCGATGCTCCCCACTAGTTGCTGCCAGGGCGTGTCACCGGTGGCTGGCTGTGGGGAAAAGCTACGTCCCTGTGCACCGCTCTGAGGAGCAGTTGCCATTTCCTCTGTCCTCCCGGCTGGGGGACGTACTAAAAAGAATGACAGTGGAATGACAGTCTGGTCTGCTTAAAAGGATTGCCAATTGACTATAATGGGTGAAGATTTCATTTATATGTATATTTCAGAAATTATTATACTGTATGTATGCAGTATATTTTTATTACACATCTTGCTAAGACACTTACACATATGTTTCATACAGAATGATGCAGAATGACGGCTGTCTCTTATGGAATGACAGCCATTTAATTTGCCATCCCTGGCCAAAATGGCATTGAAACAACTCCATTATGTGATATTCATACCCCGATTTTACACGATCCCCTTAGCACACACACACTCATCCTTTTCCAAATATGCCCGACTACACCCCATCTCTTATAAACATGTCACATAATGCAAAATGGCGGCTGCCTCCTATGGAATGACGGCCATTTTATTTGCCATCCCTACGCCAAAAAAGCATTGAAACAGCTCCATTATGTGATATTCAGACCCCAATTTTACATACTCCCCTTAGCGCACGCACTGATCCTTTTCAAAATATGCCCGCCTACACCCCAACTCTTATAAACATGTCACCTAATGCGGAATGACGGCTGCTTCATATGGAGTGACGGCCATTTAATTTGCCATCCCTCAGCTAAAATAGCATTTAAACAGCTCCATTAAGCGATATTAAGACCCCGTTTTTACAATGATTCCCTTAGCATTTTAAAATATGCCCACCTAAACCCCTACTCTTATAAACATATCACATATACCCCTTTTACACCAGAGTTTGGACCCGGGATATTGCCGCTCCAGTCCGGGGCAGGGCATGGTGTAAATGGGCTAAAAAAAAAATACACGGGTACTGTTCCCCGGGAATCTGACCCGGCAAATGTTCAGGGTCGGACACGGGGCTTATCCGGGGCTCAGGGTTATGTAAATGGCCATTATCCGGGTTATTTGGTGGGTAGAGGGGCGCGAAGAGCTGATTGGTGCTTCTGCGGCTCTGGCAGATGATGTCATCTGCTGGAGACCCGCACAGGGCGCATGTAGCAGCGCAGCAGCAGCGTTACCACGCTACAAGCACACTCCACAGCCTCATCTGCTGCAGCACACACTGCCTGTCACGCAGTGTGTTCCACTTTGGCTGACCCCAAACCTGATCTGAACCATCATGTCCATGTCCAATACATCCAACTGGTCTGACAAGGAGGTACGTGAGCTCCTGCAAATCAGGGCAGATGAGGAGATTCGGCGGCAAATAAGGGATGCAGTGGTGTATCGCAATATTGCCGAATTGCTGACATCCAGAGGTATTCATCGCACGCAACAGCAGGTTGTAAATAAATTAAAATCCCTGCGGAAGCAGTTCTGCAAAGTGAGAGACCAGAAGCGCAAGAAAAGTGGTGCAGCTAGGCCCGATTGGGTGCACTATGACCTGTGCTACAGTGCTTTTGGAAACATCGCACTCTGCAACCCTGTAGCCCTGTCCTCCTCCATAGCACCCCATTGCAGCCAGACGGACAACAGCCAGGACAGCCATGATGTACCGACTACCCAGGCTTCCCAGCTGTCCCCGCCATTCTCAACGCCTTCTGAAGCCACGCAGATGTCAGCACACATGAGCCCGGCTTCACTGCTGCTGTTTGGTGATGATGGTGCAACAGAGAATATGATGGATGCTTCCATGCATTCTGACAGCGTCCAAGCAGCCACAGATGATGTTGTGGAAGCAAACAGTCAGACTGTCATGAACCCCGGTTCTCGCCCCGCTCGCATGCGCCCCTTACCGGCACGCTGGGGTAGTGTCCTCCGTAGATCAGCTGCCGGCACAGTCGGCAATCCCTGGCGTGATGTCTTCTGCTTCCAAGTCGCCCCTGCGTCACTGTGAGCTCCAGGTGTATTCCCTGATCAAGCTGCGGGTCACATGATCCAGGTAAGCTCCAACTTACTTCCTGGTCTGTGTGCTGCTGCTGCGGCTAAACCCATCACCTGCGTCTGATTCCCTAATCACCTGGAGGGATAAAAGCCTAGCTCACAGACTCCTCCTTGTCTTGAACAACTCGTCAGTTTACCTGTGAGTTCTCCAGCGTTAAGCTCCTGTCAAGACTCCCCACGTGCTCCAGAGTTCCGGTTTCCTGAGTCCGCTGTCACCTGTGTTACTCTCAGCGTCCTGGTCAATCCACTCCTGCCAGAAGTCTCCACGTGTTTCCATCTGCCGTGTGATCCTGTCTTCTCGTGCAGCCCAGGTTACTTACTCAGTGTCCGGTTATCCGTGGGTTCCATGCCCATCTCCCCTCGGCTCTCAGGCTGCTCCAGCGATCCCCAGCGATCCCCAGTACCGGCTCCCAAGCCGCTCCAGCGATCCCCAGTGATCCCCAGTACCGGCTCCCTAGCCGCTCCAGCGATCCCCAGTGATCTCAAGTATCGGCTCCCTAGCCGCTCCAGCGATCCCCAGTGATCTCCAGTATCGGCTCCCTAGCCGCTCCAGCGATCCCCAGTGATCTCAAGTATCGGCTCCCTAGCCGCTCCAGCGATCCCCAGTGATCTCAAGTATCGGCTCCCTAGCCGCTCCAGTGTCTCTCATTGTCTCCAGCGTCTCCCTGTGATACCTTCATGTCATCCCCGGCTTCCAGGCCGCATCTCACTATTCTCAAGTACCCTCCGTGTTGCTGTAAAACATTCAGTGCCATCGATCACCATCGATGGTTTAAGTACCCCTCTAAAGACTCTTGTTGTCCAAACTCTGCCAAAGCCACAGGGGAACCTGGGCAGAGGGCCGCGACCTGGTCGGCAGTTGCAGCGAAGTCCATATCCCCTTGCGGGGGTCCCTGGTGAATACCACTGTCGGCTTAGACCCCGCGCCTTTGCTTTAGGTCTCAGCCAATCCTCTGTGTCCCCGGCAGATCATCTCCCTCCAGCCTCCGTGCATGAGCTCCAGCTACCTCAAGCCTCCTCGCTTCCAGTTCCCTGCGCCCTCCACTGGCGCACCCAGGTCAGTGCCGGGAACACAGACAGTCCAGGCCGTGACACAGACGGCGCTCCCCAATCAAAGCACTCCATTACGTTCTAATTGTAAGTAGACATTCTATATATTTACACCCATTTCACATAGTAAAAACACCCAACGTGGGGTTAGGGTGGGATGAGGCCCAGTATCTGTTGCAGTATGTTGCTAGCATGCAGCTGGAAGAAGGCCACTAGCACATTTTGGCAAACAATACTGCTGTTTTTAATATAACACTTAACATGGAAGTATAATGTGATTGTTTTTTTTTAATTACAGTGTACAGCGTTCCTGCCAAAAAGAAAAAGCTTAATCGGTCTGAACTAGCGGCTAAAGCGATGACATCGGTGATAGTGGACCATCTACGCCAATTGGATACTGATGTCCAAGCAAAGGAGGATGCTCGCATGGACAAATATTTGGAAGCTGAGAGACAGAACCAGCAGGCATTTATGTCTCAATTGATGGCTATGCAAGATAGGCAAATGTCCTTTTTAGAACGTACATTTGGCGGTTTTTTCACACAACCTGCACCACATCCCCACCACCCACCTAACTACCCACCCAACCCATATGATCATTACAATAGAGGTGTCAGTTTCAATCCTGCCACGTCTACTAACACCCAACCAAACCAGCTGACACCAGAATACAGAGGGCCCAATTATAACTTTGGCAATAGTGCTGCTAGTAGTGACCCGCCAATCCTAGAGTCCCCAGAATTTTCCGTGTACCGGAATTTGAGCTAAGGTTTCAACTTTTAGTCTTAAAATATTGTTCAAAAAGGTTGCACTTTACTTCTTTTAAAAATCTTTCGAAAGGTTGCACTCATGTTTTTAAAGTCTTTAGAAAGGTTGCACTTTATTGCTTAATATTTATGTGATTCTCTATAGGAGCAGTCACCATTTTATACAGTTCTATTTTATAATGTGTCCTATGACGTTAAACTGTATGGGCACAAAGTTTTACAATTGTTCTCTATTCCCAGTTGGACTCTCATATCTTTGTCTTTCATTATGAATAACATCTATAAACAAGATGTGAAATGTATGTACAGTTTGATGCATATTTTCATTATAAAGCAAACAACTGGAAGATTTCTGACTGATTTTTATTTTAAATCATTGAGGGAAGGTTTGCTGCAATGGTGGCCCTGATTCTTTCTGCACTGCCAACATGCTCACCCTCATAATCTGCTGCTTCAGGATTGCCCCCTGTGTCCTGCACATTCCACTCTGGAAGAAAGTGGTCCTTTTGTATTTCACAAATGTTAAGTAGAATACAGCAGGTTGCAACTACGTGGGGCATCAACTGTAGGTCCACATGGTTCCTCTTCATCAGGCAGCGCCAACGTCCTTTTAACCGGCCAAAGGCATTTTCCACTACCATACGAGCAGAACTTAGGGTGTGGGTGTAGGTTATCTTTTCCGTGGACAACTCAACATTTTGTGTGTATCCCTTCATGAGCCAATGTAGTAGAGGGTAAGCAGCATCCCCAATTATGTGGACCGGGATCTCTACTTCATCTATGAAAATAGATTTCTATAAAAAAAAAAAAAATAGCGATTGTCACTATTTATACAAAGCAGCCTTAAGTGTATAGTTACTATAAAGAAATATAACACGTCTAAACCACAGTAGAATAAAAAACATGGGCCCATCACACCTGATCCTGTCCTTGCAAGATTGCAATCACCTGCGATGAGCTAATTGTAAATGTTTAAAAAAAAGGTGTACAGTATTACCACAGGTGATAGCAATCATGCATGGAGAGGAACAGGCAGGCAAGTCTGGTCCATCAGAGAAAAAAATGTGTACAATATATTTTTACCTGTCTAGGGAAAAGCCATCCCCCACGCTTGTCCTCACCAATCTCATACAGCTGAGAGTTAGCAAACACTCTAGCATCGTGTGCACGCCCAGGCCAACCAATAAAGACATCTGTAAAACTAAATAGGGAAAATTTTTTTTTTTAATAGTTAGAGCTATTAAAATTCATTTACAAAGGTTCCTAATAAGGAAACTGTAAATATGTACATACCGGTATTGGTGGTCCACAACAGCCTGAAGTATAATAGAATGCCACCCCTTCCTGTTATAGTAGTCCGCAGGGTTGTCACCACGAGCAATGATGGGGATATGGGTCCCATCTATAGCACCTGCACACTGCGGGTAACCACGCCTCTGGAAGCCTTGGATGGTGTCATCAAGGCGCTGTCCTTCCAGCAAACAGATGAACCGCTGGTACAGGGTATCCACAAAGTCCTGTGTCACCTGGTAAATGATCCTGCAGACAGTGCCAATACCGACTCCAAACAAACATGAGATTGTGCGGTACTCCCTAGGGGTAGCATACCACCAAATGGCAATGGCTAATCTCCGCATTGGGCTGATGGGCCGACGGTAGTGGGTGGTCTGCATAGTCAGGACTGGTCCAAGTAGATCTAAGATATAATAGAAGGTAGCACGTGACATCCTGAAGTGGGCCATCCACTGCTCCTCCTGAAAAGATTCCACGGTCTGCATGAAAGCTTCTCCGTGGCACCGGACTCTGACCCAGATCCTGCGATCCCGCATGGTCGTCAGCCTCAAAATGGAGGTAAGGCTAGATGATATCAGCGCTCTCCTTCGGCACAAATATTGGTGTCGAGATCTAGACCTCTCAGCCAAGAATTGTGCTCTCCTACTCCAAGTGTGAAGCAAGTAGCACAGGGTGAGAAGCTGCTTCAAACTCTCAATTGCTGAAAAGTACACCACAAACTGCAACACAGCTACTCCGTCTGCCATCTTTGCTGCAATGCTGGGAGCAGAACCCACCCCCTCCCTTTTCCCTTTCTTGTGACCTCATCTCAAACAGCCCAAAGGTCCATTTTTAATGACACCAGCAAGGAAAGACAAGGCTGATCCGTTTTCAGTGTGAAAGGGCCTTACCCGGGAATAACCCGGATTGAATTGCAGTGTGAATGGGGTCTGAGGCAGGGCATGCCCTGGTAATTTCCCGTGTTCGATTTCCCGGGTCCTACCCGGTATTCTGGTGTAAAAGTGGTAATAGGGGCAGATTTATTAAGCTCGTTGAAGTGATAAAGTGTCTGGTTTTTATCACCGGCCAGTCAGATCCTAATTGTGAAGTGCTGATTGGCCAGTGATAAAAACTTTATCACATCAACAAGATTAATAAATCTATCACATAATGAGCAATGACAGCTGCCTCCTATGGAATGACGACCATCCCTAAGCCAAAATAGCATTGGAACCGCTCCATTATGTGATATTAAGACCCTGGGTCTTTCCGAGTTCCAAACATTATACAGGAATACACAATAGCAAAGGTACAAAAGTATTACCTTTATTTCACACACAGGTTAAACATGTAAAATCAGCAATTACGGTCTATATATAATTCATACAGGAAGACCATCAGTATTAGTCATGTTATCAGGACCTTACCATATTACCCCTCAGGTTAGCTTCAGATGGGCAGAACATGCCAGTCCACAACTCCCAACGCTGACTCTCACTCACATCTCTCTCCTCTCCCCCTGCAAACACCCACTTACATCCAAAAAGCACCCCTCTCCCCCTCCCTCAGGAATTCTTAACCCTTCCCATGCTGGGTGCAGTTGTAAGAATGTAACAGGGTCTCCTATTACCTGTCCAGGGGCTGATTAAATCACTCCCTTCATCTGGCTTTGAAGCTTGTGTCAACACATGTATCCTGTACCACACCAGGGATTAGGAGAGGGGTTTCACACCTTCATGTGAACATATCTCTTCTCTGGAGACTAACCCATAGACCTTGGTGTCATCCATCCTTAGCCTCTTGTTATTTTGGAGGGGGGAAGTGTAAGCATAAGGGGGCAGTGTATGGGTCAGCTATAGTACCTGTTGTCTCTATTACTAACTAGCCTGTATAGAGGCCCTTTGATCCCTGAAACAAACACTACTGTATACACAAAATGAACAGATTCTAATCTAAGCATTTGGTCCATTCTAGTCAGACCATTTGTCTCCACATATACAGTTATTTTCAAAATTTAAATAATATACATTTGGAAAGACTGCCATAATTAACGGCAGAGTCACAAGTTCTTATTCATGATACCATCACAGTTTACTAAGAACAGGACTTGCAGTGATGTAACCACGGGCAACGCTTATCCTCCATTCCAGTTTCTTCTGTGCCCAGACAACTATCTTGTTGCCTTTATATGTGTATGTTACAGTATGGGATACAGTATACAAAGCTTTGGGAATGTATTACAGTCATTTACATAACACGAGGGACTATTTCCCTCCAGTAGCACACATCTTCAACCTAATGGAATAACCTGTTTGGATTATTCAGTATAACATCCTATTATTATCTGACATACAGTCCCGTGATGTACAGTAGTCTGGGGAATACAGCTCAGATGTGTATACAGTCTGTGATAATATCCGGTTATTTTGAATTTTGCAACTCTCTTGCTGAAATGCAGAAAGAGGCGGGAGAAAAATACATCTCGGAACGTGGGCGGGGTCACACAGCACTTCTCTTTTTTACTGCCGCTGTGATTCAGCGACCGCAGCTACCCAGTGTCCCTGCATATTGTTTATCCCTGGCCCTCCTGGGCTCAGCCATTCACAGTTTGGCGCACAACCTCCCATATCCCCGGTACAGGGATTTCCCCTGTCATATGGGAATGTTTCCTCCTAGCCTTCTTTTTTTGGTTGTTTCTCCTCCCTCCGCCTCTGGTGCAACTAGGAGGGGCCTGATCTGCGCACGCAGACCAGAATCCGAGAACCTGGCTGTGGATTCTACTCTTAACAACAGCACTGATGTTGGCTGCAGGGGGGCGGTGGGTAACAACAATGCATCTTACCATGCTCCCCCCTCAAAAGCCTTTATAAAACTCACCCCCTGTTCGATAATGTTTTCTGGACCCTTACATGATGTTTGAAGGGCCTTGCTGGTGGGATCCTTCTCTCCCACCTCCCAGGGCCTGAGCTCACCCAGCACCCACCTGCCTTCAGCAGTGGTCTAGGAGATTCTCCTTCACACAATGGCTGCAGAGGAGCAGGGAGTATCCGCAAATCTCCACATGCTCCTCCCTCAAAAGCCCCCCACAAACCCTTCACTTGGGTCGAACACCTCCCCCAGCCCTTTAAACAACAACTGCTGAGCCTCACCTGGGCAACCTTCCATCTTCTTCAGTGTGCACTGCTTCCCCAGCCTGGCCGGCCGAGGGACTGGTGGGGTGGCATTGTACAGCAACACTGCTGGCATCTCCCTCACAGCCCCAGGTGCAAACTCACATTCTCTTACTTGTGCCATACTGGGTGGTGAGGTGTCTTCCTCCGAGGCGCCGGGGGGGGGGGGGGGGTCGATGAGCCATGCTTCTGACCATCCCCTCCATTTTCCCTTGCTTAGCTGCCTGTTTGCTGCAGCGGCTCCCCGGGCACATAATTACAGTCACTCACTCTTGCAGGGGACTCACAGTAGCGCTGCACACCCTGGTCTCTACTCCCTGCTCTGGCACCCCGGGCCCTGCTCACTCCCCGGTCACGTACCTGCCTTCCGACTTCAGATCCTCATGGTCCTGATGGCTAAATGGGAACAGCACATGCCGGCCACCTTTCCTTCCATCTCCCCCTGCTGAATATGCTGGGGATCCTGGGGCAAGATACACTCTTTTGCTGGACTGCTTGTGGTCAGGTAGGGGAGAAGTACTGCCCCCTCAGCTGCCTCCTCTGCTGGGGCACAATCAATGCAGACCCCCTGGCCGCTAGTTTCAAAGTCTCCATCTCCCACATCTGAAAAAAGGGAAGATGTACTGCCATTCTTCCTGGGGTGCCGCTTCTGTGTGCACCCCCATCCTTTGGCTAGCAGTCTTCCCCAGCTTAGTACACTGGTCAACTGCTTGGAGCAGTGGCTGACAACCGCTTTGTACTTCCTTTGGAACTTAGCCATCACAGTCCCACCCTCCAAGCTCTGCTCTGGGGCAGCCCCTGCCCTGTATGCTGGCACTGCTCCATCTATCACAGGCTCCATGTGCACAAGTCCATCATCACCATGTGGGACCACAGTGTCCAGCTCCGCCACACTACTTGGCACACGATGCAGGGGGAATAAATATCCTCTTCCCGATATCCATCTGCCACAATCACAGTCCCTGATGTTAGGGCTCCTTTAGAGTCCTGGGTCCCTGGTGCGATATTGCAGGGACCCTCCACAGCTGGTTCATCATTTCCCAACTCACTGAATGGGAACCTTTCTGTGTTTTCTCCCTGTGTCAGTGGGGGATCTAGTTCTGCGGCTCTCTGAGGATCGATAAGCTGCAGCAGCCAACGTTCCTTTGCCTCCCCCCACTGACACTGGTCCAGCCACTCTGGGGAATTCAGCTGCCCCTGTGCCAGGGCAACCCTCTCTGCGCTTTCATAACAGTGAAATAGACACTGCAACTGCTCCTGGATGCTTCTCAGTTCTCCAGGACACAGTTCCTGTACACGCTGAATGCATTAAGTGGGTCCTCTTGTTGCTCGAACACCCAGCAAATAAGAATGCAGTGTGAGTGGCCTTTGGGGGGGCGTGCTGCATCGTAGCCTCCATTCTGCCATTAGGTCCTCCAGACTCATTCTTGCTAACGGATCTCCAAATTCTGCACACCACAGTTCCTCTGCCTCCCCACCTGGGATCTCGGTAGTGGACCTATCGGTCATTCACCCTGGTGGCACCATCAACTCCTCCTCCCTTTGGGTTCTGTTACTTGGCTCCTTCCCAGGAACCACTCTACCCGGTGCTGGCGCGCTGGCCTCAGCGATCCGGCTTCTATGTATTAGCTGATGTGTGGCGTCAGGGCTGCCACATAACTTCTGCTTACCTACATGCTCGTTACCAGGAGTTACATCCTATTGCCTGGGGGTTACATGCTCCTTGATAGGAGTTTCAAGCTCAATACCATGGTAGGTGGTGAAAGGCTTATTGCCAGGGGTTTACATGGTCCTTACCATGGGTTTCCTGATTGGTGCCAGTTGTTTCGTGCTTGTGGCCACTGGGGGGGGGGGTGTTAAATTCCAATATCGGCAGACGTGGGGACTAGTGGGGATGGGTGGGAGTTGGGCTTGTTAAAGTGTTAAAGATGAGCTCCCTCATCTTTACATGTATCATTTATCATTGGAGGCATGCGCTATGCATTATGGTACACATGTCCTATAGAAATATAACACGTTTAGTGACCTGCAGCACAACACAACTGCAGTGCTATGGCTGACCGGGTGGTTTTTACAGTGCATACATCAACTGCAGCAAAGAAACTAAGATGTTATGTATTGTACCTCCACAGTGTCACACACAGCAGCACAAATCACTATGCAGGAAAGTACAACTATTTCCTGCATCCAAACAGTTAATGAAGAGTCAGCTTACCAGGCACAGTAACAAATCATTGAATGGGACTGGGGAACAAGCAGAGTGAGAGTACAGTATATGCGAGGAATGCAGGCTGCCAGTGGGTCATGTGCGTGTATAAATAAAATATAGACATTGTTGGGCAGTAGGTATGCATACTCTCTTCAACCAGCAAGACAATTGGTCAGGAATGTAGTCAACGGTTTTCTATTTTACAACTTTTGCTGGGACCATCATGCAATAGTCTTCAACCAGCAAGACAATTGATCAAGAATGTTCTTGTTATCAACTATCTGTGGCTGGTTCTGTAGGTTTTCAATTACACTAGGGTGAGGAAGGACCTCAGTAAGTTATGAAGAGCAAATAAAGCCCTTATGTAAATTACTTAACTTAAGGTACACAATTACCCCCGATGGACCCAATTTCCCTTGAAATCAGGTCCATTTTGCCGGCAAAGGCAAAATCGGGTCCATCGCGTCGGTCGGGTGCATTAACATGGCACGCGACGCGACCGACGCGATGGACCCGATTTTGCCATAGGGTTCAATGTTAAAATATTTTTAACATTGTAATCCTGGAAAAAATGGGAAATGGCCCAATATGGTACGCGTCCTCTGACCTTTTCATACCCCTACTATCCACGTCGGCGTGGAGTTGAGAATATACAGTATGTTATGTAGTACATCCTTGCTGGCGGGTCGCCAGAACGTACGCGCTGGCGACCCGCCAGCAGCCTCGCCAGCGAGGAGACTGAGACGCGCGTCTCAGTCTCCGTGGCTAGAGCGACAGAAACCCTGTCCGTCTCCGCCTCAGGGAGACGGACAGGGTTAGGGGGGGTTAGTGGGGGGTGCGGGCAGGCGGCGGGGATCCCGGGTTACCGCCGGCAAGCCGGCGGGGACCCGGGGAACTGATGGAAGCGCCGTCGGAAGGGGACGCGCGCGCCCTCTCGAGCGCGCGCGTCCCCTTCTCACCATCGCCATGGCGCTGGCGGGGGATGGCGGCTGGCGACGCCAGCGCCATCCCCTGCAAAGATGGGACCTGACCCATCTGTAAAGTGTGGCGAGCGCAGCGAGCCACAGAGCCCGAAGCGTGGCGAGCGCAGCGAGCCCCGCGAGGGGACGCGTATACCTCGCCACGCTTCGGGCTCGGTGGTTCGCTGCGCTCGCCACACTTTATATTCTCAACTCCATGGTGCTAAACGTATGTTTTTTCCCAACACGTACTCCATCAATTCTGGAGTGGTGAGAGGAGCAATACTGAAACATTGGCACATTTTACAAACCGACCCAATTTTGGGGCAAGATTGTGCCCAACCCCCCATGTTCTGCTACAAGAAAAGCCGGAACATTGGCCAACAGTTGGTCCTTAAAGATGTGGGACCTAAGACCATGGCGTCTAATACGTGGTTAATGTTGGGGACGGGAGCCAAGAAATGTACTGGCTGTGTCAACTGCAAGTATTTGTACACCTGCAATGACTGGCATCACCCTAAAACGGGACAGAAGTACCACCTTAAGCATCGTATGGACTGTACCACGAAGTTTGTGGTGTACATCATTCAGTGCCCATGTAAGAAAATATACGTGGGCAAAACAATACGCATGCTTAAAGAGCGTATAAATATGCATCGCTCTTCGATTAATAAGGCCCTTGTTAAGGTTGACAACTCTACGCCCCCTGTTGCTAGACACTTTGCACAGGAGGGTCATCGCATGAGTGATTTTGTTTTCTTGCCCTTTGATTATATACCACCACTGAGGAGGGGTGGAGACCGCCATGCTTTGCTACTGCAACGTGAATGCTATTGGACCTATACATTACAGGCAATGGCACCGTTGGGACTTAATGAAGAACTGAATTTGTCTGTGTTCCTCTGATTACTTTGGGACTTGTTATAGAATGACCTCATTATTGCTTTATTGCTTTATTTATCTGCTTTTTTCATGTGTTAGTATCTTTTTCTGTGTTCTTTTTCTTCTTTTATTCATTTTTGTGTTTATTGATTTTTGTATTGGTGTTAGTGTGTATATGTGATTGTGTTGCCAGGGTGACGTGTTTGACATGTAAGCCACACAGACCGTCAGGAGATATGACAGCATTGGCTGTTGCAAGGTTCTATAATATACCTGCAAGACGGTTTCCGTGAGCCCTGGTAGCTCAACACATACACACATACATTTTGCCGGTTTTTGTGCTCAGCAGTAGAGCGCTGCGATACAGGTTGATCCCTGACGCCGGACACGCTGCACGGGGGTGACTGGTATTAGCGTTCGGTTTCCAGGGTGACGGAGGAGTGAGACTTCCGGCACCTAGGAACCTGTTTTCGCTTCCCCGGCAAATGACCAGTGGAGATTGGTTCCGGCTTAGAGTGGGACTTCCGGGTTGACGGCAGCAAGTGCTCTATCTGCATGTGGACGCGTACTGACGGCAGCGTACTGGTAATGGTAATTTGTTCATTATTTGTTTATGATTCACAGGTGGATTCATGCTTTATATACCTGCTATGTGTCATAGTTTACTTGATGCCCTTTGAGGAAGGTACTTGGTTACCGAAACGGCCCGTCAGGGCTATCTCTGCATTTGAATATGCTGCTGTCTTCAGCTAACTCTTGGATGAGTATACAGATTTTTATGATATGATGCATTGTTCACAATAATTTTTTTCTACGTTGATTACAAAGGGTGTGCTGGTCCTGTCTTCCAGTGTTCTCACTGTTGGGCTTTTGCTCAACTCCATGCCGACGTGGATAGTAGGGGTATGAAAAGGTCGGAGGACGCGTACCGCCGCCCCTAGCGTGCTTGCTACGCTAGCCACGCTTCGGGTTGGCGTCAATCGTGGGGTGACGTTAAGGGGGTTAAAATTGGGGTCTGGATAGAATTTTACATTGAATCCAATGTAAAATAGGGTCCCAGGGACCCTATTCACATTTCAAACAATGTAAAAATCGGGGCCATCGTGTCGGTCGCATCGCATGCGATTTGGTCGCATGCGATGTGATCGACGCAATGCGACCGACCCGATCAAAATCGGTGTGGCCGTTCTAGGAAACAAGTACCGTTTAGAATTTAGACCATCTGAATGGGTGATGCAAATGTCATTCAAAATAAATAGTACATAAACCAATCAGAATGGCTTATTTTGAATGACAATTGTCAGTCAACAGTTTTCTATTTTACAACTTCTGCTGGGACCACCATGAAATAGTCTTCAGCCAGCAAGACAATTGGTCAAGAACGTAGTCAACAGTTTTCTATTTTACAAATTGTGCTGGGACCATCAATCTTCAACCAGCAAGACAATTAGTCAAGTATGTAGTCAACATTTGAGGCTGATTCTGTACGTTTTCAATTAGACTAGGGTGAGGAAAGACCTCTGTAAGTTATGGAGAGCAAATAAAACCCTTATGCAAATTAGTTTAGAATTGAGACCATCTGATTGGTTGATGCAATTGTCATTCAAAATAAGCCATTCTGATTGGTTTATGTACTGTCATTCAACAGTTTTCTATTTTACAACTTTTGCTGGGACCATCATTCAATAGAATTCACCAAGCAAGACAATTGGTCAAGAATGTTCTTGTTATCAACGATCGGTGGCTGGTTCTGCAGGTGTTCAATTAGACTAGGGTGAGGAAGGACCTCGGTAAGTTATGAAGAACAAACAAAGCCCTTATGCAAATTAGTTCAGAATTGAGACCATCTGATTGGTTGATGCAATTGTCATTCAAAATAAGCCATTCCGATTGGTTTATGTACCATCAGTCAACAGTTTCCTATTTTACAACTTTTGCTGGGACCATCATGCAGTAGTCTTCAACCAGCAAGACAATTGGTCAAAAATTTAGTCAACAGTTTTCTATTTTACAACTTTTGCTGGGACCATCATGCAATTATCTTCAACCAGCAAGACAATTGGTCAAGTATGTTCTTTTAATGAACTATCTGTGGCTGGTTCTGCAGGTGTTCAATTAGACTAGGGTGAGGAAGGACCTCAATAAATTATGAAGAGCAAATAAGCCCATATGCAAATTAGTTCAGAATTGAGACCATCTGATTGGTTGATGCAATTGTCATTCAAAATAAGCCATTCTGATTGGTTTATGTACCATCAGTCAACAGTTTCCTATTTTAGAACTTTTGCTGGGACCTTCAAGCAATAGTCTTCAACCAGCAAGACAATTATTATTATTTTTTTTATAAAACCATCAGGTTTAAAAGCAATCGCTTAAATAGTCTACCCTTTAGACTATCTCTCACGTGACTTTCTGAGCGATAAACTTTTCTCCTTCATCAACTGGTTTTATTTTGCTTTTTTTTAAATGAAAAAAACTTACAAAGAACCAATAAAAAGCACCACAATACCATATCCCCTCTCCCCTAAACTATACAAATTTTACAACATGCATCCATTTCTTTACTTTCCACCCTCCCTCTGCATCCATACCACCTCCACCTTCTTTATCAAACAAATAACATGTATACAATTTCCCCAACACCATCCTAATACAATCATTCACACTTTTATCTTCTTTCTTATACACATACATATTCCTATTATCCCACAATACTTCCATTACACAACACATTAATAGCCACATCACTCTTTCTTTTATTTTCCCATTTACTCCCAAACCAAACATTGCCAACCTCCATGAAATCCCATTTACACCACACAATTCTCTACATAATCCACTCATACCCTTCCATACTTTTTTAGCAAAACCACATCCCCACATTACATGCAATACTGTCTCATTTATTCCACATTCTTCTCTCGGGCATATTTCTATTCTTGTTACCGGTAAATCTCTCTTTTTAAGTACCATTCTTACAGGCAAGACACCATGCATAACTTTCCAAACCACATCTTTTTGTTTATTTGACATCCCATTCATTTCCATTTTCTTCCAAACCACTTCTGCTTCTTTCAATCTCAAATATTCAATATTGCATACAGTTTCTCGGTCTTTCAAAATCTTTATTATTTTCTTCCTCCCCATAAAATCTTCCATACTCATACTTAACAAATCATTCTTCCTAATAAATCGCTCCACAAACACATACCATTCTGGGCAACTGAAGGCCATTGGCACACTCAAAGACCTCTTCATCCATCCAATCCCACACAACATCCATCCACCCAGGTATATTGTCATACATGAGGTTTTTGAACTCCCCTTTAACAATCTCGCCACAATTGCCACATAATTCACTCCTATAAATCTATCAAAATTTGGAAAATTTCCCCCTCCTTTAATCCTAGATTTAACCACATTCTTACGTCCCATCCACTCCATTTTACTACCCCACAGAAAAACAAAACATTTCCTTACAATTTTTCTAAAAACACCATTTGGGGGGGGGGGAACACACATGCAACATACAATATTATGGGAAGAATCACACTCTTCACAACTAGTACTTTCCCTGTCATTGATAAATTTCTTAATTTCCAGAAATCCAATTTCTTCATAATCTTCCTATTACATTCATTCCAACTATCATTACCTTTTAAGTTATCATCGAAAATTAAACCCAACACCTTTATCCCCCCTGCCACTCTTGTAATCTCATTCACTTCCACATTAATTTCACCAAACACTCTATAATTACTTTTATCCCAATTAATTTTAAAGCCTGATGCATTACAAAAAAAAACAACTAATAATCTTGTCCTGTTTAAGGCTGCTTGGTTTTGACACAATACTACCACATCATCCATGTACCCCATTACTTTAGCACTCTTACCACCACTCCCAGGTATAAGTACTCCTCTCACAACCTTATCACACCTAATCATTTGTAACAGTGGCTCCATCACACAAATAAACAACACAGGGGACACAGGACACCCCTGCCTTACACCTGATTTAACCATGATCTCCTCACTCACATTCCCATTCACCAATATACGACTCGATGCCAAAACATACAAACTTCTTACTCTTTCTACAAACCCAGCAGGAAACCCCATTTTTAACAAAACTCTGAACATAAACTCATGTGCAACTTTATCAAAGGCTTTTTCAAAATCAAGACTTAAAACCACACAACCTTGTTTCCTATCTTTACAATCTCTCAGTATATCCCTTAATAAAATCAAATTATCACTAATTTTACGTTCCGGTACAGCACATACTTGGTCTTCATTCACAATTTTTCCTATTACACTTCTCATTCGATTCGACAAAATTTTTGAATATATTTTGTAATCTGAATTTAACAAAGTTATAGGCCTCCAGTTGCCCAGATCTCTTCTATCATTCTTTTTATATATTAAAACTACAACACCCTTACCCATAGACTTGCCAATTATACCATTTATCCACATAAACTGGGGTACTTATGTAATATCTGGGCTCCCGTTTTTCTCATGAATCCGCGTCCGCTCGCCACGCTTCGGGCACGGTGGCTCGCTGCGCTCGCCACACTATATAAAATCAACTCCATGCGTAGTTGGATAGTAGGGGTATGAAAAAATGGGGTGCATTTAACATGGGAGCCCAGATAATACATAAGTACCTAAACTGGCATACTTCCACTAAATCACTTCCCAACATATCCCAACACATACAATATAACTCTACTGGCAATCCATCTTGCCCAGGAGTTTTGTTTTTTCTTGCATTCATAACCACCATTTTTACTTCTTCCACACCAATATCTTCCATCAAAACACTTTTATCTTCCTGACTCACTTCATTCTGTAATACACTTAAAACTTCATCTCCCATATCACTTTCAATACTTTTCCTTCCATACAATTCTTTGTAAAACTTAACTACTTCTTCCGTTAATTTACCACCACTAACATCCATTCCTTCTCCATTCCTTAATACATCCATATCATTTTTCCTTTTACATATTTTCCTGAAAAAAACCTTGTACATTTCTCATTTTTCTCTTGATGCTCAACTTTCGCTCTAAAAATGATTTTTTTCCCCCTATTTTCCAAATAGTTGTTTAACACACACCTTTCTTTCACTATCTCTTCACTCATGTCAAATCCTAGATCTCTCATTTTGTAAAGATACCTCATTCTTACACATAATGCCTCATACCTCATTCTTTCCTTCCTTACTTTTTTGATTCCCCATTTTCTGAAAAAACACCTCATCCAAACTTTCAGCCACTCCCACCATACTAATATATTCTCAAAGTCATTTTTTCTCCTCTTCCATATTGTATACATCTTAACCAAATCATCCCTTACTTTACAGTCTTCTAGCAAACGAACATTTAATTTCCATATACCTCTACCATATACATTGTTTACATTCCCTTGGACTTCACATATATTGCATTCGTGATCTGAAAAAGGCATTCTTACCTGCTCTCCATTCATACATGATATACCTTTGGATATGAAAATATAGTCAATTCTGGAAGTTATGCCTCCTCTATCAGCAATATACGTTGGTGGAGGTGGCTTCCCCATACACACCACAGCTGCATCTATAAAGGAAAAATCCGTAATAATCTGATTTAATATATTCCCTGTTATATCAACACTCCTAGTACTTCCATATCCTCTCCCACTTTTCTCAATTATACAATTGAAATCCCTTATGAACATAAGTGGTGTTCTTCCAGGAAGAAATAACCTTATCTTATCAAACAATTTCTTTCTTTCTAATTTACAAGCAGGAGCATATATACACATGATCCTAAACCTCCACCCTCTAAGACTAAAAGTCCCAACAATACACCTCCCTTCTTCCACCACAAAAAAATCCTCCCCTATAATATCCCATTTATTTATTACAATACCCACCCCATCATTTTTATTTAAACAAGACCCAGACCAAAAACTATCATCTTTGTCCCATTCTTCTTTTTTAATGGGCTCTGAAATCCCACATTCCTGTACACAAATTATATCAGCTTTTAAGTTTTTTAATATTTCAAAAACCGCAGCATGCCTGGGTCTGCTTGTTATCAGCCTGACATTTAATGTTGCAACTTTTACACTAATGTTGCTTGTAATATTAGGCATAGGTAGATTTAGAAGTCCCGTAAATAATTTCAAGGTAGTTGGTTACAAAAACACAACTTAAATCAGCATCATCCAATTTCATCATAGTTCTCCTTCCCAGTCAAACGTGCGATTGACTGTTTGGATGCCCCAAAAATATTAGAAGATTCAGTGGAAGATGGGGAACTGGCATTGTCTTCGGAACTTAAGGTAGCATCCATACCATCTGGTTCAATTGCTAAGGGACTGTATTTAACCCTTTCAATTCTGGCTTTTTTAACAGCCCTTCCATCAGGAGTTGCTTTCCTCAGTTTTATAGACTCCTCATCAGACAATATGGTATCAGCACTTTGAATATCCTCTAAATCTAAATTTTGACTTTCAGCTGAGCTTTCATCACTCTCAATATTCTCTGTAACGAGTTGACTAGCCTCAGCTGCAAAGACTTTGAACTGCTCCTCACTGTGGTCAGTTGCAGTATCAGCAGTTTGCATTGCCTTAACTTGCTGTTGTGGATCTGTACTCCATTTTGCACAACAAGCACTGGGGCTATACATGTCTTTTTAGCCTCCGTTGTGCGAGTATCCTTAGCCATTTGGCATGCTGCCTCTCTGGCTTCTCTTTCAGCTTGCTCAGCTAATCTTCGAGCACCTTGCTCTTTTCGCTCTTTGGTGAATTCTGAGCATGTTTTGAAAGAATGTCCAGGTTCCCCGCAGAGGTCGCATTTGCGTTCCTCTGGGCACCGGTTTGCTTCATGCCCCTCTTTTCTGCAGTTTCTACAGGTTCTCCCTTTCTCACACACTTCACTTGTGTGGCCATATTCAAAACATATTCTGCAGAATCTGGGTTGGGTGGGGTAATATAGGAAGCACCTGTTGCCTCCAATTGTGAAATTTGCAGGGGGATGCGTTACCCCACCTGGACATCTATCATCCCTCCTTAGTTTACACCAAAATTTTCTTTTGGCATTAAATATACCCATACTGTTTTTCAAAAATTCCCCTCCTCTCACAGAACTGCAATACCTTGCAAGGAAAGCAAGTAACAAATCATAGTTCATAAACGGATTGTAAGCATGTACTGTGATTGGGACTTCTTGTGCAGTAAATAGGGGAAAAATTTCTATCCCCTCCATTTTAGGGTCCAGATATTTCTCTTTTAACATTTCATAAACTTTGTAACTGTCTTTCCCATCGAAAAAACTGACATCATACATGCCCTGGTTAGGAAAATCTTGGATACAAAAAATAGTACTTAGCTCCACTCCTGCCAGCTCCACCAAAACTTCCCTCACGAGATGATAAAGTCCACAGTCTTTCCTCCTTCTTTCTTGCACGAAAAAAACGGATCGAATTCTTCAGTCCAGGTGTTCCAGCCATGATGCTTCAAAATTCCTGCGGTGTTGATACCTCCTCAGCGTAGTAGATCCCACAGAAAAGTTTCCCAACCTCACAACCTCACCCCACGCCAAAAGAATGCAAAGCCCAGACAATTGGTCAAGAATGCTCTTGTTATCAACTATCTGTGGCTGGTTCTGTACGTTTTCAATTAAACTAGGGTTAGGAAGGACCTTAGTAAGTTATGGAGAGCAAAAAAAGCCCTTATGCTAATTAGTTTAGAATTGAGACCATCTGATTGGTTGATGCAATTGTCATTCAAAATAAGCCATTCTGATTGGTTTATGTACTGTCAGTCAACAGTTTTCTATTTTACAACTTTTGCTGGGACCATCATGCAATAGTCTTCAACCAGCAAGACAATTGGTCAAGAATGTAATTATCAGTTTCCTATTTTAGAACTTTTACTGGGACCATCATGCAACAATCTTCAACCAGCAAGACAATTGGTCAAGAAAGTTCTTGTTAGCAACTATCTGTGGCTGATTCTGCAGGTGTTCAATTAGACTAGGGTGAGGAAGGACCTCAGTAAGTTATGAACTGCAAATTAAGCCCTTATGCAAATTAGTTCAGAATTGAGACCATCTGATTTGGTGATGCAACTGTCATTCAAAATAAGCCATTCTGATTGGCTTATGTATTGTCAGTCAACAGTTTTCTATTTTACAACTTTTGCTGGGACCATCATGCAATAGTCTTCAAACAGCAAGGCAATTGGTCAAGAATGCTCTTTATCATCTATCTGTGGCTGGTTCTGTAGGTTTTCAATTAAACTAGGGTTATGAAGGACCTTAGTAAGTTATGGAGAGCAAATAAAGCCCTTATGCAACTTAGTTTAGAATTGAGACCATCTGATTGGTTGATGCAATTGTCATTCAAAATAAGCCAGGCTGATTGGTTTATGTACTCTCGTTCAACAGTTTCCTATTTTACAACTTTTGATTGGACCATCAAGCAATAGTCTTCAACCAGCAAGACAATTGGTCAAGAATGTAGTCAACATTTTTCTATGTTACAACTTTTGCTGAAACCATCACGCAATAGCCTTCAACAAGCAAAACAATTGGTCAAGAATGTTCTTGTTATCAACTATCGTGGCTGGTTCTGTAGGTTTTTAATTAAACCAGGGTTAGGAAGGACCTTAGTAAGTTATGGAGAGCAAATAAAGCCCTTATGAAAATTAGTTTAGAATTGAGACCATCTGATTGGTTGATGCAATTGTCATTCAAAATAAGCCATTCTGATTGGCTTATGTACTGTGAGTCAATAGTTTTCTATTTTGCAACTTTTGCTGGGACCATCATGCAATAGTCTTCAAACAGCAACGCAATTGGTCAAGAATGCTCTTGTTATCCACTATCTGTGGCATGTTTTGTAGGTTTTCAATTAAACTAGGGTTAGCAAGGACCTTAGTAAGTAATGGAGAGCAAATAAAGCCCTTATGCTAATTAGTTTAGAATTGAGACCATCTGATTGGTTGATGCAATTGTCATTTAAAATAAGTCATTCTGATTGGTTTATGTACTGTCAGTCAACAGCTTTCTATTTTACAACTTTTGCTGGGACCATCATGCAATAGTCTTCAAACAGCAAGGCAATTGGTCAAGAATGCTCTTTATCATCTATCTGTGGCTGGTTCTGTAGGTTTTCAATTAAACTAGGGTTATGAAGGACCTTAGTAAGTTATGGAGAGCAAATAAAGCCCTTATGCAACTTAGTTTAGAATTGAGACCATCTGATTGGTTGATGCAATTGTCATTCAAAATAAGCCAGGCTGATTGGTTTATGTACTCTCGTTCAACAGTTTCCTATTTTACAACTTTTGATTGGACCATCAAGCAATAGTCTTCAACCAGCAAGACAATTGGTCAAGAATGTAGTCAACATTTTTCTATGTTACAACTTTTGCTGAAACCATCACGCAATTGCCTTCAACAAGCAAAACAATTGTTCAAGAATGTTCTTGTTATCAACTATCGTGGCTGGTTCTGTAGGTTTTCAATTAAACCAGGGTTAGGAAGGACCTTAGTAAGTTATGGAGAGCAAATAAAGCCCTTATTAAAATTAGTTTAGAATTGAGACCATCTGATTGGTTGATGCAATTGTCATTCAAAATAAGCCATTCTGATTGGCTTATGTACTGTGAGTCAATAGTTTTCTATTTTGCAACTTTTGCTGGGACCATCATGCAATAGTCTTCAAACAGCAACGCAATTGGTCAAAAATGCTCTTGTTATCCACTATCTGTGGCGTGTTTTGTAGGTTTTCAATTAAACTAGGGTTAGCAAGGACCTTAGTAAGTAATGGAGAGCAAATAAAGCCCTTATGCTAATTAGTTTAGAATTGAGACCATCTGATTGGTTGATGCAATTGTCATTCAAAATAAGCCATTCTGATTGGCTTATGTACTGTCAGTCAACAGTTTTCTATTTTACAACTTTTGCTGGGACCATCATGCAATAGTATTCAAACAGCAAAACAATTGGTCAAGAATAATCTTGTTATCAACTATCTTTGGATGGTTTTGCAGGTGTTCAATTAAACTAGGGTTAGGAAAGACCTCAGTAAGTTATGGAGAGCAAATAAAGCCCTTATGGAAATGAGTTTAGAATTGAGACCATCTAATTGGTTGATGCAATTGTCATTCAAAATAAGCCATTCTGATTGGCTTATGTACTGTGAGTCAACAGTTTTCTATTTTACAACTTTTGCTGGGACCATCATGCAATAGTCTTCAAACAGCAACGCAATTGGTCAAGAATGCTCTTGTTATCCACTATCTGTGGCTTGTTCTGTAGGTTTTCAATTAAACTAGGGTTAGCAAGGGCCTTAGTAAGTTATGGAGAGCAAATAAAGCCCTTATGCTAATTAGTTTAGAATTGAGACCATCTGATTGGTTGATGCAATTGTCATTCAAAATAAGCCATTCTGATTGGTTTATGTACTCTCAGTCAACAGTTTCCTATTTTACAACTTTTGCTTGGACCATCATGCAATAGTCTTCAACCAGCTAGACAATTGGTCAAGAATGTAGTCAACATTTTTCTATTTTACAAATATTGCTGGCACCATCACGCAATAGCCTTCAACCAGCAAGACAATTGGTCAATAATGTTCTTGTTATCAACTATCTATGGCTGGTTCTGCATGTGTTCAATTAGACTAGGGTGAGGAAGGACCTTAATAAGTTATGAAGAGCAAATTAAGCCCGTATGCAAATTAGTTCAGAATTGAGACCATCTGATTGGGTGATGCAACTGTCATTCAAAATAAGCCATTCTGATTGGCTTATGTACTGTCAGTCAACAGTTTTCTATTTTTTTTTTTTAACTCTTTATTTATTTGAAAAGAGATGTCAGGACAGGTGAGTACAATGATATCAGCAGACAGACATTTTACATCTCTCTATTTTTAGGAACATTATATAACAATAAAACAAAAATGGATCAGACAGAGACAATAAAACGAAACAAAGCAAAACAAAGAAAAAAAAATGTAGGATGGGGAAAAACTGAGTCTAAGGAAAAGAGTAAAATAAGAGGGGAGAGGGAAGGATCATATATATAAAAAACAGTAAGACAACTGAGGCATAATGGCATGTGAAAGTAGTAGTGGGGCAACTGCTGGGGTGAGTATAACAGACATACTCTAAGGGAGATCATGGGGGGGAGAGGGCCCGGGTATAAAATTCTCATTTATTTAGGGACAGTTATAAGGAAGGTGGTAAGTTTTAAGTGGTGTTGGAAGGAAATGCTGAGATCCAAGGGTCCCAGATCGAGTTAAATTTATGAGGGCAGTCGTGGAGATGGTATGTAATTTTCTCCATACCAGCAATATACCACACATAGGGCCTTATTCTGGTTGGAGCGTCCGGGCCGTACGCGTACGTCCCGGGGTTTTTAACGATCTGCGCATGTGCAGATACGCTAATGCGCCGGCGCGAACACTCCACAACGCTTACGGCCGGTGTCTTAACGTGCGAAAAAACCTGTACGCGAGTGTACGGGTAATGGGGCGGCATAGGGGCGTGTTGATGGGAGCGGCCGAAATAATGAGGGAAAATGGGCATAAATATGGGCGTACACGGGGGTGTGCACCAGAAATGAGCGGTGCTACTACCGCACGATCGACTAAGGCACCGTTCATTTCGGACACCAAACAGGCGGCCGCCAACCGCCAGCTCAAACCACCCCTACAGATACCGCATGCCAGCGTGCGCCTGAGTTGGCTAATTAACGCTGATTACTACTCAAACACATACACCTGAATGTAATAAGCAATGCTGCAGTCTATTAACTCCAAACCATGATTTCACTGCCTGCAAGCCACACATACAGCACGCAAACACATTGGAAGCTTATGTTTTTATACTTCGCCACATTTAAAGGTTTGTTTAATTTAAGGTAAGAATCTTTTTATACGCTAAGGTAGGTATTTGCTAAACAGACACATTCACTACGTGCTTTCATAGACTTTACGCAGTAGCACACTCAATCTACACAAGTCGACATGTGTCAACGTGTTCACTCTAATACTAACATAGGTTTTGTATTTAGGATACAATAACATAAACCATATCTAACACCTACAAAGGATGTTTCAGCAATGTTTGAAGCCCATGACCACTATTTTCCACACAATCTTTGTATAGTACCCAAAATAATGACCTGTACCACTATCTCATCTGCTATGATTTGGATTTGACTACACTCTGGATGTAAGATGCCACCAATCACATTATTGCACTCTCATCTCTCTAACAAAGGATTCCTACATATGCTTATGACACTGTCAAATCATATATATTTAAAAAGTTAGGCATGTTTGTTCACAAGCTAATTTATCATGTTTGGCCCATTCACACATCTTTTTTTAGGGAGGACACATATGCATTCCTACACAAATGTACCTTTTCACCCTTGTTTGTCTGCCTCACCCACTCCATGAGGAAAGCATTGTTCTGGACCTGCTTTTACCTACTACTGTAGGAGCTACCTCACCTGCACACAAACTGCTTTCTCACCTATTAAGTTGCTCTGCACATGTGCTGACACAAACTAATTAGCAGGGAAAAGTTGGATAGGAACATGGGAATGGCCATGGAGAGGGTTACACATGGGAAACTTCCACCACACTTCAACAAATGTTCAAAAATACCCTGGTCAGTAAGTACACATAAATCTAGTATTTGTTTCACACAAGAAATTACACATACCACAATTTTGTTTTAATTTGTAAAATAAATTTTTTTGCTGTTCAGCATCACAGCTTGACACTTTAATGTGAGAAATCAAATAAACAAATAAAATAGACACACAAATAATAAAACAGCCAGAACAAGAGGTTGCATATCTCCAAACATGTGTTACCCTGCAAATGCAATGGTGAAAGAAATGGGGACACCAGAATACGTACTGCAACAACCAGGGTGAATACTAAGCAAGATACACACCACCAAAAAAAAATATCCTGCATTTGTAGAGGTCAAAATACGAACTTTCATGCCCATGGCACGCAAATGGATCGATGGGCAACTCAGGAAGCGGATGTCCAGTGCAATTTAAACCTTTGGCCTCCAACCACAGAGGAAGTGAACCAGGTCTCATTTGGGCCCTTTTTTGCCCCTTTTAGATGGGGCCTTGGGGACAGGGGCCTTTGGGTCAGCTGGCTTTCGGCGTCTTCCCCTAGTCGACACAGGAGGGTCAGCCGAGGTGGAAGGTTGGGGAGCAGCTTGGGGTGGGGCAGCAGATGGGGGATTGTCCCGTTGGGACCTGGCGGTGGACAGCTGCTCCGCAAGAAGTTCATTCTGGCGGCTGAGGTGTTGGCCAATGCTTAGCATGCCAGCCGCCAGAGTTTCATTAATGCGGTTCAAGGCCTCAACCTGCAGCTGGTTTGTGGCCTTCCACTCCGCCAGAAAATCCGCCACCTGCTGCTGACGGATCGCAGCATCCACCCCTTGCTGCTCGATCCTGTCCAGCGTCACCAACAGGCTCTCACTCCATGTCTCCTGTGGCTGGGGCTGGGGGCGACGTCTTGGTGGAGGCTGGACCACTTGCTCC
Organism: Crinia signifera; assembly: GCF_055691185.1. Classification (NCBI taxonomy): domain Eukaryota; kingdom Metazoa; phylum Chordata; class Amphibia; order Anura; family Myobatrachidae; genus Crinia; species Crinia signifera. The sequence goes on along the minus strand of NC_139217.1, from coordinate 238,876,470 downwards.
ACCTGTGGCTCTGCAGAGGAAGATGCTGCCGGTACATCCTGACTTTCTGCTTCTGCTAGGATAAGAATTGAAAACAATGTCACCATCACATACGCAATAAAAAATATCTTTCTAAATACAATGCATTACTGTGACTTACCATCAAAAGCAGCAGCAAAGACCTCCGCCGGGAGCTCACAGTCCATATTGGAGATCCCCCTGATCTCCCCCACATCGATCACGTCACAGGAGTCCAGCTCGAGGGGGGTATACTCCAAATGGTCAGGCATAGGACCGCTCCCGGTGGACATGCTGTGGTTGTACCGGTCAGTCATCTTCCTCTTCAGGGCACTTTTGAAGTCAGTCCACCTACAAGTTTAAAAATACAAATATCACCATGAGATATGTGCACCACTGTGCTACGTGTAGGGTTACCACCTAGTCCCTTTAATTCCGGACACATGTTACTTACACAGGTTCTGTGGCAGTTTAAAATTAGGTGAAGTGGAGTCTTGAAGTCAGCCAGCCACAGAACCTGTGTAATTAATATGTGTCCGGAATTAAAGGGACTAGGTGGTACCCCTAGCTACGTGACATTTCCTAGTGTGGGTGATCTTATGTTTTTTTGCCATGTGTGGCCAAATATTTCTTTGATGGACAAAACCATGTGCACTGCAGGTGAGGCAGGTGTAAAACCCCACCCAAATCTGATTATCTCTGCACAAGTAACACCTGCCTCACCTGCAGTGCACATGGTTTTGTCCATCTAAGAAATATTTGGGCAGAAAGAGTGAACTAGAATAAGGGCCTCAGTTCCTGCTGGAGACTGCTGAAAAATTGCCCTGACAAACACACTAACCTTTTCTTCACCGCGTCCCAAGTTCTGACCACTGGTGACACCTGGTTCACTTCCTCTGTGATCTTGTCCCAAAGGTTTCTCCTTGCACTGGCACCCGGCTTCCTGGTTGCCAATTCAATCCATTCGCGTGCCCTGGGCACTAGAATTCGCATTTCGGCCTCTACAAATGCAGGGTTTCTCCTTCTGGTGGTGGTATCCTGCTCAGTCATCACCCTAGATGTTGCAGCACGTTTTCTGGTGGCCCCAGTTCTCTCACCATGCACCTGCTGGGTCACACCTGTTTGGAGAGATGCAACCTCTTGTTCTGGCTGGTTGCTTGGCCCTTGTGGAGCTGGTGGAGGTTCACCAGGGCCTGTTACTGAGGGGCCCGCTTGATCTTGCAGGCGACTCCTCTCTTGGGCCCTCCTTCTCCGCTCCTGTTCCCTCTTGTTGAGTGCATCAAGCATGGATTGTGCTGTAGCTCTCTGCAGAGCGTCCTCTGCTGCAGAATCGTCTGAGTCAGACATGTTTGCAGCAATTGTGGCCTGCATCTGACTGAATATTTATATGTTAATCTCCCGCCATGAACAAGGGGGCGTATATTTTTTCCCGCAATGTAGATGCAAATTTACGCCGATATTTCCCGCCGATAATTCCCGCTTAAATTATGCAGGTCTCAACGCACCTGATCAAACACCTGTATATGCACATACACAGGTTGTGGAGCATTGTGCTACATCGTGAAATGTGGGCACCTGTCATTCCAATGATGAGTGTTGTCAGCTGGTATCTGTTGGAGTTCGTGTATGCTTTGTGAGTCACATTTCAAAACATCACGTTATAATGCTTTCCTTACATATGTAATGTGTATGAAATTGACATACAGCAACATGTTGCATTGTGGCCCTTTAAGCAGCGTAGTTATAAGTAGAGGGTTGCGTGTATTATTTTCCGCCTACTGTATATACAGTACTCCTCTCCATGCATATCGGTGTATCGTGCCCCCTTTAAGCAGCGTAGTTATAAGTAGAGGGTTGCGTGTATTATTTTCCGCACACTGTAAATACAGTACTTCTCTCTTCATTGAATGCATGCTGTTTGTTGTGGTGTGTGTATATCGGAACGGTCCGCGTAAGTTTCTATTCGCATCCAGTTTGTTAATGTAAGAAGGATTAATAAAGTTAATACCAAACAAACAATTTTTTACACCAATCAGCAAGCACCAAAAGTGATATATGTACCTGCAATTAATAACTGCGCCATTGCCACCATGACTTCAACCAGGGCTAGGGCGTTTTCTACCCAGGAGCTATTGGCCTTGGTTGAGGTCATGGACCGCCGCCTGGGGCCCAGGGGCCCTTATGTGTCAAATCGGGAAAAGCGGCGGGCATACAATGCTGCCCGCCGGCTAATTTTCGCCAGGACCGGCGTGGATAGGAGCCTGGCTCAACTGGAGCGGCGCTGGTCGGACCTGCGCCGGCGGCAGCCAGTGTTGCTCAGCACACTTCGCCGCCATATTGCCCGATGTAAGTTTTTATTTACTAGTATGCCTGCGTTATTTTGCAAATGTTTTCTGTACTTTTTATAAATGTGTCCCTGAGTATGTGGGTGTATATGGGGGTGTATATGGGGTGTATATGGGGGTGTATATGGGGGGTATATGGGTGTATAGGGGGTGTATATGGGGGGTATATGGGTGTATATGGGGGTGTATATGGGTGTATATGGGGGGTATATGGGTGTATATGGGGGTGTATAGGGGGTGTATATGGGTGTATATGGGGGGTATATGGGTGTATATGGGGGTGTATATGGGGGGTATATGGGTGTATAGGGGGTGTATATGGGTGTATATGGGGGGTATATGGGTGTATAGGGGGTGTATATGGGGGTGTATATGGGGGGTATATGGGTGTATAGGGGGTGTATAGGGGGGGGGGTTTAAGTAGTTGATCAGTTTTTGGGTGTAGGATATCAAATAGTTTGCATGATAAATGTCTGAAATTTCACAGCAATGATAATTTTGAAGGTTATGAGCATGACTAATGTGAATTTTTCTTTCCCCCTTTTTTATGAAACCCAATCTTCGATTTCTATGCCATCAACATGAACATTTCAGCACGGGCAAGGGCACGCATTGAAGCCCGGGAGCAGGCAGCCCGGGACCAGGCAGCCGAGGAGGAGGAGGAAGAGGAGCAGGAAGAAGAGGAAGAGGAAGAGGAGGAGGAGGAAGAGGAGGAGGAGGAAGAGGAGGAGGAGGAGGAGGAGAAGAAAGAGGAGGAGGAAGAGGAGGAGGAGGAAGAAGAGGAGGAGGAAGAAGAGGAGTGCCAGGGTGCAGTTTGGACCCACACAATTTCACCATCCCCTTCCCCCTCCACAACCCCCACCCCCTCCACAACCCCCCCCTCCACAACCCCCACCCCCTCCACAACTCCCCCCCCTCCACAACCCCCCCCCTCCCCAACCCCCACCCCCTCCACAACCCCCACCACCTCCACAACCCCCCCCCCCTCCCCACCCCATTTCCAACCCCCCTACACCTCTCCACCACCCACCCCCAAACCTCTCCACTCCCCACTCACACCCACTACCTCGGTCCAAACTGCAGGACCATCCCCCTTGCTCGTGACCCCCCCAACCACTGCACAGCCAACCAGCGGCGACCAGGATGGCTCAAGTAGCCGTAAGTAAATAATGTGTCTAATGTTGACCTACACATTTCTACACATAAACAATCACAACAACCACATATGTGTATCCAACATCAACATTAGTTGCAACATATCACTGCAGGCCGACCATGAGGTGTGTCCTGTCCTTCTCCAGGAACAAGGCTCCCCTTGGTGGTTTTTTTGAGTGTGGCCATGCCTCACCCCTTAAATAATTGACATAACAGTACATCCAATGAGATATCCGACATTAGTGGTGTGGTAGTTATGTGGCTCCAGGTGTTGGGTAACTCCAGTTCCCAGCATGATGTGCAACACAGGGCCGGATTATAATGGAGGCGCAAGGGGTCAGTGCCCCTGGCCCCCCTCTAGCTAGGGGCCCCCTGTGGTTGTCATGTATTTTTTAAAAATAAAATGTTTAAGTTATGTTTTTTTTTTTTTAGCTAAATGTTTTGTGCATGGGTGGGGTAGTGCTGCAGCTTGACCTATCTGCCAATGTGACAATGATTTATGGTGCTGAGCATCGGGAGCCAAGGCACACTGATTGCACAAGTGTGCAGTGCATTTCTGGAAGTTGACTAAGTCCCATGACACTTTGCACCAGAGGACAGAGGCTGAGAAGTTTGTGCTGAGCTCTGATTGGTGGAGCTCATTACATGCTTCTCAGGTCCATGGAGAACAGCAGCAGCAGCTTAGTCATAGGAGGGTTTTTAATCAGAGGCAGCACTAGGACTGTGAGGTCTCCTCCAGAGTAAGGGGCAGAGGGACAAACACAGGCTTTTCATGTGGTGTGTGTATATATATATATATATATATATATATATATATATATATATATATATATATATATATATATATATATATATATATATATATATATATATATATATATATACCCTGCAGGTAACCATTGACCAAGTTTATTCTGCCTTTACTGTGTGTTTTGACAGTATAATATTCGCCCATGCAGTGTGCGGCCATTAATGACAAGTGCAAGGGGGCCCCCCGCTCTAAAGTACCCCGGGCCCCCCAAAGGCTTAATCTGCCACTGGTGCAACTTAAATGTAGAGATTGTTTTGTTCATAGTGTGTGAGGCCATGCGGATGCATGCTTTACAAACATAGCTGTAGGCCTATAATTTGTACAGCAATGTCCTAAATTTAAAATAGTAAGGAGTGCTTAAGCCACAACAATGTCATAACCCTTAAATAGCACAGGCTAATTGTGAGGTTAGAGGACAGTCCCCCAAAACCAAAGTACCAATTGGGATACAGCATACATTCATTGATGAAGGAGTAATTAAATTAATGTTATTTACTATGTACAGTATGTGTGTGTTAACATATTATTTTTTAGTACTGTGTTTACAGCAGACCCATCTTCAATGTAGTTTACAAATGTATGTGGCCTTCACACATAACTCTGAACTTTTTATTATGTACAAATACAACAAACATTTGTGTATGTTATATATATATATATTTTTTTTTTTTTATCCCTTCACTACAGACACTAAACAGCAGCAGGAGGAGGTGGCAGCCCTTATTCAGGAGATATTCAGGACACTCCTCTATCTCCAAATCCTTTTTGGGCTTCTGGAGGCCCGCATTTAATTTATTTTTATCCCCCCCCCTTATTATTTTTGGTCAAAATAAAAGTTTATATTGTCTTATTAATTGCCTGTGTTTTTACTAATAAATATGTTAGAGGGCTTGTAAGGGTAGGTACATACAGATGTGTACTGTAAGTTATACTTGTAATTTGAGGTGAGGGGTAATGATTGATGTGTGAATGTGTGTGTTTTTGAGTAAAATAACACATAGTGAAAATGCATGAATGTTTAATGTTGTTCGATTAAAACATCACACATAACATGAGGGTAGGTATACATGTTACACATTTTGGACAAACTAATTATGGACATAATTTAGTACATATACAGAAACACCAACATAACTTGATTTAAAAGTAACAGCAATATGGGGACACATAGATAGTGATTAAAATGCCACATTAGAACATAACAAATATACATGTAATGAGGGTTCAAATGTAGTTTTATTAGGTCTTTATTAAGGTAGACAATTGAGTTAATAGAAAACAATAAGTGAATAACAAATAGATTAATTAATCAATTGTCAGATTAGTAGTTGAGAGGCAAGATTTGCAGGTCCATATATGTGAAGGGTATGGCAGCGTGCACGGACGTACGCTCACTCTCACGAGCGGTGACATAAGCTGAGTTTTCCATTGAAAACAACAGGGACCCGTCCGTGCAAACTGGCGTACGCTCAGATCTCCGCAAGAAGTCGGTGGGGAGACGGAGGAAAGACGGCCGTACACGGCGCCGTACACTCAGTTGTACGCCTGTTGTCGGAGTGCAAGGGCTGGCCCGTCCGCGTACGTTGCCGTACGCTCATTTGTACGCCACTCCCCTTCTACGGTATTTCTGCCCGTATGTAAGCGGCTGATTTGTGGGTGGACTTAACCCTAACGGCCGCGTATGGCTAGCGTGCGGTAATGGCGAACGTACGCACGTTTGGCCGCTCCGAGCAGAATAATGCCCATAGTTAGTCAAGGCTGGTAGAGAAGGAGGGGAAAGTGATTTCCAATTTCTTGCTATCAGAGATTTCGCCGCTGCTAGAATGTGGGAGAATAATTTGTTAAGTGATGGCTCTAAATTTTGGAAAGGACAAGCTAGTAGAAAAACCCAGGGATCTAAGGTGAGTGAGATGCCGGAGAGGGATTTTAGTAGATTGAGCACTTGGGACCAAAAAGGAGTTATAATGGGGCAAGTCCACCAGATATGAAGTAGGGTGCCTCTTTGACCACAGCCATGCCAGCATACAGGGGAAGCTGAAGGGTAAATCCGAGATAATCTATCCGGTGTAAAGTACCATCTGTAGTATAGCTTATAGGAGGTTTCTTTTACACGGGTAGAGATTGAACTTTTAGTGATACCCTCCCTCACCTCCTCCCAGGTTGTGGGCTCTGGGGGAGGGCCGAGATCTCTCTCCCACTCCAGCTCATGTCGAGTCTGTAAAGGAGCTGTGGATTCCACCAATATAGCATAAATGAGGGAGATTGTACCCTTGCTTTGAGGGTTAGAAAGGCATATTTGTTCGAAGGAGGTGGGAGCCATCGGAGATCTGGAGTGGGGGAGCGATCCTAAAAAGTGGCGAATCTGAAAATACTCAAAGAAAGGGGGGGTCAGTAGGGGAAATTTGGTTTTGATATCATCCAAGGATGCCCATGCCCCACTTATGCTTAAGTCCGAAGCTAGTTTAATGCCTGCATTAAACCATTGTTTAAATCGGGTAGGGGAATTGCCTTGTGGAAAGGCTGGGTTGTCCCATATAGGAATGAGAGGGGAAGGAGAGGAAGTCAGTTTAAATTTGTGGGTGGAATTGTTCCAGAGAGAGAGGGAAAATTTGAGGGATGGAAGAAGGGATGCTTGGAAATGGGTTTTATCTAAGCCCCAAAGGGAAGTTAGAGAACGCACTCCCAGAGCATAGGTCTCTAGGTCTGACCAGGCCAGTGATCCCGAAGGAGCATAGGAAGCGACTATTTGGCTCAGCTGACTGGCTATGTAGTATAGTTTCACATCGGGAAAGCCGCGGCCACCTTGGGCTCTAGGGAGTTTAAGGGTATTTAGAGCTAGCCTAGGGGGTTTATTGTTCCAAACAAACTTAGAGAGGGAGGATTGGATATCTCTGAGTACAGTATTTGGGACTTTAATTGGAAGTGTTTAGAAGAGATAAAGAAGTTGAGGTAATATATTCATTTTAATAGCTATTATCTTGCCGAGCCAGGAAATGATATAGGTCTTCCATCGGGATAAATCTTGTTTAAGTTTATTGATCAGACGAGGGTAGTTTTCCATGTAGAGCTGTTCATATCGGGGGGTAATAAATATTCCTAAATATTTAATTTTATTTGTTTGCCATTTAAAATGAAATGCAGAGGATAGATTGTTTCGCAAGTCTTGGGGAATAAAAAGGGGTAGGGCTTCTGATTTTGAGAAGTTAATTTTATACCCTGACAGGTGGCCATATTCTTTGATAATGTCATACAGTGCAGGGAGGGAGGAAAGAGGGTGGGTTAGAGTTAGTAGGACATCGTCCGCAAACAAAGAGATTTTGTAAACCTGAGGGCCTACCTCTACTCCACGTATTTCCTCAGACAGCCTGATCATAGCAGCAAGAGGTTCTATGACCATTGCAAATACCAAAGGCGAAAGAGGGCAACCTTGTCTCGTGCCATTGGAGAGTGGGAAAGGCTCTGAGAGAGTGCCATTAGTCATGACTCTTGCAGTTGGGGAAGAGTATAAAGCCGAAATAGCTGCCAGAAATTCGGCTTTTATACCATACATTTGGAGGGTTTGGAGTAAGAAGGGCCACGAAATGCGGTCGAACGCTTTTTCAGCGTCGAGTGCTAGGATAATAGATGGAGATTGTCTACGATTAAGAATTTGGATCAAGTCAATAGTCCTTCTGGTGTTGTCCCTGGCCTGACGACCCGGAATAAAGCCCACTTGGTCATAATGGATCAGACCAGGGAGAACACCATTTAGACGGGTGGCCAAAATTTTGGCGTACATCTTTATATCTACATTTAGTAGCGAAATTGGGAGGTAACTAGCACATTCTTGGGGATTTTTACCCTCCTTGTGGATGATTATTATTTTCGCTTCAAGCATAGACTTAGAGAAGTGGGAGCCGTGCAGTACCGAATTAAAAAGTGATTTGATATGGGGGGTTAAAATATGGGCAAATTTTTTATAATAGGAGGCTGAAAAACCATCAGGCCCCGGGGTTTTTGAAGACTTTTGTGACTTTAAGACGGTGGAGATTTCTTCGTCAGTAAAGTCACGATTTAATTGCATAGATGCCTGTTCAGTTAAGCGAGGGAGTTGGGCACGATGCAGAAATTCGTTAATAGTGTCCTCGGAGGGTCTGGGAACTGGGAAGTCCTTGTTTAAATTATATAGATTAGAATAGAAGGATTGAAATTCTTGGTTGATAGAAGTGGGTGAGTGGGAGATGTTACCTGTACTGGTTTTAATTGCTGAGATATTATTACGTGAGTTCCTGGCTCTAAGTCTAGAAGCTAGAAGTCTGTCGGCTTTGTCTCCTTTTTCGTAAAAGGTTTGATTTAGCTTTTGAAGGGTTTTGGCGGTTTGCTCTGAGAGGAATAGTGAGAGGTCTGCTTTGGTTTTGTTTAACTTTTCCAGATTGTCAGGAGTTGCATTTAGCTTGTGCTGTAGTTCCAGGGAGTGAAGCTTAGAGGTTAAAGAGGTCAGGAAAGAGTTATATAGTTTTCTGTGTCTAGAAGCTATGCTAATAAGATGGCCTCTTAGAACTGCTTTGTGAGCTTCCCAGAGTGTCAGTGGGGATATGTCAGGAGATTCATTTATTTGGAAATAGACTAGTAGGTGAGTTTTGATTTGGTTAACATAATCTGGGTTGTGTAGAAGAGAATCATTAATTCTCCAGGAGGAGGGGAGGGGGGGGGGGGCGAGACGCCAAAGAGGAGAGGTCGGCTGAGATAGGACAGTGATCCGACCAGATCATGGGGTGAATGGATGCTAAAATAAGTTGGGGTAGAAGTTCTTTACTTAGTACTTAGTAGGATCATATCAATTCTGGAGTATGTGTTATGCACTAGGGAATAATAAGTGTAGTCCTTAGCTGAGGGATCTATTAGTCTAAAGGAGTCATAGAGTAAGTGGCGTTTAAGGAGGGATAATAAGGCCCTCGAGGCCGGGGAGAGTGGTCTTGGGGAGCTTAGATTTGCAGAGGAGGAGCGATCTATAGTATTATCTAGGACCTCATTGAAATCTCCAGCTAGCATTACGGCGCCTTTGGCGTATTTAGCAAGTAGCGCATCTAATTTCTTGAAGAAGCGGGCTTGGTTTTGGTTAGGAGCATAGATATTTACCAGGGTACACAATGTGTGATTGAGTTTCCCTACCAGAATAAGCCATCTGCCCTCTTTATCTGCATGTACATACTCTTGATCAAATGAAAGGTGGGAAGCTAAAAGGATCGAGACTCCTCTCTTTTTCTGGTGGGAGTCGCAGGCATGATAGGTAAGGGGAAAAGTTTTAGATTTCAATTCTGGATGGAGTGATCTTTTGAAGTGGGTTTCTTGTAGGAAAACTATATCACTTCTAGAATGTTTGAGGGATAAGTATAATTTAGTGCGTTTAGAGGGAATGTTCAAACCTTTAACGTTTTGTGAATATATTCTGAGGGTCATTGTATTGGGAACAAAGAAACGCCTCGGGACCTCCTCCAGCAGTGCAAACCACTAAGAGACAATACAGCAGTTGGATTACAGATATAGTGGAGAAACCAGGCAGTACAAAACATTCTATGCAACCCTAGGGTAGGAAAAACAGTTTTCTATTTTACAACTTTTGCTGGGACCATCATGCAATAGTCTTCAAACAGCAAGGCAATTGGTCAAAAATGCTCTTGTTATCAACTATCTGTGGCTGGTTCTGTAGGTTTTCAATTAAACTAGGGTTATGAAGGACCTTAGTAAGTTATGGAGAGCAAATAAAGCCCTTATGCAAATTAGTTTAGAATTGAGACCATCTGATTGGTTGATGCAATTGTCATTCAAAATAAGCCATTCTGAATGGTTTATGTACTGTCAGTCAACAGTTTCCTATTTTACAACTTTTGCTGGGACCATCATCCAATAGTCTTCAACCAGCAAGACAATTGGTCAAGAATGTAGTCAATAGTTTTCTATTTTACAACTTTTGCTGGGACCATCATGCAATAGTCTTCAACCAGCAAGACAATTGGTCAAGAATGTAGTCAATAGTTTTCTATTTTACAACTTTTGCTGGGACCATCATGCAATAATCTTCAACCAGCAAGACAATTGGTCAAGAATGTAGTCAACAGTTTTCTATTTTACAACTTTTGCTGGGACCATCATGCAATAATCTTCAACCAGCAAGACAATTGGTCAAGAATGTAGTCAACAGTTTTCTATTTTACAACTTTTGCTGGGACCATCATGCAATAGTCTTCAACAAGCAAGACAATTGGTCAATAATGTAGTCAACAGTTTTATAATTAACAACTTTTGCTGGTACCATCATGCAATAGTTTTCAACCAGCAAGACAATTGATCAAGAATGTAGTCAACAGTTTTCTATTTTACAACTTTTGCTGGGACCATCATGCAATAGTCTTCAACGAGCTAAACAATTAGTCAAGAATGTAGCCAACAGTTTTCTATTGTACAACTTTTGTTGGGACCATCATGCAATAGTCTTCACCAAGCAATACAATTGGTCAAGAATGTTCTTGTTATCAACTATCTGTGGCTGGTTCGGTAGGTTTTCAATTAGACTAGGGTGAGAAAGGACCTCACTAAGTTATGGAGAGCAAATAAAGCCCGTATGCAAATTTGTTTAGAATTGAAATAATCGGATTGGTTGATGCGATTTTCATTTAAAATAAGCCATTCTGATTGGTTTATGTTCCGTCAGTAAACAGTTTCCTATTTTACAACTTTTGCTGGGACCATCATGTAATAGTCTTTAACCAGCAAGACAATTGGTCAGGAATGTAGGCAACTGTTTTCTATTTTACAACTTTTGCTGGGACCATCATGCAATAATCTTCAACCAGCAAGACAATCGGTCAAGAATGTTCTTGTTATCAACTATCTGTGGCTGGTTCTGCAGGTGTTCAATTAGACTAGGGTGAGGAAGGACCTCAGTAAGTTATGAAGAGCAAACAAAGCCCTTATGCAAATTAGTTCAGCATTGAGACCATCTGATTGGTTGATGCAATTGTCATTCAAAATAAGCCATTCCGATTAATTTATGTACTGTCAGTCAACAGTTTCATATTTTAGAACTTTTGCTGGGACCATCATGCAGTAGTTTTCAGCCAGCAAGACAATTGGTCAAAAATGTAGTCAACGGTTTTCTATTTTACAACTTTTGCTGGGACCATCATGCAATATTCTTCAACCATCAAGACAATTGGCCAAAAATGTTCTTATCATAAACCATTTGTGGCTGATTCTGTAGGTTTTCAATTAGACTAGGGTAAGGAAGGACCACAGTAAGTTATGAAGAGCAAATAAAGCCCTTATGCAAATTCGTTTAGAATTGAGACCATCTGATTGGTTTATGCAATTGTCATTCAAAACAAGCCATTCTGATTGGTTTATGTACTGTCAGTCAACAGTTTCCTATTTTACAACTTTTGCTTGGATCATCATGCAATAGTCTTCTACCATCAAGACAATTGGTCACGAATGTAGTCAACAGTTTTCTATTGTACAACTTTTGCTGGGACCATCATGCAATAGTCTTCAACAAGCAAGACAATTGGTCAAGAATGTTCTTGTTATCAACTATCTGTGGCTGGTTCGGTAGGTTTTCAATTAGACTAGGGTGAGAAAGGACCTCACTAAGTTATGGAGAGCAAATAAAGCCCGTATGCAAATTTGTTTAGAATTGAAATAATCGGATTGGTTGATGCGATTTTCATTTAAAATAAGCCATTCTGATTGGTTTATGTTCCGTCAGTAAACAGTTTCCTATTTTACAACTTTTGCTGGGACCATCATGTAATAGTCTTTAACCAGCAAGACAATTGGTCAGGAATGTAGGCAACTGTTTTCTATTTTACAACTTTTGCTGGGACCATCATGCAATAATCTTCAACCAGCAAGACAATTGGTCAAGAATGTTCTTGTTATCAACTATCTGTGGCTGGTTCTGCAGGTGTTCAATTAGACTAGGGTGAGGAAGGACCTCAGTAAGTTATGAAGAGCAAACAAAGCCCTTATGCAAATTAGTTCAGCATTGAGACCATCTGATTGGTTGATGCAATTGTCATTCAAAATAAGCCATTCCGATTAATTTATGTACTGTCAGTCAACAGTTTCATATTTTAGAACTTTTGCTGGGACCATCATGCAGTAGTTTTCAGCCAGCAAGACAATTGGTCAAAAATGTAGTCAACGGTTTTCTATTTTACAACTTTTGCTGGGACCATCATGCAATATTCTTCAACCATCAAGACAATTGGCCAAAAATGTTCTTATCATAAACCATTTGTGGCTGATTCTGTAGGTTTTCAATTAGACTAGGGTAAGGAAGGACCACAGTAAGTTATGAAGAGCAAATAAAGCCCTTATGCAAATTCGTTTAGAATTGAGACCATCTGATTGGTTTATGCAATTGTCATTCAAAACAAGCCATTCTGATTGGTTTATGTACTGTCAGTCAACAGTTTCCTATTTTACAACTTTTGCTTGGATCATCATGCAATAGTCTTCTACCATCAAGACAATTGGTCACGAATGTAGTCAACAGTTTTCTATTGTACAACTTTTGCTGGGACCATCATGCAATAGTCTTCAACAAGCAAGACAATTGGTCAAGAATCTTCTTGTTATCAACTATCTGTGGCTGGTTCTGTAGGTGTTCAATTAGACTAGGGTGAGAAAGGACCTCAGTAAGTTATGATCATCAAAAAAAGCCCTTATGCAAATTAGTTTAGAATTGAGACCATCTGACTGGTTGATGCAATTGTCATTCAAAATAAGACATTCTGATTGGATAATGTACCGTCAGTCAACAGTTTCCTATTTTACAACTTTTGCTAGGACCATCATTCAATAGAATTCACCAATCAAGTCAATTGGTCAAGAATGTTCTTGTTATCATATGTCTGTGGCTGGTTCTGCAGGTGTTCAATTAGACTAGGGTGAGGAAGGACCTCGGTAAGTTATGAAGAACAAACAAAGCCCTTATGCAAATTAGTTCATAATTGAGACCATCTGATTGGTTGATGCAATTGTCATTCAAAATAAGCCATTCCGATTGGTTTATGTACCATCAGTCAACAGTTTCCTATTTTAGAACTTTTGCTGGGACCATCATGCAGTAGTCTTCAACCAGCAAGACAATTGGTCAAAAATGTAGTCTACAGTTTTCTATTTTACAACTTTTGCTGGGACCATCATGCAATAATCTTCAACAAGCAGGGCAATTGGTCAAAAATGTAGTCAACAGTTTTCTATTTTACAACTTTTGCTGGGACCATCATGCAATAATCTTCAACCAGCAAGACAATTGGTCAAGTATGTTCTTTTAATGAACTATCTGTGGCTGGTTCAGTAAGTTTTCAATTAGACTAGGGTGAGGAAGGACCTCAGTAAGTTATGAAGAGCAAATAAAGCCCTTATGCAAATACGTTTAGAATTGAGACCATCTGATTGGTTGATGCAATTGTCATTCAAAACAAGCCCTTCTGATTGGTTTATGTACTGTCAGTCAACAGTTTCCTATTTTACAACTTTTGCTTGGACCATCATGCAATAGTCTTCTACCAGCAAGACAATTGGTCAAGAATGTAGTCAACAGTTTTATAATTTACAACTTTTGCTGGGACCATCATGCAATAGTCTTCAACCAGCAAGACAATTGGTCAAGAAGGTAGTCAACAGTTTTCTATTTTACAACTTTTGCTGGGACCATCATGCAATAATCTTCAACCAGCAAGACAATTGGTCAAGTATGTAATCAACAGTTTTCTATTTTACAACCTTTGCTGGGACCATCATGCAATAATCTTCAACCAGCAAGACAATTGGTCAAGTATGTTCTTTTAATGAACTATCTGTGGCTGGTTCAGTAGGTTTTTAATGAGACTAGGGTGAGGAAGGACCTCAGTAAGTTATGAAGAGCAAATTAAGCGATTATGCAAATTCGTTTAGAATTGAGACCATCTGATTGGTTGATGCAATTGTCATTCAAAACAAGCCATTCTTATTTGGTTTATGTACTGTCAGTCAACGGTTTCCTATTTTACAACTTTTGCTTGGACCATCATGCAATAGTCTTCTACCAGCAAGACAATTGGTCAAGAATGTAGTCAACAGTTTTATAATTTACAACTTTTGCTGGGACCATCATGCAATAGTCTTCAACCAGCAAGACAATTGGTCAAGAACGTAGTTAACAGTTTTCTATTCTACAACTTTTGCTGGGACCATCATGCAATAATCTTCAACCAGCAAGACAATTTTTTTTTTTTTTTTTATAAAACCATCAGGTTTAAAAGCAATCGCTTAAATAGTCTACCCTTTTGACTATCTCTCACGTGACTTTCTGAGCGATAAACTTTTCTCCTTCATCAACTGGTTTTATTTTGCTTTTTTGAAATGAAAAAAAACTTACACAGAACCAGTAAAAAGCACCACAAAACCATATCCCCTCTCCCCTAAACTATACAAATTTTACAACATGCATCCATTTCTTTAATTTCCACACTCCCTCTGCATCCATACCACCTCCACCTTCTTTATCAAACAAATAACATGTATACAATTTCCCCAACACCATCCTAATACAATCATTCACACTTTTATCTTCTTTCTTATACACATACATATACCTATTATCCCACAATACTTCCATTACACAACACATTAATAGCCACATCACTCTTTCTTTTATTTTCCCATTTACTCCCAAACCAAACATTGCCAACCTCCATGAAATCCCATTTACGCCACACAATTCTCTACATAATCCACTCATACCCTTCCATACTTTTTTAGCAAAACCACATCCCCACATTACATGCAATACTGTCTCATTTATTCCACATTCTTCTCTCGGGCATATTTCTATTCTTGTCAAATCTCTCATTTTAAGTACCATTCTTACAGGCAAGACACCATGCATGACTTTCCAGACCACATCTTTTTGTTTATTTGACATCCCATTCATTTCCATTTTCTTCCACACCACTTCTGCTTCTTTCAATCTCAAATATTCAATATTGCATACAGTTTCTCTGTCTTTCAAAATCTTTATTATTTTCTTCCTCCCCATAAAATCTTCCATACTCATACTTAACAAATCATTCTTCCTAATAAATCGCTCCACAAACACATACCATTCTGGGCAACTGAAGGCCATTGGCACACTCAAAGACCTCTTCATCCATCCAATCCCACACAACATCCATCCACCCAGGTATTTTGTCATACATGAGGTTTTTGAACTCCCCTTTAACAATCTGGCCACAATTGCCACATAATTCACTCCTATAAATCTATCAAAATTTGGAAAATTTCCCCCTCCTTTAATCCTAGATTTAACCACATTATCACGTCTCAACCACTCCATTTTACTACCCCACAGAAAAACAAAACATTTCCTTACAATTTTTCTAAAAACACCATTTGGGGGGGGGGGAAACACACATGCAACATACAATATTATGGGAAGAATCACACTCTTCACAACTAGTACTTTCCCTGTCATTGATAAATTTCTTAATTTCCAGAAATCCAATTTCTTCATAATCTTTCTATTACATTCATTCCAACTATCATTACCTTTTAAGTTATCATCAAAAATTAAACCCAACACCCTTATCCCCCCTGCCACTCTTGTAATCTCATTCACTTCCACATTAATTTCACCAAACACTCTATAATTACTTTTATCCCAATTAATTTTAAAGCCTGATGCATTACAAAAAAACCCCACTAATAATCTTGTCCTGTTTAAGGCTGCTTGGTTTTGACACAATACTACCACATCATCCATGTACCCCATTACTTTAGCACTCTTACCACCACTCCCAGGTATAAGTACTCCTCTCACAACCTTATCACACCTAATCATTTGTAACAGTGGCTCCATCACACAAATAAACAACACAGGGGACACAGGACACCCCTGCCTTACACCTGATTTAACCATGATCTCCTCACTCACATTCCCATTCACCAATATACGACTCGATGCCAAAACATACAAACTTCTTACTCTTTCTACAAACCCAGCGGGAAACCCCATTTTTAACAAAACTCTGAACATAAACTCATGTGCAACTTTATCAAAGGCTTTTTCAAAATCAAGACTCAAAACCACACAACCTTGTTTCCTATCTTTACAATCTCTCAGTATATCCCTTAATAAAATCAAATTATCACTAATTTTACGTTCCGGTACAGCACATACTTGGTCTTCATTCACAATTTTTCCTATTACACTTCTCATTCGATTCGCCAAAATTTTTGAATATATTTTGTAATCTGAATTTAACAAAGTTATAGGCCTCCAGTTGCCCAGATCTCTTCTATCATTCTTTTTATATATTAAAACTACAACACCCTTACCCATAGACTTGCCAATTATACCATTTATCCACATAAACTGGCATACTTCCACTAAATCACTTCCCAACATATCACAACACATACAATATAACTCTACTGGCAATCCATCTTGCCCAGGAGTTTTGTTTTTTCTTGCATTCATAACCACCATTTTTACTTCTTCCACACCAATATCTTCCATCAAAACACTTTTATCTTCCTGACTCACTTCATTCTGTAATACACTTAACACTTCATCTCCCATATCACTTTCAATACTTTTCCTTCCATACAATTCTTTGTAAAACTTAACTACTTCTTCCGTTAATTTACCACCACTAACATCCATTCCTTCTCCATTCCTTAATACATCCATATCATTTTTCCTTTTACATATTTTCCTGAAAAAAAACCTTGTACATTTCTCATTTTTCTCTTGATGCTCAACTTTCGCTCTAAAAATGATTTTTTTCCCCCTATTTTCCAAATAGTTGTTTAACACACACCTTTCTTTCACTATCTCTTCACTCATGTCAAATCCTAGATCTCTCATTTTGTAAAGATACCTCATTCTTACACATAATGTCTCATACCTCATTCTTTCCTTCCTTACTTTTTTGATTCCCCATTTTCTGAAAAAACACCTCATCCTAACTTTCAGCCACTCCCACCATACTAATATATTCTCAAAGTCATTTTTTCTCCTCTTCCATATTGTATACCTCTTAACCAAATCATCCCTTACTTCACAGTCTTCTAGCAAACGAACATTTAATTTCCATATACCTCTACCATATACATTGTTTACATTCCCTTGGACTTCACATATAATGCATTCGTGATCTGAAAAAGGCATTCTTACCTGCTCTCCATTCATACATGATATACCTTTGGATATGAAAATATAGTCAATTCTGGAAGTTATGCCTCCTCTATCAGCAATATACGTTGGTGGAGGTGGCTTCCCCATACACACCGCAGCTGCATCTATAAAGGAAAAATCCGTAATAATCTGATTTATTATATTCCCGGTTATATCAACACTCCTAGTACTTCCATATCCTCTCCCACTTTTCTCAATTATACAATTGAAATCCCCCATTAACATAAGGGGTGTTCTTCCAGGAAGGAATAACCTTATCTTATCAAACAGTTTCTTTCTTTCTAATTTACAAGCAGGAGCATATATACACATGATCCTAAACCTCCACCCTCTAAGACTAAAAGTCCCAACAATACACCTCCCTTCTTCCACCACAAAAAAATCCTCCCCTATAATATCCCTATTATTTATTACAATACCCACCCCATCATTTTTATTTAAACAAGACCCAGACCAAAAACTATCCCCTTTGTCCCATTCTTCTTTTTTAATGGGCTCTGAAATCCCACATTCCTGTACACAAATTATATCAGTTTTTAAGTTTTTTAATATTTCAAAAACCGCAGCACGCCTGGGTCTGCTTGTTATCAGCCTGACATTTAATGTTGCAACTTTTACACTAATGTTGCTTGTAATATTAGGCATCGGTAGATTTTGAAGTCCCGTAAATAATTTCAAGGTAGTTGGATTACAAAAACACAACTTAAATCAGCTTCATCCAATTTCATCATAGTTCTCCTTCCCAGTCAAACGTGCGATTGACTGTTTGGATGCCCCAAAAATATTGGAAGATTCAGTGGAAGATGGGGAACTGGCATTGTCTTCGGAACTTAAGGTAGTATCCATACCATCTGGTTCCATTGCTGGGGGACTGTGTTTAACCCTTTCAATTCTGGCTTTTTTAACAGCCCTTCCATCAGGAGTTGCTTTCCTCAGTTTTATAGACTCCTCATCAGACAATATGGTATCAGCACTTTGAATATCCTCTGAATCTAAATTTTGACTTTCAGCTGAGCTTTCATCACTCTCATTATTCTCTGTAACGAGTTGACTAGCCTCAGCTGCAAAGACTTTCAACTGCTCCTCACTGTGGTCAGTTGCAGTATCAGCAGTTTGCATTGCCTTAACTGGCTGTTGTGGATCTGGTGTAGCCTGTGCCTCCACCTCCATCTGTACTCCATTTTGCACAACAAGCACCGGGGCTATACATGTCTTTTTAGGCTCCGTTGTGCGAGTATCCTTAGCCATTTGGCATGCTGCCTCTCTGGCTTCTCTTTCAGCTTGCTCAGCTAATCTTCGAGCACCTTGCTCTTTTCGAGCTTTGGTGAATTCTGAGCATGTTTTGAAAGAATGTCCAGGTTCCCCGCAGAGGTCGCATTTGCGTTCCTCTGGGCACCGGTTTGCTTCATGCCCCTCTTTTCTGCAGTTTCTACAGGTTCTCCCTTTCTCACACTCTTCCCTTGTGTGGCCATATTCAAAACATTTTCTGCAGAATCTGGGTTGGGTGGGGTAATATAGGAAGCACCTGTTGCCTCCAATTGTGAAATTTGCAGGGGGATGCATTACCCCACCTGGACATCTCTCATCCCTCCTTAGTTTACACCAAAATTTTCTTTTGGCATTAAAGATACCCATACTGTTTTTCAAGAATTCCCCTCCTCTCACCGAACTGCAATACCTTGCAAGGAAAGCAAGTAACAAATCATAGTTCATAAACGGATTGTAAGCATGTACTGTGATTGGGACTTCTTGTGCAGTAAATAGGGGAAACATTTCTATCCCCTCCATTTTAGGGTCCAGATATTTCTCTTTTAACATTTCATAAACTTTGTAACTGTCTTTCCCATCGAAAAAACTGACATCATACATGCCCTGGTTAGGAAAATCTTGGATACAAAAAATAGTACTTATCTTCACTCCTGCCAGCTCCACCAAAACTTCCCTCACGAGATGATAAAGTCCACAGTCTTTCCTCCTTCTTTCTTGCACGAAAAAACGGATTGAATTCTTCAGTCCAGGTGTTCCAGCCATGATGCTTCAAAATTCCTGCGGTGTTGATACCTCCTCAGCGTAGTAGATCCCACAGAAAAGTTTCCCAACCTCACAACCTCAGGCCCAGACCTCAGCCCGGGCCAAAAGGCTGCGAAGCTCAGACAATTGGTCAAGAATGTTCTTGTTATCAACTATCTGAGACCGGTAGTGCAAGTGTTCAATGAGACTAGGGTGAGGAAGGACCTCAGTAAGTTATGGAGAGCAAATAAAGCCCTTATGCAAATTAGTTTAGCATTGAGACCATCTGATTGGTTGATGCAATTGTCATTCAAAATAAGCCATTCTGATTGGTTTATGTACTCTCAGTCATCAGTTTCTTATTTTACAACTTTAGCTGGGACAATCACACAATAATTTTCAACCAGAAAGACAACTGGTCAAGAATGTTCTTCTTATCAACTATCTGTGGCTGTTTCTGTAGGTTTTCAATAAAACTAGGGTTAGGAAGGACCTAAGTAAGTTATGGAGAGCAAATAAAACCCTTATGCAAACTAGGTTAGAATTGAGAACACACACAGGGAAAGAAAGTATAATGTAGGTGCACTGGAAGTCCTTTTTATGTTACATAAAATTTAACTTTTAATATTCTTGCATTAAAATTCGGTGAAATATTAAAACAATAGAAAGAAATAAAGAGCAGAAATAAGATTTAAAATGTAATGGCCGCTGCTCTGCTCTGTCTCTTATTTTTCAGGTTAACAATATCCCTTGAGGAAGCTTAGGTGAAACGGCCGTTGGCAGCGAGTGGCCGCAGCTCCTCTGTCTCATATGTTCCTAGATATGATATAAAATGTACATTTATTTGTTGTAGCTAATATGTGGTAATTATAAAAGGTGGGGAAATCGTACCAGCAGCGATTGGAAGCACAGTCGGGCACAAGCGCAGCTTGTAGCAGATAGCCGGCTGCTGCTACTGTACAAGCCGTTCATAACGGGCGAGCGGCAATCAGTGTAGCCGCCTCGCTATATCTCAAGTGCGGACACTAATAGCCGCTGTAAGTCCGTTCTAACGGACAGGGATACTACTATAGCCAGCATGGCAATAATATAAGGGCTATGCGGGGATAAAAATCGGCACATATTAGCGGGTATTGCAGATGCCTATTTAAACCCGATTCTAAGCAGCCAAATAACACTGTTCTAAGCTGTCACTCTATCCCATCCCTTATAATAACTCCTATTAAATCCAATAGAATGAACATGAGATATGTGGGAAATGCACTAAGAGGGTGAAAATAAAGAGTAAAAAGTAAAAAATAAAAAATAAACTTTATTTGACTGTGTGGTTACAATATGTCAAACTTCTGAAAAGTAATACACTGGTGCGCAAAGCCACCAATAATATACCTGCACCTGTTTTCATACCATGAAATTTCTGAATCTTGAATAAAGCAGAGATTGGAAGATTGGTGCCCTCCATACACACCGTCCAATATTAAGAACAACAACCCTAATAGGAAGCTGTTTTGAGTGGGGTAAAAGCTTACAAATACAAGGCTGAGATAAATTTCCCTTAGCTCAACAGCAATAGTGAACTCTGTCCATATACAATAAAAGTATATCTGAAGGTCTGATATTATCTAGACACCTTCAAACACTGTGGGAGTGGGGAAACAGCTCACAAATTATAAAGTAGCTGATACTAAATATCCCTTAACTCAGGCGCAGTGCAAAAATCAGAGACAGATATATAAAGGAAACTTTGTTTGAGGAGGGTGAAAGCCGAACAGTAAAAAGCGGCGGATAATCTTAATATTCCCCTAGCCTTAACAAGGTTACTTATGACATAATTGGAACACTGTATCCTTAATCTAAACCATGTAATGTTGGGCGGAATAATGTGATTTTAACACACATTATTATGTTTAGGACAATGTATGGACTCTAATACTATTAAGAACCATACATTGGATGATTGGTGGCATGTGCACACACTGTTTATCACCCCGATAGTGCTGCTCCCACTCACACAGAAAGACGGACGTCTTCCCACAAAACTGCCTATAAAATTACCCACAACCACATTATACTAGTGAAATATCACCTATAAAGGAAGATATTTTTGTGCTACGACGAATTTTGATAATACACATAAATTTTCCCTTTATTGGGAGGCCTATTGGGCCAAAGTGACAGTCACTGGAGAACTACAAGTACTGTCACCCTACATTAGGAACATACAGGGATATTGTTAACCTGAAAAATAAGAGACAGAGCAGAGCAGCGGCCATTACATTTTAAATCTTATTTCTGCTCTTTATTTCTTTCTATTGTTTTAATATTTCACCGAATTTTAATGCAAGAATATTAAAAGTTAAATTTTATGTAACATAAAAAGGACTTCCAGTGCACCTACATTATACTTTCTTTCCCTGTGTGTGTTGTGTATAGATATACAAGTAGTAGGTAGCACCTCCGACTGATAAATACAATAAGGACATTCTTCCCATTAAATATCAGTATTTGAGGAGATACGAAAGTCCTATTATTCAAAAGACTGGTGCGGGTATCACCCTCCCCCCCGTGTTTCTAGGTTAGAATTGAGACCTTCTGATTGGTTGATGCAATTCTCATTCAAAATAAGCCATTTTGATTGGTTTATGTACCATCAGTTTTCTATTTTAGAGCTTTTGCTGGGACCATCATAAAATAGTCTTCAACCAGCAATACAAATAAAAGTAAGCCATTCTGATTGGTTTATTTACTGTCAGTCAACAGTTTCCTATTTTAGAACTTTTGCTGGGACCATCTTACAATAATCTTCAACCAGCAAGACAATTGGTCAAAAATGTTCTTGTTACCAACAATCTGTGGCTGGTTCCGAAGGTGTTCAATTAGACTAGGGAGTGGAAGGACCTCAGTAAGTTAAGGAGAGCAAATAAAGCCCTTATGCAAATTAGTTTAGCATTGAGACCATCTCATTGGTTCATGCAATTGTCATTCAAAATAAGCCATTCTGATTGGTTTATGTACTGTCAGTCAACAGTTTCCTATTTTACAACTTTTGCTGGGACCATCGTACAATAGTCTTCAACCAGCAAGACAATAGGTCAAGAATGTATGCAACTGTTACCTTATTTACAACTTTTGCTGGGACCATCGTACAATAATCTTCAACCAGCAAGACAATTGGTCAGGAATGTTCTTGTTATCAACTATCTATGACTGGTTCTGAAGGTTTTAAATTAGACTAGGGTGAGGAAGGACCTCATTAAGTTATGAGGAGCAAATAAAGCCCATATGCAAATTTGTTTAGGATTGAGACCATCTGATTGGTTGATGCAATTGCCATTCAAAATAAGCCATTCTGATTGGTTTATGTACTGTCAGTCAACAGTTTCCTATTTTACAACTTTTGCTGGAAACCATCATGCAATAGTCTCCAAGCAGCAAGACAATTGGTCAAGAATGTTCTCAACAGTTTTCTATTTTACAACTTTTGCTGGGACCATCATGCAATAATCTTCAACCAGCAATACAATTTGTCAAGAATGTTCTTGTTATCAACTATCTGTGGCTGGTTCTGTAGGTTTTAAATTAGACTAGGGTGAGGAAGGACCTCAGTAAGTTATGAAGAGCAAATAAAGCCCTTATGCAAATTCGTTTAGAATTGAGGCCATCTGATTGGTTGATGCAATTGTCATTCAAAAAAAGCCATTCTGAATGGATTATGTACTGTCCGTCATAGTTTCCTATTTTATAATTTTTGCTGGGACCATCATGCAATAGTCTTCAAACAGCAAGACAATTGGTCAAGAATTTAGTCAACAGTTTTCTATTTTACAACTTTTGCTGGGACCATCATGCAATAATCTTCAACCAGCAAGATAATTGGTCAAGAATGTTCTTGTTATCAACTATCTGTGGCTGGTTCTACAGGTGTTCAATTAGACTAGGGTGAGGAAGGACCTTTGTAAGTTATAAAGAGAAAATAAAGCCCTTATGCAAATTAGTTCAGAATTGAAACCATCTGATTGGTTGATGCAATTGTCATTCAAAATAATCCATTCTGATTGGTTTATGTACCATCAGTCAACAGTTTTCTATTTTAGAACTTTTGCTGGGACCATCATGAAATAGTCTTTAACCAGCAATACAAATAAAAGTAAGCCATTCTGATTGGTTTATTTACTGTCAGTCAACAGTTTCCTATTTTAGAACTTTTGCTGCGACCATCTTGCAATAATCTTCAACCAGCAAGACAATTGGTCAAAAATGTTCTTGTTACCAACAATCTGTGGCTGGTTCCGAAGGTGTTCAATTAGACTAGGGAGTGGAAGGACCTCAGTAAGTTAAGGAGAGCAAATAAAGCCCATATGCAAATTAGTTTAGCATTGAGACCATCTCATTGGTTCATGCAATTGTCATTCAAAATAAGCCATTCTGATTGGTTTATGTACTGTCAGTCAACAGTTTCCTATTTTACAACTTTTGCTGGGACCATCGTACAATAGTCTTCAACCAGCAAGACAATAGGTGAAGAATGTAGGCAACTGTTACCTTATTTACAACTTTTGCTGGGACCATCGTACAATAATCTTCAACCAGCAAGACAATTGGTCAGGAATGTTCTTGTTATCAACTATCTATGACTGGTTCTGAAGGTTTTAAATTAGACTAGGGTGAGGAAGGACCTCATTAAGTTATGAGGAGCAAATAAAGCCCTTATGCAAATTCGTTTAGGATTGAGACCATCTGATTGGTTGATGCAATTGCCATTCAAAATAAGCCATTCTGATTGGTTTATGTACTGTCAGTCAACAGTTTCCTATTTTACAACTTTTGCTGGAAACCATCATGCAATAGTCTCCAAGCAGCAAGACAATTGGTCAAGAATGTTCTCAACAGTTTTCTATTTTACAACTTTTGCTGGGACCATCATGCAATAATCTTCAACCAGCAATACAATTTGTCAAGAATGTTCTTGTTATCAACTATCTGTGGCTGGTTCTGTAGGTTTTAAATTAGACTAGGGTGAGGAAGGACCTCAGTAAGTTATGAAGAGCAAATAAAGCCCTTATGCAAATTCGTTTAGAATTGAGGTCATCTGATTGGTTGATGCAATTGTCATTCAAAAAAAGCCATTCTGAATGGATTATGTACTGTCCGTCATAGTTTCCTATTTTACAATTTTTGCTGGGACCATCATGCAATAGTCTTCAAACAGCAAGACAATTGGTCAAGAATTTAGTCAACAGTTTCCTATTTTAGAACTTTTGCTGGGACCATCATGAAATAGTCTTTAACCAGCAATACAAATAAAAGTAAGCCATTCTGATTGGTTTATTTACTGTCAGTCAACAGTTTCCTATTTTAGAACTTTTGCTGGGACCATCTTACAATAATCTTCAACCAGCAAGACAATTGGTCAAAAATGTTCTTGTTACCAACAATCTGTGGCTGGTTCCAAAGGTGTTCAATTAGACTAGGGAGTGGAAGGACCTCAGTAAGTTAAGGAGAGCAAATAAAGCCCTTATGCAAATTAGTTTAGCATTGAGACCATCTCATTGGTTCATGCAATTGTCATTCAAAATAATCCATTCTGATTGGTTTATGTACTGTCAGTCAACAGTTTCCTATTTTACAACTTTTGCTGGGACCATCGTACAATAGTCTTCAACCAGCAAGACAATAGGTCAAGAATGTAGGCAACTGTTACCTTATTTACAACTTTTGCTGGGACCATCGTACAATAATCTTCAACCAGCAAGACAATTGGTCAGGAATGTTCTTGTTATCAACTATCTATGACTGGTTCTGAAGGTTTTAAATTAGACTAGGGTGAGGAAGGACCTCATTAAGTTATGAGGAGCAAATAAAGCCCTTATGCAAATTCGTTTAGGAATGAGACCATCTGATTGGTTGATGCAATTGCCATTCAAAATAAGCCATTCTGATTGGTTTATGTACTGTCAGTCAACAGTTTCCTATTTTACAACTTTTGCTGGAAACCATCATGCAATAGTCTCCAAGCAGCAAGACAATTGGTCAAGAATGTTCTCAACAGTTTTCTATTTTACAACTTTTGCTGGGACCATCATGCAATAATCTTCAACCGGCAATACAATTTGTCAAGAATGTTCTTGTTATCAACTATCTGTGGCTGGTTCTGTAGGTTTTAAATTAGACTAGGGTGAGGAAGGACCTCAGTAAGTTATGAAGAGCAAATAAAGCCCTTATGCAAATTCGTTTAGAATTGAGGCCATCTGATTGGTTGATGCAATTGTCATTCAAAAAAAGCCATTCTGAATGGATTATGTACTATCCGTCAAAGTTTCCTATTTTACAATTTTTGCTGTGACCATCATGCAATAGTCTTCAAACAGCAAGACAATTGGTCAAGAATTTAGTCAACAGTTTTCTATTTTACAACTTTTGCTGGGACCATCATGCAATAATCTTCAACCAGCAAGACAATTGGTCAAGAATGTTCTTGTTATCAACTATCTGTGGCTGGTTCTACAGGTGTTCAATTAGACTAGGGTGAGGAAGGACCTTTGTAAGTTATAAAGAGAAAATAAAGCCTTTATGCAAATTAGTTCAGAATTGAAACCATCTGATTGGTTGATGCAATTGTCAATCAAAATAATCCATTCTTATTGGTTTATGTACCATCAGTCAACAGTTTCCTATTTTAGAACTTTTGCTGGGACCATCATGAAATAGTCTTTAACCAGCAATACAAATAAAAGTAAGCCATTCTGATTGGTTTATTTACTGTCAGTCATCAGTTTCCTATTTTACAACTTTTGCTGGGACCATCATGCAATAATCTTTAACCAGCAAGACAATTGGTCAAAAACGTTCTTGTTACCAACTATCTGTGGCTGGTTCTGGAGGTGTTCAATTAGACTAGGGTGTGGAAGGACCTCAGTAAGTTATGGAGAGCAAATAAAGCCCTTATGCAAATTAGTATAGCATTGAGACCATCTGATTGGTTGATGCAATTGAAAATAAGCCAGTCTGAGTGGTTTATGGACTGTCAGTCAACAGATTCCTATTTAAAAACTTTTACTTGGACCATCATGCAATAATTTTCAACCAGAAAGACAATTGGTCAAGAATGTTCTTGTTATCAACTATCTGTGGCTGTTTCTGTAGGTTTTCAATAAAACTAGGGTTAGGAAGGACCTAAGTAAGTTATGGAGAGCAAATAAAACCCTTATGCAAACTAGGTTAGAATTGAGACCTTCTGATTGGTTGATGCAATTGTCATTCAAAATAAGCCATTTTGATTGGTTTATGTACCATCAGTTTTCTATTTTAGAACTTTTGCTGGGACCATCATGAAATAGTCTTCAACCAGCAATACAAATAAAAGTAAGCCATTCTGATTGGTTTATTTACTGTCAGTCAACAGTTTCCTATTTTAGAACTTTTGCTGGGACCATCTTGCAATAATCTTCAACCAGCAAGACAATTGGTCAAAAATGTTCTTGTTACCAACAATCTGTGGCTGGTTCCGAAGGTGTTCAATTAGACTAGGGAGTGGAAGGACCTCAGTAAGTTAAGGAGAGCAAATAAAGCCCTTATGCAAATTAGTTTAGCATTGAGACCATCTCATTGGTTCATGCAATTGTCATTCAAAATAAGCCATTCTGATTGGTTTATGTACTGTCAGTCAACAGTTTCCTATTTTACAACTTTTGCTGGGACCATCGTACAATAGTCTTCAACCAGCAAGACAATAGGTCAAGAATGTAGGCAACTGTTACCTTATTTACAACTTTTGCTGGGACCATCGTACAATAATCTTCAACCAGCAAGACAATTGGTCAGGAATGTTCTTGTTATCAACTATCTGTGACTGGTTCTGTAGGTTTTAAATTAGACTAGGGTGAGGAAGGACCTCAGTAAGTTATGAAGAGCAAATAAAGCCCTTATGCAAATTCGTTTAGAATTGAGGCCATCTGATTGGTTGATGCAATTGTCATTCAAAAAAAGCCATTCTGAATGGATTATGTACTGTCCGTCATAGTTTCCTATTTTACAATTTTTGCTGGGACCATCATGCAATAGTCTTCAAACAGCAAGACAATTGGTCAAGAATTTAGTCAACAGTTTTCTATTTTACAACTTTTGCTGGGACCATCATGCAATAATCTTCAACCAGCAAGACAATTGGTCAAGAATGTTCTTGTTATCAACTATCTGTGGCTGGTTCTACAGGTGTTCAATTAGACTAGGGTGAGGAAGGACCTTTGTAAGTTATAAAGAGAAAATAAAGCCCTTATGCAAATTAGTTCAGAATTGAAACCATCTGATTGGTTGATGCAATTGTCATTCAAAATAATCCATTCTGATTGGTTTATGTACCATCAGTCAACAGTTTCCTATTTTAGAACTTTTGCTGGGACCATCATGAAATAGTCTTTAACCAGCAATACAAATAAAAGTAAGCCATTCTGATTGGTTTATTTACTCTCAGTCATAAGTTTCATATTTTACAACTTTTGCTGGGACCATCATGCAATAATCTTTAACCAGCAAGACAATTGGTCAAAAACGTTCTTGTTACCAACTATCTGTGGCTGGTTCTGGAGGTGTTCAATTAGACTAGGGTGTGGAAGGACCTCAGTAAGTTATGGAGAGCAAATAAAGCCCTTATGCAAATTAGTATAGCATTGAGACCATCTGATTGGTTGATGCAATTGTCATTCAAAATAAGCCAGTCTGAGTTGTTTATGTACTGTCAGTCAACAGATTCCTATTAAAGAACTTTTGCTTGGACCATCATGCAATATTTTCAACCAGCAAGACAATTGGTTAAGAATGTTCTTGTTATCAACTATCTGTGGCTGTTTCTGTAGGTTTTCAATAAAACTAGGGATAGGAAGGACCTAAGTAAGTTATGGAGAGCAAATAAAACCCTTATGCAAACTAAGTTAGAATTGAGACCTTCTGATTGGTTGATGCAATTGTCATTCAAAATAAGCCATTCTGATTGGTTTATGTACTGTCAGTCAACAGTTTCCTATTTTACAACTTTTGCTGGGACCATCGTACAATAGTCTTCAACCAGCAAGACAATAGGTCAAGAATGTAGGCAACTGTTACCTATTTTACAACTTTTGCTGGGACCATCGTACAATAATCTTCAACCAGCAAGACAATTGGTCAGGAATGTTCTTGTTATCAACTATCTGTGACTGGTTCTGAAGGTTTTAAATTAGACTAGGGTGAGGAAGGACATCAGTAACTTATGAGGAGTAAATAAAGCCCTTATGCAAATTCGTTTAGGATTGAGACCATCTGATTGGTTGATGCAATTGCCATTCAAAATAAGCCATTCTGATTGGTTTATGTACTGTCAGTCAACAGTTTCCTATTTTACAACCTTTGCTGGGACCATCATGCAATAGTCTTCAAGCAGCAAGACAATTGGTCAAGAATGTTCTTAACAGTTTTCTATTTTACAACTTTTGCTGGGACCATCATGCAATAGTCTTCAACCAGCAAGACAATTGGTCAGGAATGTTCTTGTTATCAACTATCTGTGGCTGGTTCTGTAGGTTTTCAATTAGTCCAGGGTGAGGAAGGACCTCAGCAAGTTAAAAAGAGAAAATAAAGCCCTTATGCAAATTAGTTCAGAATTGAAACCATCTGATTGGTTGATGCAATTGTCATTCAAAATAATCCATTCTGATTGATTTATGTACCATCAGTCAACAGATACCTATTTTAGAACTTTTGCTTGGACCATCATGCAATAATCTTCAACCAGCAAGACAATTGGTCAAGAATGTTGTCCGTGGCTGTTTTTGTAGGTTTTCAATTAAACTAGGGTTAGGAAGGACCTAAGTAAGTTATGGAGAGCAAATAAAACCCTTATGCAAACTAGGTTAGAATTGAGACCTTCGGATTGGTTGATGAAATTGTCATTCAAAATAAGCCATTTTGATTGGTTTATGTACCATCAGTTTCCTATTTTAGAACTTTTGCTGGGACCATCATGAAATAGTCTTCCATTACTAATACAAATAAACGTAAGCCATTCTGATTGGTTTATGTACTGTCAGTAAACAGTTTCCTATTTTAGAACTTTTGCTGGAACCATCATGAAATAGTCTTCAACCAGCAATACAAATAAAAGTAAGCCATTCTGATTGGTTTATGTACTATCAGTCAACAGTTTCCTATTTTACAACTTTTGCTAGGACCATCATGCAATAGTCTTCAACCAGCAAGACAATAGGTCAAGAATGTCATCAACAATTTTCTATTTTACAACTTTTGCTGGGAGCATCATGCAATTGTATTCAACAAGCAAGACAATTGGTCAATAATGTTTTTGTTATCAACTATATGTGGCTTGTTCTGCAGGTGTTCAATTAGACTAGGGTGAGGAAGGACCTAGGTAAGTTATGGAGAGCAAATACAGCCCTTATGCAAATTAGTTTAGCATTGAGACCATCTGATTGGTTGATGCAATTGTCATTCAAAATAAGCCATTCTGATTGGTTTATGTACTGTTAGTCAACATTTTCCTATTTTACAACTTTTGCTGGGACCATCATACAATAGTCTTCAACCAGCAAGACAATAGGTCAAGAATGTAGGCAACTGTTTTCTATTTTACAACTTTTGCTGGGACCATCATGCAATAATCTTCAACCAGCAAGACAATTGGTCAAGATTGTTCTTGTTATCAACTATCTGTGCCTGGTTCTGTAGGTTTTAAATTAGATTAGGGTGAGGAAGGACCTCAGTAAGTTTTGAGGAGCAAATAAAGCCCTTATGCAAATTCATTTAGAATTGAGACCATCTGATTGGTTGATGCAATTGTCATTCAAAAAAGCCATTCTGATTGGTATATGTACTGTCAGTCAACAGTTTCCTATTTTACAACTTTTGCAGGGACCATCATGCAATAGTCTTCCACCAGCAAGACAATTGGTCAAGAATGTTCTTGTTATCTACTATCTGTGGCTGGTTCTGTATGTGTTCAATTAGACTAGGGTGAGGAAGGACCTCAGTAAGTTATGAAGAGCAAATAAAGCCCTTAAGCAAATTAGTTCAGAATTGAGACCATCTGATTGGTTGATGCAATTGTCATTCAAAATAAGCCATTCTGATTGGTTTATGTACCATCAGCCAACAGATTCCTATTTAAGAACTTTTACTGGGACCATCATGCAATAATCTTCAACCATTTATAAGAGGAGAAGAGAAAAAGACTGTATGGGGGAACGCATAAAATATTAAAACGTAACTTTTATTGATATATTCTAAGATGCCCTATATCCGAATCAGGGGCACTACATAAACAGCAAAAATATTGAAGAGGTTAAAAATACATATAATACACAGACAGAGTGAGTGATGGAAGAATAAAGAATTAGTGTGTAAAATACACATTTGTTATTTAGGGAGAGATGTTGTGAGGATAGACGTTGAGACAAAGACCTCTGTGAGGATCAATTCCTTATATCATATGTTTGGTTGGTAACCACGGAGAAATATAGGTTGTGGGCGAGTGGTTTATAATCCAATCATACCATGGATTATCCACTTGTGATGGGTGATCCCCTCTCACTGGTTCCCCAGTCACAAGTGGTGGCAAACTAGTGTTACTATGTGTTATAATGTTTGTGGGCACTTGTTGTGAAAGGTGATCCCCTCTCACTGGTTCACCCCTCACAGTAATTGGGTTTGAGATGGCAATCCCAAAATATTCAGAGATATATATTTCTCTACTTGGTTATATTTTATTTCAGTATCCCATTCGTGCACTTTATAACTTCACACAAAACAAAAACACGGTTGCCACCAATCAAAGTATATCGCCACAATAGTATCTAGTATTGTTTCAGGAATGCCACTCTCACTGGCATTACCTGTTTTTACTAGTTGTTAGGTTGGATTACCCTCAATATAGCAATATACTAGTACACAGACACTTCAAAGTAATTCAAGTGTTATAGTAATTCAGGTGGTATTATCTGCTGGCTTAGATTGCCCTCTAATGGTTAACCAAATGAATTACAAACACAATACTGTTGCAACATTGTGTTCAGTACATATACAAGATACATATCTGATACAATGTCTTATACTTCTCCTATCTCAAGTCTATCCAAGTCCTATCTCATACAATACATTATTCATTTATCATAATAACGATTCTATAATAAATTATGAGGACTTCTCCCTAATATAACAGATGCCAACACAGCGTTTCGCTATTTAAGCTTTCTCAAGGCCAACCAGATAGCTTTACATAGAGTATATTTATCTATTCATGACGGCCAATCACCAGGCCGTTTCAGTGTCACATGGTACTCAATTGCGTCTGAATACACTCATTAGGCACGTCGTCACGTGACCGGCGTCCCGCGTCACGTGACCGGCGTCCCACGTCACGTGATCGGCGTCCTCATCATGCGGCTGGCGTGCCGCGCCATCTGACCTGCAATCAACATCTGGTGACCGGCTCATACTGTGTCATAGCCGGTCACATGAACATGCAACGGCCAATCAGAGGGCCGTATGTCATAGACCCGGAAGTGGGATCTATAAGTATTGCGGTGCCCCAACCCTGGAACCGGGATGACTAATAACCTGTTCGATTTTAATGAATATTGTAATATCAATAAATATGTTAAATCTCTATCGTCTCTAGTTGTGTTTATCTGGCACTGTTTAGGTTGCATATATATGATTATCATACATTTGGGGTATGTAGAATAATGTTATTGTGGATACACTTTATATGAGTATTCATCTCCTTTCATTGAGACAGTATATTGTTTATACTGTACTGGAATTAATGGTTGAATTGGTAAGTATACATTTACACAACATAAAAAAATAAATAAATAAAAGTGACAGGAAAGTGAAAAACAAAAAATACAATGTGCTGTAGGTGATAAAACGAGTATATATACACTACAATCTATGGGGTTTGGAGTGAAGTGAGATATTAATATAAGTGTTAATACAATATGCAGTGAAGAATGCTATACAGAAGCATCCGTGGAAATTGTGATGATAGGTTTAATATTGTGGTGTGGGCACTAGTCCCACGATGCATGATGTAATAAAATTATGACGTGAATTTCATCATTGTGTTGATGAGTGTCAAACATAAAAAATTGTGTAAGGTGAGTATGACATGGTGCATTGTTCTGACAAAAAAGTATCTATATGGTGTTTTTGTATATCTGTATGTATCCTGCTATTTTTAAGAGTAATGTTAACAGAAAATATTTGTGAATAGGTTTGTCACCTCATAACGGTAGCTAATAGTTATAACTTGGAGGTGATGTCATGAGTATAAATGATTGACAGGTTATTGGAACCACCTTCTATTTGAAAAACAGAAAGGAGTCTGTATTGTCCCCTCCAAGTAGTATAGCTCAATTACAGGTGCCAGTTGTACAGTTGGAGACGAAAAAACTTCTAAGACATATACATGGACCATAATCGTGTCTAAAATTGGTCCTGCTTGTATATGTCTGGAGTATGGTTATTCTATTCCTTGATATAAATGAATACAGACATACCTTCTCAGTTCAAAATGAGAAGAAAGCAGCTATATGATATATTCACAATCCCAGATTGTAATTGAGAAATCTCAGGGATTGTGATATAGTCATGATATCATGGTGTGTTGTCTCTAAAACCTATCAATTGATATTAGTATATTCTAAATTGAAAGAAATCAAGTTCGGTAGATATTATTATTCATATATCCATAATGTTCGTATCAAACAGGTTATCCAGCTAATATATCTCATTCCGGATGTTATTATAGGTACGGTACAAAACTATTGTACTCGTTGAGGCCCTTTGGAATTAAACTGTCCATCAAGAAAATCATCTTGGTCTCGAATTGTAGGAGTGATCTATCAAGGTCCACACCTCTTATACCCAGCTGAATATGTCTCATGCCAAACACCTTCAACCCATTGGGGTTTCCCCCATGGGTCATTAAAAAGTGCCTGGCCACAGAGGTGAGAGTTTTGTATCTCTGGGAATCTTGTGAGGCGTTCCGGATTGTCCCAAAATGCGTACTTTTAATGGGCGTGATGTTTTGCCGATGTAGATATTGCCACATGGGCATTCAAGATGGTATACTGTGCCCACTGTAGTGCATGTAATGAGACTTTCTATCTTCCAGGTCTTATTAAATTTATCTGAAAAATTCTGTTGTGGAATCATAAATCTACATGCTTTGCAGTTTTCACATGCTTTGGAACCTTTATATATAGGTTTTGGTGTATTTGTTTTGGACAGATGACTGTGGACCAATTGATCTTTAACATTCTTAGATCTTCTCCAGCTCGTCTGGATCTTTGGAGGTGATATTCGGGCAAGATCTGAGTCCAATCTAAGGACTTCCCAGTGCTTCTGAAGGATCGAATTAATTTCTCGCCAATGAGTGTTGAAAGTTCCGATGAATCGTATAGCCTCTGATGTGTCCTCTTTTCTTTTTGGTCTGAGAAGTTCATCACGGGAAATATCATTGACTTGTTCTGTGGCCCTTCTGATGAGTCGATTACTATATCCTCGACGTTGAAATCGGGATATAAGTTCCTTCTCTCTTGCAGAACCAGCCACAGATAGTTGATAACAAGTACATTTTTGGGTACTTGTTTCCTAGAACGGCCACAATCGTGAGTGATCGTGGCTCTTAATTAAGGGACACGATCCTCACGATGTGGCCGATTTTTTACAATTTTTTCACTTTGATTGACAGAAATCGGGTCGATCGGTCGGTCGCGACCAATTAAAATCGGCCGCGATGCGACCGACCGATTGACCCGATTTTTCCATAGACTTCAATGTTAAAAAAAATTTTAACATTGAAATCGGGAGGATCGCGTCGGTCTTGTGCCATTATAATGGCACAAGATGAGATGGACTTGATTAAGTCCATCTCACATAGGGTAAAATGATAAAAAAGGTGAAATGGCCAAATATGACCCATTTCACATTTTTTATGTGCCCGCCATGACCCCACGATAGACGTCAACCCGAAGCGTGGCGAGCGCAGCGAGCCCGCGAGGGGCGGCGGTGCGCGTCCTCCGACCTTTTCATTCCCCTACTATCCACTAGGGCGTGGAGTGAGAATAGAATAGTGTGGCGAGCGCAGCGAGCCACCGAGCCCGAAGCGTGGCGAGCGCAGCGAGCCCCGCGAGGGGACGCGTATACCTGTGAAGTTAGACGCGTCCCCTCGCGGGGCTCGCTGCGCTCGCCACGCTTCGGGCTCGGTGGCTCGCTGCGCTCGCCACACTATTCTATTCTCACTCCACGCCCTAGTGGATAGTAGGGGAATGAAAAGGTCGGAGGACGCGCACCGCCGCCCCTCGCGGGCTCGCTGCGCTCGCCACGCTTCGGGTTGACGTCTATCGTGGGGTCTAGCCCACTTAGTAACATTTGGGGGGGCAATTTAAAATAATCAGGTGAAAAAAAAAAAAATCGGCTGAAAAATCGGTCGATCGGATCGGTCGCATCGTATGCGACCAAATCGCATGCGATGCGATCGATCCGATTTTTTATCTTACGACCACAACGATCTAAATCGTTGTGGCCGTTCTAGGAAACAAGTACCCATTTTTGACCAATTGTCTTGCTGGTTGAAGTCTATTGCGTGATGGTGCCAGAAAAAGATGTAAAATAGAAAAATGTTGACTACATTCTGGACCAATTGTCTTGCTGGTTAAAGACTATTGCATGATGGTCCCAGCAAAAGTTGTAAAATAGAAAACTGTTGATTACATTCTTGAACAACTGTCTTGCTGGTTGAAGACTATTGCATGATGGTCCCTGCAAAAGTTGTAAATTAGGAAACTGTTGACTGACAGTACATAAACCATTAAGAATGGCTTATTTTGAATGACAATTGCATCAACCAATCAGATGGTCTCAATTCTGAACTAAATTGCATAAGGGCTTAATTTGCTCTTCATAACTTACTGAGGTCCTTCCTCACCCTAGTCTAATTGAACATCTGCAGA
Source organism: Crinia signifera (assembly GCF_055691185.1). NCBI lineage: Eukaryota > Metazoa > Chordata > Amphibia > Anura > Myobatrachidae > Crinia > Crinia signifera. The sequence goes on along the minus strand of NC_139217.1, from coordinate 238,840,923 downwards.
ACCAGCCACAGATAGTTGATAACAAGAGCATTCTTGACCAACTGTCTTGCTGGTTGAAGATTATTGCATGATGGTCCCAGCAAAAGTTGTAAAATAGGAAACTGTTGACTGACAGTACATAAACCAATCAGAATGGCTTATTTTGAATGACAGTTGCATCAACCAATCAGATGGTCTCAATTCTGAACTAATTTGCATAAGGGCTTTATTTGCTCTTCATAACTTACTGTGGTCCTTCCTCACCCTAGTCTAATTGAACACCTGCAGAACCAGCCACAGATAGTTGATAACAAGAGCATTCTTGACCAATTGTATTGCTGGTTGAAGACTAATATATGATGGTCCCAGCAAAAGTTGTAAAATAGGAAACTGTTGACTGACAGTACATAAACCAATCAGAATGGCTTATTTTGAATGACAGTTGCATCAACCAATCAGATGGTCTCAATTCTGAACTAATTTGCATAAGGGCTTTATTTGCTCTTCATAACTTACTGTGGTCCTTCCTCACCCTAGTCCAGAGGTTCCCTATCTTTTTTGATTCAAGGCACCCTAGAGTATCAGAATTTTTTTCACGGCACACCTAGGCCCCTTAAATAAATAATTAGATTGAGTTTATATGTGATTCCTAGGGTCAGTTATGTGGTAAAGGACAGGATTTGCTTCTGTTTGTACACAATTTATGATTGACAGCCACCAGCACCGGTTTTGCTCATAAATAATTAACCATTAATAATTTGAATTGGTCCTGGACCACCAACCCAGGGCACCCCTGCATGTGTCCCGAGGCACCCTAGGGAGCCACGGCACACAGTTTGGGAACCACTGCCCTAGTCTAATTGAACACCTGCAGAACCAGCCACAGATAGTTGATAACAAGAACATTCTTGACCAATTGTCTTGCTGTTGCTTGATGTTGCCAGCAAAAGTTGTAAAATAGAAAACTATTGACTACATTCTTGACCAATTGTCTTGCAGTTTGAAGAATATTGCATGATAGTCCCAGCAAAAGTTGTAAAATAGAAAACTGTTGAATGACAGTACATAAACCAATCAGAATGGCTTATTTTGAATGACAATTGCATCAACCAATCAGAATGGCTTATTTTGAATGACAATTGCATCAACCAATCAGATGGTCTCAATTCTGAACTAATTTGCATAAGGGCTTTATTTGCTCTTCATAACTTACTGAGGTCCTTCCTCACCCTAGTCTAATTGAACACCTGCAGAACCAGCCACAGATAGTTGATAACAAGAACATTCTTGACCAATTGTCTTGCTGGTTGAAGACTATTGTGTGATGGTGCCAGCAAAAGTTGAAAATATAAAACTGTTGACTACATTATTGACCAATTGTCTTGCTGGTCAAAGACTATTGCATGATGGTCCCAGCAAAAGTTGTAAAATAGAAAACTGTTGACTGACAGTACATAAACCAATCAGGATGGCTTACTTTGAATGACATTTGCATCAACCGATCAGATGGTTTCAATTCTAAACTAATTTGCAAAAGGTATTATTTGCTCTCCATAACTTACTGAGGTCCTTCCTCACTCTTGTCTAATTGAACACCTACAGAACCAGCCACATATTGTTGATAACAAGAACATTCTTGACCAATTGTCTTGCTGGTTGAAGATTACTGCATGATGGTCCCAGCAAAAGTTCTAAAATAGGAAACTGTTGACTGATGGTACATAAACTAATCAGAATGGCTTATTTTGAATGACAATTGCATCAACCAATCAGATGGTTTCAATTCTAAACTAATTTGCAAATGAGCTTTATTTGCTATCCCTAACTTACTGAGGTCCTTCCTCACCCTAGTCTAATTGAAAACCTACTGAACCAGCCACAGATAAGTGATAACAAGAACATTCTTGACCAATTGTCTTGCTGGTTGAAGACTATTGCATGATGGTCCCAGCAAAAGTTGTAAAATAGGAAACTGTTGACTGACAGTACATAAACCAATCAGAATGGCTTATTTTGAATGACAGTTGCATCAACCAATCAGATGGTCTCAATTCTGAACTAATTTGCATATGGGCTTTATTTGCTCTCCATAGCTTACTGAGGTCCTTCATCACCCTAGTCTAACTGAAAACCTGAAGAACCAGTTGCAGATTTTAAGTACATACTTGAGCATATTTTTAGCTGGTTGAAGATTATTGCATGAAGGTCCCAGCAAAAGTTGTAAAAAAGAAAACTATTGAATGGCAGTACATAAACCAATCAGAATGGCTTACTTTGAATGACAATTGCATCAACCAATCAGTTGGTCTCAATTCTGAACTAATTTGCATATGGGCTTTATTTGCTCTCCATAACTTACTGAGGTCCTTCATCACCCTAGTCTAGTTGAAAACCTGAAGAACCAGTTGCAGATATTAAGTACATACTTGAGCAAATTTCTAGCTGGTCATTCATGCACTCCCGAAACTTGTGTAGGTATAGACATTGTCACTGGTGCTTTGTGCATGAAGAAACCTCCATGCACATCTTCTGGGATTGCACCTACGCACAGTTGTTGTTGGATGCCCTAGAGACTGAATTCAAGGACTCTGTGCCCAGGAACTGTCTTTCATACCTTTCGGTACTGTATGGACTATTCCCGGGCACCCACACGTATGGAGCGACCCAGGAAGCCTGGCGCCTTATAAACTGTGTTAAGGACGCTTTGTGGTTTGCCAGAAATCGTCTCATATTGCGGAGGGAGAGAATGTCCGTTCAGGACTGCCGCAGGCTGGTTCACAGCCTGCTCAGAGACTATTCCATTCAGGATAGCCCTGAGGAGAAAGAGGACTAAACCCCTTTTCTTCTGGTCCTTTCCCCTTGTTTGGACTGTTTTATAAGACTTTGGGACCGTGGCCCCTTCCCCCTCACTTCACAATGTCTGTTGTTTTGTTGATGTCTTTCTATTTATTGCCCTCCCCTTATATGTGTCTGTCTGGTCAATAAAGCTTCGGGCATGTGATTCCTCCTCCCTCACCCCCTACCCTCCACACCCATAGTCTTGTATACTGTTGTGTAAATGTTACCGTTAGAATGCATTGTGCATAGTATAGTCTATAGTGTGAGTTTATCTTGTACTGTATTTTATAGTATGTACTATACTGTTTGCATGTGTACTGTGTTTTGGCTGTGCTGCGACACGGTATATGTGTGATATTTGTTATCGTCTGTTTTTTGCATTCTTTATGTACAATAAAGACCTGCTTTTTCAATCAAAAAAGCTGGTTAAAGATTATTGCATGAAGGTCTCAGCAAAAGTTGTAAAAAAGAAAACTGTTGACTACATTTTTGACCAATTGTCTTGCTGGTTGAAGACTATTGCATGATGGTACAGTAAAAGTTGTAAAATAGAAAACTGTTGACTGGAAGTACATAAACCACGGAGAATGGATTATTTTGAATGACAAATGCATCAACCAACAAGATGGTCTCACTTCTAAACTAATTTGCATAAGGGCTTTATTTGCTCTCCATAACTTACTGAGGACCTTTATCACCCTAGTCTAATTGAAAACCTGAAGAACCAGCTGCAGATATTTGATATTAAGAACATACTTGTGCAATTGTCTTGGTTTATTGCATGATGGTCCAGGCAAAAGATGTAAAATAGAAAACTGTTGACTATGTTCTTGACCAATTGTCTTGCTGGTTGTAGACTATTGCATGATGGTCCCAGCAAAAGTTGTAAAATTGAAAACTGTTGACTACATTTTTGTCAAATTGTCTTGCTGGTTGAAGACTATTGCTTGATTTTCCCAGCAAAAGTTGTAAAATAGAAAACTGTTGACTGACAGTACATAAACCAATCAGAATGGCTTATTTTGAATGACAATTGCATCAACCAACCAGATGGTTTCAATTCTAAACTAATTTGCATTAGGGCTTTATTTGCTCTTCATAACTTACTGAGGTCCTTCATCACCCTAGTCTAATTGAAAACCTACTGAACCAGCCACAGATAGTTGATAACAAGAACATTCTTGACCAATTGTCTTGCTGGTTGAAGACTATTGCATGATGGTCCCAGCAAAAGTTGTAAAATAGAAAACTGTTGACTGACAGTACATAAACCTATCAGAATGACTTCTTTTGAATGACAATTGCATCAACCAATCAGATGGTCTCAATTCTGAACTAATTAGCATAAGGGCTTTATTTGCTTGTTATAACTTACTGAGGTTCTTCCTCACCCTAGTCTAATTGAAGACCTGCAGAACCAGCCTCAGATAGTTGATAACAAGAACATTTTTGACCAATTGTCTTGCTGGTTGAAGTTTATTGTATGATGGTCCCAGCAAAAGTTCTAAAATAGGAAACTGTTGACTGATGGTACATAAACCAATTAGAATGGCTTATTTTGAATGACAATTGCATCAACTAATCAGATGGTCTCAATTTTGAACTAATTTGCATAAGGGCTTTATTTGCTCTTCATAACTTACTGTGGTCCTTCCTCACCCTAGTCTAATTGAACACCTGCAGAACCAGCCACATATAGTTGATAACAAGAACTTTCTTGACCAATTGTCTTGCTGGTTGAAGATTATTGCATGATGGTCCCAGCAAAAGTTGTAAAATAGCAAACTGTTGATTACATTCTTGACCAATTGTCTTGCTGGTTGAAAACTATTGCATGATGGTCCCAGCAAAAGGTGTAAAATAGGAAACTGTTGACTGACAGTACATAAACCAATCAGAATGGCTTATTTTGAATGACAAATGCATCAACCAACCAGATGGTCTCAATTCTAAACTAATTTGCAGGCTTTATTTGCTCTCCATAACTTACTGAGGTCCTTCATGACCCTAGTCTAATTGAAAACCTGAAGAACCAGTTGCAGATATTTGATAGTAAGAACATACTTGAGCAAGTTTCTAGCTGGTTGAAGATTATTGCATGATGGTCCAAGCAAAAGTTGTAAAATAGAAAACTGTTGAATGTCAGTACATAAACCAATCAGAATGGCTTACTTTGAATGACAATTACATCAACCAATCAGATGGTCTCAATTCTTAACTAATTTGCAAAAGGGCTTTATTTGCTCTCCCTAACTTACTGAGGTCCTTCCTTACCTGTGTCTAATTGAAAACCTACTGAACCAGCCACAGATAGTTGATAACAAGAACATTCTTGACCAATTGTCTTGCTGGTTGAAGATCATTGCATGATGGTCCCAGCAAAAGTTGTAAAAAAGAAAACTGTTGACTACGTTCTTGACCAATTGTCTTGCTGGTTGAAGACTATTGCATGATGTTCCCAGCAAAAGTTGTAAAATAGTAAACTGTTAACTAAATTTTTGACCAATTGTCTTGCTGATTGAAGACTATTGCATGATGGTCCCAGCAAAAGTTGTAAAATAAAAAACTGTTGACTGGAAGTACATAAACCAATCAGAATTGCTTATTTTAAATGACAATTGCATCAACCAATCAGATGGTCTCAATTCTAAACTAATATGCATACAGGCTTTATTTGCTCTCCATAACTTACTAAGGTCCTTCCTAACCCTAGTTTAATTGAAAACCTACAGAACCAGCCACAGATAGTTGATAACAAGAGCATGCTTGACCAGTCGCCTTGCTGTTTTAAGACTATTGCATGATGGTCACGGCAAAAGTTGTAAAATAGAAAACTATTGACTGACAGTGCATAAGCCAATCCGAATGGCTTATTTTGAATATCAGTTGCATCACCCAATCAGATGGTCTCAATTCTGAACTAGTTTGTATAAGGGCTTAATTTGCTCTGCATAACTTACTGAGGTCCTTCCCCACCCTAGTATTATTTAACACCTGCAGAACCAGCCACAGATAGTTGATAACAAGAACATTCTTGACCAATTGTCTTGCTGGTTGAAGGCTATTGCGTGATGGTGCCAGCAATATTGTAAAATAGAAAACTGTTGACTACATTCTTGACCAATTGTCTTGCTGGTTGAAGACTATTGCATGATGGTCCCAGCAAAAGTTGTAAAATAGAAAACTGTTGATTGACAGTACATAAACCAATCAGAATGGCTTATTTTGATTGACAATTGCATCAACCAATCAGATGGTCTCAATTCTAAATTAATTTGCATAAGGGCTTTATTTGCTCTGCATAACTTACTGAGGTCCTTCCTCACCCTAGTATTATTGAACACCTGCAGAACCAGCCACAGATAGTTGATAACAAGAACATTCTTGTCCAATTGTCTTGCTAGTTGAAGATTATTGCATGATGGTCCCAGCAAAAGTTCTAAAATAGGAAACTTTTGATTACATTCTTGACCAATTGACTTGCTGGTTGAAGACTATTGCATGATGGTCCCACCAAAAGTTGTAAAATAGGAAACTGTTGACTGACAGTACATAAACAAATAAGAATGGCTTATTTTGAATGACAATTGCATCAACCAATCAGATGGTCTCAATTCTAAATAATTTGCATAAGGGCTTTATTTGCTCTCCATAACTTGCTAAGGTCCTTCCTAACCCTAGTTTATTTGAAAGCCTACAGAACCAGCCACAGATAGTTGATAACAAGAGCATTCTTGACCAAGTGTCTTGCTGGTTGAAGGCTATTGCGTGATGGTGCCAGCAAAAGTTGTAAAATAGATAAATGTTGATTACATTCTTGACCAATTGTCTTGCTGGTTTAAGGCTATTGCATGATGGTCCCAGCAAAAGTTGTAAAATAGAAAACTGTTGACTGACAGTACATAAACCAATCAGAATAGCTTATTTTGAATGACAATTGCATCAACCAATCAGATGGTCTCAATTCTAAACTAATATGCATAAGGGCTTTATTTGCTCTCCTTATCTTACTAAGGTCCTTCCTAACCCTAGTCTAATTGAACACATTCTGAACCAGCCACAGACAGTTGATAACAAGAACATTCTTGACCAATTGTCTTGCTGGTTGAAGGCTATTGCGTGATGGTGCCAGCAATATTGTAAAATAGAAAACTGTTGACTACATTCTTGACCAATTATCTTGCTGGTTGAAGAATGTTGCATGATGGTCCCAGTAAAAGTTCTAAAAAAGGAAACTGTTGACTGATGGTACATAAACCAATCAGAATGGCTTATTTTGAATGACAATTACATCAACCAATCAGATGGTCTCAATTCTGAACTAATTTGCATAATGGTGTTATTTGCTCTTGATATATTACTGAGGTCCTTCCTCACCCTAGTCTAATTGAACACATTCTGAACCAGAAACAGATAGTTGATAACAAGAACATTCTTGTCCAATTGTCTTGCTGGTTGAAGATTATTGCATGATGGTACAGTAAAAGTTGTAAAATAGAAAACTGTTGACTGGAAGTACATAAACCACGGAGAATGGATTATTTTGAATGACAAATGCATCAACCAACAAGATGGTCTCACTTCTAAACTAATTTGCATAAGGGCTTTATTTGCTCTCCATAACTTACTGAGGACCTTTAACACCCTAGTCTAATTGAAAACCTGAAGAACCAGCTGCAGATATTTGATATTAAGAACATACTTGTGCAATTGTCCTGGTTTATTGCATGATGGTCCAGGCAAAAGATGTAAAATAGAAAACTGTTGACTATGTTCTTGACCAATTGTCTTGCTGGTTGTAGATTATTGCATGATGGTCCCAGCAAAAGTTGTAAAATTGAAAACTGTTGACTACATTTTTGTCAAATTGTCTTGCTGGTTGAAGACTATTGCTTGATTTTCCCAGCAAAAGTTGTAAAATAGAAAACTGTTGACTGACAGTACATAAACCAATCAGAATGGCTTATTTTGAATGACAATTGCATCAACCAACCAGATGGTTTCAATTCTAAACTAATTTGCATATGGGCTTATTTGCTCTTCATAACTTACTGAGGTCCTTCATCACCCTAGTCTAATTGAAAACCTACTGAACCAGCCACAGATAGTTGATAACAAGAACATTCTTGACCAATTGTCTTGCTGGTTGAAGACTATTGCATGATGGTCCCAGCAAAAGTTGTAAAATAGAAAACTGTTGACTGACAGTACATAAACCAATCCAAATGGCTTATTTTGAATATCAGTAGCATCACCCAATCAGATGGTCTCAATTCTGAACTAGTTTGCAAAAGGGCTTAATTTGCTCTGCATAACTTACAGAGGTCCTTCCTCACCCTAGTATTATTGAACACCTGCAGAACCAGCCACAGTTAGTTGATAACAAGAACATTCTAGACCAATTATCTTGCTGGTTGAAGATTGTTGCATGATGGTCCCAGCAAAAGTTGTAAAATAGAAAACTGTTGACTGACAGTACATAAACCAATCCGAATGGCTTATTTTGAATGACAATTGCATCAACCAATCAGATGGTCTCAATTCTAAACTAATTTGCATAAGGGCTTTATTTGCTCTTCATAACTTACTGAGGTCCGTCCTCACCCTAGTCTACTTGAAAACCTGCAGAACCAGCCACAGATAGTTGATAACAAGAACATTCTTGACCAATTATCTTGCTGGTTGAAGATTGTTGCATGATGGTCCCAGTAAAAGTTCTAAAAATTGAAACTGTTAACTACATTCTTGACTAATTGACTTGCTGGTTGAAGACTATTGCATGATGGTCCCAGCAAAAGTTGTAAAATAGGAAACTGTTGACTGACAGTACATAAACCAATAAGAATGGCTTATTTTGAATGACAATTACATCAACCAATCAGATGGTCTCAATTCTGAACTAATTTGCATAATGGTTTTATTTGCTCTTGATATATTACTGAGGTCCTTCCTCACCCTAGTCTAATTGAACACCTTCAGAACCAGAAACAGATAGTTGATAACAAGAACATTCTTGTCCAATTGTCTTGCTGGTTGAAGATTATTGCATGATGGTCCCAGCAAAAGTTGTAAAATAGAAAACTGTTAACTACATTCTTTACCAATTGTCTTGCTGATTGAAGACTATTGCTTGATGGTCCCAGCAAAAGTTCTAAAATAGGAAACTGTTGATTACATTCTTGACTAATTGACTTGCTGGTTGAAGACTATTGCATGATGGTCCCAGCAAAAATTGTAAAATAGAAAACTGTTGACTGACAGTACGTAAGCCAATCAGAATGGCTTATTTTAAATGACAATTGCATCACCCAATCAGATGGTCTCAATTCTGAACTAAATTGCATAAGGGCTTAATTTGCTCTTCATAACTTACTGAGGTCCTTCCTAACCCTAGTTTAATTGAACACTTGCAGAACCAGCCACAGATAGTTGATAACAAGAACATTCTTGTCCAAGTGCCTTGCTGGTTGAAGACTATTGCATGATGGTCCCAGCAAAAGTTGTAAAATAGGAAACTGTTGACTGAGAGTACATAAACCATTCAGAATGGCTTATTTTGAATGACAATTGCATCAACCAATCAGATGGTCTCAATTCTAAACTAATTTGCATAAGGGCTTTATTTGCTCTCCATAACTTACTAAGTTCCTTCCTAACCCTAGTTTAATTGAACACTTGCAGAACCAGCCACAGATAGTTGATAACAAGAACTTTCTTGACCAATTGTCTTGCTGGTTGAAGATTATTGCATGATGGTCCCAGCAAAAGTTGTAAAATAGAAAACTGTTGATTACATTCTTGACCAATTGTCTTGCTGGTTGAAGGCTATTGCATGATGGTCCCAGCAAAAGTTGTAAAATAGAAAACTGTTGACTGACAGTACATAAACCAATCAGAATGGCTTATTTTGAATGACATTTGCATCAACCAATCAGATGGTCTCAATTCTAAACTAGTTTGCATAAGGGCTTTATGTCCTCTCCATAACTTACTGAGGTCCTTCCTCACCCTAGTCTAATTGAACACCTGCAGAACCAGCCACAGATAGTTGATAACAAGAACATTCCTGACCAATTGCCTTGCTGGTTGAAGACTATTGCTTGATGGTCCCAGCAAAAGTTCTAAAATAGGAAACTGTTGACTGATGGTACATAAACCAATCAGAATGGCTTATTTTGAATGACAATTACATCAACCAATCAGATGGTCTCAATTCTGAACTAATTTGCATAATGGTTTTATTTGCTCTTGATATATTACTGAGGTCCTTCCTCACCCTAGTCTAATTGAACACCTTCAGAACCAGAAACAGACAGTTGATAACAAGGGCATTCTTGACCAATTGTCTTGCTGTTTGAAGACTATTGCATGATGGTTTCAGCAAAAATTGTAAAATAGAAACTGTTGACTGACAGTACATAATCCAATCAGAATGGCTTATTTTAAATGACAATTGCATCACCCAATCAGATGATCTCAATTCTGAACTAAATTGCATAAGGGCTTAATTTGCTCTTCATAACTTACTGAGGTCCTTCCTCACCCTAGTCTAATTGAACACCTGCAGAACCAGCCACAGATAGTTGATAACAAGAACATTCTTGACCAATTATCTTGCTGGTTGAAGATTGTTGCATGATGGTCCCAGTAAAAGTTCTAAAAAAGGAAACTGTTTACTGATGGTACATAAACCAATCAGAATGGCTTATTTTGATTGACAATTGCATCAACCAATCAGATGGTCTCAATTCTAAATTAATTTGCATAAGGGCTTTATTTGCTCTGCATAACTTACTGAGGTCCTTCCTCACCCTAGTCTAATTGAACACAAGCAGAACCAGCCACATATAGTTGATAACAAGAACATTCTTGTCCAAGTGCCTTGCTGGTTGAAGACTATTGCATGATGGTCCCAGCAAAAGTTGTAAAATAGGAAACTGTTGACTGAGAGTACATAAACCATTCAGAATGGCTTATTTTGAATGACAATTGCATCAACCAATCAGATGGTCTCAATTCTAAACTAATTTGCAAAAGGGCTTTATTTGCTCTCCATAACTTACTAAGTTCCTTCCTAACCCTAGTTTAATTGAACACTTGCAGAACCAGCCACAGATAGTTGATAACAAGAACTTTCTTGACCAATTGTCTTGCTGGTTGAAGATTATTGCATGATGGTCCCAGCAAAAGTTGTAAAATAGAAAACTGTTGATTACATTCTTGACCAATTGTCTTGCTGGTTGAAGGCTATTGCATGATGGTCCCAGCAAAAGTTGTAAAATAGAAAACTGTTGACTGACAGTACATAAACCAATCAGAATGGCTTATTTTGAATGACATTTGCATCAACCAATCAGATGGTCTCAATTCTAAACTAGTTTGCATAAGGGCTTTATGTCCTCTCCATAACTTACTGAGGTCCTTCCTCACCCTAGTCTAATTGAACACCTGCAGAACCAGCCACAGATAGTTGATAACAAGAACATTCCTGACCAATTGCCTTGCTGGTTGAAGACTATTGCTTGATGGTCCCAGCAAAAGTTCTAAAATAGGAAACTGTTGACTGATGGTACATAAACCAATCAGAATGGCTTATTTTGAATGACAATTACATCAACCAATCAGATGGTCTCAATTCTGAACTAATTTGCATAATGGTTTTATTTGCTCTTGATATATTACTGAGGTCCTTCCTCACCCTAGTCTAATTGAACACCTTCAGAACCAGAAAAAGATAGTTGATAACAAGGGCATTCTTGACCAATTGTCTTGCTGTTTGAAGACTATTGCATGATGGTTTCAGCAAAAATTGTAAAATAGAAAACTGTTGACTGACAGTACATAATCCAATCAGAATGGCTTATTTTAAATGACAATTGCATCACCCAATCAGATGATCTCAATTCTGAACTAAATTGCATAAGGGCTTAATTTGCTCTTCATAACTTACTGAGGTCCTTCCTCACCCTAGTCTAATTGAACACCTGCAGAACCAGCCACAGATAGTTGATAACAAGAACATTCTTGACCAATTATCTTGCTGGTTAAAGATTGTTGCATGATGGTCCCAGTAAAAGTTCTAAAAAAGGAAACTGTTTACTGATGGTACATAAACCAATCAGAATGGCTTATTTTGATTGACAATTGCATCAACCAATCAGATGGTCTCAATTCTAAATTAATTTGCATAAGGGCTTTATTTGCTTTGCATAACTTACTGAGGTCCTTCCTCACCCTAGTATTATTGAACACCTGCAGAACCAGCCACAGATAGTTGATAACAAGAACATTCTTGTCCAATTGTCTTGCTGGTTGAAGATTATTGCATGATGGTCCCAGCAAAAGTTGTAAAATAGAAAACTGTTAACTACATTCTTGACCAATTTTCTTGCTGATTGAGGACTATTGCATAATGGTCCCAGCAAAAGTTCTAAAATAGGAAACTGTTGATTACATTCTTGACCAATTGACTTGCTGCTTGAAGACTATTGCATGATGGTCCCACCAAAAGTTGTAAAATAGGAAACTGTTGACTGACAGTACATAAACAAATAAGAATGGCTTATTTTGAATGACAATTGCATCAACCAATCAGATGGTCTCAATTCTAAATAATTTGCATAAGGGCTTTATTTGCTCTCCATAACTTGCTAAGGTCCTTCCTAACCCTAGTTTATTTGAAAGCCTACAGAACCAGCCACAGATAGTTGATAACCAGAGCATTCTTGACCAATTGTCTTGCTGGTTAAAGGCTATTGTGTGATGGTGCCAGCAATAGTTGTAAAATAGAAAAATGTTGACTGACAGTACATAAACCAATCAGAATGTCTTATTTTGAATGACATTTGCATCAACCAATCAGATGGTCTCAATTCTCAACTAGTTTGCATAAGGGATTTATGTCCTCTCCATAACTTACTGAGGTCCTTCCTCACCCTAGTCTAATTGAACACCTGCAGAACTGAGCACAGATAGTTGATAACAAGAACATTCTTGAACAATGCTCTTGCTGGTTGAAGGCTATTGCGTGATGGTGCCAGCAAAAGTAGTAAATTAGATAAATGTTGATTACACTCTTGACCAATTGTCTTGCTGGTTTAAGGCTATTGCATGATGGTCTCAGCAAAAGTTGTAAAATAGAAAACTGTTGATTGACAGTACATAAACAAATCAGAATAGCTTATTTTGAATGACAATTGCATTAACCAATCAGATGGTCTCAATTCTAAACTAGTTTGCATAAGGGCTTTATGTCCTCTCCATAACTTACTAAGGTCCTTCCTCACCCTAGTCTAATTGAACACCTGCAGAACCGAGCACAGATAGTTGATAACAAGAACATTCTTGAACAATGCTCTTGCTGGTTGAAAGCTATTGCGTGATGGTGCCAGCAAAAGTTGTAAAATAGATAAATGTTGACTACATTCTTGACCAATTGTCTTGCTGGTTTAAGGCTATTGCATGATGGTCCCAGCAAAAGTTGTAAAATAGAAAACTGTTGACTGACAGTACATAAACCAATCAGAATGGATAATTTTGAATGACAATTGCATCAACCAAACAGATGGTCTCAATTCTAAACTAATATGCATAAGGGCTTTATTTGCTCTCCATAACTTACTAAGGTCCTTCCTAACCCTAGTTTAATTGAAAACCTACAGAACCAGCCACAGATAGTTGATAACAAGAGCGTGCTTGGCCAGTCGCCTTGCTGTTTTAAGACTTTTGCATGATGGTCACAGCAAAAGTTGTAAAATAGAAAACTATTGACTGACAGTGCATAAGCCAATCCAAATGGCTTATTTTGAATATCAGTTGCATCACCCAATCAGATGGTCTCAATTCTGAACTAGTTTGCATAAGGGCTTTATTTGCTCTTCATAACTTACTGAGGTCCTTCCTCACCCTAGTCTAATTGAACACCTGCAGAACCAGCCACAGATAGTTGATAACAAGAACATTCTTGACCAATTATCTTGCTGGTTGAAGATTGTTGCATGATGGTCCCAGTAAAAGTTCTAAAAAAGGAAACTGTTGACTGATGGTACATAAACCAATCAGAATGGCTTATTTTGAATGACAATTACATCAACCAATCAGATGGTCTTAATTCTGAACTAATTTGCATAAGGGCTTAATTTGCAGTTCATAACTTACTGAGGTCCTTCCTCACCCTAGTCTAATTGAACACCTGCAGAATCAGCCACAGATAGTTAATAACAAGAACTTTCTTGACCAATTGTCTTGCTGGTTGAAGACTATTGCGTGATGGTGCCAGCAAAAGTTCTAAAATAGGAAACTGTTGATTACATTCTTGACCAATTGACTTGCTGGTTGAAGACTATTGCATGATGGTCCCTGCAAAAGTTGTAAAATAGGATACTGTTGACTGATAGTACATAAACCAATAAGAATGGCTTATTTTGAATGACAATTGCATCAACCAATCAGATGGTCTCAATTCTAAATAATTTGCATAAGGGCTTTATTTGCTCTCCATAACTTACTAAGGTCCTTCCTAACCCTAGTTTAATTGAAAGCCTACAGAACCAGCCACAGTTAGTTGATAACAAGAGCATTCTTGACCAATTGCCTTGCTGTTTGAAGTCTATTGCATGATGGTCCCCGCAAAAGTTGTTAAATAGAAAGCTGCTGACTGACAGTACATAAGCCAATCAGAATGGCTTATTTTGAATGACAATTGCATCACCCAATCAGATGGTCTCAATTCTGAACTAAATTGCATAAGGGCTTAATTTGCTCTTCATAACTTACTGAGGTCCTTCGTCACCCTATTCTAATTGAACACCTGCAGAACCAGCCACAGATAGTTGATAACAAGAACATTCTTGACCAAGTGTCTTGCTGGTTGAAGGCTATTGCGTGATTGTGCCAGCAAAAGTTGTAAAATAGATAAATGTTGACTACATTCTTGACCAATTTTCTTGCTGGTTTAAGGCTATTGCATGATTTTCCCAGCAAAAGTTGTAAAATAGAAAATTGTTGACTGACAGTACATAAACCAATCAGAATAGCTGATTTTGAATGACAATTGCATCAACCAATCAGATGGTCTCAATTCTAAACTAATATGCATAAGGGCTTTATTTGCTCTCCATATATTACTGAGGTCCTTCCTCACCCTAGTCTAATTGAAATCCTACTGAACCAGCCACAGATAGTTGATAACAAGAATATTCTTGACCAATTGTCTTGCTGGTTGAAGACTATTATGTGATTGTTCCAGCAAAAGTTATAAAATAGAAAACTGTTGACTACATTCTTGACCAATTGTCTTGCTGGTTGAAGACTATTGCATGATGGTCCCAGCAAAAGTTGTAAAATAGGAAACTGTTGACTGGCAGTACATAAACCAGTCAGAATGGCTTACTTTGAATGACAATTGCATCAACCAATCATATGGTCTCAATTCTAAACTAATTTGCAAAAGGGCTTTATTTGCTCTCAATAACTTACCGAGGTCCTTCCTCACCCTAGTCTAATTGAAATCCTACTGAACCAGCCACAGATAGTTGATAACAAGAATATTCTTGACCAATTGTCTTGCTGGTTGAAGACTATTATGTGATTGTTCCAGCAAAAGTTATAAAATTGAAAACAGTTGACTACATTTTTGTCAAATTGTCTTGCTGGTTGAAAACGATTGCATTATGTTCCCAGCAAAAGTTGTAAAATAGAAAACTGTTGACTGACAGTACATAAACCAATCAGAATGGCTTATTTTGAATGACAATTGCATCAACCAACCAGATGGTCTCAATTCTAAACTAATTTGCAATAGGGCTTTATTTGCTCTTCATAACTTACTGAGGTCCTTCATCACCCTAGTCTAATTGAACACCTGCAGAACCAGCCACAGGTAGTTGATAACAAGAACATTCTTGACCAATTGTCTTGCTGGTTAAAGGTTATTGCGTGATGGTGCCAGTAAAAGTTGTAAAATAGAAAACTGTTGACTACATTCTTGACCAATTGTCTTGCTGGTTGAAGACTATTGCATCATGGTCCCAGTAAAAGTTGTAAAATAGAAAACTGTTGACTGACAGGACATAAACTAATCAGAATGGCTTATTTTGAATAACAATTGCATCAACCAATCAGATGGTCTCAATTCTGAATTAATTTGCATAATGTTTTTTTTGGTCTTCATAACTTACTGAGGTCCTTCCTCACCCTAGTCTAATTGAACACCTGCAGAACCAGCCACAGATAGTTGATAACAAGAACATTCCTGACCAATTGTCTTGTTGGTTGAAGATTATTGCATGATGGTCCCAGCAAAAGTTGTAAAATAGAAAACTGTTGATTACATTCTTGACTAATTGCCTTGCTGGTTGAAGACTATAGCTTGATGGTCCCAGCAAAAGTTCTAAAATAGGAAACTGTTGACTGATGGTACATAAACCAATCAGAATGGCTTATTTTGAATGACAATTACATCAACCAATAAGATGGTCTCAATTCTGAACTAATTTGCATAATGGTTTTATTTGCTTTGATATATTACTGAGGTCCTTCCTCACCCTAGTCTAATTGAACACCTTCAGAACCAGAAACAGATAGTTGATAACAAGAACATTCTTGTCCAATTGTCTTGCTGGTTGAAGATTATTGCATGATGGTCCCAGCAAAAGTTCTAAAATAGGAAACTGATGACTACATTCTTGACCAATTGCCTTGCTGGTTGAAGATTGTTGCATGATGGTCCCATTAAAAGTTTTAAAATAGGTAACTGTGGACTGATGGTACATAAACCAATAAGAATGGCTTATTTTGAAGGACAATTGTATCAACCAATCAAATGGTCTCAATTCTAAACTAATTTGCATAAGGGCTTTATTTGCTCTCCATAACTTACTAAGGTCCTTCCTATCCCTAGTTTAATTGAAAGCCTACATAACCAGCCACATATAGTTGATAACAAGTGCATTCTTGACCAACTGTCTTGCTGGTTTAAGACTATTGCATGATGGTCCCAGCAAAAGTTGTAAAATAGAAAACTGTTGACTGACAGTACATAAGGGAATCAGAATGGCTTATTTTGAATGACAAATGCATCACCCAATCAGATGGTCTCAATTATGAACTAAATTGCATGAGGGCTTAATTTGCTCTTCATAACTTACAGAGGTCCTTCCTCACCCTAGTCTAATTGAACACGTGCAGAACCAGCCACAGATAGTTGATAACAAGAACATTCTTGACCAATTGTCTTGCTGGTTGAAGGTTATTGCGTGATGGTGCCAGCAATAGTTGTAAAATTGAAAAATGTTGACTACATTCTTGACCAATTGTCTTGCTGGTTGAAGACTATTGCATGATGGTCCCAGCAAAAGTTGTAAAATAGAAAACTGTTGACTGACAGTACATAAACCAATCAGAATGGCTTATTTTGAATGACATTTGCATCAACCAATCAGATGGTCTCAATTCTAAACTAGTTTGCATAAGGGCTTTATGTCCTCTCCATAACTTACTGAGGTCCTTCCTCACCCTAGTCTAATTGAACACCTGCAGAACGATGCACAGATAGGTGAGAACAAGTACCTTTTTGACCAATTGTCTTGCTGGTTGAAGGCTGTTGCGTGATGGTGCCAGCAATAGTTGTAAAATAGAAAAATGTTGACTTTATTCTTGACCAATTGTCTTGCTGGTTGAAGACTATTGCATCATGGTCCCAGTAAAAGTTGTAAAATAGAAAACTGTTGACTGACAGGACATACACCAATCAGAATGGCTTTTTTTGAATGACAATTGCATCAACTAATCAGATGGTCTCAATTCTGAACTAATTTGCATAATGGTTTTATTTGCTCTTGATATATTACTGAGGTCCTTCCTCACCCTAGTCTAATTGAACACCTTCAGAACCAGAAACAGATAGTTGATAACAAGAACATTCTTGTCCAATTGTCTTGCTGGTTGAAGATTATTGCATGATGGTCACAGCAAAAGGTGTAAAATAGAAAACTGTTAACTACATTCTTGACCAATTGTCTTGCTGATTGAAGACTATTGCTTGATGGTCCCAGCAAAAGTTCTAAAATAGGAAACTGTTGACTAATGGTACATAAACCAATCAGAATGGCTTATTTTGAATGACAATTGTATCAACCAATCAGATGGTCTCAATTATAAACTAATTTGCATAAGGGCTTTTTTTGCTCTCCATAACTTACTAAGGTCCTTCCTAACCATAGTTTAATTGTAAACCTACAGAACCAGCCACATATAGTTGATAAGAAGAACATTCTTGTCCAATTGTCTTGGTGGTTGAAGATTATTGCATGATGGTCCCAGTAAAAGTTCTAAAATAGGAAACTGTTGACTGATGGTACATAAACCAATCAGAATGGCTTATTTTGAATGACAATTGCATCAACCAATCAGATGGTCTCAATTCTGAACTAATTTGCATAAGGGCTTTATTTGCTCTTCATAACTTACTGTGGTCCTTCCTCACCCTAGTCTAATTGAACACTTGCAGAACCAGCCACATATAGTTGATAACAAGAACTTTCTTGACCAATTGCCTTGCTGTTTGAAGACTATTGCATGATGGTCCCAGCAAAAGTTGTAAAATAGAAAACTGTTGACTGACAGTACATAAACCAATCAGAATGACTTATTTTGAATGACGTTTGCATCAACCAATCAGATGGTCTCAATTCTAAACTAGTTTGCATAAGGGCTTTATGTCCTCTCCATAACTTACTGAGATCCTTCCTCACCCTTGTCTAATTGAACACCTGCAGAACCAGCCTCAGATAGTGGATAACAAGAACATTTTTGACCAATTGTCTTGCTGGTTGAAGATTGTTGCATGATGGTCCCAGCAAAAGTTGTAAAATAGAAAACTGTTGACTGGCAGTACATAAACCAGTCAGAATGGCTTACTTTGAATGACAATTGCATCAACCAATCATATGGTCTCAATTCTAAACTAATTTGCAAAAGGGCTTTATTTGCTCTCAATAACTTACCGAGGTCCTTCCTCACCCTAGTCTAATTGAAATCCTACTGAACCAGCCACAGATAGTTGATAACAAGAATATTCTTGACCAATTGTCTTGCTGGTTGAAGACTATTATGTGATTGTTCCAGCAAAAGTTATAAAATTGAAAACAGTTGACTACATTTTTGTCAAATTGTCTTGCTGGTTGAAAACTATTGCATTATGTTCCCAGCAAAAGTTGTAAAATAGAAAACTGTTGACTGACAGTACATAAACCAATCAAAATGGCTTATTTTGAATGACAATTGCATCAACCAACCAGATGGTCTCAATTCTAAACTAATTTGCATTAGGGCTTTATTTGCTCTTCATAACTTACTGAGGTCCTTCATCACTCTAGTCTAATTGAACACCTGCAGAACCAGCCACAGGTAGTTGATAACAAGAACATTCTTGACCAATTGTCTTGCTGGTTAAAGGTTATTGCGTGATGGTGCCAGCAATAGTTGTAAAATAGAAAAATGTTGACTACATTCTTGACCAATTGTCTTGCTGGTTGAAGACTATTGCATCATGGTCTCAGTAAAAGTTGTAAAATAGAAAATTGTTGACTGACAGGACATAAACCAATCAGAATGGCTTATTTTGAATAACAATTGCATCAACCAATCAGATGGTCTCAATTCTGAATTAATTTGCATATTACTGAGGTCCTTCCTCACCCTAGTCTAATTGAACACCTGCAGAACCAGCCACAGATAGTTGATAACAAGAACATTCCTGACCAATTGTCTTGTTGGTTGAAGATTATTGCATGATGGTCCCAGCAAAAGTTGTAAAATAGAAAACTGTTGATTACATTCTTGACTAATTGCCTTGCTGGTTGAAGACTATAGCTTGATGGTCCCAGCAAAAGTTCTAAAATAGGAAACTGTTGACTGATGGTACATAAACCAATCAGAATGGCTTATTTTGAATGACAATTACATCAACCAATAAGATGGTCTCAATTCTGAACTAATTTGCATAATGGTTTTATTTGCTTTGATATGTTACTGAGGTCCTTCCTCACCCTAGTCTAATTGAACACCTTCAGAACCAGAAACAGATAGTTGATAACAAGAACATTCTTGTCCAATTGTCTTGCTGGTTGAAGATTATTGCATGATGGTCACAGCAAAAGTTCTAAAATAGGAAACTGATGACTACATTCTTGACCAATTGCCTTGCTGGTTGAAGATTGTTGCATGATGGTCCCATTAAAAGTTTTAAAATAGGTAACTGTGGACTGATGGTACATAAACCAATCAGAATGGCTTATTTTGAATGACAATTGTATCAACCAATCAAATGGTCTCAATTCTAAACTAATTTGCATAAGGGCTTTATTTGCTCTCCATAACTTACTAAGGTCCTTCCTAACCCTAGTTTAATTGAAAGCCTACAGAACCAGCCACAGATAGTTGATAACAAGAACATTCTTGACCAATTGTCTTGCTGGTTTAAGGCTATTGCATGATGGTCCCAGTAAAAGTTTTAAAATAGGAAACTGTTGACTGACAGTACATAAACCAATCAGAATGGATTATTTTTAATGACAATTGCATCAACCAATCAGATGGTCTCAATTCTAAACTAATTTGCATAAGGGCTTTATTTGCTCTCCATAACTTACTAAGGTCCTTCCTCACCCTAGTCTAATTTAAAACCTACAGAACCAGCCACAGATAGTTGATAACAAGAACATTCCTGACCAATTGTCTTGTTGGTTGAAGATTATTGCATGATGGTCCCAGCAAAAGTTGTAAAATAGAAAACTGTTGATTACATTCTTGACTAATTGCCTTGCTGGTTGAAGAATATTGCTTGATGGTCCCAGCAAAAGTTCTAAAATAGGAAACTGTTGACTGATGGTACATAAACCAATCAAAATGACTTATTTTGAATGACAATTACATCAACCAATCAGATGGTCTCAATTCTGAACTAATTTGCATAATGGTTTTATTTGCTCTTGATATATTACTGAGGTCCTTCCTCACCCTAGTCTAATTGAACACCTTTAGAACCAGAAACATATAGTTGATAACAATAACATTCTTGTCCAATTGCCTTGCTGGTTGAAGATTATTGCATGATGGTCCCAGCAAAAGTTGTAAAATAGAAAACTGTTAACTACATTCTTGACCAATTGTCTTGCTGATTGAAGACTATTGCTTGATGGTCCCAGCAAAAGTTCTAAAATAGAAAACTGTTGACTGACAGTACATAAACCAATCAGAATGGCTTATTTTGAATGACAATTGCATCAACCAATCAGATGGTCTCAATTATAAACTAATTTGCATAAGGGCTTTATTTGCTCTCCATAACTTACTAAGGTCCTTCCTAACCATAGTTTAATTGAAAACCTACAGAACCAGCCACATATAGATGATAACAAGAACATTCTTGTCCAATTGTCTTGCTGGTTGAAAAATTATTGCATGATGGTCCCAGTAAAAGTTCTAAAAAAGGAAACTGTTGACTGATGGTACATAAACCAATCAGAATGGCTTATTTTGAATGACAATTGTATCAACCAATCAGATGGTCTCAATTATAAACTAATTTGCATAAGGGCTTTATTTGCTCTCCATAACTTACTAAGATCCTTCCTAACCATAGTTTAATTGAGAACCAACAGAACCAGCCACATATAGTTGATAACAAGAACATTCTTGTCCAATTGTCTTGCTGGTTGAAGATTATTGCATGATGGTCCCAGTAAAAGTTCTAAAATAGGAAACTGTTGACTGATGGTACATAAACCAATCAGAATGGCTTATTTTGAATGACAATTGCATCAACCAATCAGATGGTCTCAATTCTGAACTAATTTGCATAAGGGCTTTATTTTCTCTTCATAACTTACTGTGGTCCTTCCTCACCCTAGTCTAATTGAACACTTGCAGAACCAGCCACATATAGTTGATAACAAGAACTTTCTTGACCAATTGCCTTGCTGTTTGAAGACTATTGCATGATGGTCCCAGCAAAAGTTGTAAAATAGAAAACTGTTGACTGACAGTACATAAACCAATCAGAATGACTTATTTTGAATGACGTTTGCATCAACCAATCAGATGGTCTCAATTCTAAACTAGTTTGCATAAGGGCTTTATGTCCTCTCCATAACTTACTGAGGTCCTTCCTCACCCTTGTCTAATTGAACACCTGCAGAACAAGCCTCAGATAGTTGATAACAAGAACATTTTTGACCAATTGTCTTGCTGGTTGAAGATTGTTGCATGATGGTCCCAGCAAAAGTTGTAAAATAGAAAACTGTTGATTACATTCTTGACCAATTGTCTTGCTGGTTGAAGATTATTGCATTATGGTCCCAGCAAAAGTTATAAAATAGGAAACTGTTGACTGACAGTACATAAACCAATCAGAATGGCTTATTTTGAATGACAATTGCATCAACCAATCAGATGGTCTCAATTCTAAACTAATTTGCATAAGGGCTTTATTTGCTCTCCATAACTTACTAAGGTCCTTCCTATCCCTAGTTTAATTGAAAGCCTACAGAACCAGCCACATATAGTTGATAACAAGTGCATTCTTGACCAATTGTCTTGCTGGTTGAAGATTATTGCATGATGGTCCCAGCAAAAGTTGTAAAATAGAAAACTGTTGATTACATTCTTGACTAATTGCCTTGCTGGTTGAAGACTATTGCTTGATGGTCCCAGCAAAAGTTCTAAAATAGGAAACGGTTGACTGATGGTACATAAACCAATCAGAATGACTTATTTTGAATGACAATTACATCAACCAATCAGATGGTCTCAATTCTGAACTAATTTGCATAATGGTTTTATGCGCTCTTGATATATTACTGAGGTCCTTCCTCACCCTAGTCTAATTGAACACCTTTAGAACCAGAAACAGATAGTTGATAACAATAACATTCTTGTCCAATTGCTTTGCTGTTTGAAGACTATTGCATGATGGTTCCAGCAAAAGTTGTAAAATAGAAAAATGTTGACTACATTCTTGACCAATTGTCTTGCTTGTTGAAATAGCATTGGGGGTTTAAATTCGTTAGGCCCCTGTTACCATATAGGCATATAGATATTGTTTTATACCATCATTAATGTAATGTGATTTTAACCATAGTATATATTATGTATGTGTATATAAAAATAGGAATAGCTTAATAATTAGGACATCAGAGTTTAATGTTTAGACATCGTAGTATAGCTTTTGGGTTTACTAAATAATATGAATGACCACTTTGTAACATATCAAATGCAACTGAATTCATTTAGGAGACAAAATGTCTAAGGCATACTATTAAGCAGATAGAGTGTTGTTACCCTCCCCAGATATATCTATATTTATTAATTAAGCAATATTATATAGACACTATGGGCCAGACTCCAGCCATCTGGTTTCCTTTCTGGAGAATGCAGACTGCTAGTACATCATCCAAGTTACATTGCAGGACAGACAGGACACTATTGTATTTTGACAACAGGAGTGTAAAATAGATTGATGCACAGGGAGAGCCCAGAAACAGGAAATCTCGCAATGGAGATTACCACTAGCGTCCAGACAAGCAGGAGACCCTGTCACCATTAGCATCCATAAATTTAATAACGTCATGAGAACAGGGAACTTCAATCCATGTATTTGGGATATAAGGAGAGAGATAGAGTAGACATTCACTCTCACAGATTCACACACAGACACACGGACAGTCAGCAAGAAACCCATTCAGTGAGTCAGGAGGAGAGATGTGAGACAGGAGCAGGAGAGAGAACAGAACCGAAGCAATGGGCTGGAGTGAGAGACTAACAGTAAACATGGTAGCTATGAATGTTCGTTTATGGGTATAGGTATAATTTATGTCAGTATCGTAGCAGTCTAAGTCTGTCAATTGTTTAATGTAATTTTATGTAGTATAAGCAAGGAGGCGTATATATATATATATAGATATATATATATATATATATATCTATATATATATATATATATATATATATCTATATATATATATATCTATATATATATATATATATATATATATATATATATATATATAATAGCATATACATCAATTACTGTGTTAAAATTATTCTGTATGGTTTGTTTTGCCTATAAATAAAATCCTCCAATTGGAGCTAAAATTACAAGTCTTGAACTCTCATATTTGGGGAATCAAATTATGACAAGTACTCTGCATATTGTATTGTAAAGTCTATTAGAATATAATTGCAGATGTCAAATATATATTTTATTATATCAATACCAGATATAATAAATATATTTTATATAATATTTCAATCTCAATAACCATTATTGGGATAAGAGAGATATATGATTTCTAAAACTCTACAATGGCGACCGCAGCAGGACTTGTACATTTTGGTATCTGATTGTATGATTATAATATTTATAAGGAGTAGCAGATGCGTGAAGCTGGCTATCTAACCTACAGAATCACAGTGAGGATGTATCTAGGAAAACATAATACTATTGTGTATTTTTTATCTTGCATTGTTTGTAGACCTAGAATAACGTATTGGTGAAACAGAACTGATATTCCATTGTTACCATTATCTGGGAGTGCACGCTTAGATATTGATAATATGGCATTATTCAGAAACATTTTTAACTAATACTACATTTACTAGGCTCAGCACAAGGGCTGGTTAGCCTGCTGACACATTGCAAGATCACAGTGGGGTATGTTACTAATAGGCACTTCATAATGGTAAAGGCCTAGAATAAATAAACAGTGGAAATATGCATTTCCAAATAAATGATAATTAGTACCAGATATTAGAGTTAACTTTGAGAATCCGGACACTCTCATTGGGAGGATATCTTGTGTACAAAATATAAATATAGCATTGCAAAACGTGTGCAATGCTGAATTTACATAAAGTTGCAGTAGCATTCAGGAAAATGCCCAAACTGTTACTTTAGGATCTAGAGAGAAATCAGGTTCATGCCTCAAGAGGGCATGCCTGAAAATGAATGCAAAGGTGCATTCCTTCTTAAAATCCCTAAAGGTTAAGAAGTGTACTCAGAAGAATTCTGAGACAAAAGTAAATTTTCTGGCAGATTGTGAACAAATTGTCCAGATCTCTCATGAAGGGATCACAGAAGCACCCAGCAAAGGTGTTAGGAGCAGGGATGACACCACAGAGGGGCTCATTCACAAACAGACTACAAAGTCTGAAATGGTCACAGATGCTAAGCAGGGCTCTGTAATAGAGAGAGAACGTAATACTGTGTACGATGTACCTATACTCAAAGCGCACATTACTGCAAATAAGGCAGGAGCAATGAGAGATATCCCCTGCACGGTTTTGATTAAGGGGGGAGATCAGTACAATGAGAAGGAGAGTGATTCTGCAGAATCCACTCTCATAGTCCCTGTTGTGACAAAAGAAATTGTGTTGCCCTCAGGGAAAGGGGAACAGACAATAACCTTGTACACACACACACACCAGTTGTAGGTAAAGTTGTCACAGAATTAAATAAGCAAATGTATTCAGCCACAAATATGTCTGAGCTGAGCAATGGCATGAATTTGAGCATGCATGATCACACAAAAGGTTCCACCATCTCTGTAACCCCCACACAGCAGTTAGAGACATCTAGTGGTGGAGCAAATGTCCACAGTCTCTTAGAGAGACCACATGCAGAGTGTCAATCTGTGAACACCACACAGAAGTACAGGAATGCTAAAAAGCATCACCAGGATGAGAATGTTTATATGTCCTGGAGTCCTAACCATTTTATTTTAGGTTTGGTCAAACATGAAGCCCCGAGTCATACCAAGCATATTTAACCAGTTTTTCGCCCCACAAGTATATTTTTCAGAAGCTCCAAGTTTCCAGACTGAAGAAACTTGCAGGACCACCAAAAGCAAATCGAGAAAAGATGCATCCTGGCAATGACAACAGGGAGTATTGTTCATTTACTTTATAGATTAAATCTAGTTATTGGGTGGTGTAAGGAACTGCCACATGTTTAAATGGATACAAGATCCAGATTAAATGTAACCTGCATCATACCTGCAGCAAAGTTTATGTTGTCAGTGACATATACTATTACATAGAGGAGAGAAATGGTACAAACCAGAAAACATGGCCAGCAATGTTGGACCAGTAGATAGCACAAAAGATATAGCAGCATTGTCACACCAGTTTGTAAATAGCAATAATAGTAATTGTATTTCTTTTTGTTTCAATTTTAGGTTACAAGTTCTACACAGCAGCTTCAATACTAATGGACGCAAAGTTTTAAAGAAAGCCCCAAGTCGCAACAACAACCTCTACTAAACCTTTTATTGCTGCAATTATGCAAAGAGCCAGTACCTTGCACAGCTTGTGTTTGTCACCTAAGGAGAATCCAAAAACTGTCACATGGACAAAAATCAAAGGACTTTTTTTTTATTAGTTTATTTTTCTTTCTTCAGTCCTTCAGAGAAGGAAAAGGTTTAACTACGGCAACTATTATTTGTTTTCTGGACACATGGACATAATCCCCTTTTCTCTTCTTCAGGAGAAGTTCATTAACCCCCTCACTACAGCAATCATTGTTTGTTTGTTTGTCAGGACACTGTGACACATGCACATTCCATTTACAGTGTGCATCATTCTCACCACCAAGTATGCAGAATCCTTTTGTACATACATTTTTTTAATCGCCAATCAATTCACACATATGATCTTCATTCTTATGTCATTGTATATACCTTGTAAATATTTTATTTTTTCTTCATATTCTTCATATGAGTATATGCTGATTATATATACGCTTCCTTCTTAAAAAGCTTCAAACTAATTTAAATATCAGTCAAAGAATGGTATGCCTTACATAAAATTGAAAAAAAAAAAGTTTTGTTAGTTGTTCAGATGGACCAATCTCTTAATACAGACTTAACCAAGTCTAAGAGAATGAATAATAGCATAGATGGGATATTGTAGTTATTTTATATGCACATGGCTGCATATCACACACACTGGATGGAATTCGATATAGACAAACCCATTCTTAACAGATATTTAATATTTGTTTGAAGCAAAATAAGGTTCATTTATTGTATTGATAGGATGTTGTCATAGATACGTTAAATTAAAATATGTATTGATAGGATGTTGTCATAGGTATGTCAAATCAAAATATTGTTGTTAGTTATTGGATTTAGCTGGTGTATGGTTATTTTAGTTTAAGATAAGATAGTATATAGGAAGGTAGGTAAGAGATCAGAGACTGAATGGTAAATTATTATTCAGTGAGGAAATTTAGTATAAACGGAGTGGATCCTTTAGAATCTACCCCAGACATTTACCTGCCAATGCCTGAAGATAAATGTTCTTATCAACAAGTAAAGCAAAAATACTTGGTTAAAGTTTCAACTGCTGTATTCAACATCACAAACTGTTTTGTTCAACACAACGAGGTTGGGGTTAAAGAGAGACATGGACACTTATCATGATTGCAGCGCGATAATCTTAAAGGACGCACAGGGACACTTGTCACGATCACAGCGATAATCTTAAAGGACGCACAAGGACACTTGTCACGATCACAGCGATAATCGTAAAGGACATACAAAGCAAACTCGCTAAGGACTGCATTAATGAGGCTTATCGAAGGCCCCGTGTTTTGCAAAACTGTGGTGAAGAAATTTATCAAGACCACAGCACTCCAAGGGCCACACAAGTAAAGCAACATTTCAAGCAAGTCAACAGCCTCTATACATGTAAAGCAACATTTCAAGCAAGTCAACAGCCTCTATGAAGAATTCTACTTCTACGTGCACCATACTGCAAATGTAAAGTGTCTCCAAGAACTACAACCCACACAGGTGACAGCCCTCAGCCAAGAAATCACTGTGAGCAACAGTACAAGGAAAGTGTCCTCACACATCGACCAAACAAGATCTACAAGGCAAGCCGTGGCGTGGCATATAACTGTCTGTAGCAATGAAAATATTTTCCTCATGAATACTGAATATAAAAAACCTTCTGTCCTGGTCAAATTTAGTTATTATTGGGTAAATCAGGTTAATTAAGTTAGGATATTTTATACCAATGGTTAATGTCTACGTTTAGAATAATTTGAAGAATAAATGTTTGGAAATATATATGAAGCAAGTATGGTAATTTACTGTGTGACCAATCAAAATAATTTCTCATGGTCACAAGCGGGGGACTGTTACCATATAGGCATATAGATATTGTTTTATACCATCATTAATGTAATGTGATTTTAACCATAGTATATATTATGTATGTGTATATAAAAATAGGAATAGCTTAATAATTAGGACATCAGAGTTTAATGTTTAGACATCGTAGTATAGCTTTTGGGTTTACTAAATAATATGAATGACCACTTTGTAACATATCAAATGCAACTGAATTCATTTAGGAGACAAAATGTCTAAGGCATACTATTAAGCAGATAGAGTGTTGTTACCCTCCCCAGATATATCTATATTTATTAATTAAGCAATATTATATAGACACTATGGGCCAGACTCCAGCCATCTGGTTTCCTTTCTGGAGAATGTAGACTGCTAGTACATCATCCAAGTTACATTGCAGGACAGACAGGACACTATTGTATTTTGACAACAGGAGTGTAAAATAGATTGATGCACAGGGAGAGCCCAGAAACAGGAAATCTCGCAATGGAGATTACCACTAGCATCCAGACAAGCAGGAGACCCTGTCACCATTAGCATCCATAAATTCAATAACGTCATGAGAACAGGGAACTTCAATCCATGTATTTGGGATATAAGGAGAGAGATAGCGTAGACATTCACTCTCACAGATTCACACACAGACACACGGACAGTCAGCAAGAAACCCATTCAGTGAGTCAGGAGGAGAGATGTGAGACAGGAGCAGGAGAGAGAACAGAACTGAAGCAATGGGCTGGAGTGAGAGACTAACAGTAAACATGGTAGCTATGAATGTTCGTTTATGGGTATAGGTATAATTTATGTCAGTATCGTAGCAGTCTAAGTCTGTCAATTGTTTAATGTAATTTTATGTAGTATAAGCAAGGAGGCGTATATATAAATATATATATATATATATATATATATATATATATATAATAGCATATACATCAATTACTGTGTTAAAATTATTCTGTATGGTTTGTTTTGCCTATAAATAAAATCATCCAATTGGAGCTAAAATTACAAGTCTTGAACTCTCATATTTGGGGAATCAAATTATGACAAGTACTCTGCATATTGTATTGTAAAGTCTATTAGAATATAATTGCAGATGTCAAATATATATTTTATTATATCAATACCAGATATAATAAATATATTTTATATAATATTTCAATCTCAATAACCATTATTGGGATAAGAGAGATATATGATTCCTAAAACTCTACACCCGCCCCTTTGGGTCCAGAAGCCCAGAATACCATTCAGAGTATAGACCATGACATGGCTGAGGGTTGAGATACTTTTGGCCACGCCCCTTTTGCCTAGAAGCCCCTAAACCCATTGAAATAGCATTGGGGGTTTAAATTCGTTAGGCCCCGCCCCTTTGGTTCCAGAAGCCCAGAATACCA
This sequence comes from Crinia signifera, assembly GCF_055691185.1. Classification (NCBI taxonomy): domain Eukaryota; kingdom Metazoa; phylum Chordata; class Amphibia; order Anura; family Myobatrachidae; genus Crinia; species Crinia signifera. The sequence goes on along the minus strand of NC_139217.1, from coordinate 238,811,516 downwards.
TTCAGAGTATAGACCAAGACATGGCTGAGGGTTGAGATACGTTTGGCCTCGCCCCTTTTGCCTAGAAGCCCCTAAACCCATTGAAATAGCATTGGGGGTTTAAATTCGTTAGGCCCCGCCCCTTTGGGTCCAGAAGCCCAGAATACTATTCAGAGTATAGACCATGACATGGCTGAGGGTTGAGATACTTTTGGCCACGCCCCTTTTGCCTAGAAGCCTCTAAACCCATTGAAATAGCATTGGGGGTTTAAATTCGTTAGGCCCCGCCCCTTTGGATCCAGAAGCCCAGAATACCATTAAGAGTATAGACCATGACATGGCTGAGGGTTGAGATACTTTTGGCCACGCCCCTTTTGCCTAGAAGCCCATAAACCCATTGAAATAGCATTGGGGGTTTAAATTTGTTAGGCCCCGCCCCTTTTGGTCCAGAATCCCAGAATACCATTCAGAGTATAGACCATGACATGGCTGATGGTTGAGATACTTTTGGCCACGCCCCTTTTGCCTAGAAGCCCCTAAACCCATTGAAATAGCATTGGGGGTTTAAATTCGTTAGGCCTTGCCCCTTTGGATCCAGAAGCCCAGAATACCATTAAGAGTATAGACCATGACATGGCTGAGGGGTGAGATACTTTTGACCACGCCCCTTTTGCCTAGAAGCCCCTAAACCCATTGAAATAGCATTGGTGGTTTAAATTCGTTAGGCCCCGCCCCTTTTGGTCCAGAAGCCCAGAATACCATTCAGAGTATAGACCATGACATGGCTGAGGGTTGAGATACTTTTGGCCACGCCCCTTTTGCCTAGAAGCCCCTAAACCCATTGAAATAGCATTGGGGGTTTAAATTCGTTAGGCCCCGCCCATTTGGGTCCAGAAGCTCAGAATACCATTCAGAGTATAGACCATGACATGGCTGATGGTTGATATACTTTTGGCCACGCCCCTTTTGCCTAGAAGCCCCTAAACCCAATGAAATAGCATTGGGAGTTTAAATTCGTTAGGCCCCGCCCCTTTGGGTCCAGAAGACCAGAATACCATTCAGAGTATAGACCATGACATGGCTGAGGGTTGAGATACTTTTGGTCACGCCCCTTTTGCCTAGAAGCCCCTAAACTCATTGAAATAGCATTGGGGGTTTAAATTCGTTAGGCCCTGCCCATTTGGGTCCAGAAGCTCAGAATACCATTCAGAGTATAGACCATGACATGGCTGAGGGTTGAGATACGATTGGCCACGCCCCTTTTGCCTAGAAGCCCCTAAACACATTGAAATAGCATTGGGGGTTTAAATTCGTTAGGCCCCGCCCCTTCGGGTCCAGAAGCCCAGAATACCATTCAGAGTATAGACCATGACATGGCTGATGGTTGATATACTTTTGGCCACGCCCCTTTTGCCTAGAAGCCCCTAAACCCATTGAAATAGCATTGGGGGTTTAAATTCGTTAGGCCCCGCCCCTTTGGGTCCAGAAGCCCAGAATACCATTCAGAGTATAGACCATGACATGGCTGAGGGTTGAGATACTTTTGTCCACGTCCCTTTTGCCTAGAAGCCTCTAAAACCATTAAAATAGCATTGGGGGTTTAAATTCGTTAGGCCCCGCCCCTTTTGGTCCAGAAGCCCAGAATACCTTTCAGAGTATAGACCATGACATGGCTGATGGTTGAGATACTTTTGGCCACGCCCCTTTTGCCTAGAAGCCCCTAAACCCATTGCAATAGAATTGGGGGTTTAAATTCGTTAGTCCCCGCCCCTTTTGGTCCAGAAGCCCAGAATACCTTTCAGAGTATAGACCATGACATGGCTGATGGTTGAGATACTTTTGGCCACGCCCCTTTTGCCTAGAAGCCCCTAAACCCATTGCAATAGCATTGGGGGTTTAAATTCGTTAGGCCCCGCCCCTTTGGGTCCAGAAGCCCAGAATACCATTCAGAGTATAGACCATGACATGGCTGAGGGTTGAGATACTTTTGGCCACGCCCCTTTTGCCTAGAAGTCCATAAAAACATTGAAATAGCATTGGGGTTTAAATTCGTTAGGCCCAACCCCTTTGGGTCCAGAAGCCCAGAATACCATTCAGAGTATAGACCATGACATGGCTGAGGGTTGAGATACTTTTGGCCAATCCCCTTTTGCCTAGAAGCCCCTAAACCCAATGAAATAGCATTGGGGGGTTTAAATTCGTTAGGCCCCGCCCCTTTGGGTCCAGAAGCCCAGAATACCATTCAGAGTATAGACCATGACATGGCTGAGGGTTGAGATACTTTTGGCCACGCCCCTTTTGCCTAGAAGCCCCTAAACCCAATGAAATAGCATTGGGGGTTTAAATTCGTTAGGCCCAACCCCTTTGGGTCCAGAAGCCCAGAATACCATTCAGAGTATAGACCATGACATGGCTGAGGGTTGAGATACTTTTGGCCAATCCCCTTTTGCCTAGAAGCCCCTAAACCCAATGAAATAGCATTGGGGGGTTTAAATTCGTTAGGCCCCGCCCCTTTGGGTCCAGAAGCCCAGAATACCATTCAGAGTATAGACCATGACATGACTGAGGGTTGAGATACTTTTGGCCACGCCCCTTTTGCCTAGAAGCCCCTAAACCCAATGAAATAGCATTGGGGGTTTAAATTCGTTAGGCCCCGCCCCTTTGGGTCCAGAAGCTAAGAATACCATTCAGAGTATAGACCATGACATGGCTGGGGGTTGAGATACGATTGGCCACGCCCCTTTTGCCTAGAAGCCCCTAAACACATTGAAATAGCATTGGGGGTTTAAATTCGTTAGGCCCCGCCCCTTTGGGTCGAGAAGCCCAGAATACCATTCAGAGTATAGACCATGACATGGCTGATGGTTGAGATACTTTTGGCCACGCCCCTTTTGCCTAGAAGCCCCTAAACCCATTGAAAATGCATTGGGGGTTTAAATTCGTTAGGCCCCGCCCCTTTGGGTCCAGAAGCCCAGAATACCATTCAGAGTATAGACCATGACATGGCTGAGAGTTGAGATACTTTTGGCCACGCCCATTTTGCCTAGAAGCCCCTAAACCCATTGAAATAGCATTGGGGTTTAAATTCGTTAGGCCCCGCCCCTTTGCGTCCAGAAGCCCAGAATACCATTCAGAGTATAGACCATGACATAGCTGAGGGTTGAGAAACTTTTGGCCACGCCCCTTTTGCCTAGAAGCCCCTAAACCCATTGAAATAGCATTGGGGGTTTAAATTCGTTAGGCCCCGCCCCTTTGGGTCCAGAAGCCCAGAATACCATTCAGAGTATAGACCATGATATGGCTGAGGGTTGAGATACTTTTGGCCACGCCTCTTTTGCCTAGAAGCCCCTAAACCCATTGAAATAGCATTGGGGGTTTAAATTCGTTAGGCCCCGCCCCTTTTGGTCCAGAAGCCCAGAATACCATTCAGAGTATAGACTATGACATGGCTGAGGGTTGAGATACTTTTGGCTACGCCCCTTTTGCCTAGAAGCCCCTAAACCCATTGAAATAGCATTGGGGATTTAAAAATTGGTTAGGCCCCGCCCCTTTGGGTCCAGAAGCCCAGAATACCATTCAGAGTATAGACCATGACATGGCTGAGGGTTGAGATACTTTTGGCCACGCCCCTTTTGCCTAGAAGCCCCTAAACCAGGGGTTCCCAATCTTTTTTGATTCACGGCACCCTAGAGAATCAGAATTTTTTTCACGGCACCCATAGGTGCCAAAAAAATTAAGTAGATTGGGTTCATATGCGATTCTTAGCGGCAGTTATGTGGTAAAGGGCAGGATTTGCTTCTGTTTGTACACATTCTATGATTGGCAGCCACAAGCACTGGTTTTGCTCCTAAATAATTAACCATTAATAATTTGAATTGGTCCTGGACCACCAAGCCGCGGCACCCCTGCATGTGTCCCGAGGCACCCCAGGGAGCCGCGGCACACAGTTTGGGAACCACTGCCCTAAACCCATTGAAATAGCATTGGGGGTTTTAATTCGTTAGGCCCCGCCCCTTTTGGTCCAGAAGCCCAGAATACCGTTCACAGTATAGACCATGACATGGCTAAAGGGTTGAGATACTTTTGGCCACGCCCCTTTTGCCTAGAAGCCCCTAAACCCATTGAAATAGCATTGGGGGTTTAAATTCGTTAGGCCCCACCCCTTTGGGTCCAGAAGCCCAGAATACCAGTCAGAGTATAGACCATGACATGGCTGAGGGTTGAGATACGTTTGGCCACGCCCCTTTTGCCTAGAAGCCCCTAAACCCATTGAAATAGCATTGGGGGTTTAAATTCGTTAGGCCCCGCCCCTTTGGGTCCAGAAGCCCAGAATACCATTCAGAGTATAGACCATGACATGGCTGATGGTTGAGATACTTTTGGCCACGCCCCTTTTGCCTGGAAGCCCCTAAACCCATTGAAATAGCATTGGGGGTTTAAATTCGTTAGGCCCCGCCCCTTTTGGTCCAGAAGCCCAGAATAACATTCAGAGTATAGACCATGACATGGCTGAGGGTTGAGATACTTTTGGCCACGCCCCTTTTGCCTAGAAGTCCATAAAAATGGACATCAGAGTTTAATGTTTAGACATCGTAGTATAGCTTTTGGGTTTACTAAATAATATGAATGACCACTTTGTAACATATCAAATGCAACTGAATTCATTTAGGAGACAAAATGTCTAAGGCATACTATTAAGCAGATAGAGTGTTGTTACCCTCCCCAGATATATCTATATTTATTAATTAAGCAATATTATATAGACACTATGGGCCAGACTCCAGCCATCTGGTTTCCTTTCTGGAGAATGCAGACTGCTAGTACATCATCCAAGTTACATTGCAGGACAGACAGGACACTATTGTATTTTGACAACAGGAGTGTAAAATAGATTGATGCACAGGGAGAGCCCAGAAACAGGAAATCTCGCAATGGAGATTACCACTAGCATCCAGACAAGCAGGAGACCCTGTCACCATTAGCATCCATAAATTCAATAACGTCATGAGAACAGGGAACTTCAATCCATGTATTTGGGATATAAGGAGAGAGATAGAGTAGACATTCACTCTCACAGATTCACACACAGACACACGGACAGTCAGCAAGAAACCCATTCAGTGAGTCAGGAGGAGAGATGTGAGACAGGAGCAGGAGAGAGAACAGAACCGAAGCAATGGGCTGGAGTGAGAGACTAACAGTAAACATGGTAGCTATGAATGTTCGTTTATGGGTATAGGTATAATTTATGTCAGTATCGTAGCAGTCTAAGTCTGTCAATTGTTTAATGTAATTTTATGTAGTATAAGCAAGGAGGCGTATATATATATATATATATATATATATATATATATATATATATATATATATCTATATATATATATATATATATATATATATCTATATATATATATATATCTATATATATATATAGATATATATATATATATATATATATATATATATATATATATATATAATAGCATATACATCAATTACTGTGTTAAAATTATTCTGTATGGTTTGTTTTGCCTATAAATAAAATCCTCCAATTGGAGCCAAAATTACAAGTCTTGAACTCTCATATTTGGGGAATCAAATTATGACAAGTACTCTGCATATTGTATTGTAAAGTCTATTAGAATATAATTGCAGATGTCAAATATATATTTTATTATATCAATACCAGATATAATAAATATATTTTATATAATATTTCAATCTCAATAACCATTATTGGGATAAGAGAGATATATGATTTCTAAAACTCTACAATGGCGACCGCAGCAGGACTTGTACATTTTGGTATCTGATTGTATGATTATAATATTTATAAGGAGTAGCAGATGCGTGAAGCTGGCTATCTAACCTACAGAATCACAGTGAGGATGTATCTAGGAAAACATAATACTATTGTGTATTTTTTATCTTGCATTGTTTGTAGACCTAGAATAACGTATTGGTGAAACAGAACTGATATTCCATTGTTACCATTATCTGGGAGTGCACGCTTAGATATTGATAATATGGCATTATTCAGAAACATTTTTAACTAATACTACATTTACTAGGCTCAGCACAAGGGCTGGTTAGCCTGCTGACACATTGCAAGATCACAGTGGGGTATGTTACTAATAGGCACTTCATAATGGTAAAGGCCTAGAATAAATAAACAGTGGAAATATGCATTTCCAAATAAATGATAATTAGTACCAGATATTAGAGTTAACTTTGAGAATCCGGACACTCTCATTGGGAGGATATCTTGTGTACAAAATATAAATATAGCATTGCAAAACGTGTGCAATGCTGAATTTACATAAAGTTGCAGTAGCATTCAGGAAAATGCCCAAACTGTTACTTTAGGATCTAGAGAGAAATCAGGTTCATGCCTCAAGAGGGCATGCCTGAAAATGAATGCAAAGGTGCATTCCTTCTTAAAATCCCTAAAGGTTAAGAAGTGTACTCAGAAGAATTCTGAGACAAAAGTAAATTTTCTGGCAGATTGTGAACAAATTGTCCAGATCTCTCATGAAGGGATCACAGAAGCACCCAGCAAAGGTGTTAGGAGCAGGGATGACACCACAGAGGGGCTCATTCACAAACAGACTACAAAGTCTGAAATGGTCACAGATGCTAAGCAGGGCTCTGTAATAGAGAGAGAACGTAATACTGTGTACGATGTACCTATACTCAAAGCGCACATTACTGCAAATAAGGCAGGAGCAATGAGAGATATCCCCTGCACGGTTTTGATTAAGGGGGGAGATCAGTACAATGAGAAGGAGAGTGATTCTGCAGAATCCACTCTCATAGTCCCTGTTGTGACAAAAGAAATTGTGTTGCCCTCAGGGAAAGGGGAACAGACAATAACCTTGTACACACACACACACCAGTTGTAGGTAAAGTTGTCACAGAATTAAATAAGCAAATGTATTCAGCCACAAATATGTCTGAGCTGAGCAATGGCATGAATTTGAGCATGCATGATCACACAAAAGGTTCCACCATCTCTGTAACCCCCACACAGCAGTTAGAGACATCTAGTGGTGGAGCAAATGTCCACAGTCTCTTAGAGAGACCACATGCAGAGTGTCAATCTGTGAACACCACACAGAAGTACAGGAATGCTAAAAAGCATCACCAGGATGAGAATGTTTATATGTCCTGGAGTCCTAACCATTTTATTTTAGGTTTGGTCAAACATGAAGCCCCGAGTCATACCAAGCATATTTAACCAGTTTTTCGCCCCACAAGTATATTTTTCAGAAGCTCCAAGTTTCCAGACTGAAGAAACTTGCAGGACCACCAAAAGCAAATCGAGAAAAGATGCATCCTGGCAATGACAACAGGGAGTATTGTTCATTTACTTTATAGATTAAATCTAGTTATTGGGTGGTGTAAGGAACTGCCACATGTTTAAATGGATACAAGATCCAGATTAAATGTAACCTGCATCATACCTGCAGCAAAGTTTATGTTGTCAGTGACATATACTATTACATAGAGGAGAGAAATGGTACAAACCAGAAAACATGGCCAGCAATGTTGGACCAGTAGATAGCACAAAAGATATAGCAGCATTGTCACACCAGTTTGTAAATAGCAATAATAGTAATTGTATTTCTTTTTGTTTCAATTTTAGGTTACAAGTTCTACACAGCAGCTTCAATACTAATGGACGCAAAGTTTTAAAGAAAGCCCCAAGTCGCAACAACAACCTCTACTAAACCTTTTATTGCTGCAATTATGCAAAGAGCCAGTACCTTGCACAGCTTGTGTTTGTCACCTAAGGAGAATCCAAAAACTGTCACATGGACAAAAATCAAAGGACTTTTTTTTTATTAGTTTATTTTTCTTTCTTCAGTCCTTCAGAGAAGGAAAAGGTTTAACTACAGCAACTATTATTTGTTTTCTGGACACATGGACATAATCCCCTTTTCTCTTCTTCAGGAGAAGTTCATTAACCCCCTCACTACAGCAATCATTGTTTGTTTGTTTGTCAGGACACTGTGACACATGCACATTCCATTTACAGTGTGCATCATTCTCACCACCAAGTATGCAGAATCCTTTTGTACATACATTTTTTTAATCGCCAATCAATTCACACATATGATCTTCATTCTTATGTCATTGTATATACCTTGTAAATATTTTATTTTTTCTTCATATTCTTCATATGAGTATATGCTGATTATATATACGCTTCCTTCTTAAAAAGCTTCAAACTAATTTAAATATCAGTCAAAGAATGGTATGCCTTACATAAAATTGAAAAAAAAAAAGTTTTGTTAGTTGTTCAGATGGACCAATCTCTTAATACAGACTTAACCAAGTCTAAGAGAATGAATAATAGCATAGATGGGATATTGTAGTTATTTTATATGCACATGGCTGCATATCACACACACTGGATGGAATTCGATATAGACAAACCCATTCTTAACAGATATTTAATATTTGTTTGAAGCAAAATAAGGTTCATTTATTGTATTGATAGGATGTTGTCATAGATACGTTAAATTAAAATATGTATTGATAGGATGTTGTCATAGGTATGTCAAATCAAAATATTGTTGTTAGTTATTGGATTTAGCTGGTGTATGGTTATTTTAGTTTAAGATAAGATAGTATATAGGAAGGTAGGTAAGAGATCAGAGACTGAATGGTAAATTATTATTCAGTGAGGAAATTTAGTATAAACGGAGTGGATCCTTTAGAATCTACCCCAGACATTTACCTGCCAATGCCTGAAGATAAATGTTCTTATCAACAAGTAAAGCAAAAATACTTGGTTAAAGTTTCAACTGCTGTATTCAACATCACAAACTGTTTTGTTCAACACAACGAGGTTGGGGTTAAAGAGAGACATGGACACTTATCATGATTGCAGCGCGATAATCTTAAAGGACGCACAGGGACACTTGTCACGATCACAGCGATAATCTTAAAGGACGCACAAGGACACTTGTCACGATCACAGCGATAATCGTAAAGGACATACAAAGCAAACTCGCTAAGGACTGCATTAATGAGGCTTATCGAAGGCCCCGTGTTTTGCAAAACTGTGGTGAAGAAATTTATCAAGACCACAGCACTCCAAGGGCCACACAAGTAAAGCAACATTTCAAGCAAGTCAACAGCCTCTATACATGTAAAGCAACATTTCAAGCAAGTCAACAGCCTCTATGAAGAATTCTACTTCTACGTGCACCATACTGCAAATGTAAAGTGTCTCCAAGAACTACAACCCACACAGGTGACAGCCCTCAGCCAAGAAATCACTGTGAGCAACAGTACAAGGAAAGTGTCCTCACACATCGACCAAACAAGATCTACAAGGCAAGCCGTGGCGTGGCATATAACTGTCTGTAGCAATGAAAATATTTTCCTCATGAATACTGAATATAAAAAACCTTCTGTCCTGGTCAAATTTAGTTATTATTGGGTAAATCAGGTTAATTAAGTTAGGATATTTTATACCAATGGTTAATGTCTACGTTTAGAATAATTTGAAGAATAAATGTTTGGAAATATATATGAAGCAAGTATGGTAATTTACTGTGTGACCAATCAAAATAATTTCTCATGGTCACAAGCGGGGGACTGTTACCATATAGGCATATAGATATTGTTTTATACCATCATTAATGTAATGTGATTTTAACCATAGTATATATTATGTATGTGTATATAAAAATAGGAATAGCTTAATAATTAGGACATCAGAGTTTAATGTTTAGACATCGTAGTATAGCTTTTGGGTTTACTAAATAATATGAATGACCACTTTGTAACATATCAAATGCAACTGAATTCATTTAGGAGACAAAATGTCTAAGGCATACTATTAAGCAGATAGAGTGTTGTTACCCTCCCCAGATATATCTATATTTATTAATTAAGCAATATTATATAGACACTATGGGCCAGACTCCAGCCATCTGGTTTCCTTTCTGGAGAATGTAGACTGCTAGTACATCATCCAAGTTACATTGCAGGACAGACAGGACACTATTGTATTTTGACAACAGGAGTGTAAAATAGATTGATGCACAGGGAGAGCCCAGAAACAGGAAATCTCGCAATGGAGATTACCACTAGCATCCAGACAAGCAGGAGACCCTGTCACCATTAGCATCCATAAATTCAATAACGTCATGAGAACAGGGAACTTCCATCCATGTATTTGGGATATAAGGAGAGAGATAGCGTAGACATTCACTCTCACAGATTCACACACAGACACACGGACAGTCAGCAAGAAACCCATTCAGTGAGTCAGGAGGAGAGATGTGAGACAGGAGCAGGAGAGAGAACAGAACTGAAGCAATGGGCTGGAGTGAGAGACTAACAGTAAACATGGTAGCTATGAATGTTCGTTTATGGGTATAGGTATAATTTATGTCAGTATCGTAGCAGTCTAAGTCTGTCAATTGTTTAATGTAATTTTATGTAGTATAAGCAAGGAGGCGTATATATAAATATATATATATATATATATATATATATATATATATATAATAGCATATACATCAATTACTGTGTTAAAATTATTCTGTATGGTTTGTTTTGCCTATAAATAAAATCATCCAATTGGAGCTAAAATTACAAGTCTTGAACTCTCATATTTGGGGAATCAAATTATGACAAGTACTCTGCATATTGTATTGTAAAGTCTATTAGAATATAATTGCAGATGTCAAATATATATTTTATTATATCAATACCAGATATAATAAATATATTTTATATAATATTTCAATCTCAATAACCATTATTGGGATAAGAGAGATATATGATTCCTAAAACTCTACACCCGCCCCTTTGGGTCCAGAAGCCCAGAATACCATTCAGAGTATAGACCATGACATGGCTGAGGGTTGAGATACTTTTGGCCACGCCCCTTTTGCCTAGAAGCCCCTAAACCCATTGAAATAGCATTGGGGGTTTAAATTCGTTAGGCCCCGCCCCTTTGGTTCCAGAAGCCCAGAATACCATTCAGAGTATAGACCAAGACATGGCTGAGGGTTGAGATACGTTTGGCCACGCCCCTTTTGCCTAGAAGCCCCTAAACCCATTGAAATAGCATTGGGGGTTTAAATTCGTTAGGCCCCGCCCCTTTGGGTCCAGAAGCCCAGAATACTATTCAGAGTATAGACCATGACATGGCTGAGGGTTGAGATACTTTTGGCCACGCCCCTTTTGCCTAGAAGCCTCTAAACCCATTGAAATAGCATTGGGGGTTTAAATTCGTTAGGCCCCGCCCCTTTGGATCCAGAAGCCCAGAATACCATTAAGAGTATAGACCATGACATGGCTGAGGGTTGAGATACTTTTGGCCACGCCCCTTTTGCCTAGAAGCCCATAAACCCATTGAAATAGCATTGGGGGTTTAAATTTGTTAGGCCCCGCCCCTTTTGGTCCAGAATCCCAGAATACCATTCAGAGTATAGACCATGACATGGCTGATGGTTGAGATACTTTTGGCCACGCCCCTTTTGCCTAGAAGCCCCTAAACCCATTGAAATAGCATTGGGGGTTTAAATTCGTTAGGCCTTGCCCCTTTGGATCCAGAAGCCCAGAATACCATTAAGAGTATAGACCATGACATGGCTGAGGGGTGAGATACTTTTGACCACGCCCCTTTTGCCTAGAAGCCCCTAAACCCATTGAAATAGCATTGGTGGTTTAAATTCGTTAGGCCCCGCCCCTTTTGGTCCAGAAGCCCAGAATACCATTCAGAGTATAGACCATGACATGGCTGAGGGTTGAGATACTTTTGGCCACGCCCCTTTTGCCTAGAAGCCCCTAAACCCATTGAAATAGCATTGGGGGTTTAAATTCGTTAGGCCCCGCCCATTTGGGTCCAGAAGCTCAGAATACCATTCAGAGTATAGACCATGACATGGCTGATGGTTGATATACTTTTGGCCACGCCCCTTTTGCCTAGAAGCCCCTAAACCCAATGAAATAGCATTGGGAGTTTAAATTCGTTAGGCCCCGCCCCTTTGGGTCCAGAAGACCAGAATACCATTCAGAGTATAGACCATGACATGGCTGAGGGTTGAGATACTTTTGGCCACGCCCCTTTTGCCTAGAAGCCCCTAAACCCAATGAAATAGCATTGGGAGTTTAAATTCGTTAGGCCCCGCCCCTTTGGGTCCAGAAGACCAGAATACCATTCAGAGTATAGACCATGACATGGCTGAGGGTTGAGATACTTTTGGTCACGCCCCTTTTGCCTAGAAGCCCCTAAACTCATTGAAATAGCATTGGGGGTTTAAATTCGTTAGGCCCTGCCCATTTGGGTCCAGAAGCTCAGAATACCATTCAGAGTATAGACCATGACATGGCTGAGGGTTGAGATACGATTGGCCACGCCCCTTTTGCCTAGAAGCCCCTAAACACATTGAAATAGCATTGGGGGTTTAAATTCGTTAGGCCCCGCCCCTTCGGGTCCAGAAGCCCAGAATACCATTCAGAGTATAGACCATGACATGGCTGATGGTTGATATACTTTTGGCCACGCCCCTTTTGCCTAGAAGCCCCTAAACCCATTGAAATAGCATTGGGGGTTTAAATTCGTTAGGCCCCGCCCCTTTGGGTCCAGAAGCCCAGAATACCATTCAGAGTATAGACCATGACATGGCTGAGGGTTGAGATACTTTTGTCCACGTCCCTTTTGCCTAGAAGCCTCTAAAACCATTAAAATAGCATTGGGGGTTTAAATTCGTTAGTCCCCGCCCCTTTTGGTCCAGAAGCCCAGAATACCTTTCAGAGTATAGACCATGACATGGCTGATGGTTGAGATACTTTTGGCCACGCCCCTTTTGCCTAGAAGCCCCTAAACCCATTGCAATAGCATTGGGGGTTTAAATTCGTTAGGCCCCGCCCCTTTGGGTCCAGAAGCCCAGAATACCATTCAGAGTATAGACCATGACATGGCTGAGGGTTGAGATACTTTTGGCCACGCCCCTTTTGCCTAGAAGTCCATAAAAACATTGAAATAGCATTGGGGTTTAAATTCGTTAGGCCCAACCCCTTTGGGTCCAGAAGCCCAGAATACCATTCAGAGTATAGACCATGACATGGCTGAGGGTTGAGATACTTTTGGCCAATCCCCTTTTGCCTAGAAGCCCCTAAACCCAATGAAATAGCATTGGGGGGTTTAAATTCGTTAGGCCCCGCCCCTTTGGGTCCAGAAGCCCAGAATACCATTCAGAGTATAGACCATGACATGGCTGAGGGTTGAGATACTTTTGGCCACGCCCCTTTTGCCTAGAAGCCCCTAAACCCAATGAAATAGCATTGGGGGTTTAAATTCGTTAGGCCCAACCCCTTTGGGTCCAGAAGCCCAGAATACCATTCAGAGTATAGACCATGACATGGCTGAGGGTTGAGATACTTTTGGCCAATCCCCTTTTGCCTAGAAGCCCCTAAACCCAATGAAATAGCATTGGGGGGTTTAAATTCGTTAGGCCCCGCCCCTTTGGGTCCAGAAGCCCAGAATACCATTCAGAGTATAGACCATGACATGGCTGAGGGTTGAGATACTTTTGGCCACGCCCCTTTTGCCTAGAAGTCCATAAAAACATTGAAATAGCATTGGGGTTTAAATTCGTTAGGCCCAACCCCTTTGGGTCCAGAAGCCCAGAATACCATTCAGAGTATAGACCATGACATGGCTGAGGGTTGAGATACTTTTGGCCAATCCCCTTTTGCCTAGAAGCCCCTAAACCCAATGAAATAGCATTGGGGGGTTTAAATTCGTTAGGCCCCGCCCCTTTGGGTCCAGAAGCCCAGAATACCATTCAGAGTATAGACCATGACATGACTGAGGGTTGAGATACTTTTGGCCACGCCCCTTTTGCCTAGAAGCCCCTAAACCCAATGAAATAGCATTGGGGGTTTAAATTCGTTAGGCCCCGCCCCTTTGGGTCCAGAAGCTAAGAATACCATTCAGAGTATAGACCATGACATGGCTGGGGGTTGAGATACGATTGGCCACGCCCCTTTTGCCTAGAAGCCCCTAAACACATTGAAATAGCATTGGGGGTTTAAATTCGTTAGGCCCCGCCCCTTTGGGTCGAGAAGCCCAGAATACCATTCAGAGTATAGACCATGACATGGCTGATGGTTGAGATACTTTTGGCCACGCCCCTTTTGCCTAGAAGCCCCTAAACCCATTGAAAATGCATTGGGGGTTTAAATTCGTTAGGCCCCGCCCCTTTGGGTCCAGAAGCCCAGAATACCATTCAGAGTATAGACCATGACATGGCTGAGAGTTGAGATACTTTTGGCCACGCCCATTTTGCCTAGAAGCCCCTAAACCCATTGAAATAGCATTGGGGTTTAAATTCGTTAGGCCCCGCCCCTTTGCGTCCAGAAGCCCAGAATACCATTCAGAGTATAGACCATGACATAGCTGAGGGTTGAGAAACTTTTGGCCACGCCCCTTTTGCCTAGAAGCCCCTAAACCCATTGAAATAGCATTGGGGGTTTAAATTCGTTAGGCCCCGCCCCTTTGGGTCCAGAAGCCCAGAATACCATTCAGAGTATAGACCATGATATGGCTGAGGGTTGAGATACTTTTGGCCACGCCTCTTTTGCCTAGAAGCCCCTAAACCCATTGAAATAGCATTGGGGGTTTAAATTCGTTAGGCCCCGCCCCTTTTGGTCCAGAAGCCCAGAATACCATTCAGAGTATAGACTATGACATGGCTGAGGGTTGAGATACTTTTGGCTACGCCCCTTTTGCCTAGAAGCCCCTAAACCCATTGAAATAGCATCGGGGATTTAAAAATTGGTTAGGCCCCGCCCCTTTGGGTCCAGAAGCCCAGAATACCATTCAGAGTATAGACCATGACATGGCTGAGGGTTGAGATACTTTTGGCCACGCCCCTTTTGCCTAGAAGCCCCTAAACCAGGGGTTCCCAATCTTTTTTGATTCACGGCACCCTAGAGAATCAGAATTTTTTTCACGGCACCCATAGGTGCCAAAAAAATTAAGTAGATTGGGTTCATATGCGATTCTTAGCGGCAGTTATGTGGTAAAGGGCAGGATTTGCTTCTGTTTGTACACATTCTATGATTGGCAGCCACAAGCACTGGTTTTGCTCCTAAATAATTAAACATTAATAATTTGAATTGGTCCTGGACCACCAAGCCGCGGCACCCCTGCATGTGTCCCGAGGCACCCCAGGGAGCCGCGGCACACAGTTTGGGAACCACTGCCCTAAACCCATTGAAATAGCATTGGGGGTTTAAATTCGTTAGGCCCCGCCCCTTTTGGTCCAGAAGCCCAGAATACCGTTCACAGTATAGACCATGACATGGCTAAAGGGTTGAGATACTTTTGGCCACGCCCCTTTTGCCTAGAAGCCCCTAAACCCATTGAAATAGCATTGGGGGTTTAAATTCGTTAGGCCCCACCCCTTTGGGTCCAGAAGCCCAGAATACCAGTCAGAGTATAGACCATGACATGGCTGAGGGTTGAGATACGTTTGGCCACGCCCCTTTTGCCTAGAAGCCCCTAAACCCATTGAAATAGCATTGGGGGTTTAAATTCGTTAGGCCCCGCCCCTTTGGGTCCAGAAGCCCAGAATACCATTCAGAGTATAGACCATGACATGGCTGATGGTTGAGATACTTTTGGCCACGCCCCTTTTGCCTGGAAGCCCCTAAACCCATTGAAATAGCATTGGGGGTTTAAATTCGTTAGGCCCCGCCCCTTTTGGTCCAGAAGCCCAGAATAACATTCAGAGTATAGACCATGACATGGCTGAGGGTTGAGATACTTTTGGCCACGCCCCTTTTGCCTAGAAGTCCATAAAAACATTGAAATAGCATTGGGGTTTAAATTCGTTAGGCCCAACCCCTTTGGGTCCAGAAGCCCAGAATACTATTCAGAGTATAGACCATGACATGGCTGAGGGTTGAGATACTTTTGGCCACGCCCCT
This sequence comes from Crinia signifera, assembly GCF_055691185.1. Taxonomy (NCBI): domain Eukaryota; kingdom Metazoa; phylum Chordata; class Amphibia; order Anura; family Myobatrachidae; genus Crinia; species Crinia signifera. The sequence goes on along the minus strand of NC_139217.1, from coordinate 238,795,571 downwards.
TTTGCCTAGAAGCCCCTAAACCCAATGAAATAGCATTGGGGGTTTAAATTCGTTAGGCCCCGCCCCTTTTGGTCCAGAAGCCCAGAATACCATTCAGAGTATAGACCATGACATGGCTGAGGGTTGAGATACGATTTACCACGCCCCTTTTGCCTAGAAGCCCCTAAACACATTGAAATAGCATTGGGGGTTTAAATTCGTTAGGCCCCGCCCCTTCGTGTCCAGAAGCCCAGAATACCATTCAGAGTATAGACCATGACATGGCTGATGGTTGATATACTTTTTGCCACGCCCCTTTTGCCTAGAAGCCCCTAAACCCATTGAAATAGCATTGGGGGTTTAAATTCGTTAGGCCCCGCCCTTTGGGTCCAGAAGCCCAGAATACCATTCAGAGTATAGAACATGACATGGCTGAGGGTTGAGATACTTTTGACCACGCCCCTTTTGCCTAGAAGCCCCTAAACCCATTGAAATAGCACTGGAGGTTTAAATTCGTTAGGCCCCGCCCCTTTGGGTCCAGAAGCCCAGAATACCATTCAGAGTATAGACCATGACATGGCTGAGGGTTAAGATACTTTTGGCCACGCCCCTTTTGCCTAGAAGCCTCTAAAACCATTGCAAAAGCATTGGGGGTTTAAATTCGTTAGGCCCCGCCCCTTTGGATCCAGAAGCCCAGAATACCATTAAGAGTATAGACCATGACATGGCTGAGGGTTGAGATACTTTTGGCCACGCCCCTTTTGCCTAGAAGCCCCTAAACCCATTGAAATAGCATTGGGGGTTTAAATTCGTTAGGCCCCGCCCCTTTTGGTCCAGATGCCCAGAATACCATTCAGAGTGTAGACCATGACATGGCTGATGGTTGAGATACTTTTGGCCACGCCCCTTTTGCCTAGAAGCCCCTAAACCCATTGCAATAGCATTGGGGGTTTAAATTCGTTAGGAACCGCCCCTTTGGGTCCAGAAGCCCAGAATATCATTCAGAGTATAGACCATGACATGGCTGAGGGTTGAGATACTTTTGGCCACGCCCCTTTTGCCTAGAAGTCCCTAAACCCATTGAAATAGCATTGGGGTTTAAATTCATTAGGCCCCACCCCTTTGGGTCCAGAAGCCCAGAATACCATTCAGAGTATAGACCATGACATGGCTGAGGGTTGAGATACTTTTGGCCACGCCCCTTTTGCCTAGAAGCCCTAAACCCATGAAATAGCATTGGGGGTTTAAATTCGTCAGGCCCTGCCCCTGTGGGTCCCGAAGCCAAGCATACCATTCAGAGTATAGACCATGGCATGGCTGAGGGTTGAGATACTTTTGGCCACGCCCCTTTTGCCTAGAAGCCCCTAAACCCATTGAAATAGCATTGGGGGTTTAAATTCGTTAGGCCCCGCCCCTTTGGGTCCAGAAGCCCAGAATACCATTCAGAGTATAGACCATCACATGGCTGAGGGTTGAGATACTTTTGGCCACGCCCCTTTTGCCTAGAAGCCCCATAACCCATTGAAATAGCATTTGGGGTTTAAATTCGTTAGGCCCCGCCCCTTTGGGTCCAGAAGCCCAGAATACCATTCATAGTATAGACCATGACATGGCTGAGGGTTGAGATACTTTTGGCCACGCCCCTTTTGCCTAGAAGCCCCTAAACACATTGAAATAGCATTGGGGGTTTAAATTCGTTAGGCCCCGCCCCTTTTGGTCCAGATGCCCAGAATACCATTCAGAGTGTAGACCATGACATGGCTGATGGTTGAGATACTTTTGGCCACGCCCCTTTTGCCTAGAAGCCCCTAAACCCATTGCAATAGCATTGGGGGTTTAAATTCGTTAGGCCCCGCCCCTTTGGGTCCAGAAGCCCAGAATATCATTCAGAGCATAGACCATGACATGGCTGAGGGTTGAGATACTTTTGGCCACGCCCCTTTTGCCTAGAAGCCCCTAAACCCATGAAATAGCATTGGGGGTTTAAATTCGTCAGGCCCTGCCCCTGTGGGTCCAGAAGCCAAGCATACCATTCAGAGTATAGACCATGGCATGGCTGAGGGTTGAGATACTTTTGGCCACGCCCCTTTTGCCTAGAAGCCCCTAAACCCATTGAAATAGCATTGGGGGTTTAAATTCGTTAGGCCCCGCCCCTTTGGGTCCAGAAGCCCAGAATACCATTCAGAGTATAGACCATCACATGGCTGAGGGTTGAGATACTTTTGGCCACGCCCCTTTTGCCTAGAAGCCCCATAACCCATTGAAATAGCATTTGGGGTTTAAATTCGTTAGGCCCCGCCCCTTTGGGTCCAGAAGCCCAGAATACCATTCATAGTATAGACCATGACATGGCTGAGGGTTGAGATACTTTTGGCCACGCCCCTTTTGCCTAGAAGCCCCTAAACACATTAAAATAGCATTGGGGGTGTAAATTCGTTAGGCCCCGCCCCTTTGGGTCCAGAAGCCCAGAATACCATTCAGAGTATAGACCATGACATGACTGAGGGTTGAGATACTTTTGGCCACGCCCCTTTTGCCTAGAAGCCTCTAAAACCATTGAAATAGCATTGGGGGTTTAAATTCGTTAGGCCCTGCCCCTTTGGATCCAGAAGCCCAGAATACCATTAAGAGTATAGACCATGACATGGCTGAGGGGTGAGATACTTTTGACCACGCCCCTTTTGCCTAGAAGCCCCTAAACCCATTGAAATAGCATTGGGGGTTTAAATTCGTTAGGCCCCGCCCATTTGGGTCCAGAAGCTCAGAATACCATTCAGAGTATAGACCATGACATGGCTGATGGTTGATATACTTTTGGCCACGCCCCTTTTGCCTAGAAGCCCCTAAACCCAATGAAATAGCATTGGGAGTTTAAATTCGTTAGGCCCCGCCCCTTTGGGTCCAGAAGCCCAGAATACCATTCAGAGTATAGACCATGACATGGCTGAGGGTTGAGATACGATTGGCCACGCCCCTTTTGCCTAGAAGCCCCTAAACACATTGAAATAGCATTGGGGGTTTAAATTCGTTAGGCCCCGCCCCTTTGGGTCCAGAAGACCAGAATACCATTCAGAGTATAGACCATGACATGGCTGAGGGTTGAGATACTTTTGGCCACGCCCCTTTTGCCTAGAAGCCCCTAAACCCATTGAAATAGCATTGGGGGTTTAAATTCGTTAGGCCCTGCCCATTTGGGTCCAGAAGCTCAGAATACCATTCAGAGTATAGACCATGACATGGCTGAGGGTTGAGATACGATTGGCACGCCCCTTTTGCCTAGAAGCCCCTAAACACATTGAAATAGCATTGGGGGTTTAAATTCGTTAGGCCCCGCCCCTTTGGGTCCAGAAGCCCAGAATACCATTCAGAGTATAGACCATGACATGGCTGATGGTTGATATACTTTTGGCCACGCCCCTTTTGCCTAGAAGCCCCTAAACCCATTGAAATAGCATTGGGGGTTTAAATTCGTTAGGCCCCGCCCTTTGGGTCCAGAAGCCCAGAATACCATTCAGAGTATAGAACATGACATGGCTGAGGGTTGAGATACTTTTGACCACGCCCCTTTTGCCTAGAAGCCCCTAAACCCATTGAAATAGCACTGGGGGTTTAAATTCGTTAGGCCCTGCCCCTTTGGGTCCAGAAGCCCAGAATACCATTCAGAGTATAGACCATGACATGGCTGAGGGTTGAGATACTTTTGTCCACGCCCCTTTTGCCTAGAAGCCTCTAAAACCATTGAAATAGCATTGGGGGTTTAAATTCGTTAGGCCCCGCCCCTTTGGATCCAGAAGCCCAGAATACCATTAAGAGTATAGACCATGACATGGCTGAGGGTTGAGATACTTTTGGCCACGCCCCTTTTGCCTAGAAGCCCCTAAACCCATTGAAATAGCATTGGGGGTTTAAATTCGTTAGGCCCCGCCCCTTTGGGTCCAGAAGCCCAGAATACCATTCAGAGTATAGACCATGACATGGCTGAGGGTTGAGATACTTTTGGCCACGCCCCTTTTGCCTAGAAGCCCCTAAACCCAATGAAATAGCATTGGGGGTTTAAATTCGTTAGGCCCCGCCCCTTTGGGTCCAGAAGCTAAGAATACCATTCAGAGTATAGACCATGACATGGCTGAGGGTTGAGATACGATTGGCCACGCCCCTTTTGCCTAGAAGCCCCTAAATACATTGAAATAGCATTGGGGGTTTAAATTCGTTAGGCCCCGCCCCTTTGGGTCGAGAAGCCCAGAATACCATTCAGAGTATAGACCATGACATGGCTGATGGTTGAGATACTTTTGGCCACGCCCCTTTTGCCTAGAAGCCCCTAAACCCATTGAAAATGCATTGGGGGTTTAAATTCGTTAGGCCCCGCCCCTTTGGGTCCAGAAGCCCAGAATACCATTCAGAGTATAGACCATGACATGGCTGAGAGTTGAGATACTTTTGGCCACGCCCATTTTGCCTAGAAGCCCCTAAACCCATTGAAATAGCATTGGGGTTTAAATTCGTTAGGCCCCGCCCCTTTGCGTCCAGAAGCCCAGAATACCATTCAGAGTATAGACCATGACATGGCTGAGGGTTGAGAAACTTTTGGCCACGCCCCTTTTGCCTAGAAGCCCCTAAACCCATTGAAATAGCATTGGGGGTTTAAATTCGTTAGGCCCCGCCCCTTTGGGTCCAGAAGCCCAGAATACCATTCAGAGTATAGACCATGACATGGCTGAGGGTTGAGATACTTTTGGCCACGCCTCTTTTGCCTAGAAGCCCCTAAACCCATTGAAATAGCATTGGGGGTTTAAATTCGTTAGGCCCCGCCCCTTTTGGTCCAGAAGCCCAGAATACCATTCAGAGTATAGACTATGACATGGCTGAGGGTTGAGATACTTTTGGCCACGCCCCTTTTGCCTAGAAGCCCCTAAACCCATTGAAATAGCATTGGGGATTTAAAAATTGGTTAGGCCCCGCCCCTTTGGGTCCAGAAGCCCAGAATACCATTCAGAGTATAGACCATGACATGGCTGAGGGTTGAGATACTTTTGGCCACGCCCCTTTTGCCTAGAAGCCCCTAAACCCATTGAAATAGCATTGGGAGTTTAAATTCGTTAGGCCCCGCACCTTTGGGTCCAGAAGCCCAGAATACCGTTCACAGTATAGACCATGACATGGCTGAGGGTTGAGATACTTTTGGCCACGCCCCTTTTGCCTAGAAGCCCCTAAACCCATTGAAATAGCATTGGGGGTTTAAATTCGTTAGGCCCCACCCCTTTGGGTCCAGAAGCCCAGAATACCAGTCAGAGTATAGACCATGACATGGCTGAGGGTTGAGATACGTTTGGCCATGCCCCTTTTGCCTAGAAGCCCCTAAACCCATTGAAATAGCATTGGGGGTTTAAATTCGTTAGGCCCCGCCCCTTTGGGTCCAGAAGCCCAGAATACCATTCAGAGTATAGACCATGACATGGCTGATGGTTGAGATACTTTTGGCCACGCCCCTTTTGCCTGGAAGCCCCTAAACCCATTAAAATAGCATTGGGGGTTTAAATTCGTTAGGCCCCGCCCCTTTTGGTCCAGAAGCCCAGAATACCATTCAGAGTATAGACCATGACATGGCTGAGGGTTGAGATACTTTTGGCCACGCCCCTTTTGCCTAGAAGTCCATAAAAACATTGAAATAGCATTGGGGTTTAAATTCGTTAGGCCCAACCCCTTTGGGTCCAGAAGCCCAGAATACTATTCAGAGTATAGACCATGACATGGCTGAGGGTTGAGATACTTTTGGCCACGCCCCTTTTGCCTAGAAGCCCCTAAACCCAATGAAATAGCATTGGGGGTTTAAATTCGTTAGGCCCCGCCCCTTTTGGTCCAGAAGCCCAGAATACCATTCAGAGTATAGACCATGACATGGCTGAGGGTTGAGATACGATTGGCCACGCCCCTTTTGCCTAGAAGCCCCTAAACACATTGAAATAGCATTGGGGGTTTAAATTCGTTAGGCCCCGCCCCTTTGTATCCAGAAGCCCAGAATACCATTCAGAGTATAGACCATGACATGGCTGATGGTTGATATACTTTTGGCCATGCCCCTTTTGCCTAGAAGCCCCTAAACCCATTGAAATAGCATTGGGGGTTTAAATTCGTTAGGCCCCGCCCTTTGGGTCCAGAAGCCCAGAATACCATTCAGAGTATAGAACATGACATGGCTGAGGGTTGAGATACTTTTGACCACGCCCCTTTTGCCTAGAAGCCCCTAAACCCATTGAAATAGCACTGGAGGTTTAAATTCGTTAGGCCCCGCCCCTTTGGGTCCAGAAGCCCAGAATACCATTCAGAGTATAGACCATGACATGGCTGAGGGTTGAGATACTTTTGGCCACGCCCCTTTTGCCTAGAAGCCTCTAAAACCTTTGCAAAAGCATTGGGGGTTTAAATTCGTTAGGCCCCGCCCCTTTGGATCCAGAAGCCCAGAATACCATTAAGAGTATAGACCATGACATGGCTGAGGGTTGAGATACTTTTGGCCACGCCCCTTTTGCCTAGAAGCCCCTAAACCCATTGAAATAGCATTGGGGGTTTAAATTCATTAGGCCCCGCCCCTTTTGGTCCAGATGCGCAGAATACCATTCAGAGTGTAGACCATGACATGGCTGATGGTTGAGATACTTTTGGCCACGCCCCTTTTGCCTAGAAGCCCCTAAACCCATTGCAATAGCATTGGGGGTTTAAATTCGTTAGGCCCCGCCCCTTTGGGTCCAGAAGCCCAGAATATCATTCAGAGTATAGACCATGACATGGCTGAGGGTTGAGATACTTTTGGCCACGCCCCTTTTGCCTAGAAGTCCCTAAACCCATTGAAATAGCATTGGGGTTTAAATTCATTAGGCCCCACCCCTTTGGGTCCAGAAGCCCAGAATACCATTCAGAGTATAGACCATGACATGGCTGAGGGTTGAGATACTTTTGGCCACGCCCCTTTTGCCTAGAAGCCCTAAACCCATGAAATAGCATTGGGGGTTTAAATTCGTCAGGCCCTGCCCCTGTGGGTCCAGAAGCCAAGCATACCATTCAGAGTATAGACCATGGCATGGCTGAGGGTTGAGATACTTTTGGCCACGCCCCTTTTGCCTAGAAGCCCCTAAACCCATTGAAATAGCATTGGGGGTTTAAATTCGTTAGGCCCCGCCCCTTTGGGTCCAGAAGCCCAGAATACCATTCAGAGTATAGACCATCACATGGCTGAGGGTTGAGATACTTTTGGCCACGCCCCTTTTGCCTAGAAGCCCCATAACCCATTGAAATAGCATTTGGGGTTTAAATTCGTTAGGCCCCGCCCCTTTGGGTCCAGAAGCCCAGAATACCATTCATAGTATAGACCATGACATGGCTGAGGGTTGAGATACTTTTGGCCACGCCCCTTTTGCCTAGAAGCCCCTAAACACATTGAAATAGCATTGGGGGTTTAAATTCGTTAGGCCCCGCCCCTTTTGGTCCAGATGCCCAGAATACCATTCAGAGTGTAGACCATGACATGGCTGATGGTTGAGATACTTTTGGCCACGCCCCTTTTGCCTAGAAGCCCCTAAACCCATTGCAATAGCATTGGGGGTTTAAATTCGTTAGGCCCCGCCCCTTTGGGTCCAGAAGCCCAGAATATCATTCAGAGTATAGACCATGACATGGCTGAGGGTTGAGATACTTTTGGCCACGCCCCTTTTGCCTAGAAGCCCCTAAACCCATGAAATAGCATTGGGGGTTTAAATTCGTCAGGCCCTGCCCCTGTGGGTCCAGAAGCCAAGCATACCATTCAGAGTATAGACCATGGCATGGCTGAGGGTTGAGATACTTTTGGCCACGCCCCTTTTGCCTAGAAGCCCCTAAACCCATTGAAATAGCATTGGGGGTTTAAATTCGTTAGGCCCCGCCCCTTTGGGTCCAGAAGCCCAGAATACCATTCAGAGTATAGACCATCACATGGCTGAGGGTTGAGATACTTTTGGCCACGCCCCTTTTGCCTAGAAGCCCCATAACCCATTGAAATAGCATTTGGGGTTTAAATTCGTTAGGCCCCGCCCCTTTGGGTCCAGAAGCCCAGAATACCATTCATAGTATAGACAATGACATGGCTGAGGGTTGAGATACTTTTGGCCACGCCCCTTTTGCCTAGAAGCCCCTAAACACATTAAAATAGCATTGGGGGTGTAAATTCGTTAGGCCCCGCCCCTTTGGGTCCAGAAGCCCAGAATACCATTCAGAGTATAGACCATGACATGACTGAGGGTTGAGATACTTTTGGCCACGCCCCTTTTGCCTAGAAGCCTCTAAAACCATTGAAATAGCATTGGGGGTTTAAATTCGTTAGGCCCTGCCCCTTTGGATCCAGAAGCCCCGAATACCATTAAGAGTATAGACCATGACATGGCTGAGGGGTGAGATACTTTTGACCACGCCCCTTTTGCCTAGAAGCCCCTAAACCCATTGAAATAGCATTGGGGGTTTAAATTCGTTAGGCCCCGCCCATTTGGGTCCAGAAGCTCAGAATACCATTCAGAGTATAGACCATGACATGGCTGATGGTTGATATACTTTTGGCCACGCCCCTTTTGCCTAGAAGCCCCTAAACCCAATGAAATAGCATTGGGAGTTTAAATTCGTTAGGCCCCGCCCCTTTGGGTCCAGAAGCCCAGAATACCATTCAGAGTATAGACCATGACATGGCTGAGGGTTGAGATACGATTGGCCACGCCCCTTTTGCCTAGAAGCCCCTAAACACATTGAAATAGCATTGGGGGTTTAAATTCGTTAGGCCCCGCCCCTTTGGGTCCAGAAGACCAGAATACCATTCAGAGTATAGACCATGACATGGCTGAGGGTTGAGATACTTTTGGCCACGCCCCTTTTGCCTAGAAGCCCCTAAACCCATTGAAATAGCATTGGGGGTTTAAATTCGTTAGGCCCTGCCCATTTGGGTCCAGAAGCTCAGAATACCATTCAGAGTATAGACCATGACATGGCTGAGGGTTGAGATACGATTGGCACGCCCCTTTTGCCTAGAAGCCCCTAAACACATTGAAATAGCATTGGGGGTTTAAATTCGTTAGGCCCCGCCCCTTTGGGTCCAGAAGCCCAGAATACCATTCAGAGTATAGACCATGACATGGCTGATGGTTGATATACTTTTGGCCACGCCCCTTTTGCCTAGAAGCCCCTAAACCCATTGAAATAGCATTGGGGGTTTAAATTCGTTAGGCCCCGCCCTTTGGGTCCAGAAGCCCAGAATACCATTCAGAGTATAGAACATGACATGGCTGAGGGTTGAGATACTTTTGACCACGCCCCTTTTGCCTAGAAGCCCCTAAACCCATTGAAATAGCACTGGGGGTTTAAATTCGTTAGGCCCTGCCCCTTTGGGTCCAGAAGCCCAGAATACCATTCAGAGTATAGACCATGACATGGCTGAGGGTTGAGATACTTTTGTCCACGCCCCTTTTGCCTAGAAGCCTCTAAAACCATTGAAATAGCATTGGGGGTTTAAATTCGTTAGGCCCCGCCCCTTTGGATCCAGAAGCCCAGAATACCATTAAGAGTATAGACCATGACATGGCTGAGGGTTGAGATACTTTTGGCCACGCCCCTTTTGCCTAGAAGCCCCTAAACCCATTGAAATAGCATTGGGGGTTTAAATTCGTTAGGCCCCGCCCCTTTGGGTCCAGAAGCCCAGAATACCATTCAGAGTATAGACCATGACATGGCTGAGGGTTGAGATACTTTTGGCCACGCCCCTTTTGCCTAGAAGCCCCTAAACCCAATGAAATAGCATTGGGGGTTTAAATTCGTTAGGCCCCGCCCCTTTGGGTCCAGAAGCTAAGAATACCATTCAGAGTATAGACCATGACATGGCTGAGGGTTGAGATACGATTGGCCACGCCCCTTTTGCCTAGAAGCCCCTAAATACATTGAAATAGCATTGGGGGTTTAAATTCGTTAGGCCCCGCCCCTTTGGGTCCAGAAGCCCAGAATACCATTCAGAGTATAGACCATGACATGGCTGATGGTTGAGATACTTTTGGCCACGCCCCTTTTGCCTAGAAGCCCCTAAACCCATTGAAAATGCATTGGGGGTTTAAATTCGTTAGGCCCCGCCCCTTTGGGTCCAGAAGCCCAGAATACCATTCAGAGTATAGACCATGACATGGCTGAGAGTTGAGATACTTTTGGCCACGCCCATTTTGCCTAGAAGCCCCTAAACCCATTGAAATAGCATTGGGGTTTAAATTCGTTAGGCCCCGCCCCTTTGCGTCCAGAAGCCCAGAATACCATTCAGAGTATAGACCATGACATGGCTGAGGGTTGAGAAACTTTTGGCCACGCCCCTTTTGCCTAGAAGCCCCTAAACCCATTGAAATAGCATTGGGGGTTTAAATTCGTTAGGCCCCGCCCCTTTGGGTCCAGAAGCCCAGAATACCATTCAGAGTATAGACCATGACATGGCTGAGGGTTGAGATACTTTTGGCCACGCCTCTTTTGCCTAGAAGCCCCTAAACCCATTGAAATAGCATTGGGGGTTTAAATTCGTTAGGCCCCGCCCCTTTTGGTCCAGAAGCCCAGAATACCATTCAGAGTATAGACTATGACATGGCTGAGGGTTGAGATACTTTTGGCCACGCCCCTTTTGCCTAGAAGCCCCTAAACCCATTGAAATAGCATTGGGGATTTAAAAATTGGTTAGGCCCCGCCCCTTTGGGTCCAGAAGCCCAGAATACCATTCAGAGTATAGACCATGACATGGCTGAGGGTTGAGATACTTTTGGCCACGCCCCTTTTGCCTAGAAGCCCCTAAACCCATTGAAATAGCATTGGGAGTTTAAATTCGTTAGGCCCCGCACCTTTGGGTCCAGAAGCCCAGAATACCGTTCACAGTATAGACCATGACATGGCTGAGGGTTGAGATACTTTTGGCCACGCCCCTTTTGCCTAGAAGCCCCTAAACCCATTGAAATAGCATTGGGGGTTTAAATTCGTTAGGCCCCACCCCTTTGGGTCCAGAAGCCCAGAATACCAGTCAGAGTATAGACCATGACATGGCTGAGGGTTGAGATACGTTTGGCCATGCCCCTTTTGCCTAGAAGCCCCTAAACCCATTGAAATAGCATTGGGGGTTTAAATTCGTTAGGCCCCGCCCCTTTGGGTCCAGAAGCCCAGAATACCATTCAGAGTATAGACCATGACATGGCTGATGGTTGAGATACTTTTGGCCACGCCCCTTTTGCCTGGAAGCCCCTAAACCCATTAAAATAGCATTGGGGGTTTAAATTCGTTAGGCCCCGCCCCTTTTGGTCCAGAAGCCCAGAATACCATTCAGAGTATAGACCATGACATGGCTGAGGGTTGAGATACTTTTGGCCACGCCCCTTTTGCCTAGAAGTCCATAAAAACATTGAAATAGCATTGGGGTTTAAATTCGTTAGGCCCAACCCCTTTGGGTCCAGAAGCCCAGAATACTATTCAGAGTATAGACCATGACATGGCTGAGGGTTGAGATACTTTTGGCCACGCCCCTTTTGCCTAGAAGCCCCTAAACCCAATGAAATAGCATTGGGGGTTTAAATTCGTTAGGCCCCGCCCCTTTTGGTCCAGAAGCCCAGAATACCATTCAGAGTATAGACCATGACATGGCTGAGGGTTGAGATACGATTGGCCACGCCCCTTTTGCCTAGAAGCCCCTAAACACATTGAAATAGCATTGGGGGTTTAAATTCGTTAGGCCCCGCCCCTTTGTATCCAGAAGCCCAGAATACCATTCAGAGTATAGACCATGACATGGCTGATGGTTGATATACTTTTGGCCACGCCCCTTTTGCCTAGAAGCCCCTAAACCCATTGAAATAGCATTGGGGGTTTAAATTCGTTAGGCCCCGCCCTTTGGGTCCAGAAGCCCAGAATACCATTCAGAGTATAGAACATGACATGGCTGAGGGTTGAGATACTTTTGACCACGCCCCTTTTGCCTAGAAGCCCCTAAACCCATTGAAATAGCACTGGAGGTTTAAATTCGTTAGGCCCCGCCCCTTTGGGTCCAGAAGCCCAGAATACCATTCATAGTATAGACCATGACATGGCTGAGGGTTGAGATACTTTTGGCCACGCCCCTTTTGCCTAGAAGCCTCTAAAACCTTTGCAAAAGCATTGGGGGTTTAAATTCGTTAGGCCCCGCCCCTTTGGATCCAGAAGCCCAGAATACCATTAAGAGTATAGACCATGACATGGCTGAGGGTTGAGATACTTTTGGCCACGCCCCTTTTGCCTAGAAGCCCCTAAACCCATTGAAATAGCATTGGGGGTTTAAATTCATTAGGCCCCGCCCCTTTTGGTCCAGATGCGCAGAATACCATTCAGAGTGTAGACCATGACATGGCTGATGGTTGAGATACTTTTGGCCACGCCCCTTTTGCCTAGAAGCCCCTAAACCCATTGCAATAGCATTGGGGGTTTAAATTCGTTAGGCCCCGCCCCTTTGGGTCCAGAAGCCCAGAATATCATTCAGAGTATAGACCATGACATGGCTGAGGGTTGAGATACTTTTGGCCACGCCCCTTTTGCCTAGAAGTCCCTAAACCCATTGAAATAGCATTGGGGTTTAAATTCATTAGGCCCCACCCCTTTGGGTCCAGAAGCCCAGAATACCATTCAGAGTATAGACCATGACATGGCTGAGGGTTGAGATACTTTTGGCCACGCCCCTTTTGCCTAGAAGCCCCTAAACCCATGAAATAGCATTGGGGGTTTAAATTCGTCAGGCCCTGCCCCTGTGGGTCCAGAAGCCAAGCATACCATTCAGAGTATAGACCATGGCATGGCTGAGGGTTGAGATACTTTTGGCCACGCCCCTTTTGCCTAGAAGCCCCTAAACCCATTGAAATAGCATTGGGGGTTTAAATTCGTTAGGCCCCGCCCCTTTGGGTCCAGAAGCCCAGAATACCATTCAGAGTATAGACCATCACATGGCTGAGGGTTGAGATACTTTTGGCCACGCCCCTTTTGCCTAGAAGCCCCATAACCCATTGAAATAGCATTTGGGGTTTAAATTCGTTAGGCCCCGCCCCTTTGGGTCCAGAAGCCCAGAATACCATTCATAGTATAGACCATGACATGGCTGAGGGTTGAGATACTTTTGGCCACGCCCCTTTTGCCTAGAAGCCCCTAAACACATTGAAATAGCATTGGGGGTGTAAATTCGTTAGGCCCCGCCCCTTTGGGTCCAGAAGCCCAGAATACCATTCAGAGTATAGACCATGACATGGCTGAGGGTTGAGATACTTTTGGCCACGCCCCTTTTGCCTAGAAGCCTCTAAAACCATTGAAATAGCATTGGGGGTTTAAATTCGTTAGGCCCTGCCCCTTTGGATCCAGAAGCCCAGAATACCATTAAGAGTATAGACCATGACATGGCTGAGGGGTGAGATACTTTTGACCACGCCCCTTTTGCCTAGAAGCCCCTAAACCCATTGAAATAGCATTGGGGGTTTAAATTCGTTAGGCCCCGCCCATTTGGGTCCAGAAGCTCAGAATACCATTCAGAGTATAGACCATGACATGGCTGATGGTTGATATACTTTTGGCCACGCCCCTTTTGCCTAGAAGCCCCTAAACTCATTGAAATAGCATTGGGGGTTTAAATTCGTTAGGCCCTGCCCATTTGGGTCCAGAAGCTCAGAATACCATTCAGAGTATAGACCATGACATGGCTGAGGGTTGAGATACGATTGGCCACGCCCCTTTTGCCTAGAAGCCCATAAACACATTGAAATAGCATTGGGGGTTTAAATTCGTTAGGCCCCGCCCCTTCGGGTCCAGAAGCCCAGAATACCATTCAGAGTATAGACCATGACATGGCTGATGGTTGATATACTTTTGGCCACGCCCCTTTTGCCTAGAAGCCCCTAAACCCATTGAAATAGCATTGGGGGTTTAAATTCGTTAGGCCCCGCCCCTTTGGGTCCAGAAGCCCAGAATACCATTCAGAGTATAGACCATGACATGGCTGAGGGTTGAGATACTTTTGTCCACGTCCCTTTTGCCTAGAAGCCTCTAAAACCATTGAAATAGCATTGGGGGTTTAAATTCGTTAGGCCCCGCCCCTTTGGATCCAGAAGCCCAGAATACCATTCAGAGTATAGACCATGACATGGCTGAGGGTTGAGATACTTTTGGCCACGCCTCTTTTGCCTAGAAGCCCCTAAACCCATTGAAATAGCATTGGGGGTTTAAATTCATTAGGCCCCGCCCCTTTTGGTCCAGAAGCCCAGAATACCATTCAGAGTATAGACTATGACATGGCTGAGGGTTGAGATACTTTTGGCCACGCCCCTTTTGCCTAGAAGCCCCTAAACCCATTGAAATAGCATTGGGGATTTAAAAATTGGTTAGGCCCCGCCCCTTTGGGTCCAGAAGCCCAGAATACCATTCAGAGTATAGACCATGACATGGCTGAGGGTTGAGATACTTTTGGCCACGCCCCTTTTGCCTAGAAGCCCCTAAACCCATTGAAATAGCATTGGGGGTTTAAATTCGTTAGGCCCCGCACCTTTGGGTCCAGAAGCCCAGAATACCGTTCACAGTATAGACCATGACATGGCTGAGGGTTGAGATACTTTTGGCCACGCCCCTTTTGCCTAGAAGCCCCTAAACCCATTGAAATAGCATTGGGGGTTTAAATTCGTTAGGCCCCACCCCTTTGGGTCCAGAAGCCCAGAATACCAGTCAGAGTATAGACCATGACATGGCTGAGGGTTGAGATACGTTTGGCCACGCCCCTTTTGCCTAGAAGCCCCTAAACCCATTGAAATAGCATTGGGGGTTTAAATTCGTTAGGCCCCGCCCCTTTGGGTCCAGAAGCCCAGAATACCATTCAGAGTATAGACCATGACATGGCTGATGGTTGAGATACTTTTGGCCACGCCCCTTTTGCCTGGAAGCCCCTAAACCCATTGAAATAGCATTGGGGGTTTAAATTCGTTAGGCCCCGCCCCTTTTGGTACAGAAGCCCAGAATACCATTCAGAGTATAGACCATGACATGGCTGAGGGTTGAGATACTTTTGGCCACGCCCCTTTTGCCTAGAAGTCCATAAAAACATTGAAATAGCATTGGGGTTTAAATTCGTTAGGCCCAACCCCTTTGGGTCCAGAAGCCCAGAATACTATTCAGAGTATAGACCATGACATGGCTGAGGGTTGAGATACTTTTGGCCACGCCCCTTTTGCCTAGAAGCCCCTAAACCCAATGAAATAGCATTGGGGGTTTAAATTCGTTAGGCCCCGCCCCTTTTGGTCCAGAAGCCCAGAATACCATTCAGAGTATAGACCATGACATGGCTGAGGGTTGAGATACGATTGGCCACGCCCCTTTTGCCTAGAAGCCCCTAAACACATTGAAATAGCATTGGGGGTTTAAATTCGTTAGGCCCCGCCCCTTTGTATCCAGAAGCCCAGAATACCATTCAGAGTATAGACCATGACATGGCTGATGGTTGATATACTTTTGGCCACGCCCCTTTTGCCTAGAAGCCCCTAAACCCATTGAAATAGCATTGGGGGTTTAAATTCGTTAGGCCCCGCCCTTTGGGTCCAGAAGCCCAGAATACCATTCAGAGTATAGAACATGACATGGCTGAGGGTTGAGATACTTTTGACCACGCCCCTTTTGCCTAGAAGCCCCTAAACCCATTGAAATAGCACTGGAGGTTTAAATTCGTTAGGCCCCGCCCCTTTGGGTCCAGAAGCCCAGAATACCATTCAGAGTATAGACCATGGCATGGCTGAGGGTTGAGATACTTTTGGCCACGCCCCTTTTGCCTAGAAGCCTCTAAAACCTTTGCAAAAGCATTGGGGGTTTAAATTCGTTAGGCCCCGCCCCTTTGGATCCAGAAGCCCAGAATACCATTAAGAGTATAGACCATGACATGGCTGAGGGTTGAGATACTTTTGGCCACGCCCCTTTTGCCTAGAAGCCCCTAAACCCATTGAAATAGCATTGGGGGTTTAAATTCGTTAGGCCCCGCCCCTTTTGGTCCAGAAGCCCAGAATACCATTCAGAGTATAGACTATGACATGGCTGAGGGTTGAGATACTTTTGGCCACGCCCCTTTTGCCTAGAAGCCCCTAAACCCATTGAAATAGCATTGGGGATTTAAAAATTGGTTAGGCCCCGCCCCTTTGGGTCCAGAAGCCCAGAATACCATTCAGAGTATAGACCATGACATGGCTGAGGGTTGAGATACTTTTGGCCACGCCCCTTTTGCCTAGAAGCCCCTAAACCCATTGAAATAGCATTGGGGGTTTAAATTCGTTAGGCCCCGCCCTTTGGGTCCAGAAGCCCAGAATACCATTCAGAGTATAGAACATGACATGGCTGAGGGTTGAGATACTTTTGACCACGCCCCTTTTGCCTAGAAGCCCCTAAACCCATTGAAATAGCACTGGAGGTTTAAATTCGTTAGGCCCCGCCCCTTTGGGTCCAGAAGCCCAGAATACCATTCAGAGTATAGACCATGGCATGGCTGAGGGTTGAGATACTTTTGGCCACGCCCCTTTTGCCTAGAAGCCTCTAAACCCATTGAAATAGCATTGGGGGTTTAAATTCGTTAGGCCCCGCCCCTTTTGGTCCAGAAGCCCAGAATACCATTCAGAGTATAGACTATGACATGGCTGAGGGTTGAGATACTTTTGGCCACGCCCCTTTTGCCTAGAAGCCCCTAAACCCATTGAAATAGCATTGGGGATTTAAAAATTGGTTAGGCCCCGCCCCTTTGGGTCCAGAAGCCCAGAATACCATTCAGAGTATAGACCATGACATGGCTGAGGGTTGAGATACTTTTGGCCACGCCCCTTTTGCCTAGAAGCCCCTAAACCCATTGAAATAGCATTGGGGGTTTAAATTCGTTAGGCCCCGCCCATTTGGGTCCAGAAGCTCAGAATACCATTCAGAGTATAGACCATGACATGGCTGATGGTTGATATACTTTTGGCCACGCCCCTTTTGCCTAGAAGCCCCTAAACTCATTGAAATAGCATTGGGGGTTTAAATTCGTTAGGCCCTGCCCATTTGGGTCCAGAAGCTCAGAATACCATTCAGAGTATAGACCATGACATGGCTGAGGGTTGAGATACGATTGGCCACGCCCCTTTTGCCTAGAAGCCCATAAACACATTGAAATAGCATTGGGGGTTTAAATTCGTTAGGCCCCGCCCCTTCGGGTCCAGAAGCCCAGAATACCATTCAGAGTATAGACCATGACATGGCTGATGGTTGATATACTTTTGGCCACGCCCCTTTTGCCTAGAAGCCCCTAAACCCATTGAAATAGCATTGGGGGTTTAAATTCGTTAGGCCCCGCCCCTTTGGGTCCAGAAGCCCAGAATACCATTCAGAGTATAGACCATGACATGGCTGAGGGTTGAGATACTTTTGTCCACGTCCCTTTTGCCTAGAAGCCTCTAAAACCATTGAAATAGCATTGGGGGTTTAAATTCGTTAGGCCCCGCCCCTTTGGATCCAGAAGCCCAGAATACCATTCAGAGTATAGACCATGACATGGCTGAGGGTTGAGATACTTTTGGCCACGCCTCTTTTGCCTAGAAGCCCCTAAACCCATTGAAATAGCATTGGGGGTTTAAATTCATTAGGCCCCGCCCCTTTTGGTCCAGAAGCCCAGAATACCATTCAGAGTATAGACTATGACATGGCTGAGGGTTGAGATACTTTTGGCCACGCCCCTTTTGCCTAGAAGCCCCTAAACCCATTGAAATAGCATTGGGGATTTAAAAATTGGTTAGGCCCCGCCCCTTTGGGTCCAGAAGCCCAGAATACCATTCAGAGTATAGACCATGACATGGCTGAGGGTTGAGATACTTTTGGCCACGCCCCTTTTGCCTAGAAGCCCCTAAACCCATTGAAATAGCATTGGGGGTTTAAATTCGTTAGGCCCCGCACCTTTGGGTCCAGAAGCCCAGAATACCGTTCACAGTATAGACCATGACATGGCTGAGGGTTGAGATACTTTTGGCCACGCCCCTTTTGCCTAGAAGCCCCTAAACCCATTGAAATAGCATTGGGGGTTTAAATTCGTTAGGCCCCACCCCTTTGGGTCCAGAAGCCCAGAATACCAGTCAGAGTATAGACCATGACATGGCTGAGGGTTGAGATACGTTTGGCCACGCCCCTTTTGCCTAGAAGCCCCTAAACCCATTGAAATAGCATTGGGGGTTTAAATTCGTTAGGCCCCGCCCCTTTGGGTCCAGAAGCCCAGAATACCATTCAGAGTATAGACCATGACATGGCTGATGGTTGAGATACTTTTGGCCACGCCCCTTTTGCCTGGAAGCCCCTAAACCCATTGAAATAGCATTGGGGGTTTAAATTCGTTAGGCCCCGCCCCTTTTGGTACAGAAGCCCAGAATACCATTCAGAGTATAGACCATGACATGGCTGAGGGTTGAGATACTTTTGGCCACGCCCCTTTTGCCTAGAAGTCCATAAAAACATTGAAATAGCATTGGGGTTTAAATTCGTTAGGCCCAACCCCTTTGGGTCCAGAAGCCCAGAATACTATTCAGAGTATAGACCATGACATGGCTGAGGGTTGAGATACTTTTGGCCACGCCCCTTTTGCCTAGAAGCCCCTAAACCCAATGAAATAGCATTGGGGGTTTAAATTCGTTAGGCCCCGCCCCTTTTGGTCCAGAAGCCCAGAATACCATTCAGAGTATAGACCATGACATGGCTGAGGGTTGAGATACGATTGGCCACGCCCCTTTTGCCTAGAAGCCCCTAAACACATTGAAATAGCATTGGGGGTTTAAATTCGTTAGGCCCCGCCCCTTTGTATCCAGAAGCCCAGAATACCATTCAGAGTATAGACCATGACATGGCTGATGGTTGATATACTTTTGGCCACGCCCCTTTTGCCTAGAAGCCCCTAAACCCATTGAAATAGCATTGGGGGTTTAAATTCGTTAGGCCCCGCCCTTTGGGTCCAGAAGCCCAGAATACCATTCAGAGTATAGAACATGACATGGCTGAGGGTTGAGATACTTTTGACCACGCCCCTTTTGCCTAGAAGCCCCTAAACCCATTGAAATAGCACTGGAGGTTTAAATTCGTTAGGCCCCGCCCCTTTGGGTCCAGAAGCCCAGAATACCATTCAGAGTATAGACCATGGCATGGCTGAGGGTTGAGATACTTTTGGCCACGCCCCTTTTGCCTAGAAGCCTCTAAAACCTTTGCAAAAGCATTGGGGGTTTAAATTCGTTAGGCCCCGCCCCTTTGGATCCAGAAGCCCAGAATACCATTAAGAGTATAGACCATGACATGGCTGAGGGTTGAGATACTTTTGGCCACGCCCCTTTTGCCTAGAAGCCCCTAAACCCATTGAAATAGCATTGGGGGTTTAAATTCGTTAGGCCCCGCCCCTTTTGGTCCAGAAGCCCAGAATACCATTCAGAGTATAGACTATGACATGGCTGAGGGTTGAGATACTTTTGGCCACGCCCCTTTTGCCTAGAAGCCCCTAAACCCATTGAAATAGCATTGGGGATTTAAAAATTGGTTAGGCCCCGCCCCTTTGGGTCCAGAAGCCCAGAATACCATTCAGAGTATAGACCATGACATGGCTGAGGGTTGAGATACTTTTGGCCACGCCCCTTTTGCCTAGAAGCCCCTAAACCCATTGAAATAGCATTGGGGGTTTAAATTCGTTAGGCCCCGCCCTTTGGGTCCAGAAGCCCAGAATACCATTCAGAGTATAGAACATGACATGGCTGAGGGTTGAGATACTTTTGACCACGCCCCTTTTGCCTAGAAGCCCCTAAACCCATTGAAATAGCACTGGAGGTTTAAATTCGTTAGGCCCCGCCCCTTTGGGTCCAGAAGCCCAGAATACCATTCAGAGTATAGACCATGGCATGGCTGAGGGTTGAGATACTTTTGGCCACGCCCCTTTTGCCTAGAAGCCTCTAAACCCATTGAAATAGCATTGGGGGTTTAAATTCGTTAGGCCCCGCCCCTTTTGGTCCAGAAGCCCAGAATACCATTCAGAGTATAGACTATGACATGGCTGAGGGTTGAGATACTTTTGGCCACGCCCCTTTTGCCTAGAAGCCCCTAAACCCATTGAAATAGCATTGGGGATTTAAAAATTGGTTAGGCCCCGCCCCTTTGGGTCCAGAAGCCCAGAATACCATTCAGAGTATAGACCATGACATGGCTGAGGGTTGAGATACTTTTGGCCACGCCCCTTTTGCCTAGAAGCCCCTAAACCCATTGAAATAGCATTGGGGGTTTAAATTCGTTAGGCCCCGCACCTTTGGGTCCAGAAGCCCAGAATACCGTTCACAGTATAGACCATGACATGGCTGAGGGTTGAGATACTTTTGGCCACGCCCCTTTTGCCTAGAAGCCCCTAAACCCATTGAAATAGCATTGGGGGTTTAAATTCGTTAGGCCCCACCCCTTTGGGTCCAGAAGCCCAGAATACCAGTCAGAGTATAGACCATGACATGGCTGAGGGTTGAGATACGTTTGGCCACGCCCCTTTTGCCTAGAAGCCCCTAAACCCATTGAAATAGCATTGGGGGTTTAAATTCGTTAGGCCCCGCACCTTTGGGTCCAGAAGCCCAGAATACCGTTCACAGTATAGACCATGACATGGCTGAGGGTTGAGATACTTTTGGCCACGCCCCTTTTGCCTAGAAGCCCCTAAACCCATTGAAATAGCATTGGGGGTTTAAATTCGTTAGGCCCCACCCCTTTGGGTCCAGAAGCCCAGAATACCAGTCAGAGTATAGACCATGACATGGCTGAGGGTTGAGATACGTTTGGCCACGCCCCTTTTGCCTAGAAGCCCCTAAACCCATTGAAATAGCATTGGGGGTTTAAATTCGTTAGGCCCCGCCCCTTTGGGTCCAGAAGCCCAGAATACCATTCAGAGTATAGACCATGACATGGCTGATGGTTGAGATACTTTTGGCCACGCCCCTTTTGCCTGGAAGCCCCTAAACCCATTGAAATAGCATTGGGGGTTTAAATTCGTTAGGCCCCGCCCCTTTTGGTACAGAAGCCCAGAATACCATTCAGAGTATAGACCATGACATGGCTGAGGGTTGAGATACTTTTGGCCACGCCCCTTTTGCCTAGAAGTCCATAAAAACATTGAAATAGCATTGGGGTTTAAATTCGTTAGGCCCAACCCCTTTGGGTCCAGAAGCCCAGAATACTATTCAGAGTATAGACCATGACATGGCTGAGGGTTGAGATACTTTTGGCCACGCCCCTTTTGCCTAGAAGCCCCTAAACCCAATGAAATAGCATTGGGGGTTTAAATTCGTTAGGCCCCGCCCCTTTTGGTCCAGAAGCCCAGAATACCATTCAGAGTATAGACCATGACATGGCTGAGGGTTGAGATACGATTGGCCACGCCCCTTTTGCCTAGAAGCCCCTAAACACATTGAAATAGCATTGGGGGTTTAAATTCGTTAGGCCCCGCCCCTTTGTATCCAGAAGCCCAGAATACCATTCAGAGTATAGACCATGACATGGCTGATGGTTGATATACTTTTGGCCACGCCCCTTTTGCCTAGAAGCCCCTAAACCCATTGAAATAGCATTGGGGGTTTAAATTCGTTAGGCCCCGCCCTTTGGGTCCAGAAGCCCAGAATACCATTCAGAGTATAGAACATGACATGGCTGAGGGTTGAGATACTTTTGACCACGCCCCTTTTGCCTAGAAGCCCCTAAACCCATTGAAATAGCACTGGAGGTTTAAATTCGTTAGGCCCCGCCCCTTTGGGTCCAGAAGCCCAGAATACCATTCAGAGTATAGACCATGGCATGGCTGAGGGTTGAGATACTTTTGGCCACGCCCCTTTTGCCTAGAAGCCTCTAAAACCTTTGCAAAAGCATTGGGGGTTTAAATTCGTTAGGCCCCGCCCCTTTGGATCCAGAAGCCCAGAATACCATTAAGAGTATAGACCATGACATGGCTGAGGGTTGAGATACTTTTGGCCACGCCCCTTTTGCCTAGAAGCCCCTAAACCCATTGAAATAGCATTGGGGGTTTAAATTCGTTAGGCCCCGCCCCTTTTGGTCCAGAAGCCCAGAATACCATTCAGAGTATAGACTATGACATGGCTGAGGGTTGAGATACTTTTGGCCACGCCCCTTTTGCCTAGAAGCCCCTAAACCCATTGAAATAGCATTGGGGATTTAAAAATTGGTTAGGCCCCGCCCCTTTGGGTCCAGAAGCCCAGAATACCATTCAGAGTATAGACCATGACATGGCTGAGGGTTGAGATACTTTTGGCCACGCCCCTTTTGCCTAGAAGCCCCTAAACCCATTGAAATAGCATTGGGGGTTTAAATTCGTTAGGCCCCGCCCTTTGGGTCCAGAAGCCCAGAATACCATTCAGAGTATAGAACATGACATGGCTGAGGGTTGAGATACTTTTGACCACGCCCCTTTTGCCTAGAAGCCCCTAAACCCATTGAAATAGCACTGGAGGTTTAAATTCGTTAGGCCCCGCCCCTTTGGGTCCAGAAGCCCAGAATACCATTCAGAGTATAGACCATGGCATGGCTGAGGGTTGAGATACTTTTGGCCACGCCCCTTTTGCCTAGAAGCCTCTAAACCCATTGAAATAGCATTGGGGGTTTAAATTCGTTAGGCCCCGCCCCTTTTGGTCCAGAAGCCCAGAATACCATTCAGAGTATAGACTATGACATGGCTGAGGGTTGAGATACTTTTGGCCACGCCCCTTTTGCCTAGAAGCCCCTAAACCCATTGAAATAGCATTGGGGATTTAAAAATTGGTTAGGCCCCGCCCCTTTGGGTCCAGAAGCCCAGAATACCATTCAGAGTATAGACCATGACATGGCTGAGGGTTGAGATACTTTTGGCCACGCCCCTTTTGCCTAGAAGCCCCTAAACCCATTGAAATAGCATTGGGGGTTTAAATTCGTTAGGCCCCGCACCTTTGGGTCCAGAAGCCCAGAATACCGTTCACAGTATAGACCATGACATGGCTGAGGGTTGAGATACTTTTGGCCACGCCCCTTTTGCCTAGAAGCCCCTAAACCCATTGAAATAGCATTGGGGGTTTAAATTCGTTAGGCCCCACCCCTTTGGGTCCAGAAGCCCAGAATACCAGTCAGAGTATAGACCATGACATGGCTGAGGGTTGAGATACTTTTGGCCACGCCCCTTTTGCCTAGAAGCCCCTAAACCCATTGAAATAGCATTGGGGGTTTAAATTCGTTAGGCCCCGCACCTTTGGGTCCAGAAGCCCAGAATACCGTTCACAGTATAGACCATGACATGGCTGAGGGTTGAGATACTTTTGGCCACGCCCCTTTTGCCTAGAAGCCCCTAAACCCATTGAAATAGCATTGGGGGTTTAAATTCGTTAGGCCCCACCCCTTTGGGTCCAGAAGCCCAGAATACCAGTCAGAGTATAGACCATGACATGGCTGAGGGTTGAGATACTTTTGACCACGCCCCTTTTGCCTAGAAGCCCCTAAACCCATTGAAATAGCATTGGGGGTTTAAATTCGTTAGGCCCCGCCCCTTTTGGTACAGAAGCCCAGAATACCATTCAGAGTATAGACCATGACATGGCTGAGGGTTGAGATACTTTTGGCCACGCCCCTTTTGCCTAGAAGTCCATAAAAACATTGAAATAGCATTGGGGTTTAAATTCGTTAGGCCCAACCCCTTTGGGTCCAGAAGCCCAGAATACTATTCAGAGTATAGACCATGACATGGCTGAGGGTTGAGATACTTTTGGCCACGCCCCTTTTGCCTAGAAGCCCCTAAACCCAATGAAATAGCATTGGGGGTTTAAATTCGTTAGGCCCCGCCCCTTTTGGTCCAGAAGCCCAGAATACCATTCAGAGTATAGACCATGACATGGCTGAGGGTTGAGATACGATTGGCCACGCCCCTTTTGCCTAGAAGCCCCTAAACACATTGAAATAGCATTGGGGGTTTAAATTCGTTAGGCCCCGCACCTTTGGGTCCAGAAGCCCAGAATACCGTTCACAGTATAGACCATGACATGGCTGAGGGTTGAGATACTTTTGGCCACGCCCCTTTTGCCTAGAAGCCCCTAAACCCATTGAAATAGCATTGGGGGTTTAAATTCGTTAGGCCCCGCCCTTTGGGTCCAGAAGCCCAGAATACCATTCAGAGTATAGAACATGACATGGCTGAGGGTTGAGATACTTTTGACCACGCCCCTTTTGCCTAGAAGCCCCTAAACCCATTGAAATAGCACTGGAGGTTTAAATTCGTTAGGCCCCGCCCCTTTGGGTCCAGAAGCCCAGAATACCATTCAGAGTATAGACCATGGCATGGCTGAGGGTTGAGATACTTTTGGCCACGCCCCTTTTGCCTAGAAGCCTCTAAACCCATTGAAATAGCATTGGGGGTTTAAATTCGTTAGGCCCCGCCCCTTTTGGTCCAGAAGCCCAGAATACCATTCAGAGTATAGACTATGACATGGCTGAGGGTTGAGATACTTTTGGCCACGCCCCTTTTGCCTAGAAGCCCCTAAACCCATTGAAATAGCATTGGGGATTTAAAAATTGGTTAGGCCCCGCCCCTTTGGGTCCAGAAGCCCAGAATACCATTCAGAGTATAGACCATGACATGGCTGAGGGTTGAGATACTTTTGGCCACGCCCCTTTTGCCTAGAAGCCCCTAAACCCATTGAAATAGCATTGGGGGTTTAAATTCGTTAGGCCCCGCACCTTTGGGTCCAGAAGCCCAGAATACCGTTCACAGTATAGACCATGACATGGCTGAGGGTTGAGATACTTTTGGCCACGCCCCTTTTGCCTAGAAGCCCCTAAACCCATTGAAATAGCATTGGGGGTTTAAATTCGTTAGGCCCCACCCCTTTGGGTCCAGAAGCCCAGAATACCAGTCAGAGTATAGACCATGACATGGCTGAGGGTTGAGATACGTTTGGCCACGCCCCTTTTGCCTAGAAGCCCCTAAACCCATTGAAATAGCATTGGGGGTTTAAATTCGTTAGGCCCCGCACCTTTGGGTCCAGAAGCCCAGAATACCGTTCACAGTATAGACCATGACATGGCTGAGGGTTGAGATACTTTTGGCCACGCCCCTTTTGCCTAGAAGCCCCTAAACCCATTGAAATAGCATTGGGGGTTTAAATTCGTTAGGCCCCACCCCTTTGGGTCCAGAAGCCCAGAATACCAGTCAGAGTATAGACCATGACATGGCTGAGGGTTGAGATACGTTTGGCCACGCCCCTTTTGCCTAGAAGCCCCTAAACCCATTGAAATAGCATTGGGGGTTTAAATTCGTTAGGCCCCGCCCCTTTGGGTCCAGAAGCCCAGAATACCATTCAGAGTATAGACCATGACATGGCTGATGGTTGAGATACTTTTGGCCACGCCCCTTTTGCCTGGAAGCCCCTAAACCCATTGAAATAGCATTGGGGGTTTAAATTCGTTAGGCCCCGCCCCTTTTGGTACAGAAGCCCAGAATACCATTCAGAGTATAGACCATGACATGGCTGAGGGTTGAGATACTTTTGGCCACGCCCCTTTTGCCTAGAAGTCCATAAAAACATTGAAATAGCATTGGGGTTTAAATTCGTTAGGCCCAACCCCTTTGGGTCCAGAAGCCCAGAATACTATTCAGAGTATAGACCATGACATGGCTGAGGGTTGAGATACTTTTGGCCACGCCCCTTTTGCCTAGAAGCCCCTAAACCCAATGAAATAGCATTGGGGGTTTAAATTCGTTAGGCCCCGCCCCTTTTGGTCCAGAAGCCCAGAATACCATTCAGAGTATAGACCATGACATGGCTGAGGGTTGAGATACGATTGGCCACGCCCCTTTTGCCTAGAAGCCCCTAAACACATTGAAATAGCATTGGGGGTTTAAATTCGTTAGGCCCCGCCCCTTTGTATCCAGAAGCCCAGAATACCATTCAGAGTATAGACCATGACATGGCTGATGGTTGATATACTTTTGGCCACACCCCTTTTGCCTAGAAGCCCCTAAACCCATTGAAATAGCATTGGGGGTTTAAATTCGTTAGGCCCCGCCCTTTGGGTCCAGAAGCCCAGAATACCATTCAGAGTATAGAACATGACATGGCTGAGGGTTGAGATACTTTTGACCACGCCCCTTTTGCCTAGAAGCCCCTAAACCCATTGAAATAGCACTGGAGGTTTAAATTCGTTAGGCCCCGCCCCTTTGGATCCAGAAGCCCAGAATACCATTAAGAGTATAGACCATGACATGGCTGAGGGTTGAGATACTTTTGGCCACGCCCCTTTTGCCTAGAAGCCCCTAAACCCATTGAAATAGCATTGGGGGTTTAAATTCGTTAGGCCCCGCCCCTTTTGGTCCAGAAGCCCAGAATACCATTCAGAGTATAGACTATGACATGGCTGAGGGTTGAGATACTTTTGGCCACGCCCCTTTTGCCTAGAAGCCCCTAAACCCATTGAAATAGCATTGGGGATTTAAAAATTGGTTAGGCCCCGCCCCTTTGGGTCCAGAAGCCCAGAATACCATTCAGAGTATAGACCATGACATGGCTGAGGGTTGAGATACTTTTGGCCACGCCCCTTTTGCCTAGAAGCCCCTAAACCCATTGAAATAGCATTGGGGGTTTAAATTCGTTAGGCCCCGCCCTTTGGGTCCAGAAGCCCAGAATACCATTCAGAGTATAGAACATGACATGGCTGAGGGTTGAGATACTTTTGACCACGCCCCTTTTCCCTAGAAGCCCCTAAACCCATTGAAATAGCACTGGAGGTTTAAATTCGTTAGGCCCCGCCCCTTTGGGTCCAGAAGCCCAGAATACCATTCAGAGTATAGACCATGGCATGGCTGAGGGTTGAGATACTTTTGGCCACGCCCCTTTTGCCTAGAAGCCTCTAAACCCATTGAAATAGCATTGGGGGTTTAAATTCGTTAGGCCCTGCCCCTTTTGGTCCAGAAGCCCAGAATACCATTCAGAGTATAGACTATGACATGGCTGAGGGTTGAGATACTTTTGGCCACGCCCCTTTTGCCTAGAAGCCCCTAAACCCATTGAAATAGCATTGGGGATTTAAAAATTGGTTAGGCCCCGCCCCTTTGGGTCCAGAAGCCCAGAATACCATTCAGAGTATAGACCATGACATGGCTGAGGGTTGAGATACTTTTGGCCACGCCCCTTTTGCCTAGAAGCCCCTAAACCCATTGAAATAGCATTGGGGGTTTAAATTCGTTAGGCCCCGCACCTTTGGGTCCAGAAGCCCAGAATACCGTTCACAGTATAGACCATGACATGGCTGAGGGTTGAGATACTTTTGGCCACGCCCCTTTTGCCTAGAAGCCCCTAAACCCATTGAAATAGCATTGGGGGTTTAAATTCGTTAGGCCCCACCCCTTTGGGTCCAGAAGCCCAGAATACCAGTCAGAGTATAGACCATGACATGGCTGAGGGTTGAGATACTTTTGGCCACGCCCCTTTTGCCTAGAAGCCCCTAAACCCATTGAAATAGCATTGGGGGTTTAAATTCGTTAGGCCCCGCACCTTTGGGTCCAGAAGCCCAGAATACCGTTCACAGTATAGACCATGACATGGCTGAGGGTTGAGATACTTTTGGCCACGCCCCTTTTGCCTAGAAGCCCCTAAACCCATTGAAATAGCATTGGGGGTTTAAATTCGTTAGGCCCCGCCCCTTTTGGTCCAGAAGCCCAGAATACCATTCAGAGTATAGACCATGACATGGCTGAGGGTTGAGATACTTTTGGCCACGCCCCTTTTGCCTAGAAGTCCATAAAAACATTGAAATAGCATTGGGGTTTAAATTCGTTAGGCCCAACCCCTTTGGGTCCAGAAGCCCAGAATACTATTCAGAGTATAGACCATGACATGGCTGAGGGTTGAGATACTTTTGGCCACGCCCCTTTTGCCTAGAAGCCCCTAAACCCAATGAAATAGCATTGGGGGTTTAAATTCGTTAGGCCCCGCCCCTTTTGGTCCAGAAGCCCAGAATACCATTCAGAGTATAGACCATGACATGGCTGAGGGTTGAGATACGATTGGCCACGCCCCTTTTGCCTAGAAGCCCCTAAACACATTGAAATAGCATTGGGGGTTTAAATTCGTTAGGCCCCGCCCCTTTGTATCCAGAAGCCCAGAATACCATTCAGAGTATAGACCATGACATGGCTGATGGTTGATATACTTTTGGCCACGCCCCTTTTGCCTAGAAGCCCCTAAACCCATTGAAATAGCATTGGGGGTTTAAATTCGTTAGGCCCCGCCCTTTGGGTCCAGAAGCCCAGAATACCATTCAGAGTATAGAACATGACATGGCTGAGGGTTGAGATACTTTTGACCACGCCCCTTTTGCCTAGAAGCCCCTAAACCCATTGAAATAGCACTGGAGGTTTAAATTCGTTAGGCCCCGCCCCTTTGGGTCCAGAAGCCCAGAATACCATTCAGAGTATAGACCATGACATGGCTGAGGGTTGAGATACTTTTGGCCACGCCCCTTTTGCCTAGAAGCCTCTAAAACCTTTGCAAAAGCATTGGGGGTTTAAATTCGTTAGGCCCCGCCCCTTTGGATCCATAAGCCCAGAATACCATTAAGAGTATAGACCATGACATGGCTGAGGGTTGAGATACTTTTGGCCACGCCCCTTTTGCCTAGAAGCCCCTAAACCCATTGAAATAGCATTGGGGGTTTAAATTCATTAGGCCCCGCCCCTTTTGGTCCAGATGCGCAGAATACCATTCAGAGTGTAGACCATGACATGGCTGATGGTTGAGATACTTTTGGCCACGCCCCTTTTGCCTAGAAGCCCCTAAACCCATTGCAATAGCATTGGGGGTTTAAATTCGTTAGGCCCCGCCCCTTTGGGTCCAGAAGCCCAGAATATCATTCAGAGTATAGACCATGACATGGCTGAGGGTTGAGATACTTTTGGCCACGCCCCTTTTGCCTAGAAGCCCCTAAACCCATGAAATAGCATTGGGGGTTTAAATTCGTCAGGCCCTGCCCCTGTGGGTCCAGAAGCCAAGCATACCATTCAGAGTATAGACCATGGCATGGCTGAGGGTTGAGATACTTTTGGCCACGCCCCTTTTGCCTAGAAGCCCCTAAACCCATTGAAATAGCATTGGGGGTTTAAATTCGTTAGGCCCCGCCCTTTTGGGTCCAGAAGCCCAGAATACCATTCAGAGTATAGACCATCACATGGCTGAGGGTTGAGATACTTTTGGCCACGCCCCTTTTGCCTAGAAGCCCCATAACCCATTGAAATAGCATTTGGGGTTTAAATTCGTTAGGCCCCGCCCCTTTGGGTCCAGAAGCCCAGAATACCATTCATAGTATAGACCATGACATGGCTGAGGGTTGAGATACTTTTGGCCACGCCCCTTTTGCCTAGAAGCCCCTAAACACATTGAAATAGCATTGGGGGTGTAAATTCGTTAGGCCCCGCCCCTTTGGGTCCAGAAGCCCAGAATACCATTCAGAGTATAGACCATGACATGGCTGAGGGTTGAGATACTTTTGGCCACGCCCCTTTTGCCTAGAAGCCTCTAAAACCATTGAAATAGCATTGGGGGTTTAAATTCGTTAGGCCCTGCCCCTTTGGATCCAGAAGCCCAGAATACCATTAAGAGTATAGACCATGACATGGCTGAGGGGTGAGATACTTTTGACCACGCCCCTTTTGCCTAGAAGCCCCTAAACCCATTGAAATAGCATTGGGGGTTTAAATTCGTTAGGCCCCGCCCATTTGGGTCCAGAAGCTCAGAATACCATTCAGAGTATAGACCATGACATGGCTGATGGTTGATATACTTTTGGCCACGCCCCTTTTGCCTAGAAGCCCCTAAACTCATTGAAATAGCATTGGGGGTTTAAATTCGTTAGGCCCTGCCCATTTGGGTCCAGAAGCTCAGAATACCATTCAGAGTATAGACCATGACATGGCTGAGGGTTGAGATACGATTGGCCACGCCCCTTTTGCCTAGAAGCCCCTAAACACATTGAAATAGCATTGGGGGTTTAAATTCGTTAGGCCCCGCCCCTTCGGGTCCAGAAGCCCAGAATACCATTCAGAGTATAGACCATGACATGGCTGATGGTTGATATACTTTTGGCCACGCCCCTTTTGCCTAGAAGCCCCTAAACCCATTGAAATAGCATTGGGGGTTTAAATTCGTTAGGCCCCGCCCCTTTGGGTCCAGAAGCCCAGAATACCATTCAGAGTATAGACCATGACATGGCTGAGGGTTGAGATACTTTTGTCCACGTCCCTTTTGCCTAGAAGCCTCTAAAACCATTGAAATAGCATTGGGGGTTTAAATTCGTTAGGCCCCGCCCCTTTGGATCCAGAAGCCCAGAATACCATTCAGAGTATAGACCATGACATGGCTGAGGGTTGAGATACTTTTGGCCACGCCTCTTTTGCCTAGAAGCCCCTAAACCCATTGAAATAGCATTGGGGGTTTAAATTCGTTAGGCCCCGCCCCTTTTGGTCCAGAAGCCCAGAATACCATTCAGAGTATAGACTATGACATGGCTGAGGGTTGAGATACTTTTGACCACGCCCCTTTTGCCTAGAAGCCCCTAAACCCATTGAAATAGCATTGGGGATTTAAAAATTGGTTAGGCCCCGCCCCTTTGGGTCCAGAAGCCCAGAATACCATTCAGAGTATAGACCATGACATGGCTGAGGGTTGAGATACTTTTGGCCACGCCCCTTTTGCCTAGAAGCCCCTAAACCCATTGAAATAGCATTGGGGGTTTAAATTCGTTAGGCCCCGCACCTTTGGGTCCAGAAGCCCAGAATACCGTTCACAGTATAGACCATGACATGGCTGAGGGTTGAGATACTTTTGGCCACGCCCCTTTTGCCTAGAAGCCCCTAAACACATTGAAATAGCATTGGGGGTGTAAATTCGTTAGGCCCCGCCCCTTTGGGTCCAGAAGCCCAGAATACCATTCAGAGTATAGACCATGACATGGCTGAGGGTTGAGATACTTTTGGCCACGCCCCTTTTGCCTAGAAGCCTCTAAAACCATTGAAATAGCATTGGGGGTTTAAATTCGTTAGGCCCTGCCCCTTTGGATCCAGAAGCCCAGAATACCATTAAGAGTACAGACCATGACATGGCTGAGGGGTGAGATACTTTTGACCACGCCCCTTTTGCCTAGAAGCCCCTAAACCCATTGAAATAGCATTCGTTAGGCCCCGCCCATTTGGGTCCAGAAGCTCAGAATACCATTCAGAGTATAGACCATGACATGGCTGATGGTTGATATACTTTTGGCCACGCCCCTTTTGCCTAGAAGCCCCTAAACTCATTGAAATAGCATTGGGGGTTTAAATTCGTTAGGCCCTGCCCATTTGGGTCCAGAAGCTCAGAATACCATTCAGAGTATAGACCATGACATGGCTGAGGGTTGAGATACGATTGGCCACGCCCCTTTTGCCTAGAAGCCCCTAAACACATTGAAATAGCATTGGGGGTTTAAATTCGTTAGGCCCCGCCCCTTCGGGTCCAGAAGCCCAGAATACCATTCAGAGTATAGACCATGACATGGCTGATGGTTGATATACTTTTGGCCACGCCCCTTTTGCCTAGAAGCCCCTAAACCCATTGAAATAGCATTGGGGGTTTAAATTCGTTAGGCCCCGCCCCTTTGGATCCAGAAGCCCAGAATACCATTCAGAGTATAGACCATGACATGGCTGAGGGTTGAGATACTTTTGGCCACGCCTCTTTTGCCTAGAAGCCCCTAAACCCATAGAAATAGCATTGGGGGTTTAAATTCGTTAGGCCCCGCCCCTTTTGGTCCAGAAGCCCAGAATACCATTCAGAGTATAGACTATGACATGGCTGAGGGTTGAGATACTTTTGGCCACGCCCCTTTTGCCTAGAAGCCCCTAAACCCATTGAAATAGCATTGGGGATTTAAAAATTGGTTAGGCCCCGCCCCTTTGGGTCCAGAAGCCCAGAATACCATTCAGAGTATAGACCATGACATGGCTGAGGGTTGAGATACTTTTGGCCACGCCCCTTTTGCCTAGAAGCCCCTAAACCCATTGAAATAGCATTGGGGGTTTAAATTCGTTAGGCCCCGCACCTTTGGGTCCAGAAGCCCAGAATACCGTTCACAGTATAGACCATGACATGGCTGAGGGTTGAGATACTTTTGGCCACGCCCCTTTTGCCTAGAAGCCCCTAAACCCATTGAAATAGCATTGGGGGTTTAAATTCGTTAGGCCCCACCCCTTTGGGTCCAGAAGCCCAGAATACCAGTCAGAGTATAGACCATGACATGGCTGAGGGTTGAGATACGTTTGGCCACGCCCCTTTTGCCTAGAAGCCCCTAAACCCATTGAAATAGCATTGGGGGTTTAAATTCGTTAGGCCCCGCCCCTTTGGGTCCAGAAGCCCAGAATACCATTCAGAGTATAGACCATGACATGGCTGATGGTTGAGATACTTTTGGCCACGCCCCTTTTGCCTGGAAGCCCCTAAACCCATTGAAATAGCATTGGGGTTTAAATTCGTTAGGCCCCGCCCCTTTTGGTCCAGAAGCCCAGAATACCATTCAGAGTATAGACCATGACATGGCTGAGGGTTGAGATACTTTTGGCCACGCCCCTTTTGCCTAGAAGTCCATAAAAACATTGAAATAGCATTGGGGTTTAAATTCGTTAGGCCCAACCCCTTTGGGTCCAGAAGCCCAGAATACTATTCAGAGTATAGACCATGACATGGCTGAGGGTTGAGATACTTTTGGCCACGCCCCTTTTGCCTAGAAGCCCCTAAACCCATTGAAATAGCATTGGGGGTTTAAATTCGTTAGGCCCCACCCCTTTGGGTCCAGAAGCCCAGAATACCAGTCAGAGTATAGACCATGACATGGCTGAGGGTTGAGATACGTTTGGCCACGCCCCTTTTGCCTAGAATCCCCTAAACCCATTGAAATAGCATTGGGGGTTTAAATTCGTTAGGCCCCGCCCCTTTGGGTCCAGAAGCCCAGAATACCATTCAGAGTATAGACCATGACATGGCTGATGGTTGAGATACTTTTGGCCACGCCCCTTTTGCCTGGAAGCCCCTAAACCCATTGAAATAGCATTGGGAATTTAAATTCGTTAGGCCCCGCCCCTTTTGGTACAGAAGCCCAGAATACCATTCAGAGTATAGACCATGACATGGCTGAGGGTTGAGATACTTTTGGCCACGCCCCTTTTGCCTAGAAGTCCATAAAAACATTGAAATAGCATTGGGGTTTAAATTCGTTAGGCCCAACCCCTTTGGGTCCAGAAGCCCAGAATACTATTCAGAGTATAGACCATGACATGGCTGAGGGTTGAGATACTTTTGGCCACGCCCCCTTTGCCTAGAAGCCCCTAAACCCAATGAAATAGCATTGGGGGTTTAAATTCGTTAGGCCCCGCCCCTTTTGGTCCAGAAGCCCAGAATACCATTCAGAGTATAGACCATGACATGGCTGAGGGTTGAGATACGATTGGCCACGCCCCTTTTGCCTAGAAGCCCCTAAACACATTGAAATAGCATTGGGGGTTTAAATTCGTTAGGCCCCGCCCCTTTGTATCCAGAAGCCCAGAATACCATTCAGAGTATAGACCATGACATGGCTGATGGTTGATATACTTTTGGCCACGCCCCTTTTGCCTAGAAGCCCCTAAACCCATTGAAATAGCATTGGGGGTTTAAATTCGTTAGGCCCCGCCCTTTGGGTCCAGAAGCCCAGAATACCATTCAGAGTATAGAACATGACATGGCTGAGGGTTGAGATACTTTTGACCACGCCCCTTTTGCCTAGAAGCCCCTAAACCCATTGAAATAGCACTGGAGGTTTAAATTCGTTAGGCCCCGCCCCTTTGGGTCCAGAAGCCCAGAATACCATTCAGAGTATAGACCATGACATGGCTGAGGGTTGAGATACTTTTTGCCACGCCCCTTTTGCCTAGAAGCCTCTAAAACCTTTGCAAAAGCATTGGGGGTTTAAATTTGTTAGGCCCCGCCCCTTTGGATCCAGAAGCCCAGAATACCATTCAGAGTATAGACCATGACATGGCTGAGGGTTGAGATACTTTTGGCCACGCCCCTTTTGCCTAGAAGCCCCTAAACCCATTGAAATAGCATTGGGGGTTTAAATTCATTAGGCCCCGCCCCTTTTGGTCCAGATGCGCAGAATACCATTCAGAGTGTAGACCATGAAATGGCTAATGGTTGAGATACTTTTGGCCACGCCCCTTTTGCCTAGAAGCCCCTAAACCCATTGCAATAGCATTGGGGGTTTAAATTCGTTAGGCCCCGCCCCTTTGGGTCCAGAAGCCCAGAATATCATTCAGAGTATAGACCATGACATGGCTGAGGGTTGAGATACTTTTGGCCACGCCCCTTTTGCCTAGAAGTCCCTAAACCCATTGAAATAGCATTGGGGTTTAAATTCATTAGGCCCCACCCCTTTGGGTCCAGAAGCCCAGAATACCATTCATAGTATAGACCATGACATGGCTGAGGGTTGAGATACTTTTGGCCACGCCCCTTTTGCCTAGAAGCCCCTAAACACATTGAAATAGCATTGGGGGTGTAAATTCGTTAGGCCCCGCCCCTTTGGGTCCAGAAGCCCAGAATACCATTCAGAGTATAGACCATGACATGGCTGAGGGTTGAGATACTTTTGGCCACGCCCCTTTTGCCTAGAAGCCTCTAAAACCATTGAAATAGCATTGGGGGTTTAAATTCGTTAGGCCCCGCCCATTTGGGTCCAGAAGCTCAGAATACCATTCAGAGTATAGACCATGACATGGCTGAGGGGTGAGATACTTTTGACCACGCCCCTTTTGCCTAGAAGCCCCTAAACCCATTGAAATAGCATTGGGGGTTTAAATTCGTTAGGCCCCGCCCATTTGGGTCCAGAAGCTCAGAATACCATTCAGAGTATAGACCATGACATGGCTGATGGTTGATATACTTTTGGCCACGCCTCTTTTGCCTAGAAGCCCCTAAACCCATTGAAATAGCATTGGGGGTTTAAATTCGTTAGGCCCCGCCCCTTTTGGTCCAGAAGCCCAGAATACCATTCAGAGTATAGACTATGACATGGCTGAGGGTTGAGATACTTTTGACCACGCCCCTTTTGCCTAGAAGCCCCTAAACCCATTGAAATAGCATTGGGGATTTAAAAATTGGTTAGGCCCCGCCCCTTTGGGTCCAGAAGCCCAGAATACCATTCAGAGTATAGACTATGACATGGCTGAGGGTTGAGATACTTTTGGCCACGCCCCTTTTGCCTAGAAGCCCCTAAACCCATTGAAATAGCATTGGGGGTTTAAATTCGTTAGGCCCCGCACCTTTGGGTCCAGAAGCCCAGAATACCGTTCACAGTATAGACCATGACATGGCTGAGGGTTGAGATACTTTTGGCCACGCCCCTTTTGCCTAGAAGCCCCTAAACCCATTGAAATAGCATTGGGGGTTTAAATTCGTTAGGCCCCACCCCTTTGGGTCCAGAAGCCCAGAATACCAGTCAGAGTATAGACCATGACATGGCTGAGGGTTGAGATACGTTTGGCCACGCCCCTTTTGCCTAGAAGCCCCTAAACCCATTGAAATAGCATTGGGGGTTTAAATTCATTAGGCCCCGCCCCTTTGGGTCCAGAAGCCCAGAATACCATTCAGAGTATAGACCATGACATGGCTGATGGTTGAGATACTTTTGGCCACGCCCCTTTTGCCTGGAAGCCCCTAAACCCATTGAAATAGCATTGGGGGTTTAAATTCGTTAGGCCCCGCCCCTTTTGGTCCAGAAGCCCAGAATACCATTCAGAGTATAGACTATGACATGGCTGAGGGTTGAGATACTTTTGACCACGCCCCTTTTGCCTAGAAGCCCCTAAACCCATTGAAATAGCATTGGGGATTTAAAAATTGGTTAGGCCCCGCCCCTTTGGGTCCAGAAGCCCAGAATACCATTCAGAGTATAGACTATGACATGGCTGAGGGTTGAGATACTTTTGGCCACGCCCCTTTTGCCTAGAAGCCCCTAAACCCATTGAAATAGCATTGGGGGTTTAAATTCGTTAGGCCCCGCACCTTTGGGTCCAGAAGCCCAGAATACCGTTCACAGTATAGACCATGACATGGCTGAGGGTTGAGATACTTTTGGCCACGCCCCTTTTGCCTAGAAGCCCCTATACCCATTGAAATAGCATTGGGGGTTTAAATTCGTTAGGCCCCACCCCTTTGGGTCCAGAAGCCCAGAATACCAGTCAGAGTATAGACCATGACATGGCTGAGGGTTGAGATACGTTTGGCCACGCCCCTTTTGCCTAGAAGCCCCTAAACCCATTGAAATAGCATTGGGGGTTTAAATTCGTTAGGCCCCGCCCCTTTGGGTCCAGAAGCCCAGAATACCATTCAGAGTATAGACCATGACATGGCTGATGGTTGAGATACTTTTGGCCACGCCCCTTTTGCCTGGAAGCCCCTAAACCCATTGAAATAGCATTGGGGGTTTAAATTCGTTAGGCCCCGCCCCTTTTGGTACAGAAGCCCAGAATACCATTCAGAGTATAGACCATGACATGGCTGAGGGTTGAGATACTTTTGGCCACGCCCCTTTTGCCTAGAAGTCCATAAAAACATTGAAATAGCATTGGGGTTTAAATTCGTTAGGCCCAACCCCTTTGGGTCCAGAAGCCCAGAATACTATTCAGAGTATAGACCATGACATGGCTGAGGGTTGAGATACTTTTGGCCACGCCCCTTTTGCCTAGAAGCCCCTAAACCCAATGAAATAGCATTGGGGGTTTAAATTCGTTAGGCCCCGCCCCTTTTGGTCCAGAAGCCCAGAATACCATTCAGAGTATAGACCATGACATGGCTGAGGGTTGAGATACGATTGGCCACGCCCCTTTTGCCTAGAAGCCCCTAAACACATTGAAATAGCATTGGGGGTTTAAATTCGTTAGGCCCCGCCCCTTTGTATCCAGAAGCCCAGAATACCATTCAGAGTATAGACCATGACATGGCTGATGGTTGATATACTTTTGGCCACGCCCCTTTTGCCTAGAAGCCCCTAAACCCATTGAAATAGCATTGGGGGTTTAAATTCGTTAGGCCCCGCCCTTTGGGTCCAGAAGCCCAGAATACCATTCAGAGTATAGAACATGACATGGCTGAGGGTTGAGATACTTTTGACCACGCCCCTTTTGCCTAGAAGCCCCTAAACCCATTGAAATAGCACTGGAGGTTTAAATTCGTTAGGCCCCGCCCCTTTGGGTCCAGAAGCCCAGAATACCATTCAGAGTATAGACCATGACATGGCTGAGGGTTGAGATACTTTTGGCCACGCCCCTTTTGCCTAGAAGCCTCTAAAACCTTTGCAAAAGCATTGGGGGTTTAAATTTGTTAGGCCCCGCCCCTTTGGATCCAGAAGCCCAGAATACCATTAAGAGTATAGACCATGACATGGCTGAGGGTTGAGATACTTTTGGCCACGCCCCTTTTGCCTAGAAGCCCCTAAACCCATTGAAATAGCATTGGGGGTTTAAATTCATTAGGCCCCGCCCCTTTTGGTCCAGATGCGCAGAATACCATTCAGAGTGTAGACCATGACATGGCTGATGGTTGAGATACTTTTGGCCACGCCCCTTTTGCCTAGAAGCCCCTAAACCCATTGCAATAGCATTGGGGGTTTAAATTCGTTAGGCCCCGCCCCTTTGGGTCCAGAAGCCCAGAATATCATTCAGAGTATAGACCATGACATGGCTGAGGGTTGAGATACTTTTGGCCACGCCCCTTTTGCCTAGAAGTCCCTAAACCCATTGAAATAGCATTGGGGTTTAAATTCATTAGGCCCCACCCCTTTGGGTCCAGAAGCCCAGAATACCATTCATAGTATAGACCATGACATGGCTGAGGGTTGAGATACTTTTGGCCACGCCCCTTTTGCCTAGAAGCCCCTAAACACATTGAAATAGCATTGGGGGTGTAAATTCGTTAGGCCCCGCCCCTTTGGGTCCAGAAGCCCAGAATACCATTCAGAGTATAGACCATGACATGGCTGAGGGTTGAGATACTTTTGGCCACGCCCCTTTTGCCTAGAAGCCTCTAAACCCATTGAAATAGCATTGGGGGTTTAAATTCGTTAGGCCCCGCCCCTTTGGGTCCAGAAGCCCAGAATACCATTCAGAGTATAGACCATCACATGGCTGAGGGTTGAGATACTTTTGGCCACGCCCCTTTTGCCTAGAAGCCCCATAACCCATTGAAATAGCATTTGGGGTTTAAATTCGTTAGGCCCCGCCCCTTTGGGTCCAGAAGCCCAGAATACCATTCATAGTATAGACCATGACATGGCTGAGGGTTGAGATACTTTTGGCCACGCCCCTTTTGCCTAGAAGCCCCTAAACACATTGAAATAGCATTGGGGGTGTAAATTCGTTAGGCCCCGCCCCTTTGGGTCCAGAAGCCCAGAATACCATTCAGAGTATAGACCATGACATGGCTGAGGGTTAAGATACTTTTGGCCACGCCCCTTTTGCCTAGAAGCCTCTAAAACCATTGAAATAGCATTGGGGGTTTAAATTCGTTAGGCCCTGCCCCTTTGGATCCAGAAGCCCAGAATACCATTAAGAGTATAGACCATGACATGGCTGAGGGGTGAGATACTTTTGACCACGCCCCTTTTGCCTAGAAGCCCCTAAACCCATTGAAATAGCATTGGGGGTTTAAATTCGTTAGGCCCCGCCCATTGGGTCCAGAAGCTCAGAATACCATTCAGAGTATAGACCATGACATGGCTGATGGTTGATATACTTTTGGCCATGCCCCTTTTGCCTAGAAGCCCCTAAACTCATTGAAATAGCATTGGGGGTTTAAATTCGTTAGGCCCTGCCCATTTGGGTCCAGAAGCTCAGAATACCATTCAGAGTATAGACCATGACATGGCTGAGGGTTGAGATACGATTGGCCACGCCCCTTTTGCCTAGAAGCCCCTAAACACATTGAAATAGCATTGGGGGTTTAAATTCGTTAGGCCCCGCCCCTTCGGGTCCAGAAGCCCAGAATACCATTCAGAGTATAGACCATGACATGGCTGATGGTTGATATACTTTTGGCCACGCCCCTTTTGCCTAGAAGCCCCTAAACCCATTGAAATAGCATTGGGGGTTTAAATTCGTTAGGCCCCGCCCCTTTGGGTCCAGAAGCCCAGAATACCATTCAGAGTATAGACCATGACATGGCTGAGGGTTGAGATACTTTTGTCCACGTCCCTTTTGCCTAGAAGCCTCTAAAACCATTGAAATAGCATTGGGGGTTTAAATTCGTTAGGCCCCGCCCCTTTGGATCCAGAAGCCCAGAATACCATTCAGAGTATAGACCATGACATGGCTGAGGGTTGAGATACTTTTGGCCACGCCTCTTTTGCCTAGAAGCCCCTAAACCCATTGAAATAGCATTGGGGGTTTAAATTCGTTAGGCCCCGCCCCTTTTGGTCCAGAAGCCCAGAATACCATTCAGAGTATAGACTATGACATGGCTGAGGGTTGAGATACTTTTGGCCACGCCCCTTTTGCCTAGAAGCCCCTAAACCCATTGAAATAGCATTGGGGATTTAAAAATTGGTTAGGCCCCGCCCCTTTGGGTCCAGAAGCCCAGAATACCATTCAGAGTATAGACCATGACATGGCTGAGGGTTGAGATACTTTTGGCCACGCCCCTTTTGCCTAGAAGCCCCTAAACCCATTGAAATAGCATTGGGGGTTTAAATTCGTTAGGCCCCGCACCTTTGGGTCCAGAAGCCCAGAATACCGTTCACAGTATAGACCATGACATGGCTGAGGGTTGAGATACTTTTGGCCACGCCCCTTTTGCCTAGAAGCCCCTAAACCCATTGAAATAGCATTGGGGGTTTAAATTCGTTAGGCCCCACCCCTTTGGGTCCAGAAGCCCAGAATACCAGTCAGAGTATAGACCATGACATGGCTGAGGGTTGAGATACGTTTGGCCACGCCCCTTTTGCCTAGAAGCCCCTAAACCCATTGAAATAGCATTGGGGGTTTAAATTCGTTAGGCCCCGCCCCTTTGGGTCCAGAAGCCCAGAATACCATTCAGAGTATAGACCATGACATGGCTGATGGTTGAGATACTTTTGGCCACGCCCCTTTTGCCTGGAAGCCCCTAAACCCATTGAAATAGCATTGGGGGTTTAAATTCGTTAGGCCCCGCCCCTTTTGGTCCAGAAGCCCAGAATACCATTCAGAGTATAGACCATGACATGGCTGAGGGTTGAGATACTTTTGGCCACGCCCCTTTTGCCTAGAAGTCCATAAAAACATTGAAATAGCATTGGGGTTTAAATTCGTTAGGCCCAACCCCTTTGGGTCCAGAAGCCCAGAATACTATTCAGAGTATAGACCATGACATGGCTGAGGGTTGAGATACTTTTGGCCACGCCCCTTTTGCCTAGAAGCCCCTAAACCCATTGAAATAGCATTGGGGGTTTAAATTCGTTAGGCCCCACCCCTTTGGGTCCAGAAGCCCAGAATACCAGTCAGAGTATAGACCATGACATGGCTGAGGGTTGAGATACGTTTGGCCACGCCCCTTTTGCCTAGAATCCCCTAAACCCATTGAAATAGCATTGGGGGTTTAAATTCGTTAGGCCCCGCCCCTTTGGGTCCAGAAGCCCAGAATACCATTCAGAGTATAGACCATGACATGGCTGATGGTTGAGATACTTTTGGCCACGCCCCTTTTGCCTGGAAGCCCCTAAACCCATTGAAATAGCATTGGGGGTTTAAATTCGTTAGGCCCCGCCCCTTTTGGTACAGAAGCCCAGAATACCATTCAGAGTATAGACCATGACATGGCTGAGGGTTGAGATACTTTTGGCCACGCCCCTTTTGCCTAGAAGTCCATAAAAACATTGAAATAGCATTGGGGTTTAAATTCGTTAGGCCCAACCCCTTTGGGTCTAGAAGCCCAGAATACTATTCAGAGTATAGACCATGACATGGCTGAGGGTTGAGATACTTTTGGCCACGCCCCTTTTGCCTAGAAGCCCCTAAACACATTGAAATAGCATTGGGGGTTTAAATTCGTTAGGCCCCGCCCCTTTGTATCCAGAAGCCCAGAATACCATTCAGAGTATAGACCATGACATGGCTGATGGTTGATATACTTTTGGCCACGCCCCTTTTGCCTAGAAGCCCCAAAACCCATTGAAATAGCATTGGGGGTTTAAATTCGTTAGGCCCCGCCCTTTGGGTCCAGAAGCCCAGAATACCATTCAGAGTATAGAACATGACATGGCTGAGGGTTGAGATACTTTTGACCACGCCCCTTTTGCCTAGAAGCCCCTAAACCCATTGAAATAGCACTGGAGGTTTAAATTCGTTAGGCCCCGCCCCTTTGGGTCCAGAAGCCCAGAATACCATTCAGAGTATAGACCATGACATGGCTGAGGGTTGAGATACTTTTGGCCACGCCCCTTTTGCCTAGAAGCCTCTAAAACCTTTGCAAAAGCATTGGGGGTTTAAATTTGTTAGGCCCCGCCCCTTTGGATCCAGAAGCCCAGAATACCATTCAGAGTATAGACCATGACATGGCTGAGGGTTGAGATACTTTTGGCCACGCCCCTTTTGCCTAGAAGCCCCTAAACCCATTGAAATAGCATTGGGGGTTTAAATTCATTAGGCCCCGCCCCTTTTGGTCCAGATGCGCAGAATACCATTCAGAGTGTAGACCATGACATGGCTGATGGTTGAGATACTTTTGGCCACGCCCCTTTTGCCTAGAAGCCCCTAAACCCATTGCAATAGCATTGGGGGTTTAAATTCGTTAGGCCCCGCCCCTTTGG
Organism: Crinia signifera; assembly: GCF_055691185.1. NCBI lineage: Eukaryota > Metazoa > Chordata > Amphibia > Anura > Myobatrachidae > Crinia > Crinia signifera. Next base: position 238,753,643 of record NC_139217.1, on the reverse strand, counting down.
GTCCAGAAGCCCAGAATATCATTCAGAGTATAGACCATGAAATGACTGAGGGTTGAGATACTTTTGGCCACGCCCCTTTTGCCTAGAAGTCCCTAAACCCATTGAAATAGCATTGGGGTTTAAATTCATTAGGCCCCACCCCTTTGGGTCCAGAAGCCCAGAATACCATTCATAGTATAGACCATGACATGGCTGAGGGTTGAGATACTTTTGGCCACGCCCCTTTTGCCTAGAAGCCCCTAAACACATTGAAATAGCATTGGGGGTGTAAATTCGTTAGGCCCCGCCCCTTTGGGTCCAGAAGCCCAGAATACCATTCAGAGTATAGACCATGACATGGCTGAGGGTTGAGATACTTTTGGCCACGCCCCTTTTGCCTAGAAGCCTCTAAAACCATTGAAATAGCATTGGGGGTTTAAATTCGTTAGGCCCCGCCCATTTGGGTCCAGAAGCTCAGAATACCATTCAGAGTATAGACCATGACATGGCTGAGGGGTGAGATACTTTTGACCACGCCCCTTTTGCCTAGAAGCCCCTAAACCCATTGAAATAGCATTGGGGGTTTAAATTCGTTAGGCCCCGCCCATTTGGGTCCAGAAGCTCAGAATACCATTCAGAGTATAGACCATGACATGGCTGATGGTTGATATACTTTTGGCCACGCCTCTTTTGCCTAGAAGCCCCTAAACCCATTGAAATAGCATTGGGGGTTTAAATTCGTTAGGCCCCGCCCCTTTTGGTCCAGAAGCCCAGAATACCATTCAGAGTATAGACTATGACATGGCTGAGGGTTGAGATACTTTTGGCCACGCCCCTTTTGCCTAGAAGCCCCTAAACCCATTGAAATAGCATTGGGGATTTAAAAATTGGTTAGGCCCCGCCCCTTTGGGTCCAGAAGCCCAGAATACCATTCAGAGTATAGACCATGACATGGCTGAGGGTTGAGATACTTTTGGCCACGCCCCTTTTGCCTAGAAGCCCCTAAACCCATTGAAATAGCATTGGGGGTTTAAATTCGTTAGGCCCCGCACCTTTGGGTCCAGAAGCCCAGAATACCGTTCACAGTATAGACCATGACATGGCTGAGGGTTGAGATACTTTTGGCCACGCCCCTTTTGCCTAGAAGCCCCTAAACCCATTGAAATAGCATTGGGGGTTTAAATTCGTTAGGCCCCACCCCTTTGGGTCCAGAAGCCCAGAATACCAGTCAGAGTATAGACCATGACATGGCTGAGGGTTGAGATACGTTTGGCCACGCCCCTTTTGCCTAGAAGCCCCTAAACCCATTGAAATAGCATTGGGGGTTTAAATTCATTAGGCCCCGCCCCTTTGGGTCCAGAAGCCCAGAATACCATTCAGAGTATAGACCATGACATGGCTGATGGTTGAGATACTTTTGGCCACGCCCCTTTTGCCTGGAAGCCCCTAAACCCATTGAAATAGCATTGGGGGTTTAAATTCGTTAGGCCCCGCCCCTTTTGGTCCAGAAGCCCAGAATACCATTCAGAGTATAGACCATGACATGGCTGAGGGTTGAGATACTTTTGGCCACGCCCCTTTTGCCTAGAAGTCCATAAAAACATTGAAATAGCATTGGGGTTTAAATTCGTTAGGCCCAACCCCTTTGGGTCCAGAAGCCCAGAATACTATTCAGAGTATAGACCATGACATGGCTGAGGGTTGAGATACTTTTGGCCACGCCCCTTTTGCCTAGAAGCCCCTAAACCCAATGAAATAGCATTGGGGGTTTAAATTCGTTAGGCCCCGCCCCTTTTGGTCCAGAAGCCCAGAATACCATTCAGAGTATAGACCATGACATGGCTGAGGGTTGAGATACGATTGGCCACGCCCCTTTTGCCTAGAAGCCCCTAAACACATTGAAATAGCATTGGGGGTTTAAATTCGTTAGGCCCCGCCCCTTTGTATCCAGAAGCCCAGAATACCATTCAGAGTATAGACCATGACATGGCTGATGGTTGATATACTTTTGGCCACGCCCCTTTTGCCTAGAAGCCCCTAAACCCATTGAAATAGCATTGGGGGTTTAAATTCGTTAGGCCCCGCCCTTTGGGTCCAGAAGCCCAGAATACCATTCAGAGTATAGAACATGACATGGCTGAGGGTTGAGATACTTTTGACCACGCCCCTTTTGCCTAGAAGCCCCTAAACCCATTGAAATAGCACTGGAGGTTTAAATTCGTTAGGCCCCGCCCCTTTGGGTCCAGAAGCCCAGAATACCATTCAGAGTATAGACCATGACATGGCTGAGGGTTGAGATACTTTTGGCCACGCCCCTTTTGCCTAGAAGCCTCTAAAACCTTTGCAAAAGCATTGGGGGTTTAAATTCGTTAGGCCCCGCCCCTTTGGATCCAGAAGCCCAGAATACCATTAAGAGTATAGACCATGACATGGCTGAGGGTTGAGATACTTTTGGCCACGCCCCTTTTGCCTAGAAGCCCCTAAACCCATTGACATAGCATTGGGGGTTTAAATTCATTAGGCCCCGCCCCTTTTGGTCCAGATGCGCAGAATACCATTCAGAGTGTAGACCATGACATGGCTGATGGTTGAGATACTTTTGGCCACGCCCCTTTTGCCTAGAAGCCCCTAAACCCATTGAAATAGCATTGGGGGTTTAAATTCGTTAGGCCCCGCACCTTTGGGTCCAGAAGCCCAGAATACCGTTCACAGTATAGACCATGACATGGCTGAGGGTTGAGATACTTTTGGCCACGCCCCTTTTGCCTAGAAGCCCCTAAACTTATTGAAATAGCATTGGGGGTTTAAATTCGTTAGGCCCCACCCCTTTGGGTCCAGAAGCCCAGAATACCAGTCAGAGTATAGACCATGACATGGCTGAGGGTTGAGATACGTTTGGCCACGCCCCTTTTGCCTAGAAGCCCCTAAACCCATTGAAATAGCATTGGGGGTTTAAATTCGTTAGGCCCCGCCCCTTTGGGTCCAGAAGCCCAGAATACCATTCAGAGTATAGACCATGACATGGCTGATGGTTGAGATACTTTTGGCCACGCCCCTTTTGCCTGGAAGCCCCTAAACCCATTGAAATAGCATTGGGGGTTTAAATTCGTTAGGCCCCGCCCCTTTTGGTCCAGAAGCCCAGAATACCATTCAGAGTATAGACCATGACATGGCTGAGGGTTGAGATACTTTTGGCCACGCCCCTTTTGCCTAGAAGTCCATAAAAACATTGAAATAGCATTGGGGTTTAAATTCGTTAGGCCCAACCCCTTTGGGTCCAGAAGCCCAGAATACTATTCAGAGTATAGACCATGACATGGCTGAGGGTTGAGATACTTTTGGCCACGCCCCTTTTGCCTAGAAGCCCCTAAACCCATTGAAATAGCATTGGGGGTTTAAATTCGTTAGGCCCCACCCCTTTGGGTCCAGAAGCCCAGAATACCAGTCAGAGTATAGACCATGACATGGCTGAGGGTTGAGATACGTTTGGCCACGCCCCTTTTGCCTAGAATCCCCTAAACCCATTGAAATAGCATTGGGGGTTTAAATTCGTTAGGCCCCGCCCCTTTGGGTCCAGAAGCCCAGAATACCATTCAGAGTATAGACCATGACATGGCTGATGGTTGAGATACTTTTGGCCACGCCCCTTTTGCCTGGAAGCCCCTAAACCCATTGAAATAGCATTGGGGGTTTAAATTCGTTAGGCCCCGCCCCTTTTGGTACAGAAGCCCAGAATACCATTCAGAGTATAGACCATGACATGGCTGAGGGTTGAGATACTTTTGGCCACGCCCCTTTTGCCTAGAAGTCCATAAAAACATTGAAATAGCATTGGGGTTTAAATTCGTTAGGCCCAACCCCTTTGGGTCTAGAAGCCCAGAATACTATTCAGAGTATAGACCATGACATGGCTGAGGGTTGAGATACTTTTGGCCACGCCCCTTTTGCCTAGAAGCCCCTAAACCCAATGAAATAGCATTGGGGGTTTAAATTCGTTAGGCCCCGCCCCTTTTGGTCCAGAAGCCCAGAATACCATTCAGAGTATAGACCATGACATGGCTGAGGGTTGAGATACGATTGGCCACGCCCCTTTTGCCTAGAAGCCCCTAAACACATTGAAATAGCATTGGGGGTTTAAATTCGTTAGGCCCCGCCCCTTTGTATCCAGAAGCCCAGAATACCATTCAGAGTATAGACCATGACATGGCTGATGGTTGATATACTTTTGGCCACGCCCCTTTTGCCTAGAAGCCCCAAAACCCATTGAAATAGCATTGGGGGTTTAAATTCGTTAGGCCCCGCCCTTTGGGTCCAGAAGCCCAGAATACCATTCAGAGTATAGAACATGACATGGCTGAGGGTTGAGATACTTTTGACCACGCCCCTTTTGCCTAGAAGCCCCTAAACCCATTGAAATAGCACTGGAGGTTTAAATTCGTTAGGCCCCGCCCCTTTGGGTCCAGAAGCCCAGAATACCATTCAGAGTATAGACCATGACATGGCTGAGGGTTGAGATACTTTTGGCCACGCCCCTTTTGCCTAGAAGCCTCTAAAACCTTTGCAAAAGCATTGGGGGTTTAAATTTGTTAGGCCCCGCCCCTTTGGATCCAGAAGCCCAGAATACCATTCAGAGTATAGACCATGACATGGCTGAGGGTTGAGATACTTTTGGCCACGCCCCTTTTGCCTAGAAGCCCCTAAACCCATTGAAATAGCATTGGGGGTTTAAATTCATTAGGCCCCGCCCCTTTTGGTCCAGATGCGCAGAATACCATTCAGAGTGTAGACCATGACATGGCTGATGGTTGAGATACTTTTGGCCACGCCCCTTTTGCCTAGAAGCCCCTAAACCCATTGCAATAGCATTGGGGGTTTAAATTCGTTAGGCCCCGCCCCTTTGGGTCCAGAAGCCCAGAATATCATTCAGAGTATAGACCATGAAATGACTGAGGGTTGAGATACTTTTGGCCACGCCCCTTTTGCCTAGAAGTCCCTAAACCCATTGAAATAGCATTGGGGTTTAAATTCATTAGGCCCCACCCCTTTGGGTCCAGAAGCCCAGAATACCATTCATAGTATAGACCATGACATGGCTGAGGGTTGAGATACTTTTGGCCACGCCCCTTTTGCCTAGAAGCCCCTAAACACATTGAAATAGCATTGGGGGTGTAAATTCGTTAGGCCCCGCCCCTTTGGGTCCAGAAGCCCAGAATACCATTCAGAGTATAGACCATGACATGGCTGAGGGTTGAGATACTTTTGGCCACGCCCCTTTTGCCTAGAAGCCTCTAAAACCATTGAAATAGCATTGGGGGTTTAAATTCGTTAGGCCCCGCCCATTTGGGTCCAGAAGCTCAGAATACCATTCAGAGTATAGACCATGACATGGCTGAGGGGTGAGATACTTTTGACCACGCCCCTTTTGCCTAGAAGCCCCTAAACCCATTGAAATAGCATTGGGGGTTTAAATTCGTTAGGCCCCGCCCATTTGGGTCCAGAAGCTCAGAATACCATTCAGAGTATAGACCATGACATGGCTGATGGTTGATATACTTTTGGCCACGCCTCTTTTGCCTAGAAGCCCCTAAACCCATTGAAATAGCATTGGGGGTTTAAATTCGTTAGGCCCCGCCCCTTTTGGTCCAGAAGCCCAGAATACCATTCAGAGTATAGACTATGACATGGCTGAGGGTTGAGATACTTTTGGCCACGCCCCTTTTGCCTAGAAGCCCCTAAACCCATTGAAATAGCATTGGGGGTTTAAATTCGTTAGGCCCCGCACCTTTGGGTCCAGAAGCTCAGAATACCATTCAGAGTATAGACCATGACATGGCTGATGGTTGATATACTTTTGGCCACGCCTCTTTTGCCTAGAAGCCCCTAAACCCATTGAAATAGCATTGGGGGTTTAAATTCGTTAGGCCCCGCCCCTTTTGGTCCAGAAGCCCAGAATACCATTCAGAGTATAGACCATGACATGGCTGAGGGTTGAGATACTTTTGGCCACGCCCCTTTTGCCTAGAAGCCCCTAAACCCATTGAAATAGCATTGGGGGTTTAAATTCGTTAGGCCCCGCACCTTTGGGTCCAGAAGCCCAGAATACCGTTCACAGTATAGACCATGACATGGCTGAGGGTTGAGATACTTTTGGCCACGCCCCTTTTGCCTAGAAGCCCCTAAACCCATTGAAATAGCATTGGGGGTTTAAATTCGTTAGGCCCCACCCCTTTGGGTCCAGAAGCCCAGAATACCAGTCAGAGTATAGACCATGACATGGCTGAGGGTTGAGATACTTTTGGCCACGCCCCTTTTGCCTAGAAGCCTCTAAAACCTTTGCAAAAGCATTGGGGGTTTAAATTCGTTAGGCCCCGCCCCTTTGGATCCAGAAGCCCAGAATACCATTAAGAGTATAGACCATGACATGGCTGAGGGTTGAGATACTTTTGGCCACGCCCCTTTTGCCTAGAAGCCCCTAAACCCATTGACATAGCATTGGGGGTTTAAATTCATTAGGCCCCGCCCCTTTTGGTCCAGATGCGCAGAATACCATTCAGAGTGTAGACCATGACATGGCTGATGGTTGAGATACTTTTGGCCACGCCCCTTTTGCCTAGAAGCCCCTAAACCCATTGAAATAGCATTGGGGGTTTAAATTCGTTAGGCCCCGCACCTTTGGGTCCAGAAGCCCAGAATACCGTTCACAGTATAGACCATGACATGGCTGAGGGTTGAGATACTTTTGGCCACGCCCCTTTTGCCTAGAAGCCCCTAAACCCATTGAAATAGCATTGGGGGTTTAAATTCGTTAGGCCCCACCCCTTTGGGTCCAGAAGCCCAGAATACCAGTCAGAGTATAGACCATGACATGGCTGAGGGTTGAGATACGTTTGGCCACGCCCCTTTTGCCTAGAAGCCCCTAAACCCATTGAAATAGCATTGGGGGTTTAAATTCGTTAGGCCCCGCCCCTTTGGGTCCAGAAGCCCAGAATACCATTCAGAGTATAGACCATGACATGGCTGATGGTTGAGATACTTTTGGCCACGCCCCTTTTGCCTGGAAGCCCCTAAACCCATTGAAATAGCATTGGGGGTTTAAATTCGTTAGGCCCCGCCCCTTTTGGTCCAGAAGCCCAGAATACCATTCAGAGTATAGACCATGACATGGCTGAGGGTTGAGATACTTTTGGCCACGCCCCTTTTGCCTAGAAGTCCATAAAAACATTGAAATAGCATTGGGGTTTAAATTCGTTAGGCCCAACCCCTTTGGGTCCAGAAGCCCAGAATACTATTCAGAGTATAGACCATGACATGGCTGAGGGTTGAGATACTTTTGGCCACGCCCCTTTTGCCTAGAAGCCCCTAAACCCATTGAAATAGCATTGGGGGTTTAAATTCGTTAGGCCCCACCCCTTTGGGTCCAGAAGCCCAGAATACCAGTCAGAGTATAGACCATGACACGGCTGAGGGTTGAGATACGTTTGGCCACGCCCCTTTTGCCTAGAATCCCCTAAACCCATTGAAATAGCATTGGGGGTTTAAATTCGTTAGGCCCCGCCCCTTTGGGTCCAGAAGCCCAGAATACCATTCAGAGTATAGACCATGACATGGCTGATGGTTGAGATACTTTTGGCCACGCCCCTTTTGCCTGGAAGCCCCTAAACCCATTGAAATAGCATTGGGGGTTTAAATTCGTTAGGCCCCGCCCCTTTTGGTACAGAAGCCCAGAATACCATTCAGAGTATAGACCATGACATGGCTGAGGGTTGAGATACTTTTGGCCACGCCCCTTTTGCCTAGAAGTCCATAAAAACATTGAAATAGCATTGGGGTTTAAATTCGTTAGGCCCAACCCCTTTGGGTCTAGAAGCCCAGAATACTATTCAGAATATAGACCATGACATGGCTGAGGGTTGAGATACTTTTGGCCACGCCCCTTTTGCCTAGAAGCCCCTAAACCCAATGAAATAGCATTGGGGGTTTAAATTCGTTAGGCCCCGCCCCTTTTGGTCCAGAAGCCCAGAATACCATTCAGAGTATAGACCATGACATGGCTGAGGGTTGAGATACGATTGGCCACGCCCCTTTTGCCTAGAAGCCCCTAAACACATTGAAATAGCATTGGGGGTTTAAATTCGTTAGGCCCCGCCCCTTTGTATCCAGAAGCCCAGAATACCATTCAGAGTATAGACCATGACATGGCTGATGGTTGATATACTTTTGGCCACGCCCCTTTTGCCTAGAAGCCCCAAAACCCATTGAAATAGCATTGGGGGTTTAAATTCGTTAGGCCCCGCCCTTTGGGTCCAGAAGCCCAGAATACCATTCAGAGTATAGAACATGACATGGCTGAGGGTTGAGATACTTTTGACCACGCCCCTTTTGCCTAGAAGCCCCTAAACCCATTGAAATAGCACTGGAGGTTTAAATTCGTTAGGCCCCGCCCCTTTGGGTCCAGAAGCCCAGAATACCATTCAGAGTATAGACCATGACATGGCTGAGGGTTGAGATACTTTTGGCCACGCCCCTTTTGCCTAGAAGCCTCTAAAACCTTTGCAAAAGCATTGGGGGTTTAAATTTGTTAGGCCCCGCCCCTTTGGATCCAGAAGCCCAGAATACCATTCAGAGTATAGACCATGACATGGCTGAGGGTTGAGATACTTTTGGCCACGCCCCTTTTGCCTAGAAGCCCCTAAACCCATTGAAATAGCATTGGGGGTTTAAATTCATTAGGCCCCGCCCCTTTTGGTCCAGATGCGCAGAATACCATTCAGAGTGTAGACCATGACATGGCTGATGGTTGAGATACTTTTGGCCACGCCCCTTTTGCCTAGAAGCCCCTAAACCCATTGCAATAGCATTGGGGGTTTAAATTCGTTAGGCCCCGCCCCTTTGGGTCCAGAAGCCCAGAATATCATTCAGAGTATAGACCATGAAATGACTGAGGGTTGAGATACTTTTGGCCACGCCCCTTTTGCCTAGAAGTCCCTAAACCCATTGAAATAGCATTGGGGTTTAAATTCATTAGGCCCCACCCCTTTGGGTCCAGAAGCCCAGAATACCATTCATAGTATAGACCATGACATGGCTGAGGGTTGAGATACTTTTGGCCACGCCCCTTTTGCCTAGAAGCCCCTAAACACATTGAAATAGCATTGGGGGTGTAAATTCGTTAGGCCCCGCCCCTTTGGGTCCAGAAGCCCAGAATACCATTCAGAGTATAGACCATGACATGGCTGAGGGTTGAGATACTTTTGGCCACGCCCCTTTTGCCTAGAAGCCTCTAAAACCATTGAAATAGCATTGGGGGTTTAAATTCGTTAGGCCCCGCCCATTTGGGTCCAGAAGCTCAGAATACCATTCAGAGTATAGACCATGACATGGCTGAGGGGTGAGATACTTTTGACCACGCCCCTTTTGCCTAGAAGCCCCTAAACCCATTGAAATAGCATTGGGGGTTTAAATTCGTTAGGCCCCGCCCATTTGGGTCCAGAAGCTCAGAATACCATTCAGAGTATAGACCATGACATGGCTGATGGTTGATATACTTTTGGCCACGCCTCTTTTGCCTAGAAGCCCCTAAACCCATTGAAATAGCATTGGGGGTTTAAATTCGTTAGGCCCCGCCCCTTTTGGTCCAGAAGCCCAGAATACCATTCAGAGTATAGACTATGACATGGCTGAGGGTTGAGATACTTTTGGCCACGCCCCTTTTGCCTAGAAGCCCCTAAACCCATTGAAATAGCATTGGGGATTTAAAAATTGGTTAGGCCCCGCCCCTTTGGGTCCAGAAGCCCAGAATACCATTCAGAGTATAGACCATGACATGGCTGAGGGTTGAGATACTTTTGGCCACGCCCCTTTTGCCTAGAAGCCCCTAAACCCATTGAAATAGCATTGGGGGTTTAAATTCGTTAGGCCCCGCACCTTTGGGTCCAGAAGCCCAGAATACCGTTCACAGTATAGACCATGACATGGCTGAGGGTTGAGATACTTTTGGCCACGCCCCTTTTGCCTAGAAGCCCCTAAACCCATTGAAATAGCATTGGGGGTTTAAATTCGTTAGGCCCCACCCCTTTGGGTCCAGAAGCCCAGAATACCAGTCAGAGTATAGACCATGACATGGCTGAGGGTTGAGATACGTTTGGCCACGCCCCTTTTGCCTAGAAGCCCCTAAACCCATTGACATAGCATTGGGGGTTTAAATTCATTAGGCCCCGCCCCTTTGGGTCCAGAAGCCCAGAATACCATTCAGAGTATAGACCATGACATGGCTGATGTTTGAGATACTTTTGGCCACGCCCCTTTTGCCTGGAAGCCCCTAAACCCATTGAAATAGCATTGGGGGTTTAAATTCGTTAGGCCCCGCCCCTTTTGGTCCAGAAGCCCAGAATACCATTCAGAGTATAGACCATGACATGGCTGAGGGTTGAGATACTTTTGGCCACGCCCCTTTTGCCTAGAAGTCCATAAAAACATTGAAATAGCATTGGGGTTTAAATTCGTTAGGCCCAACCCCTTTGGGTCCAGAAGCCCAGAATACTATTCAGAGTATAGACCATGACATGGCTGAGGGTTGAGATACTTTTGGCCACGCCCCTTTTGCCTAGAAGCCCCTAAACCCAATGAAATAGCATTGGGGGTTTAAATTCGTTAGGCCCCGCCCCTTTTGGTCCAGAAGCCCAGAATACCATTCAGAGTATAGACCATGACATGGCTGAGGGTTGAGATACGATTGGCCACGCCCCTTTTGCCTAGAAGCCCCTAAACACATTGAAATAGCATTGGGGGTTTAAATTCGTTAGGCCCCGCCCCTTTGTATCCAGAAGCCCAGAATACCATTCAGAGTATAGACCATGACATGGCTGATGGTTGATATACTTTTGGCCACGCCCCTTTTGCCTAGAAGCCCCTAAACCCATTGAAATAGCATTGGGGGTTTAAATTCGTTAGGCCCCGCCCTTTGGGTCCAGAAGCCCAGAATACCATTCAGAGTATAGAACATGACATGGCTGAGGGTTGAGATACTTTTGACCACGCCCCTTTTGCCTAGAAGCCCCTAAACCCATTGAAATAGCACTGGAGGTTTAAATTCGTTAGGCCCCGCCCCTTTGGGTCCAGAAGCCCAGAATACCATTCAGAGTATAGACCATGACATGGCTGAGGGTTGAGATACTTTTGGCCACGCCCCTTTTGCCTAGAAGCCTCTAAAACCTTTGCAAAAGCATTGGGGGTTTAAATTCGTTAGGCCCCGCCCCTTTGGATCCAGAAGCCCAGAATACCATTAAGAGTATAGACCATGACATGGCTGAGGGTTGAGATACTTTTGGCCACGCCCCTTTTGCCTAGAAGCCCCTAAACCCATTGACATAGCATTGGGGGTTTAAATTCATTAGGCCCCGCCCCTTTTGGTCCAGATGCGCAGAATACCATTCAGAGTGTAGACCATGACATGGCTGATGGTTGAGATACTTTTGGCCACGCCCCTTTTGCCTAGAAGCCCCTAAACCCATTGCAATAGCATTGGGGGTTTAAATTCGTTAGGCCCCGCCCCTTTGGGTCCAGAAGCCCAGAATATCATTCAGAGTATAGACCATGACATGGCTGAGGGTTGAGATACTTTTGGCTACGCCCCTTTTGCCTAGAAGTCCCTAAACCCATTGAAATAGCATTGGGGTTTAAATTCATTAGGCCCCACCCCTTTGGGTCCAGAAGCCCAGAATACCATTCAGAGTATAGACCATGACATGGCTGAGGGTTGAGATACTTTTGGCCACGCCCCTTTTGCCTAGAAGCCCCTAAACCCATGAAATAGCATTGGGGGTTTAAATTCGTCAGGCCCTGCCCCTGTGGGTCCAGAAGCCAAGCATACCATTCAGAGTATAGACCATGGCATGGCTGAGGGTTGAGATACTTTTGGCCACGCCCCTTTTGCCTAGAAGCCCCTAAACCCATTGAAATAGCATTGGGGGTTTAAATTCGTTAGGCCCCGCCCCTTTGGGTCCAGAAGCCCAGAATACCATTCAGAGTATAGACCATCACATGGCTGAGGGTTGAGATACTTTTGGCCACGCCCCTTTTGCCTAGAAGCCCCATAACCTATTTAAATATCATTTGGGGTTTAAATTCGTTAGGCCCCGCCCCTTTGGGTCCAGAAGCCCAGAATACCATTCATAGTATAGACCATGACATGGCTGAGGGTTGAGATACTTTTGGCCACGCCCCTTTTGCCTAGAAGCCCCTAAACACATTGAAATAGCATTGGGGGTGTAAATTCGTTAGGCCCCGCCCCTTTGGGTCCAGAAGCCCAGAATACCATTCAGAGTATAGACCATGACATGGCTGAGGGTTGAGATACTTTTGGCCACGCCCCTTTTGCCTAGAAGCCCCTAAACCCATTGAAATAGCATTGGGGGTTTCAATTCGTTAGGCCACACCCCTTTGGGTCCAGAAGCCCAGAATACCAGTCAGAGTATAGACCATGACATGGCTGAGGGTTGAGATACGTTTGGCCACGCCCCTTTTGCCTAGAAGCCCCTAAACCCATTGAAATAGCATTGGGGGTTTAAATTCGTTAGGCCCCGCCCCTTTGGGTCCAGAAGCCCAGAATACCATTCAGAGTATAGACCATGACATGGCTGATGGTTGAGATACTTTTGGCCACGCCCCTTTTGCCTGGAAGCCCCTAAACCCATTGAAATAGCATTGGGGGTTTAAATTCGTTAGGCCCCGCCCCTTTTGGTCCAGAAGCCCAGAATACCATTCAGAGTATAGACCATGACATGGCTGAGGGTTGAGATACTTTTGGCCACGCCCCTTTTGCCTAGAAGTCCATAAAAACATTGAAATAGCATTGGGGTTTAAATTCGTTAGGCCCAACCCCTTTGGGTCCAGAAGCCCAGAATACTATTCAGAGTATAGACCATGACATGGCTGAGGGTTGAGATACTTTTGGCCACGCCCCTTTTGCCTAGAAGCCCCTAAACCCAATGAAATAGCATTGGGGGTTTAAATTCGTTAGGCCCCGCCCCTTTTGGTCCAGAAGCCCAGAATACCATTCAGAGTATAGACCATGACATGGCTGAGGGTTGAGATACGATTGGCCACGCCCCTTTTGCCTAGAAGCCCCTAAACCCATTGAAATAGCATTGGGGGTTTAAATTCGTTAGGCCCCGCCCCTTTGTATCCAGAAGCCCAGAATACCATTCAGAGTATAGACCATGACATGGCTGATGGTTGATATACTTTTGGCCACGCCCCTTTTGCCTAGAAGCCCCTAAACCCATTGAAATAGCATTGGGGGTTTAAATTCGTTAGGCCCCGCCCTTTGGGTCCAGAAGCCCAGAATACCATTCAGAGTATAGAACATGACATGGCTGAGGGTTGAGATACTTTTGACCACGCCCCTTTTGCCTAGAAGCCCCTAAACCCATTGAAATAGCACTGGAGGTTTAAATTCGTTAGGCCCCGCCCCTTTGGGTCCAGAAGCCCAGAATACCATTCAGAGTATAGACCATGACATGGCTGAGGGTTGAGATACTTTTGGCCACGCCCCTTTTGCCTAGAAGCCTCTAAAACCTTTGCAAAAGCATTGGGGGTTTAAATTCGTTAGGCCCCGCCCCTTTGGATCCAGAAGCCCAGAATACCATTAAGAGTATAGACCATGACATGGCTGAGGGTTGAGATACTTTTGGCCACGCCCCTTTTGCCTAGAAGCCCCTAAACCAATTGAAATAGCATTGGGGGTTTAAATTCATTAGGCCCCGCCCCTTTTGGTCCAGATGCGCAGAATACCATTCAGAGTGTAGACCATGACATGGCTGATGGTTGAGATACTTTTGGCCACGCCCCTTTTGCCTAGAAGCCCCTAAACCCATTGCAATAGCATTGGGGGTTTAAATTCGTTAGGCCCCGCCCCTTTGGGTCCAGAAGCCCAGAATATCATTCAGAGTATAGACCATGACATGGCTGAGGGTTGAGATACTTTTGGCTACGCCCCTTTTGCCTAGAAGTCCCTAAACCCATTGAAATAGCATTGGGGTTTAAATTCATTAGGCCCCACCCCTTTGGGTCCAGAAGCCCAGAATACCATTCAGAGTATAGACCATGACATGGCTGAGGGTTGAGATACTTTTGGCCACGCCCCTTTTGCCTAGAAGCCCCTAAACCCATGAAATAGCATTGGGGGTTTAAATTCGTCAGGCCCTGCCCCTGTGGGTCCAGAAGCCAAGCATACCATTCAGAGTATAGACCATGGCATGGCTGAGGGTTGAGATACTTTTGGCCACGCCCCTTTTGCCTAGAAGCCCCTAAACCCATTGAAATAGCATTGGGGGTTTAAATTCGTTAGGCCCCGCCCCTTTGGGTCCAGAAGCCCAGAATACCATTCAGAGTATAGACCATCACATGGCTGAGGGTTGAGATACTTTTGGCCACGCCCCTTTTGCCTAGAAGCCCCATAACCCATTGAAATAGCATTTGGGGTTTAAATTCGTTAGGCCCCGCCCCTTTGGGTCCAGAAGCCCAGAATACCATTCATAGTATAGACCATGACATGGCTGAGGGTTGAGATACTTTTGGCCACGCCCCTTTTGCCTAGAAGCCCCTAAACACATTGAAATAGCATTGGGGGTGTAAATTCGTTAGGCCCCGCCCCTTTGGGTCCAGAAGCCCAGAATACCATTCAGAGTATAGACCATGACATGGCTGAGGGTTGAGATACTTTTGGCCACGCCCCTTTTGCCTAGAAGCCTCTAAAACCATTGAAATAGCATTGGGGGTTTAAATTCGTTAGGCCCTGCCCCTTTGGATCCAGAAGCCCAGAATACCATTAAGAGTATAGACCATGACATGGCTGAGGGGTGAGATACTTTTGACCACGCCCCTTTTGCCTAGAAGCCCCTAAACCCATTGAAATAGCATTGGGGGTTTAAATTCGTTAGGCCCCGCCCTTTGGGTCCAGAAGCCCAGAATACCATTCAGAGTATAGAACATGACATGGCTGAGGGTTGAGATACTTTTGACCACGCCCCTTTTGCCTAGAAGCCCCTAAACCCATTGAAATAGCACTGGAGGTTTAAATTCGTTAGGCCCCGCCCCTTTGGGTCCAGAAGCCCAGAATACCATTCAGAGTATAGACCATGACATGGCTGAGGGTTGAGATACTTTTGGCCACGCCCCTTTTGCCTAGAAGCCTCTAAAACCTTTGCAAAAGCATTGGGGGTTTAAATTCGTTAGGCCCCGCCCCTTTGGATCCAGAAGCCCAGAATACCATTAAGAGTATAGACCATGACATGGCTGAGGGTTGAGATACTTTTGGCCACGCCCCTTTTGCCTAGAAGCCCCTAAACCCATTGAAATAGCATTGGGGGTTTAAATTCATTAGGCCCCGCCCCTTTTGGTCCAGATGCGCAGAATACCATTCAGAGTGTAGACCATGACATGGCTGATGGTTGAGATACTTTTGGCCACGCCCCTTTTGCCTAGAAGCCCCTAAACCAGGGCTGGGCAATTGCGGCCCTCCAGATGTTGATGAACTACACATCCCAGCATGCCTTGCATCAGTTTCAGCATGGCCACATAGCAAAACTAATGCAAAGCATCCTGGGATGTGTAGTTCACTAACATCTGGAGGGCCGCAATTGCCCAGCCCTGCCCTAAACCCATTGCAATATCATTGGGGGTTTAAATTCGTTAGGCCCCGCCCCTTTGGGTCCAGAAGCCCAGAATATCATTCAGAGTATAGACCATGACATGGCTGAGGGTTGAGATACTTTTGGCTACGCCCCTTTTGCCTAGAAGTCCCTAAACCCATTGAAATAGCATTGGGGTTTAAATTCATTAGGCCCCACCCCTTTGGGTCCAGAAGCCCAGAATACCATTCAGAGTATAGACCATGACATGGCTGAGGGTTGAGATACTTTTGGCCACGCCCCTTTTGCCTAGAAGCCCCTAAACCCATGAAATAGCATTGGGGGTTTAAATTCGTCAGGCCCTGCCCCTGTGGGTCCAGAAGCCAAGCATACCATTCAGAGTATAGACCATGGCATGGCTGAGGGTTGAGATACTTTTGGCCACGCCCCTTTTGCCTAGAAGCCCCTAAACCCATTGAAATAGCATTGGGGGTTTAAATTCGTTAGGCCCCGCCCCTTTGGGTCCAGAAGCCCAGAATACCATTCAGAGTATAGACCATCACATGGCTGAGGGTTGAGATACTTTTGGCCACGCCCCTTTTGCCTAGAAGCCCCATAACCCATTGAAATAGCATTTGGGGTTTAAATTCGTTAGGCCCCGCCCCTTTGGGTCCAGAAGCCCAGAATACCATTCATAGTATAGACCATGACATGGCTGAGGGTTGAGATACTTTTGGCCACGCCCCTTTTGCCTAGAAGCCCCTAAACACATTGAAATAGCATTGGGGGTGTAAATTCGTTAGGCCCCGCCCCTTTGGGTCCAGAAGCCCAGAATACCATTCAGAGTATAGACCATGACATGGCTGAGGGTTGAGATACTTTTGGCCACGCCCCTTTTGCCTAGAAGCCCCTAAACCCATTGAAATAGCATTGGGGGTTTAAATTCGTTAGGCCCCACCCCTTTGGGTCCAGAAGCCCAGAATACCAGTCAGAGTATAGACCATGACATGGCTGAGGGTTGAGATACGTTTGGCCACGCCCCTTTTGCCTAGAAGCCCCTAAACCCATTGAAATAGCATTGGGGGTTTAAATTCGTTAGGCCCCGCCCCTTTGGGTCCAGAAGCCCAGAATACCATTCAGAGTATAGACCATGACATGGCTGATGGTTGAGATACTTTTGGCCACGCCCCTTTTGCCTGGAAGCCCCTAAACCCATTGAAATAGCATTGGGGGTTTAAATTCGTTAGGCCCCGCCCCTTTTGGTCCAGAAGCCCAGAATACCATTCAGAGTATAGACCATGACATGGCTGAGGGTTTAGATACTTTTGGCCACGCCCCTTTTGCCTAGAAGTCCATAAAAACATTGAAATAGCATTGGGGTTTAAATTCGTTAGGCCCAACCCCTTTGGGTCCAGAAGCCCAGAATACTATTCAGAGTATAGACCATGACATGGCTGAGGGTTGAGATACTTTTGGCCACGCCCCTTTTGCCTAGAAGCCCCTAAACCCAATGAAATAGCATTGGGGGTTTAAATTCGTTAGGCCCCGCCCCTTTTGGTCCAGAAGCCCAGAATACCATTCAGAGTATAGACCATGACATGGCTGAGGGTTGAGATACGATTGGCCACGCCCCTTTTGCCTAGAAGCCCCTAAACACATTGAAATAGCATTGGGGGTTTAAATTCGTTAGGCCCCGCCCCTTTGTATCCAGAAGCCCAGAATACCATTCAGAGTATAGACCATGACATGGCTGATGGTTGATATACTTTTGGCCACGCCCCTTTTGCCTAGAAGCCCCTAAACCCATTGAAATAGCATTGGGGGTTTAAATTCGTTAGGCCCCGCCCTTTGGGTCCAGAAGCCCAGAATACCATTCAGAGTATAGAACATGACATGGCTGAGGGTTGAGATACTTTTGACCACGCCCCTTTTGCCTAGAAGCCCCTAAACCCATTGAAATAGCACTGGAGGTTTAAATTCGTTAGGCCCCGCCCCTTTGGGTCCAGAAGCCCAGAATACCATTCAGAGTATAGACCATGACATGGCTGAGGGTTGAGATACTTTTGGCCACGCCCCTTTTGCCTAGAAGCCTCTAAAACCTTTGCAAAAGCATTGGGGGTTTAAATTCGTTAGGCCCCGCCCCTTTGGGTCCAGAAGCCCAGAATACCATTAAGAGTATAGACCATGACATGGCTGAGGGTTGAGATACTTTTGGCCACGCCCCTTTTGCCTAGAAGCCCCTAAACCAATTGAAATAGCATTGGGGGTTTAAATTCATTAGGCCCCGCCCCTTTTGGTCCAGATGCGCAGAATACCATTCAGAGTGTAGACCATGACATGGCTGATGGTTGAGATACTTTTGGCCACGCCCCTTTTGCCTAGAAGCCCCTAAACCCATTGCAATAGCATTGGGGGTTTAAATTCGTTAGGCCCCGCCCCTTTGGGTCCAGAAGCCCAGAATATCATTCAGAGTATAGACCATGACATGGCTGAGGGTTGAGATACTTTTGGCTACGCCCCTTTTGCCTAGAAGTCCCTAAACCCATTGAAATAGCAATGGGGTTTAAATTCATTAGGCCCCACCCCTTTGGGTCCAGAAGCCCAGAATACCATTCAGAGTATAGACCATGACATGGCTGAGGGTTGAGATACTTTTGGCCACGCCCCTTTTGCCTAGAAGCCCCTAAACCCATGAAATAGCATTGGGGGTTTAAATTCGTCAGGCCCTGCCCCTGTGGGTCCAGAAGCCAAGCATACCATTCAGAGTATAGACCATGGCATGGCTGAGGGTTGAGATACTTTTGGCCACGCCCCTTTTGCCTAGAAGCCCCTAAACCCATTGAAATAGCATTGGGGGTTTAAATTCGTTAGGCCCCGCCCCTTTGGGTCCAGAAGCCCAGAATACCATTCAGAGTATAGACCATCACATGGCTGAGGGTTGAGATACTTTTGGCCACGCCCCTTTTGCCTAGAAGCCCCATAACCCATTGAAATAGCATTTGGGGTTTAAATTCGTTAGGCCCCGCCCCTTTGGGTCCAGAAGCCCAGAATACCATTCATAGTATAGACCATGACATGGCTGAGGGTTGAGATACTTTTGGCCACGCCCCTTTTGCCTAGAAGCCCCTAAACACATTGAAATAGCATTGGGGGTGTAAATTCGTTAGGCCCCGCCCCTTTGGGTCCAGAAGCCCAGAATACCATTCAGAGTATAGACCATGACATGGCTGAGGGTTGAGATACTTTTGGCCACGCCCCTTTTGCCTAGAAGCCTCTAAAACCATTGAAATAGCATTGGGGGTTTAAATTCGTTAGGCCCTGCCCCTTTGGATCCAGAAGCCCAGAATACCATTAAGAGTATAGACCATGACATGGCTGAGGGGTGAGATACTTTTGACCACGCCCCTTTTGCCTAGAAGCCCCTAAACCCATTGAAATAGCATTGGGGGTTTAAATTCGTTAGGCCCCGCCCATTGGGTCCAGAAGCTCAGAATACCATTCAGAGTATAGACCATGACATGGCTGATGGTTGATATACTTTTGGCCACGCCCCTTTTGCCTAGAAGCCCCTAAACTCATTGAAATAGCATTGGGGGTTTAAATTCGTTAGGCCCTGCCCATTTGGGTCCAGAAGCTCAGAATACCATTCAGAGTATAGACCATGACATGGCTGAGGGTTGAGATACGATTGGCCACGCCCCTTTTGCCTAGAAGCCCCTAAACACATTGAAATAGCATTGGGGGTTTAAATTCGTTAGGCCCCGCCCCTTCGGGTCCAGAAGCCCAGAATACCATTCAGAGTATAGACCATGACATGGCTGATGGTTGATATACTTTTGGCCACGCCCCTTTTGCCTAGAAGCCCCTAAACCCATTGAAATAGCATTGGGGGTTTAAATTCGTTAGGCCCCGCCCCTTTGGGTCCAGAAGCCCAGAATACCATTCAGAGTATAGACCATGACATGGCTGAGGGTTGAGATACTTTTGTCCACGTCCCTTTTGCCTAGAAGCCTCTAAAACCATTGAAATAGCATTGGGGGTTTAAATTCGTTAGGCCCCGCCCCTTTGGATCCAGAAGCCCAGAATACCATTCAGAGTATAGACCATGACATGGCTGAGGGTTGAGATACTTTTGGCCACGCCTCTTTTGCCTAGAAGCCCCTAAACCCATTGAAATAGCATTGGGGGTTTAAATTCGTTAGGCCCCGCCCCTTTTGGTCCAGAAGCCCAGAATACCATTCAGAGTATAGACTATGACATGGCTGAGGGTTGAGATACTTTTGGCCACGCCCCTTTTGCCTAGAAGCCCCTAAACCCATTGAAATAGCATTGGGGATTTAAAAATTGGTTAGGCCCCGCCCCTTTGGGTCCAGAAGCCCAGAATACCATTCAGAGTATAGACCATGACATGGCTGAGGGTTGAGATACTTTTGGCCACGCCCCTTTTGCCTAGAAGCCCCTAAACCCATTGAAATAGCATTGGGGGTTTAAATTCGTTAGGCCCCGCACCTTTGGGTCCAGAAGCCCAGAATACCGTTCACAGTATAGACCATGACATGGCTGAGGGTTGAGATACTTTTGGCCACGCCCCTTTTGCCTAGAAGCCCCTAAACCCATTGAAATAGCATTGGGGGTTTAAATTCGTTAGGCCCCACCCCTTTGGGTCCAGAAGCCCAGAATACCAGTCAGAGTATAGACCATGACATGGCTGAGGGTTGAGATACGTTTGGCCACGCCCCTTTTGCCTAGAAGCCCCTAAACCCATTGAAATAGCATTGGGGGTTTAAATTCGTTAGGCCCCGCCCCTTTGGGTCCAGAAGCCCAGAATACCATTCAGAGTATAGACCATGACATGGCTGATGGTTGAGATACTTTTGGCCACGCCCCTTTTGCCTGGAAGCCCCTAAACCCATTGAAATAGCATTGGGGGTTTAAATTCGTTAGGCCCCGCCCCTTTTGGTCCAGAAGCCCAGAATACCATTCAGAGTATAGACCATGACATGGCTGAGGGTTGAGATACTTTTGGCCACGCCCCTTTTGCCTAGAAGTCCATAAAACATTGAAATAGCATTGGGGTTTAAATTCGTTAGGCCCAACCCCTTTGGGTCCAGAAGCCCAGAATACTATTCAGAGTATAGACCATCACATGGCTGAGGGTTGAGATACTTTTGGCCACGCCCCTTTTGCCTAGAAGCCCCATAACCCATTGAAATAGCATTTGGGGTTTAAATTCGTTAGGCCCCGCCCCTTTGGGTCCAGAAGCCCAGAATACCATTCATAGTATAGACCATGACATGGCTGAGGGTTGAGATACTTTTGGCCACGCCCCTTTTGCCTAGAAGCCCCTAAACACATTGAAATAGCATTGGGGGTGTAAATTCGTTAGGCCCCGCCCCTTTGGGTCCAGAAGCCCAGAATACCATTCAGAGTATAGACCATGACATGGCTGAGGGTTGAGATACTTTTGGCCACGCCCCTTTTGCCTAGAAGCCTCTAAAACCATTGAAATAGCATTGGGGGTTTAAATTCGTTAGGCCCTGCCCCTTTGGATCCAGAAGCCCAGAATACCATTAAGAGTATAGACCATGACATGGCTGAGGGGTGAGATACTTTTGACCACGCCCCCTTTGCCTAGAAGCCCCTAAACCCATTGAAATAGCATTGGGGGTTTAAATTCGTTAGGCCCCGCCCCTTTGGGTCCAGAAGCCCAGAATACCATTCAGAGTATAGACCATCACATGGCTGAGGGTTGAGATACTTTTGGCCACGCCCCTTTTGCCTAGAAGCCCCATAACCCATTGAAATAGCATTTGGGGTTTAAATTCGTTAGGCCCCGCCCCTTTGGGTCCAGAAGCCCAGAATACCATTCATAGTATAGACCATGACATGGCTGAGGGTTGAGATACTTTTGGCCACGCCCCTTTTGCCTAGAAGCCCCTAAACACATTGAAATAGCATTGGGGGTGTAAATTCGTTAGGCCCCGCCCCTTTGGGTCCAGAAGCCCAGAATACCATTCAGAGTATAGACCATGACATGGCTGAGGGTTGAGATACTTTTGGCCACGCCCCTTTTGCCTAGAAGCCTCTAAAACCATTGAAATAGCATTGGGGGTTTAAATTCGTTAGGCCCTGCCCCTTTGGATCCAGAAGCCCAGAATACCATTAAGAGTATAGACCATGACATGGCTGAGGGTTGAGATACTTTTGGCCACGCCCCTTTTGCCTAGAAGCCTCTAAAACCATTGAAATAGCATTGGGGGTTTAAATTCGTTAGGCCCTGCCCCTTTGGATCCAGAAGCCCAGAATACCATTAAGAGTATAGACCATGACATGGCTGAGGGGTGAGATACTTTTGACCACGCCCCTTTTGCCTAGAAGCCCCTAAACCCATTGAAATAGCATTGGGGGTTTAAATTCGTTAGGCCCCGCCCATTGGGTCCAGAAGCTCAGAATACCATTCAGAGTATAGACCATGACATGGCTGATGGTTGATATACTTTTGGCCACGCCCCTTTTGCCTAGAAGCCCCTAAACTCATTGAAATAGCATTGGGGGTTTAAATTCGTTAGGCCCTGCCCATTTGGGTCCAGAAGCTCAGAATACCATTCAGAGTATAGACCATGACATGGCTGAGGGTTGAGATACGATTGGCCACGCCCCTTTTGCCTAGAAGCCCCTAAACACATTGAAATAGCATTGGGGGTTTAAATTCGTTAGGCCCCGCCCCTTCGGGTCCAGAAGCCCAGAATACCATTCAGAGTATAGACCATGACATGGCTGATGGTTGATATACTTTTGGCCACGCCCCTTTTGCCTAGAAGCCCCTAAACCCATTGAAATAGCATTGGGGGTTTAAATTCGTTAGGCCCCGCCCCTTTGGGTCCAGAAGCCCAGAATACCATTCAGAGTATAGACCATGACATGGCTGAGGGTTGAGATACTTTTGTCCACGTCCCTTTTGCCTAGAAGCCTCTAAAACCATTGAAATAGCATTGGGGGTTTAAATTCGTTAGGCCCCGCCCCTTTGGATCCAGAAGCCCAGAATACCATTCAGAGTATAGACCATGACATGGCTGAGGGTTGAGATACTTTTGGCCACGCCTCTTTTGCCTAGAAGCCCCTAAACCCATTGAAATAGCATTGGGGGTTTAAATTCGTTAGGCCCCGCCCCTTTTGGTCCAGAAGCCCAGAATACCATTCAGAGTATAGACTATGACATGGCTGAGGGTTGAGATACTTTTGGCCACGCCCCTTTTGCCTAGAAGCCCCTAAACCCATTGAAATAGCATTGGGGATTTAAAAATTGGTTAGGCCCCGCCCCTTTGGGTCCAGAAGCCCAGAATACCATTCAGAGTATAGACCATGACATGGCTGAGGGTTGAGATACTTTTGGCCACGCCCCTTTTGCCTAGAAGCCCCTAAACCCATTGAAATAGCATTGGGGGTTTAAATTCGTTAGGCCCCGCACCTTTGGGTCCAGAAGCCCAGAATACCGTTCACAGTATAGACCATGACATGGCTGAGGGTTGAGATACTTTTGGCCACGCCCCTTTTGCCTAGAAGCCCCTAAACCCATTGAAATAGCATTGGGGGTTTAAATTCGTTAGGCCCCACCCCTTTGGGTCCAGAAGCCCAGAATACCAGTCAGAGTATAGACCATGACATGGCTGAGGGTTGAGATACGTTTGGCCACGCCCCTTTTGCCTAGAAGCCCCTAAACCCATTGAAATAGCATTGGGGGTTTAAATTCGTTAGGCCCCGCCCCTTTGGGTCCAGAAGCCCAGAATACCATTCATAGTATAGACCATGACATGGCTGAGGGTTGAGATACTTTTGGCCACGCCCCTTTTGCCTAGAAGCCCCTAAACACATTGAAATAGCATTGGGGGTGTAAATTCGTTAGGCCCCGCCCCTTTGGGTCCAGAAGCCCAGAATACCATTCAGAGTATAGACCATGACATGGCTGAGGGTTGAGATACTTTTGGCCACGCCCCTTTTGCCTAGAAGCCTCTAAAACCATTGAAATAGCATTGGGGGTTTAAATTCGTTAGGCCCTGCCCCTTTGGATCCAGAAGCCCAGAATACCATTAAGAGTATAGACCATGACATGGCTGAGGGGTGAGATACTTTTGACCACGCCCCTTTTGCCTAGAAGCCCCTAAACCCATTGAAATAGCATTGGGGGTTTAAATTCGTTAGGCCCCGCCCATTGGGTCCAGAAGCTCAGAATACCATTCAGAGTATAGACCATGACATGGCTGATGGTTGATATACTTTTGGCCACGCCCCTTTTGCCTAGAAGCCCCTAAACTCATTGAAATAGCATTGGGGGTTTAAATTCGTTAGGCCCTGCCCATTTGGGTCCAGAAGCTCAGAATACCATTCAGAGTATAGACCATGACATGGCTGAGGGTTGAGATACGATTGGCCACGCCCCTTTTGCCTAGAAGCCCCTAAACACATTGAAATAGCATTGGGGGTTTAAATTCGTTAGGCCCCGCCCCTTCGGGTCCAGAAGCCCAGAATACCATTCAGAGTATAGACCATGACATGGCTGATGGTTGATATACTTTTGGCCACGCCCCTTTTGCCTAGAAGCCCCTAAACCCATTGAAATAGCATTGGGGGTTTAAATTCGTTAGGCCCCGCCCCTTTGGGTCCAGAAGCCCAGAATACCATTCAGAGTATAGACCATGACATGGCTGAGGGTTGAGATACTTTTGTCCACGTCCCTTTTGCCTAGAAGCCTCTAAAACCATTGAAATAGCATTGGGGGTTTAAATTCGTTAGGCCCCGCCCCTTTGGATCCAGAAGCCCAGAATACCATTCAGAGTATAAACCATGACATGGCTGAGGGTTGAGATACTTTTGGCCACGCCTCTTTTGCCTAGAAGCCCCTAAACCCATTGAAATAGCATTGGGGGTTTAAATTCGTTAGGCCCCGCCCCTTTTGGTCCAGAAGCCCAGAATACCATTCAGAGTATAGACTATGACATGGCTGAGGGTTGAGATACTTTTGGCCACGCCCCTTTTGCCTAGAAGCCCCTAAACCCATTGAAATAGCATTGGGGATTTAAAAATTGGTTAGGCCCCGCCCCTTTGGGTCCAGAAGCCCAGAATACCATTCAGAGTATAGACCATGACATGGCTGAGGGTTGAGATACTTTTGGCCACGCCCCTTTTGCCTAGAAGCCCCTAAACCCATTGAAATAGCATTGGGGGTTTAAATTCGTTAGGCCCCGCACCTTTGGGTCCAGAAGCCCAGAATACCGTTCACAGTATAGACCATGACATGGCTGAGGGTTGAGATACTTTTGGCCACGCCCCTTTTGCCTAGAAGCCCCTAAACCCATTGAAATAGCATTGGGGGTTTAAATTCGTTAGGCCCCACCCCTTTGGGTCCAGAAGCCCAGAATACCAGTCAGAGTATAGACCATGACATGGCTGAGGGTTGAGATACGTTTGGCCACGCCCCTTTTGCCTAGAAGCCCCTAAACCCATTGAAATAGCATTGGGGGTTTAAATTCGTTAGGCCCCGCCCCTTTTGGTCCAGAAGCCCAGAATACCATTCAGAGTATAGACCATGACATGGCTGATGGTTGAGATACTTTTGGCCACGCCCCTTTTGCCTGGAAGCCCCTAAACCCATTGAAATAGCATTGGGGGTTTAAATTCGTTAGGCCCCGCCCCTTTTGGTCCAGAAGCCCAGAATACCATTCAGAGTATAGACCATGACATGGCTGAGGGTTGAGATACTTTTGGCCACGCCCCTTTTGCCTAGAAGTCCATAAAAACATTGAAATAGCATTGGGGTTTAAATTCGTTAGGCCCAACCCCTTTGGGTCCAGAAGCCCAGAATACTATTCAGAGTATAGACCATCACATGGCTGAGGGTTGAGATACTTTTGGCCACGCCCCTTTTGCCTAGAAGCCCCATAACCCATTGAAATAGCATTTGGGGTTTAAATTCGTTAGGCCCCGCCACTTTGGGTCCAGAAGCCCAGAATACCATTCATAGTATAGACCATGACATGGCTGAGGGTTGAGATACTTTTGGCCACGCCCCTTTTGCCTAGAAGCCCCTAAACACATTGAAATAGCATTGGGGGTGTAAATTCGTTAGGCCCCGCCCCTTTGGGTCCAGAAGCCCAGAATACCATTCAGAGTATAGACCATGACATGGCTGAGGGTTGAGATACTTTTGGCCACGCCCCTTTTGCCTAGAAGCCTCTAAAACCATTGAAATAGCATTGGGGGTTTAAATTCGTTAGGCCCTGCCCCTTTGGATCCAGAAGCCCAGAATACCATTAAGAGTATAGACCATGACATGGCTGAGGGGTGAGATACTTTTGACCACGCCCCTTTTGCCTAGAAGCCCCTAAACCCATTGAAATAGCATTGGGGGTTTAAATTCGTTAGGCCCCGCCCCTTTGGGTCCAGAAGCCCAGAATACCATTCAGAGTATAGACCATCACATGGCTGAGGGTTGAGATACTTTTGGCCACGCCCCTTTTGCCTAGAAGCCCCATAACCCATTGAAATAGCATTTGGGGTTTAAATTCGTTAGGCCCCGCCCCTTTGGGTCCAGAAGCCCAGAATACCATTTATAGTATAGACCATGACATGGCTGAGGGTTGAGATACTTTTGGCCACGCCCCTTTTGCCTAGAAGCCCCTAAACACATTGAAATAGCATTGGGGGTGTAAATTCGTTAGGCCCCGCCCCTTTGGGTCCAGAAGCCCAGAATACCATTCAGAGTATAGACCATGACATGGCTGAGGGTTGAGATACTTTTGGCCACGCCCCTTTTGCCTAGAAGCCTCTAAAACCATTGAAATAGCATTGGGGGTTTAAATTCGTTAGGCCCTGCCCCTTTGGATCCAGAAGCCCAGAATACCATTAAGAGTATAGACCATGACATGGCTGAGGGTTGAGATACTTTTGGCCACGCCCCTTTTGCCTAGAAGCCTCTAAAACCATTGAAATAGCATTGGGGGTTTAAATTCGTTAGGCCCTGCCCCTTTGGATCCAGAAGCCCAGAATACCATTAAGAGTATAGACCATGACATGGCTGAGGGGTGAGATACTTTTGACCACGCCCCTTTTGCCTAGAAGCCCCTAAACCCATTGAAATAGCATTGGGGGTTTAAATTCGTTAGTCCCCGCCCATTGGGTCCAGAAGCTCAGAATACCATTCAGAGTATAGACCATGACATGGCTGATGGTTGATATACTTTTGGCCACGCCCCTTTTGCCTAGAAGCCCCTAAACTCATTGAAATAGCATTGGGGGTTTAAATTCGTTAGGCCCTGCCCATTTGGGTCCAGAAGCTCAGAATACCATTCAGAGTATAGACCATGACATGGCTGAGGGTTGAGATACGATTGGCCACGCCCCTTTTGCCTAGAAGCCCCTAAACACATTGAAATAGCATTGGGGGTTTAAATTCGTTAGGCCCCGCCCCTTCGGGTCCAGAAGCCCAGAATACCATTCAGAGTATAGACCATGACATGGCTGATGGTTGATATACTTTTGGCCACGCCCCTTTTGCCTAGAAGCCCCTAAACCCATTGAAATAGCATTGGGGGTTTAAATTCGTTAGGCCCCGCCCCTTTGGGTCCAGAAGCCCAGAATACCATTCAGAGTATAGACCATGACATGGCTGAGGGTTGAGATACTTTTGTCCACGTCCCTTTTGCCTAGAAGCCTCTAAAACCATTGAAATAGCATTGGGGGTTTAAATTCGTTAGGCCCCGCCCCTTTGGATCCAGAAGCCCAGAATACCATTCAGAGTATAGACCATGACATGGCTGAGGGTTGAGATACTTTTGGCCACGCCTCTTTTGCCTAGAAGCCCCTAAACCCATTGAAATAGCATTGGGGGTTTAAATTCGTTAGGCCCCGCCCCTTTTGGTCCAGAAGCCCAGAATACCATTCAGAGTATAGACTATGACATGGCTGAGGGTTGAGATACTTTTGGCCACGCCCCTTTTGCCTAGAAGCCCCTAAACCCATTGAAATAGCATTGGGGATTTAAAAATTGGTTAGGCCCCGCCCCTTTGGGTCCAGAAGCCCAGAATACCATTCAGAGTATAGACCATGACATGGCTGAGGGTTGAGATACTTTTGGCCACGCCCCTTTTGCCTAGAAGCCCCTAAACCCATTGAAATAGCATTGGGGGTTTAAATTCGTTAGGCCCCGCACCTTTGGGTCCAGAAGCCCAGAATACCGTTCACAGTATAGACCATGACATGGCTGAGGGTTGAGATACTTTTGGCCACGCCCCTTTTGCCTAGAAGCCCCTAAACCCATTGAAATAGCATTGGGGGTTTAAATTCGTTAGGCCCCACCCCTTTGGGTCCAGAAGCCCAGAATACCAGTCAGAGTATAGACCATGACATGGCTGAGGGTTGAGATACGTTTGGCCACGCCCCTTTTGCCTAGAAGCCCCTAAACCCATTGAAATAGCATTGGGGGTTTAAATTCGTTAGGCCCCGCCCCTTTGGGTCCAGAAGCCCAGAATACCATTCAGAGTATAGACCATGACATGGCTGATGGTTGAGATACTTTTGGCCACGCCCCTTTTGCCTGGAAGCCCCTAAACCCATTGAAATAGCATTGGGGGTTTAAATTCGTTAGGCCCCGCCCCTTTTGGTCCAGAAGCCCAGAATACCATTCAGAGTATAGACCATGACATGGCTGAGGGTTGAGATACTTTTGGCCACGCCCCTTTTGCCTAGAAGTCCATAAAAACATTGAAATAGCATTGGGGTTTAAATTCGTTAGGCCCAACCCCTTTGGGTCCAGAAGCCCAGAATACTATTCAGAGTATAGACCATCACATGGCTGAGGGTTGAGATACTTTTGGCCACGCCCCTTTTGCCTAGAAGCCCCATAACCCATTGAAATAGCATTTGGGGTTTAAATTCGTTAGGCCCCGCCCCTTTGGGTCCAGAAGCCCAGAATACCATTCATAGTATAGACCATGACATGGCTGAGGGTTGAGATACTTTTGGCCACGCCCCTTTTGCCTAGAAGCCCCTAAACACATTGAAATAGCATTGGGGGTGTAAATTCGTTAGGCCCCGCCCCTTTGGGTCCAGAAGCCCAGAATACCATTCAGAGTATAGACCATGACATGGCTGAGGGTTGAGATACTTTTGGCCACGCCCCTTTTGCCTAGAAGCCTCTAAAACCATTGAAATAGCATTGGGGGTTTAAATTCGTTAGGCCCTGCCCCTTTGGATCCAGAAGCCCAGAATACCATTAAGAGTATAGACCATGACATGGCTGAGGGGTGAGATACTTTTGACCACGCCCCTTTTGCCTAGAAGCCCCTAAACCCATTGAAATAGCATTGGGGGTTTAAATTCGTTAGGCCCCGCCCCTTTGGGTCCAGAAGCCCAGAATACCATTCAGAGTATAGACCATCACATGGCTGAGGGTTGAGATACTTTTGGCCACGCCCCTTTTGCCTAGAAGCCCCATAACCCATTGAAATAGCATTTGGGGTTTAAATTCGTTAGGCCCCGCCCCTTTGGGTCCAGAAGCCCAGAATACCATTCATAGTATAGACCATGACATGGCTGAGGGTTGAGATACTTTTGGCCACGCCCCTTTTGCCTAGAAGCCCCTAAACACATTGAAATAGCATTGGGGGTGTAAATTCGTTAGGCCCCGCCCCTTTGGGTCCAGAAGCCCAGAATACAATTCAGAGTATAGACCATGACATGGCTGAGGGTTGAGATACTTTTGGCCACGCCCCTTTTGCCTAGAAGCCTCTAAAACCATTGAAATAGCATTGGGGGTTTAAATTCGTTAGGCCCTGCCCCTTTGGATCCAGAAGCCCAGAATACCATTAAGAGTATAGACCATGACATGGCTGAGGGGTGAGATACTTTTGACCACGCCCCTTTTGCCTAGAAGCCCCTAAACCCATTGAAATAGCATTGGGGGTTTAAATTCGTTAGGCCCCGCCCATTGGGTCCAGAAGCTCAGAATACCATTCAGAGTATAGACCATGACATGGCTGATGGTTGATATACTTTTGGCCACGCCCCTTTTGCCTAGAAGCCCCTAAACTCATTGAAATAGCATTGGGGGTTTAAATTCGTTAGGCCCTGCCCATTTGGGTCCAGAAGCTCAGAATACCATTCAGAGTATAGACCATGACATGGCTGAGGGTTGAGATACGATTGGCCACGCCCCTTTTGCCTAGAAGCCCCTAAACACATTGAAATAGCATTGGGGGTTTAAATTCGTTAGGCCCCGCCCCTTCGGGTCCAGAAGCCCAGAATACCATTCAGAGTATAGACCATGACATGGCTGATGGTTGATATACTTTTGGCCACGCCCCTTTTGCCTAGAAGCCCCTAAACCCATTGAAATAGCATTGGGGGTTTAAATTCGTTAGGCCCCGCCCCTTTGGGTCCAGAAGCCCAGAATACCATTCAGAGTATAGACCATGACATGGCTGAGGGTTGAGATACTTTTGTCCACGTCCCTTTTGCCTAGAAGCCTCTAAAACCATTGAAATAGCATTGGGGGTTTAAATTCGTTAGGCCCCGCCCCTTTGGATCCAGAAGCCCAGAATACCATTCAGAGTATAGACCATGACATGGCTGAGGGTTGAGATACTTTTGGCCACGCCTCTTTTGCCTAGAAGCCCCTAAACCCATTGAAATAGCATTGGGGGTTTAAATTCGTTAGGCCCCGCCCCTTTTGGTCCAGAAGCCCAGAATACCATTCAGAGTATAGACTATGACATGGCTGAGGGTTGAGATACTTTTGGCCACGCCCCTTTTGCCTAGAAGCCCCTAAACCCATTGAAATAGCATTGGGGATTTAAAAATTGGTTAGGCCCCGCCCCTTTGGGTCCAGAAGCCCAGAATACCATTCAGAGTATAGACCATGACATGGCTGAGGGTTGAGATACTTTTGGCCACGCCCCTTTTGCCTAGAAGCCCCTAAACCCATTGAAATAGCATTGGGGGTTTAAATTCGTTAGGCCCCGCACCTTTGGGTCCAGAAGCCCAGAATACCGTTCACAGTATAGACCATGACATGGCTGAGGGTTGAGATACTTTTGGCCACGCCCCTTTTGCCTAGAAGCCCCTAAACCCATTGAAATAGCATTGGGGGTTTAAATTCGTTAGGCCCCACCCCTTTGGGTCCAGAAGCCCAGAATACCAGTCAGAGTATAGACCATGACATGGCTGAGGGTTGAGATACGTTTGGCCACGCCCCTTTTGCCTAGAAGCCCCTAAACCCATTGAAATAGCATTGGGGGTTTAAATTCGTTAGGCCCCGCCCCTTTTGGTCCAGAAGCCCAGAATACCATTCAGAGTATAGACCATGACATGGCTGATGGTTGAGATACTTTTGGCCACGCCCCTTTTGCCTGGAAGCCCCTAAACCCATTGAAATAGCATTGGGGGTTTAAATTCGTTAGGCCCCGCCCCTTTTGGTCCAGAAGCCCAGAATACCATTCAGAGTATAGACCATGACATGGCTGAGGGTTGAGATACTTTTGGCCACGCCCCTTTTGCCTAGAAGTCCATAAAAACATTGAAATAGCATTGGGGTTTAAATTCGTTAGGCCCAACCCCTTTGGGTCCAGAAGCCCAGAATACTATTCAGAGTATAGACCATCACATGGCTGAGGGTTGAGATACTTTTGGCCACGCCCCTTTTGCCTAGAAGCCCCATAACCCATTGAAATAGCATTTGGGGTTTAAATTCGTTAGGCCCCGCCACTTTGGGTCCAGAAGCCCAGAATACCATTCATAGTATAGACCATGACATGGCTGAGGGTTGAGATACTTTTGGCCACGCCCCTTTTGCCTAGAAGCCCCTAAACACATTGAAATAGCATTGGGGGTGTAAATTCGTTAGGCCCCGCCCCTTTGGGTCCAGAAGCCCAGAATACCATTCAGAGTATAGACCATGACATGGCTGAGGGTTGAGATACTTTTGGCCACGCCCCTTTTGCCTAGAAGCCTCTAAAACCATTGAAATAGCATTGGGGGTTTAAATTCGTTAGGCCCTGCCCCTTTGGATCCAGAAGCCCAGAATACCATTAAGAGTATAGACCATGACATGGCTGAGGGGTGAGATACTTTTGACCACGCCCCTTTTGCCTAGAAGCCCCTAAACCCATTGAAATAGCATTGGGGGTTTAAATTCGTTAGGCCCCGCCCCTTTGGGTCCAGAAGCCCAGAATACCATTCAGAGTATAGACCATCACATGGCTGAGGGTTGAGATACTTTTGGCCACGCCCCTTTTGCCTAGAAGCCCCATAACCCATTGAAATAGCATTTGGGGTTTAAATTCGTTAGGCCCCGCCCCTTTGGGTCCAGAAGCCCAGAATACCATTTATAGTATAGACCATGACATGGCTGAGGGTTGAGATACTTTTGGCCACGCCCCTTTTGCCTAGAAGCCCCTAAACACATTGAAATAGCATTGGGGGTGTAAATTCGTTAGGCCCCGCCCCTTTGGGTCCAGAAGCCCAGAATACCATTCAGAGTATAGACCATGACATGGCTGAGGGTTGAGATACTTTTGGCCACGCCCCTTTTGCCTAGAAGCCTCTAAAACCATTGAAATAGCATTGGGGGTTTAAATTCGTTAGGCCCTGCCCCTTTGGATCCAGAAGCCCAGAATACCATTAAGAGTATAGACCATGACATGGCTGAGGGTTGAGATACTTTTGGCCACGCCCCTTTTGCCTAGAAGCCTCTAAAACCATTGAAATAGCATTGGGGGTTTAAATTCGTTAGGCCCTGCCCCTTTGGATCCAGAAGCCCAGAATACCATTAAGAGTATAGACCATGACATGGCTGAGGGGTGAGATACTTTTGACCACGCCCCTTTTGCCTAGAAGCCCCTAAACCCATTGAAATAGCATTGGGGGTTTAAATTCGTTAGTCCCCGCCCATTGGGTCCAGAAGCTCAGAATACCATTCAGAGTATAGACCATGACATGGCTGATGGTTGATATACTTTTGGCCACGCCCCTTTTGCCTAGAAGCCCCTAAACTCATTGAAATAGCATTGGGGGTTTAAATTCGTTAGGCCCTGCCCATTTGGGTCCAGAAGCTCAGAATACCATTCAGAGTATAGACCATGACATGGCTGAGGGTTGAGATACGATTGGCCACGCCCCTTTTGCCTAGAAGCCCCTAAACACATTGAAATAGCATTGGGGGTTTAAATTCGTTAGGCCCCGCCCCTTCGGGTCCAGAAGCCCAGAATACCATTCAGAGTATAGACCATGACATGGCTGATGGTTGATATACTTTTGGCCACGCCCCTTTTGCCTAGAAGCCCCTAAACCCATTGAAATAGCATTGGGGGTTTAAATTCGTTAGGCCCCGCCCCTTTGGGTCCAGAAGCCCAGAATACCATTCAGAGTATAGACCATGACATGGCTGAGGGTTGAGATACTTTTGTCCACGTCCCTTTTGCCTAGAAGCCTCTAAAACCATTGAAATAGCATTGGGGGTTTAAATTCGTTAGGCCCCGCCCCTTTGGATCCAGAAGCCCAGAATACCATTCAGAGTATAGACCATGACATGGCTGAGGGTTGAGATACTTTTGGCCACGCCTCTTTTGCCTAGAAGCCCCTAAACCCATTGAAATAGCATTGGGGGTTTAAATTCGTTAGGCCCCGCCCCTTTTGGTCCAGAAGCCCAGAATACCATTCAGAGTATAGACTATGACATGGCTGAGGGTTGAGATACTTTTGGCCACGCCCCTTTTGCCTAGAAGCCCCTAAACCCATTGAAATAGCATTGGGGATTTAAAAATTGGTTAGGCCCCGCCCCTTTGGGTCCAGAAGCCCAGAATACCATTCAGAGTATAGACCATGACATGGCTGAGGGTTGAGATACTTTTGGCCACGCCCCTTTTGCCTAGAAGCCCCTAAACCCATTGAAATAGCATTGGGGGTTTAAATTCGTTAGGCCCCGCACCTTTGGGTCCAGAAGCCCAGAATACCGTTCACAGTATAGACCATGACATGGCTGAGGGTTGAGATACTTTTGGCCACGCCCCTTTTGCCTAGAAGCCCCTAAACCCATTGAAATAGCATTGGGGGTTTAAATTCGTTAGGCCCCACCCCTTTGGGTCCAGAAGCCCAGAATACCAGTCAGAGTATAGACCATGACATGGCTGAGGGTTGAGATACGTTTGGCCACGCCCCTTTTGCCTAGAAGCCCCTAAACCCATTGAAATAGCATTGGGGGTTTAAATTCGTTAGGCCCCGCCCCTTTGGGTCCAGAAGCCCAGAATACCATTCAGAGTATAGACCATGACATGGCTGATGGTTGAGATACTTTTGGCCACGCCCCTTTTGCCTGGAAGCCCCTAAACCCATTGAAATAGCATTGGGGGTTTAAATTCGTTAGGCCCCGCCCCTTTTGGTCCAGAAGCCCAGAATACCATTCAGAGTATAGACCATGACATGGCTGAGGGTTGAGATACTTTTGGCCACGCCCCTTTTGCCTAGAAGTCCATAAAAACATTGAAATAGCATTGGGGTTTAAATTCGTTAGGCCCAACCCCTTTGGGTCCAGAAGCCCAGAATACTATTCAGAGTATAGACCATCACATGGCTGAGGGTTGAGATACTTTTGGCCACGCCCCTTTTGCCTAGAAGCCCCATAACCCATTGAAATAGCATTTGGGGTTTAAATTCGTTAGGCCCCGCCCCTTTGGGTCCAGAAGCCCAGAATACCATTCATAGTATAGACCATGACATGGCTGAGGGTTGAGATACTTTTGGCCACGCCCCTTTTGCCTAGAAGCCCCTAAACACATTGAAATAGCATTGGGGGTGTAAATTCGTTAGGCCCCGCCCCTTTGGGTCCAGAAGCCCAGAATACCATTCAGAGTATAGACCATGACATGGCTGAGGGTTGAGATACTTTTGGCCACGCCCCTTTTGCCTAGAAGCCTCTAAAACCATTGAAATAGCATTGGGGGTTTAAATTCGTTAGGCCCTGCCCCTTTGGATCCAGAAGCCCAGAATACCATTAAGAGTATAGACCATGACATGGCTGAGGGGTGAGATACTTTTGACCACGCCCCTTTTGCCTAGAAGCCCCTAAACCCATTGAAATAGCATTGGGGGTTTAAATTCGTTAGGCCCCGCCCCTTTGGGTCCAGAAGCCCAGAATACCATTCAGAGTATAGACCATCACATGGCTGAGGGTTGAGATACTTTTGGCCACGCCCCTTTTGCCTAGAAGCCCCATAACCCATTGAAATAGCATTTGGGGTTTAAATTCGTTAGGCCCCGCCCCTTTGGGTCCAGAAGCCCAGAATACCATTCATAGTATAGACCATGACATGGCTGAGGGTTGAGATACTTTTGGCCACGCCCCTTTTGCCTAGAAGCCCCTAAACACATTGAAATAGCATTGGGGGTGTAAATTCGTTAGGCCCCGCCCCTTTGGGTCCAGAAGCCCAGAATACAATTCAGAGTATAGACCATGACATGGCTGAGGGTTGAGATACTTTTGGCCACGCCCCTTTTGCCTAGAAGCCTCTAAAACCATTGAAATAGCATTGGGGGTTTAAATTCGTTAGGCCCTGCCCCTTTGGATCCAGAAGCCCAGAATACCATTAAGAGTATAGACCATGACATGGCTGAGGGGTGAGATACTTTTGACCACGCCCCTTTTGCCTAGAAGCCCCTAAACCCATTGAAATAGCATTGGGGGTTTAAATTCGTTAGGCCCCGCCCATTGGGTCCAGAAGCTCAGAATACCATTCAGAGTATAGACCATGACATGGCTGATGGTTGATATACTTTTGGCCACGCCCCTTTTGCCTAGAAGCCCCTAAACTCATTGAAATAGCATTGGGGGTTTAAATTCGTTAGGCCCTGCCCATTTGGGTCCAGAAGCTCAGAATACCATTCAGAGTATAGACCATGACATGGCTGAGGGTTGAGATACGATTGGCCACGCCCCTTTTGCCTAGAAGCCCCTAAACACATTGAAATAGCATTGGGGGTTTAAATTCGTTAGGCCCCGCCCCTTCGGGTCCAGAAGCCCAGAATACCATTCAGAGTATAGACCATGACATGGCTGATGGTTGATATACTTTTGGCCACGCCCCTTTTGCCTAGAAGCCCCTAAACCCATTGAAATAGCATTGGGGGTTTAAATTCGTTAGGCCCCGCCCCTTTGGGTCCAGAAGCCCAGAATACCATTCAGAGTATAGACCATGACATGGCTGAGGGTTGAGATACTTTTGTCCACGTCCCTTTTGCCTAGAAGCCTCTAAAACCATTGAAATAGCATTGGGGGTTTAAATTCGTTAGGCCCCGCCCCTTTGGATCCAGAAGCCCAGAATACCATTCAGAGTATAGACCATGACATGGCTGAGGGTTGAGATACTTTTGGCCACGCCTCTTTTGCCTAGAAGCCCCTAAACCCATTGAAATAGCATTGGGGGTTTAAATTCGTTAGGCCCCGCCCCTTTTGGTCCAGAAGCCCAGAATACCATTCAGAGTATAGACTATGACATGGCTGAGGGTTGAGATACTTTTGGCCACGCCCCTTTTGCCTAGAAGCCCCTAAACCCATTGAAATAGCATTGGGGATTTAAAAATTGGTTAGGCCCCGCCCCTTTGGGTCCAGAAGCCCAGAATACCATTCAGAGTATAGACCATGACATGGCTGAGGGTTGAGATACTTTTGGCCACGCCCCTTTTGCCTAGAAGCCCCTAAACCCATTGAAATAGCATTGGGGGTTTAAATTCGTTAGGCCCCGCACCTTTGGGTCCAGAAGCCCAGAATACCGTTCACAGTATAGACCATGACATGGCTGAGGGTTGAGATACTTTTGGCCACGCCCCTTTTGCCTAGAAGCCCCTAAACCCATTGAAATAGCATTGGGGGTTTAAATTCGTTAGGCCCCACCCCTTTGGGTCCAGAAGCCCAGAATACCAGTCAGAGTATAGACCATGACATGGCTGAGGGTTGAGATACGTTTGGCCACGCCCCTTTTGCCTAGAAGCCCCTAAACCCATTGAAATAGCATTGGGGGTTTAAATTCGTTAGGCCCCGCCCCTTTGGGTCCAGAAGCCCAGAATACCATTCAGAGTATAGACCATGACATGGCTGATGGTTGAGATACTTTTGGCCACGCCCCTTTTGCCTGGAAGCCCCTAAACCCATTGAAATAGCATTGGGGGTTTAAATTCGTTAGGCCCCGCCCCTTTTGGTCCAGAAGCCCAGAATACCATTCAGAGTATAGACCATGACATGGCTGAGGGTTGAGATACTTTTGGCCACGCCCCTTTTGCCTAGAAGTCCATAAAAACATTGAAATAGCATTGGGGTTTAAATTCGTTAGGCCCAACCCCTTTGGGTCCAGAAGCCCAGAATACTATTCAGAGTATAGACCATGACATGGCTGAGGGTTGAGATACTTTTGGCCACGCCCCTTTTGCCTAGAAGCCCCTAAACCCAATGAAATAGCATTGGGGGTTTAAATTCGTTAGGCCCCGCCCCTTTTGGTCCAGAAGCCCAGAATACCATTCAGAGTATAGACCATGACATGGCTGAGGGTTGAGATACGATTGGCCACGCCCCTTTTGCCTAGAAGCCCCTAAACACATTGAAATAGCATTGGGGGTTTAAATTCGTTAGGCCCCGCCCCTTTGTATCCAGAAGCCCAGAATACCATTCAGAGTATAGACCATGACATGGCTGATGGTTGATATACTTTTGGCCACGCCCCTTTTGCCTAGAAGCCCCATAACCCATTGAAATAGCATTGGGGGTTTAAATTCGTTAGGCCCCGCCCTTTGGGTCCAGAAGCCCAGAATACCATTCAGAGTATAGAACATGACATGGCTGAGGGTTGAGATACTTTTGACCACGCCCCTTTTGCCTAGAAGCCCCTAAAACCATTGAAATAGCACTGGAGGTTTAAATTCGTTAGGCCCCGCCCCTTTGGGTCCAGAAGCCCAGAATACCATTCAGAGTATAGACCATGACATGGCTGAGGGTTGAGATACTTTTGGCCACGCCCCTTTTGCCTAGAAGCCTCTAAAACCTTTGC
Source organism: Crinia signifera (assembly GCF_055691185.1). Lineage (NCBI taxonomy): Eukaryota > Metazoa > Chordata > Amphibia > Anura > Myobatrachidae > Crinia > Crinia signifera. Next base: position 238,715,953 of record NC_139217.1, on the reverse strand, counting down.
AAAAGCATTGGGGGTTTAAATTCGTTAGGCCCCGCCCCTTTGGATCCGGAAGCCCAGAATACCATTAAGAGTATAGACCATGACATGGCTGAGGGTTGAGATACTTTTGGCCACGCCCCTTTTGCCTAGAAGCCCCTAAACCCATTGAAATAGCATTGGGGGTTTAAATTCATTAGGCCCCGCCCCTTTTGGTCCAGATGCGCAGAATACCATTCAGAGTGTAGACCATGACATGGCTGATGGTTGAGATAATTTTGGCCACGCCCCTTTTGCCTATAAGCCCCTAAACCCATTGCAATAGCATTGGGGGTTTAAATTCGTTAGGCCCCGCCCCTTTGGGTCCAGAAGCCCAGAATATCATTCAGAGTATAGACCATGACATGGCTGAGGGTTGAGATACTTTTGGCCACGCCCCTTTTGCCTAGAAGTCCCTAAACCCATTGAAATAGCATTGGGGTTTAAATTCATTAGGCCCCACCCCTTTGGGTCCAGAAGCCCAGAATACCATTCAGAGTATAGACCATGACATGGCTGAGGGTTGAGATACTTTTGGCCACGCCCCTTTTGCCTAGAAGCCTCTAAAACCTTTGCAAAAGCATTGGGGGTTTAAATTCGTTAGGCCCTGCCCCTTTGGATCCAGAAGCCCAGAATACCATTAAGAGTATAGAACATGACATGGCTGAGGGTTGAGATACTTTTGGCCACGCCCCTTTTGCCTAGAAGCCCCTAAACCCATTGAAATAGCATTGGGGGTTTAAATTCATTAGGCCCCGCCCCTTTTGGTCCAGATGCGCAGAATACCATTCAGAGTGTAGACCATGACATGGCTGATGGTTGAGATACTTTTGGCCACGCCCCTTTTGCCTAGAAGCCCCTAAACCCATTGCAAAAGCATTGGGGGTTTAAATTCGTTAGGCCCCGCCCCTTTGGGTCCAGAAGCCCAGAATATCATTCAGAGTATAGACCATGACATGGCTGAGGGTTGAGATACTTTTGGCCACGCCCCTTTTGCCTAGAAGTCCCTAAACCCATTGAAATAGCATTGGGGTTTAAATTCATTAGGCCCCACCCCTTTGGGTCCAGAAGCCCAGAATACCATTCAGAGTATAGACCATGACATGGCTGAGGGTTGAGATACTTTTGGCCACGCCCCTTTTGCCTAGAAGCCCCTAAACCCATGAAATAGCATTGGGGGTTTAAATTCGTCAGGCCCTGCCCCTGTGGGTCCAGAAGCCAAGCATACCATTCAGAGTATAGACCATGGCATGGCTGAGGGTTGAGATACTTTTGGCCACGCCCCTTTTGCCTAGAAGCCCCTAAACCCATTGAAATAGCATTGGGGGTTTAAATTCGTTAGGCCCCGCCCCTTTGGGTCCAGAAGCCCAGAATACCATTCAGAGTATAGACCATCACATGGCTGAGGGTTGAGATACTTTTGGCCACGCCCCTTTTGCCTAGAAGCCCCATAACCCATTGAAATATTATTTGGGGTTTAAATTCGTTAGGCCCCGCCCCTTTGGGTCCAGAAGCCCAGAATACCATTCATAGTATAGACCATGACATGGCTGAGGGTTGAGATACTTTTGGCCACGCCCCTTTTGCCTAGAAGCCCCTAAACACATTGAAATAGCATTGGGGGTGTAAATTCGTTAGGCCCCGCCCCTTTGGGTCCAGAAGCCCAGAATACCATTCAGAGTATAGACCATGACATGGCTGAGGGTTGAGATACTTTTGGCCACGCCCCTTTTGCCTAGAAGCCTCTAAAACCATTGAAATAGCATTGGGGGTTTAAATTCGTTAGGCCCTGCCCCTTTGGATCCAGAAGCCCAGAATACCATTAAGAGTATAGACCATGACATGGCTGAGGGGGTGATATACTTTTGACCACGCCCCTTTTGCCTAGAAGCCCCTAAACCCATTGAAATAGCATTGGGGGTTTAAATTCGTTAGGCCCCGCCCATTTGGGTCCAGAAGCTCAGAATACCATTCAGAGTATAGACCATGACATGGCTGATGGTTGATATACTTTTGGCCACGCCCCTTTTGCCTAGAAGCCCCTAAACTCATTGAAATAGCATTGGGGGTTTAAATTCGTTAGGCCCTGCCCATTTGGGTCCAGAAGCTCAGAATACCATTCAGAGTATAGACCATGACATGGCTGAGGGTTGAGATACGATTGGCCACGCCCCTTTTGCCTAGAAGCCCCTAAACACATTGAAATAGCATTGGGGGTTTAAATTCGTTAGGCCCCGCCCCTTCGGGTCCAGAAGCCCAGAATACCATTCAGAGTATAGACCATGACATGGCTGATGGTTGATATACTTTTGGCCACGCCCCTTTTGCCTAGAAGCCCCTAAACCCATTGAAATAGCATTGGGGGTTTAAATTCGTTAGGCCCCGCCCCTTTGGGTCCAGAAGCCCAGAATACCATTCAGAGTATAGACCATGACATGGCTGAGGGTTGAGATACTTTTGTCCACGTCCCTTTTGCCTAGAAGCCTCTAAAACCATTGAAATAGCATTGGGGGTTTAAATTCGTTAGGCCCCGCCCCTTTGGATCCAGAAGCCCAGAATACCATTCAGAGTATAGACCATGACATGGCTGAGGGTTGAGATACTTTTGGCCACGCCTCTTTTGCCTAGAAGCCCCTAAACCCATTGAAATAGCATTGGGGGTTTAAATTCGTTAGGCCCCGCCCCTTTTGGTCCAGAAGCCCAGAATACCATTCAGAGTATAGACTATGACATGGCTGAGGGTTGAGATACTTTTGGCCACGCCCCTTTTGCCTAGAAGCCCCTAAACCCATTGAAATAGCATTGGGGATTTAAAAATTGGTTAGGCCCCGCCCCTTTGGGTCCAGAAGCCCAGAATACCATTCAGAGTATAGACCATGACATGGCTGAGGGTTGAGATACTTTTGGCCACGCCCCTTTTGCCTAGAAGCCCCTAAACCCATTGAAATAGCATTGGGGGTTTAAATTCGTTAGGCCCCGCACCTTTGGGTCCAGAAGCCCAGAATACCGTTCACAGTATAGACCATGACATGGCTGAGGGTTGAGATACTTTTGGCCACGCCCCTTTTGCCTAGAAGCCCCTAAACCCATTGAAATAGCATTGGGGGTTTAAATTCGTTAGGCCCCACCCCTTTGGGTCCAGAAGCCCAGAATACCAGTCAGAGTATAGACCATGACATGGCTGAGGGTTGAGATACGTTTGGCCACGCCCCTTTTGCCTAGAAGCCCCTAAACCCATTGAAATAGCATTGGGGGTTTAAATTCGTTAGGCCCCGCCCCTTTGGGTCCAGAAGCCCAGAATACCATTCAGAGTATAGACCATGACATGGCTGATGGTTGAGATACTTTTGGCCACGCCCCTTTTGCCTGGAAGCCCCTAAACCCATTGAAATAGCATTGGGGGTTTAAATTCGTTAGGCCCCGCCCCTTTTGGTCCAGAAGCCCAGAATACCATTCAGAGTATAGACCATGACATGGCTGATGGTTGATATACTTTTGGCCACGCCCCTTTTGCCTAGAAGCCCCTAAACCCATTGAAATAGCATTGGGGGTTTAAATTTGTTAGGCCCCGCCCTTTGGGTCCAGAAGCCCAGAATACCATTCAGAGTATAGACCATGACATGGCTGAGGGTTGAGATACTTTTGGCCACGCCCCTTTTGCCTAGAAGCCTCTAAAACCTTTGCAAAAGCATTGGGGGTTTAAATTCGTTAGGCCCCGCCCCTTTAAATCCAGAAGCCCAGAATACCATTAAGAGTATAGACCATGACATGGCTGAGGGTTGAGATACTTTTGGCCACGCCCCTTTTGCCTAGAAGCCCCTAAACCCATTGAAATAGCATTGGGGGTTTAAATTCATTAGGCCCCGCCCCTTTTGGTCCAGATGCGCAGAATACCATTCAGAGTGTAGACCATGACATGGCTGATGGTTGAGATACTTTTGGCCACGCCCCTTTTGCCTAGAAGTCCATAAAAACATTGAAATAGCATTGGGGGTTTAAATTCATTAGGCCCCACCCCTTTGGGTCCAGAAGCCCAGAATACCATTCAGAGTATAGACCATGACATGGCTGAGGGTTGAGATACTTTTGGCCACGCCCCTTTTGCCTAGAAGTCCCTAAACCCATTGAAATAGCATTGGGGTTTAAATTCATTAGGCCCCACCCCTTTGGGTCCAGAAGCCCAGAATACCATTCAGAGTATAGACCATGACATGGCTGAGGGTTGAGATACTTTTGGCCACGCCCCTTTTGCCTAGAAGCCCCTAAACCCATGAAATAGCATTGGGGGTTTAAATTCGTCAGGCCCTGCCCCTGTGGGTCCAGAAGCCAAGCATACCATTCAGAGTATAGACCATGGCATGGCTGAGGGCTTAGATACTTTTGGCCACGCCCCTTTTGCCTAGAAGCCCCTAAACCCAATGGAATAGCATTGGGGGTTTAAATTCGTTAGGCCCCTCCCCTTTGGGTCCAGAAGCTAAGAATACCATTCAGAGTATAGACCATGACATGGCTGAGGGTTGAGATACGATTGGCCAGGCCCTTTTGCCTAGAAGCCCCTAAACACATTGAAATAGCATTGGGGGTTTAAATTCGTTAGGCCCCGCCCCTTTGGGTCGAGAAGCCCAGAATACCATTCAGAGTATAGACCATGACATGGCTGATGGTTGAGATACTTTTGGCCACGCCCCTTTTGCCTAGAAGCCCCTAAACCCATTGAAATAGCATTGGGGGTTTAAATTTGTTAGCCCCCGCCCCTTTGGATCCAGAAGCCCAGAATACCAATAATAGTATAGACCATGACATGGCTGAGGGTTGAGATACTTTTGGCCACGCCCCTTTTGCCTAGAAGCTCCTAAACCCATTGAAATAGCATTGGGGTTTTAAATTCGTTAGGCCCCGTCCCTTTGGGTCCAGAAGCCCAGAATACCATTTAGAGTATAGACCATGACATGGCTGAGGGTTGAGATACTTTTGGCCACGCCCCTTTTGCCTAGAAGCCCCTAAACCCATTGAAATAGCATTGGGGGTTTAAATTCGTTAGGCCCCGCCCCTTTTGGTCCAGAAGCCCAGAATACTATTCAGAGTATAGACCATGACATGGCTGAGGGTTGAGAAACCTTTGGCCACGCCCCTTTTGCCTAGAAGCCCCTAAACCCATTGAAATAGCATTGGGGGTTTAAATTCGTTAGGTCCCGCCCCTTTGGATCCAGAAGCCCAGAATACCATTCAAAGTATAGACCATGACATGGCTGAGGGTTAAGATACTTTTGGCCACGCCCCTTTTGCCTAGAAGCCCCTAAAACCATTGAAATAACATTGGGGGTTTAAATTCGTTAGGCCCCGCCCCTTTGGGTCCTGAAGCCCAGAATACCATTCAGAGTATAGAATATGACATGGCTGAGGGTTGAGATACTTCTGGCCACGCCCCTTTTGCCTAGAAGCCCCTAAACCTATTGAAATAGCATTGGGGGTTTAATTTCGTTAGGCCCCGCCCCTTTTGGTCCAGAAGCCCAGAATACCATTCAGAGTATAGACCATGACATGGCTGAGGGTTGAGATACGTTTGGCCACGCCCCTTTTGCCTAGAAGCCCCTAAACCCATTGAAATAGCATTGGGGGTTTAAATTCGTTAGGCCCTGCCCCTTTGGGTCCAGAAACCCAGAATACCATTCAGAGTATAGACCATGACATGGCTGAGGGTTGAGATACTTTTGGCCACGCCCCTTTTGCCTAGAAGCCCCTAAACCCATTGAAATAGCATTGGGGGTTTAAATTCGTTAGGCCCCGCCCCTTTGGGTCCAGAAGCCCAGAATACCATTCAGAGTATAGACCATGACATGGCTGATGGTTGATATACTTTTGGCCACGCCCCTTTTGCATAGAAGCCCCTAAACCCATTGAAATAGCATTGGGGGTTTAAATTCGTTAGGCCCCGCCCCTTCGGGTCCAGAAGCCAAGAATACCATTCAGAGTATAGACCATGACATGGCTGAGGGTTGAGATACTTTTGGCCACGCCCCTTTTGCCTACAAGCCCCTAAACCCATTGAAATAGCATTGGGGGTTTAAATTCGTTAGGCCCCGCCCCTTCGGGTCCAGAAGCCAAGAATACCATTCAGAGTATAGACCATGACATGGCTGAGGGTTGAGATACTTTTGGCCACGCCCCTTTTGCCTACAAGCCCCTAAACCCATTGAAATAGCATTGGGGGTTTAAATTCGTTAGGCCCCGCCCCTTCGGGTCCAGAAGCCAAGAATACCATTCAGAGTATAGACCATGACATGGCTGAGGGTTGAGATACTTTTGGCCACGCCCCTTTTGCCTAGAAGCCCCTAAACCCATTGAAATAGCATTGGGGGTTTAAATTCGTTAGGCCCCGCCCCTTTGGGTCCAGAAGCCCAGAATACCATTCAGAATATAGACCATGACATGGCTGATGGTTGAGATACTTTTGGCCACGCCCCTTTTGCCTAGAAGCCCCTAAACCCATTGGAATAGCATTGGGGGTTTAAATTCGTTAGGCCCCGCCCCTTTGGGTCCAGAAACCCAGAATACCATTCAGAGTATAGACCATGACATGGCTGAGGGTTGAGATACTTTTGGCCACTCCCCTTTTGCCTAGAAGCCCCTAAACCCATTGAAATAGCATTGGGGGTTTAAATTCGTTAGTCCCCGCCCATTTGGGTCCAGAAGCCCAGAACACCATTCAGAGTATAGACCATGACATGGCTGAGGGTTGAGATACTTTTGGCCACGCCCCTTTTGCCTACAAGCCCCTAAACCCATTGAAATAGCATTGGGGGTTTAAATTCGTTAGGCCCCGCCCCTTTGGGTCCAGAAGCCCAGAATACCATTCAGAGTATAGACCATGACATGGCTGATGGTTGAGATACTTTTGGCCACGCCCCTTTTGCGTAGAAGCCCCTAAACCCATTGAAATAGCATTGGGGGTTTAAATTCGTTAGGCCCCGCCCCTTTGGGTCCAGAAACCCAGAATACCATTCAGAGTATAGACCATGACATGGCTAAGGGTTGAGATACTTTTGGCCACGCCCATTTTGCTTAGAAGCCCCTAAACCCATTGAAATAGCATTGGGGTTTAAATTCGTTAGGCCCCGCCCCTTTTGGTCCAGAAGCCCAGAATACCATTCAGAGTATAGACCATGACATGGCTGAGGGTTGAGATACTTTTGGCCACGCCCCTTTTGCCTAGAAGCCCCTAAACCCATTGCAATAGCATTGGGGGTTTAAATTCGTTAGGCCCCGCCCCTTTGGGTCCAGAAGCCAAGAATACCATTCAGAGTATAGACCATGACATGGCTGAGGGTTGAGATACTTTTGGCCACGCCCCTTTTGCCTACAAGCCCCTAAACCCATTGAAATAGCATTGGGGGTTTAAATTCGTTAGGCCCCGCCCCTTCGGGTCCAGAAGCCAAGAATACCATTCAGAGTATAGACCATGACATGGCTGAGGGTTGAGATACTTTTGGCCACGCCCCTTTTGCCTAGAAGCCCCTAAACCCATTGAAATAGCATTGGGGGTTTAAATTCGTTAGGCTCCGCCCCTTTGGGTCCAGAAGCCCAGAATACCATTCAGAGTATAGACCATGACATGGCTGAGGGTTGAGATACGTTTGGCCACGCCCCTTTTGCCTAGAAGCCCCTAAACCCATTGAAATAGCATTGGGGTTTTAAATTCGTTAGGCCCCGTCCCTTTGGGTCCAGAAGCCCAGAATACCATTTAGAGTATAGACCATGACATGGCTGAGGGTTGAGAAACCTTTGGCCACGCCCCTTTTGCCTAGAAGCCCCTAAACCCATTGAATAGCATTGGGGGTTTAAATTCGTTAGGCCCCGCTCCTTTGGGTCCAGAAGCCCAGAATACCATTCAGAGTATAGACCATGACATGGCTGATGGTTGATATACTTTTGGCCACGCCCCTTTTGCATAGAAGCCCCTAAACCCATTGAAATAGCATTGGGGGTTTAAATTCGTTAGGCCCCGCCCCTTCGGGTCCAGAAGCCAAGAATACCATTCAGAGTATAGACCATGACATGGCTGAGGGTTGAGATACTTTTGGCCACGCCCCTTTTGCCTACAAGCCCCTAAACCCATTGAAATAGCATTGGGGGTTTAAATTCGTTAGGCCCCGCCCCTTCGGGTCCAGAAGCCAAGAATACCATTCAGAGTATAGACCATGACATGGCTGAGGGTTGAGATACTTTTGGCCACGCCCCTTTTGCCTAGAAGCCCCTAAACCCATTGAAATAGCATTGGGGGTTTAAATTCGTTAGGCCCCGCCCCTTTGGGTCCAGAAGCCCAGAATACCATTCAGAAAATAGACCATGACATGGCTGACGGTTGAGATACTTTTGGCCACGCCCCTTTTGCCTAGAAGCCCCTAAACCCATTGGAATAGCATTGGGGGTTTAAATTCGTTAGGCCCCGCCCCTTTGGGTCCAGAAACCCAGAATACCATTCAGAGTATAGACCATGACATGGCTGAGGGTTGAGATACTTTTGGCCACTCCCCTTTTGCCTAGAAGCCCCTAAACCCATTGAAATAGCATTGGGGGTTTAAATTCGTTAGGCCCCGCCCATTTGGGTCCAGAAGCCCAGAACACCATTCAGAGTATAGACCATGACATGGCTGAGGGTTGAGATACTTTTGGCCACGCCCCTTTTGCCTACAAGCCCCTAAACTCATTGAAATAGCATTGGGGGTTTAAATTCGTTAGGCCCCGCCCCTTTGGGTCCAGAAGCCCAGAATACCATTCAGAGTATAGACCATGACATGGCTGATGGTTGAGATACTTTTGGCCACGCCCCTTTTGCGTAGAAGCCCCTAAACCCATTGAAATAGCATTGGGGGTTTAAATTCGTTAGGCCCCGCCCCTTTGGGTCCAGAAACCCAGAATACCATTCAGAGTATAGACCATGACATGGCTAAGGGTTGAGATACTTTTGGCCACGCCCATTTTGCTTAGAAGCCCCTAAACCCATTGAAATAGCATTGGGGGTTTAAATTCGTTAGGCCCCGCCCCTTTTGGTCCAGAAGCCCAGAATACCATTCAGAGTATAGACCATGACATGGCTGATGGTTGAGATACTTTTGGCCACGCCCCTTTTGCCTAGAAGCCCCTAAACCCATTGCAATAGCATTGGGGGTTTAAATTCGTTAGGCCCCGCCCCTTTGGGTCCAGAAGCCAAGAATACCATTCAGAGTATAGACCATGACATGGCTGAGGGTTGAGATACTTTTGGCCACGCCCCTTTTGCCTACAAGCCCCTAAACCCATTGAAATAGCATTGGGGGTTTAAATTCGTTAGGCCCCGCCCCTTCGGGTCCAGAAGCCAAGAATACCATTCAGAGTATAGACCATGACATGGCTGAGGATTGAGATACTTTTGACCACGCCCCTTTTGCCTAGAAGCCCCTAAACCCATTGAAATAGCATTGGGGGTTTAAATTCGTTAGGCCCCGCCCCTTTTGGTCCAGAAGCCCAGAATACCATTCAGAGTATAGACCATGACATGGCTGAGGGTTGAGATACTTTTGGCCACTCCCCTTTTGCCTAGAAGCCCCTAAACCCATTGAAATAGCATTGGGGGGGGTTTAAATTCGTTAGGCCCCGCCCCTTTGGGTCCAGAAGCCCAGAACACCATTCAGAGTATAGACCATGACATGGCTGAGGGTTGAGATACTATTGGCCACGCCCCTTTTGCCTACAAGCCCCTAAACCCATTGAAATAGCATTGGGGGTTTAAATTCGTTAGGCCCCGCCCCTTCGGGTCCAGAAGCCCAGAATACCATTCAGAGTATAGACCATGACATGGCTGAGGGTTGAGATACTTTTGGCCACGCCCCTTTTGCCTACAAGCCCCTAAACCCATTGAAATAGCATTGGGGGTTTAAATTCGTTAGGCCCCGCCCCTTTGGGTCCAGAAGCCCAGAATACCATTCAGAGTATAGACCATGACATAGCTGATGGTTGAGATACTTTTGGCCACGCCCCATTTGCCTACAAGCCCCTAAACCCATTGAAATAGCATTGGGGGTTTAAATTCGTTAGGCCCCGCCCCTTTGGGTCCAGAAGCCCAGAATACCATTCAGAGTATAGACCATGACATGGCTGATGGTTGAGATACTTTTGGCCACGCCCCTTTTGCCTAGAAGCCCCTAAACCCATTGAAATAGCATTGGGGGTTTAAATTCGTTAGGCCCCACCCCTTTGGGTCCAGAAACCCAGAATACCATTCAGAGTATAGACCATGACATGGCTGAGGGTTGAGAACTTTTGGCCACGCCCCTTTTGCCTAGAAGCCCCTAAACCCATTGAAATAACATTGGGGGTTTAAATTCGTTAGGCCCCGCCCCTTTGGGTCCAGAAGCCCAGAATACCATTCAGAGTATAGACCATGACATGGCTGAGGGTTGAGATACTTTTGGCCACTCCCCTTTTGCCTAGAAGCCCCTAAACCCATTGAAATAGAATTGGGGGTTTAAATTCGTTAGGCCCCGCCCCTTTGGGTCCAGAAGCCCAGAACACCATTCAGAGTATAGACCATGACATGGCTAAGGGTTGAGATACTTTTGGCCACGCCCCTTTTGCCTACAAGCCCCTAAACCCATTGAAATAACATTGGGGGTTTAAATTCGTTAGGTCCCGCCCCTTTGGGTCCAGAAGCCCAGAATACCATTCAGAGTATAGACCATGACATGGCTGATGGTTGAGATACTTTTGGCCACGCCCCTTTTACCTAGAAGCCCCTAAACCCATTGAAATAGCATTGGGGGTTTAAATTCGTTAGGCCCCACCCCTTTGGGTCCAGAAACCCAGAATACCATTCAGAGTATAGACCATGACATGGCTAAGGGTTGAGATACTTTTGGCCACGCCCATTTTGCTTAGAAGCCCCTAAACCCATTGAAATAGCATTGGGGGTTTAAATTCGTTAGGCCCCGCCCCTTTTGGTCCAGAAGCCCAGAATACCATTCAGAGTATAGACCATGACATGGCTGAGGGTTGAGAAACTTTTGGTCACGCCCCTTTTGCCTAGAAGCCTCTAAACCCATTGAAATAGCATTGGGGGTTTAAATTCGTTAGGCCCCGCCCCTTTGGGTCCTGAAGCCCAGAATACCATTCAGAGTATAGACCATGACATGGCTGAGGGTTGAGATACTTTTGGCCACGCCCCTTTTGCCTAGAAGCTCCTAAACCCATTGAAATAGCATTGGGGGTTTAAATTCGTTAGGCCCCGTCCCTTTGGGTCCAGAAGCCCAGAATACCATTAAGAGTATAGACCATGACATGGCTGAGGGTTGAGATACTTTTGGCCACGCCCCTTTTGCCTAGAAGCCCCTAAACCCATTGAAATAGCATTGGGGGTTTAAATTCGTTAGGCCCCGCCCCTTTTGGTCCAGAAGCCCAGAATACCATTCAGAGTATAGACCATGACATGGCTGAGGGTTGAGAAACTTTTGGCCACGCCCCTTTTGCCTAGAAGCCCCTAAACCCATTGAAATAGCATTGGGGGTTTAAATTCGTTAGGCCCCGCCCCTTTGGGTCCAGAAACCCAGAATACCATTCAGAGTATAGACCATGACATGGCTGAGGGTTGAGAAACTTTTGGCCACGCCCCTTTTGCCTAGAAGCCCCTAAACCCATTGAAATAGCATTGGGGGTTTAAATCCGTTAGGCCCCGCCCCTTTTGGTCCAGAAGCCCAGAATACCATTCAGAGTATAGACCATGACATGGCTGAGGGTTGAGATACTTTTGGCCACTCCCCTTTTGCCTAGAAGCCCCTAAACCCATTGAAATAGCATTGGGGGTTTAAATCCGTTAGGCCCCGCCCCTTTGGGTCCAGAAGCCCAGAACACCATTCAGAGTATAGACCATGACATGGCTGAGGGTTGAGATACTTTTGGACACGCCCCTTTTGCCAACAAGCCCCTAAACCCATTGAAATAGCATTGGGGGTTTAAATTCGTTAGGCCCCGCCCCTTTGGGTCCAGAAGCCCAGAATACCATTCAGAGTATAGACCATGACATGGCTGATGGTTGAGATACTTTTGGCCACGCCCCTTTTGCCTGGAAGCCCCTAAACCCATTGGAATAGCATTGGGGGTTTAAATTCGTTAGGCCCCGCCCCTTTGGGTCCAGAAACCCAGAATACCATTCAGAGTATAGACCATGACATGGCTGAGGGTAGAGATACTTTTGGCCACGCCCCTTTTGCCTAGAAGCCCCTAAACCCATTGAAATAGCATTGGGGGGTTAAATTCGTTTGGCCCCGCCCCTTTTGGTCCAGAAGCCCAGCATACCATTCAGAGTATAGACCATGACATGGCTGAGGGTTGAGATACTTTTGGCCACTCCCCTTTTGCCTAGAAGCCCCTAAACCCATTGAAATAGCATTGGGGGTTTAAATTCGTTAGGCCCCGCCCCTTTGGGTCCAGAAGCCCAGAACACCATTCAGAGTATAGACCATGACATGGCTGAGGGTTGAGATACTTTTGGCCACGCCCCTTTTGCCTACAAGCCCCTAAACCCATTGAAATAGCATTGGGGGTTTAAATTCGTTAGGCCCCGCCCCTTCGGGTCCAGAAGCCCAGAATACCATTCAGAGTATAGACCATGTCATGGCTGAGGGTTGAGATACTTTTGGCCACGCCCCTTTTGCCTAGAAGCCCCTAAACCCATTGAAATAGCATTGGGGGTTTAAATTCGTTAGGCCCCGCCCCTTTGGGTCCAGAAGCCCAGAACACCATTCAGAGTATAGACCATGACATGGCTGAGGGTTGAGATAATTTTGGCCACGCCCCTTTTGCCTAGAAGCCCCTAAACCCATTGAAATAGCATTGGGGGTTTAAATTCGTTAGGCCCTGCCCCTTTGGGTCCAGAAGCCCAGAATACCATTCAGAGTATAGAACATGACATGGCTGAGGGTTGAAATACTTTTGGACACGCCCCTTTTGCCTTGAAGCCCCTAAACCCATTGAAATAGCATTGGGGGTTTAAATTCGTTAGGCCCCGCCCCTTTGGATCCAGAAGCCCAGAATACCATTCAAAGTATAGACCATGACATGGCTGAGGGTTAAGATACTTTTGGCCACGCCCCTTTTGCCTAGAAGCCCCTAAAACCATTGAAATAACATTGGGGGTTTAAATTCGTTAGGCCCCGCCCCTTTGGGTCCTGAAGCCCAGAATACCATTCAGAGTATAGAATATGACATGGCTGAGGGTTGAGATACTTCTGGCCACGCCCCTTTTGCCTAGAAGCCCCTAAACCCATTGAAATAGCATTGGGGGTTTAATTTCGTTAGGCCCCGCCCCTTTTGGTCCAGAAGCCCAGAATACCATTCAGAGTATAGACCATGACATGGCTGAGGGTTGAGATACGTTTGGCCACGCCCCTTTTGCCTAGAAGCCCCTAAACCCATTGAAATAGCATTGGGGGTTTAAATTCGTTAGGCCCTGCCCCTTTGGGTCCAGAAACCCAGAATACCATTCAGAGTATAGACCATGACATGGCTGATGGTTGATATACTTTTGGCCACGCCCCTTTTGCATAGAAGCCCCAAACCCATTGAAATAGCATTGGGGGTTTAAATTCGTTAGGCCCCGCCCCTTTGGGTCCTGAAGCCCAGAATACCATTCAGAGTATAGACCATGACATGGCTGAGGGTTGAGATACTTTTGGCCACGCCCCTTTTGCCTAGAAGCCCCTAAACCCATTGAAATAGCATTGGGGGTTTAAATTCGTTAGGCCCCGCCCCTTTGGGTCCAGAAGCCCAGAATACCATTCAGAGTATAGACCATGACATGGCTGAGGGTTGAGATACTTTTGGCCACGCCCCTTTTGCCTAGAAGCTCCTAAACCCATTGAAATAGCATTGGGGGTTTAAATTTGTTAGGCCCCGTCCCTTTGGGTCCAGAAGCCCAGAATACCATTTAGAGTATAGACCATGACATGGCTGAGGGTTGAGATACTTTTGGCCACGCCCCTTTTGCCTAGAAGCCCCTAAACCCATTGAAATAGCATTGGGGGTTTAAATTCGTTAGGCCCCGCCCCTTTTGGTCCAGAAGCCCAGAATACCATTCAGAGTATAGACCATGACATGGCTGAGGGTTGAGAAACTTTTGGCCACGCCCCTTTTGCCTAGAAGCCCCTAAACCCATTGAAATAGCATTGGGGGTTTAAATTCGTTAGGCCCCGCCCCTTTGGGTCCTGAAGCCCAGAATACCATTCAGAGTATAGACCATGACATGGCTGAGGGTTGAGATACTTTTGGCCACGCCCCTTTTGCCTAGAAGCCCCTAAACCCATTGAAATAGCATTGGGGGTTTAAATTCGTTAGGCCCCGCCCCTTTGGGTCCAGAAGCCCAGAATACCATTCAGAGTATAGACCATGACATGGCTGAGGGTTGAGATACTTTTGGCCACGCCCCTTTTGCCTAGAAGCTCCTAAACCTATTGAAATAACATTGGGGGTTTAAATTCGTTAGGCCCCGTCCCTTTGGGTCCAGAAGCCCAGAATACCATTTAGAGTATAAACCATGACATGGCTGAGGGTTGAGATACTTTTGGCCACGCCCCTTTTGCCTAGAAGCCCCTAAACCCATTGAAATAGCATTGGGGGTTTAAATTCGTTAGGCCCCGCCCCTTTTGGTCCAGAAGCCCAGAATACCATTCAGAGTATAGACCATGACATGGCTGAGGGTTGAGAAACTTTTGGCCACGCCCCTTTTGCCTAGAAGCCCCTAAACCCATTGAAATAGCATTGGGGGTTTAAATTCGTTAGGCCCCGCCCCTTTGGGTCCAGAAGCCCAGAATACCATTCAGAGTATAGACCATGACATGGCTGATGGTTGATATACTTTTTGCCACGCCCCTTTTGCATAGAAGCCCCTAAACCCATTGAAATAGCATTGGGGGGGTTAAATTCGTTAGGCCCCGCCCCTTCGGGTCCAGAAGCCAAGAATACCATTCAGAGTATAGACCATGACATGGCTGAGGGTTGAGATACTTTTTGCCACTCCCCTTTTGCCTACAAGCCCCTAAACCCATTGAAATAGCATTGGGGGTTTAAATTCGTTAGGCCCCGCCCCTTCGGGTCCAGAAGCCAAGAATACCATTCAGAGTATAGACCATGACATGGCTGAGGGTTGAGATACTTTTGGCCACTCCCCTTTTGCCTAGAAGCCCCTAAACCCATTGAAATAGCATTGGGGGTTTAAATTTGTTAGGCCCCGCCCCTTTGGGTCCAGAAGCCCAGAATACCATTCAATGTATAGACCATGACATGGCTGAGGGTTGAGATACTTTTGGCCACGCCCCTTTTGCCTAGAAGCCCCTAAACCCATGAAATAGCATTGGGGGGTTAAATTCGTCAGGCCCTGCCCCTGTGGGTCCAGAAGCCAAGCATACCATTCAGAGTATAGACCATGGCATGGCTGAGGGCTTAGATACTTTTGGCCACGCCCCTTTTGCCTAGAAGCCCCTAAACCCAATGGAATAGCATTGGGGGTTTAAATTCGTTAGGCCCCTCCCCTTTGGGTCCAGAAGCTAAGAATACCATTCAGAGTATAGACCATGACATGGCTGAGGGTTGAGATACGATTGGCCAGGCCCTTTTGCCTAGAAGCCCCTAAACACATTGAAATAGCATTGGGGGTTTAAATTCGTTAGGCCCCTCCCCTTTGGGTCGAGAAGCCCAGAATACCATTCAGAGTATAGACCATGACATGGCTGATGGTTGAGATACTTTTGGCCACGCCCCTTTTGCCTAGAAGCCCCTAAACCCATTGAAATAGCATTGGGGGTTTAAATTTGTTAGCCCCCGCCCCTTTGGATCCAGAAGCCCAGAATACCAATAATAGTATAGACCATGACATGGCTGAGGGTTGAGATACTTTTGGCCACGCCCCTTTTGCCTAGAAGCTCCTAAACCCATTGAAATAGCATTGGGGTTTTAAATTCGTTAGGCCCCGTCCCTTTGGGTCCAGAAGCCCAGAATACCATTTAGAGTATAGACCATGACATGGCTGAGGGTTGAGATACTTTTGGCCACGCCCCTTTTGCCTAGAAGCCCCTAAACCCATTGAAATAGCATTGGGGGTTTAAATTCGTTAGGCCCCGCCCCTTTTGGTCCAGAAGCCCAGAATACTATTCAGAGTATAGACCATGACATGGCTGAGGGTTGAGAAACCTTTGGCCACGCCCCTTTTGCCTAGAAGCCCCTAAACCCATTGAAATAGCATTGGGGGTTTAAATTCGTTAGGCCCCGCCCCTTTGGGTCCAGAAGCCCAGAATACCATTCAGAGTATAGACCATGACATGGCTGATGGTTGATATACTTTTGGCCACGCCCCTTTTGCATAGAAGCCCCTAAACCCATTGAAATAGCATTGGGGGTTTAAATTCGTTAGGCCCCGCCCCTTCGGGTCCAGAAGCCAAGAATACCATTCAGAGTATAGACCATGACATGGCTGAGGGTTGAGATACTTTTGGCCACGCCCCTTTTGCCTACAAGCCCCTAAACCCATTGAAATAGCATTGGGGGTTTAAATTCGTTAGGCCCCGCCCCTTCGGGTCCAGAAGCCAAGAATACCATTCAGAGTATAGACCATGACATGGCTGAGGGTTGAGATACTTTTGGCCACGCCCCTTTTGCCTACAAGCCCCTAAACCCATTGAAATAGCATTGGGGGTTTAAATTCGTTAGGCCCCGCCCCTTCGGGTCCAGAAGCCAAGAATACCATTCAGAGTATAGACCATGACATGGCTGAGGGTTGAGATACTTTTGGCCACGCCCCTTTTGCCTAGAAGCCCCTAAACCCATTGAAATAGCATTGGGGGTTTAAATTCGTTAGGCCCCGCCCCTTTGGGTCCAGAAGCCCAGAATACCATTCAGAATATAGACCATGACATGGCTGATGGTTGAGATACTTTTGGCCACGCCCCTTTTGCCTAGAAGCCCCTAAACCCATTGGAATAGCATTGGGGGTTTAAATTCGTTAGGCCCCGCCCCTTTGGGTCCAGAAACCCAGAATACCATTCAGAGTATAGACCATGACATGGCTGAGGGTTGAGATACTTTTGGCCACTCCCCTTTTGCCTAGAAGCCCCTAAACCCATTGAAATAGCATTGGGGGTTTAAATTCGTTAGTCCCCGCCCATTTGGGTCCAGAAGCCCAGAACACCATTCAGAGTATAGACCATGACATGGCTGAGGGTTGAGATACTTTTGGCCACGCCCCTTTTGCCTACAAGCCCCTAAACCCATTGAAATAGCATTGGGGGTTTAAATTCGTTAGGCCCCGCCCCTTTGGGTCCAGAAGCCCAGAATACCATTCAGAGTATAGACCATGACATGGCTGATGGTTGAGATACTTTTGGCCACGCCCCTTTTGCGTAGAAGCCCCTAAACCCATTGAAATAGCATTGGGGGTTTAAATTCGTTAGGCCCCGCCCCTTTGGGTCCAGAAACCCAGAATACCATTCAGAGTATAGACCATGACATGGCTAAGGGTTGAGATACTTTTGGCCACGCCCATTTTGCTTAGAAGCCCCTAAACCCATTGAAATAGCATTGGGGTTTAAATTCGTTAGGCCCCGCCCCTTTTGGTCCAGAAGCCCAGAATACCATTCAGAGTATAGACCATGACATGGCTGATGGTTGAGATACTTTTGGCCACGCCCCTTTTGCCTAGAAGCCCCTAAACCCATTGCAATAGCATTGGGGGTTTAAATTCGTTAGGCCCCGCCCCTTTGGGTCCAGAAGCCAAGAATACCATTCAGAGTATAGACCATGACATGGCTGAGGGTTGAGATACTTTTGGCCACGCCCCTTTTGCCTACAAGCCCCTAAACCCATTGAAATAGCATTGGGGGTTTAAATTCGTTAGGCCCCGCCCCTTCGGGTCCAGAAGCCAAGAATACCATTCAGAGTATAGACCATGACATGGCTGAGGGTTGAGATACTTTTGGCCACGCCCCTTTTGCCTAGAAGCCCCTAAACCCATTGAAATAGCATTGGGGGTTTAAATTCGTTAGGCTCCGCCCCTTTGGGTCCAGAAGCCCAGAATACCATTCAGAGTATAGACCATGACATGGCTGAGGGTTGAGATACGTTTGGCCACGCCCCTTTTGCCTAGAAGCCCCTAAACCCATTGAAATAGCATTGGGGTTTTAAATTCGTTAGGCCCCGTCCCTTTGGGTCCAGAAGCCCAGAATACCATTTAGAGTATAGACCATGACATGGCTGAGGGTTGAGAAACCTTTGGCCACGCCCCTTTTGCCTAGAAGCCCCTAAACCCATTGAATAGCATTGGGGGTTTAAATTCGTTAGGCCCCGCCCCTTTGGGTCCAGAAGCCCAGAATACCATTCAGAGTATAGACCATGACATGGCTGATGGTTGATATACTTTTGGCCACGCCCCTTTTGCATAGAAGCCCCTAAACCCATTGAAATAGCATTGGGGGTTTAAATTCGTTAGGCCCCGCCCCTTCGGGTCCAGAAGCCAAGAATACCATTCAGAGTATAGACCATGACATGGCTGAGGGTTGAGATACTTTTGGCCACGCCCCTTTTGCCTACAAGCCCCTAAACCCATTGAAATAGCATTGGGGGTTTAAATTCGTTAGGCCCCGCCCCTTCGGGTCCAGAAGCCAAGAATACCATTCAGAGTATAGACCATGACATGGCTGAGGGTTGAGATACTTTTGGCCACGCCCCTTTTGCCTAGAAGCCCCTAAACCCATTGAAATAGCATTGGGGGTTTAAATTCGTTAGGCCCCGCCCCTTTGGGTCCAGAAGCCCAGAATACCATTCAGAAAATAGACCATGACATGGCTGATGGTTGAGATACTTTTGGCCACGCCCCTTTTGCCTAGAAGCCCCTAAACCCATTGGAATAGCATTGGGGGTTTAAATTCGTTAGGCCCCGCCCCTTTGGGTCCAGAAACCCAGAATACCATTCAGAGTATAGACCATGACATGGCTGAGGGTTGAGATACTTTTGGCCACTCCCCTTTTGCCTAGAAGCCCCTAAACCCATTGAAATAGCATTGGGGGTTTAAATTCGTTAGGCCCCGCCCATTTGGGTCCAGAAGCCCAGAACACCATTCAGAGTATAGACCATGACATGGCTGAGGGTTGAGATACTTTTGGCCACGCCCCTTTTGCCTACAAGCCCCTAAACTCATTGAAATAGCATTGGGGGTTTAAATTCGTTAGGCCCCGCCCCTTTGGGTCCAGAAGCCCAGAATACCATTCAGAGTATAGACCATGACATGGCTGATGGTTGAGATACTTTTGGCCACGCCCCTTTTGCGTAGAAGCCCCTAAACCCATTGAAATAGCATTGGGGGTTTAAATTCGTTAGGCCCCGCCCCTTTGGGTCCAGAAACCCAGAATACCATTCAGAGTATAGACCATGACATGGCTAAGGGTTGAGATACTTTTGGCCACGCCCATTTTGCTTAGAAGCCCCTAAACCCATTGAAATAGCATTGGGGGTTTAAATTCGTTAGGCCCCGCCCCTTTTGGTCCAGAAGCCCAGAATACCATTCAGAGTATAGACCATGACATGGCTGATGGTTGAGATACTTTTGGCCACGCCCCTTTTGCCTAGAAGCCCCTAAACCCATTGCAATAGCATTGGGGGTTTAAATTCGTTAGGCCCCGCCCCTTTGGGTCCAGAAGCCAAGAATACCATTCAGAGTATAGACCATGACATGGCTGAGGGTTGAGATACTTTTGGCCACGCCCCTTTTGCCTACAAGCCCCTAAACCCATTGAAATAGCATTGGGGGTTTAAATTCGTTAGGCCCCGCCCCTTCGGGTCCAGAAGCCAAGAATACCATTCAGAGTATAGACCATGACATGGCTGAGGATTGAGATACTTTTGACCACGCCCCTTTTGCCTAGAAGCCCCTAAACCCATTGAAATAGCATTGGGGGTTTAAATTCGTTAGGCCCCGCCCCTTTTGGTCCAGAAGCCCAGAATACCATTCAGAGTATAGACCATGACATGGCTGAGGGTTGAGATACTTTTGGCCACTCCCCTTTTGCCTAGAAGCCCCTAAACCCATTGAAATAGCATTGGGGGGGTTTAAATTCGTTAGGCCCCGCCCCTTTGGGTCCAGAAGCCCAGAACACCATTCAGAGTATAGACCATGACATGGCTGAGGGTTGAGATACTATTGGCCACGCCCCTTTTGCCTACAAGCCCCTAAACCCATTGAAATAGCATTGGGGGTTTAAATTCGTTAGGCCCCGCCCCTTCGGGTCCAGAAGCCCAGAATACCATTCAGAGTATAGACCATGACATGGCTGAGGGTTGAGATACTTTTGGCCACGCCCCTTTTGCCTACAAGTCCCTAAACCCATTGAAATAGCATTGGGGGTTTAAATTCGTTAGGCCCCGCCCCTTTGGGTCCAGAAGCCCAGAATACCATTCAGAGTATAGACCATGACATAGCTGATGGTTGAGATACTTTTGGCCACGCCCCATTTGCCTACAAGCCCCTAAACCCATTGAAATAGCATTGGGGGTTTAAATTCGTTAGGCCCCGCCCCTTTGGGTCCAGAAGCCCAGAATACCATTCAGAGTATAGACCATGACATGGCTGATGGTTGAGATACTTTTGGCCACGCCCCTTTTGCCTAGAAGCCCCTAAACCCATTGAAATAGCATTGGGGGTTTAAATTCGTTAGGCCCCACCCCTTTGGGTCCAGAAACCCAGAATACCATTCAGAGTATAGACCATGACATGGCTGAGGGTTGAGAACTTTTGGCCACGCCCCTTTTGCCTAGAAGCCCCTAAACCCATTGAAATAACATTGGGGGTTTAAATTCGTTAGGCCCCGCCCCTTTGGGTCCAGAAGCCCAAAATACCATTCAGAGTATAGACCATGACATGGCTGAGGGTTGAGATACTTTTGGCCACTCCCCTTTTGCCTAGAAGCCCCTAAACCCATTGAAATAGAATTGGGGGTTTAAATTCGTTAGGCCCCGCCCCTTTGGGTCCAGAAGCCCAGAACACCATTCAGAGTATAGACCATGACATGGCTAAGGGTTGAGATACTTTTGGCCACGCCCCTTTTGCCTACAAGCCCCTAAACCCATTGAAATAACATTGGGGGTTTAAATTCGTTAGGTCCCGCCCCTTTGGGTCCAGAAGCCCAGAATACCATTCAGAGTATAGACCATGACATGGCTGATGGTTGAGATACTTTTGGCCACGCCCCTTTTACCTAGAAGCCCCTAAACCCATTGAAATAGCATTGGGGGTTTAAATTCGTTAGGCCCCACCCCTTTGGGTCCAGAAACCCAGAATACCATTCAGAGTATAGACCATGACATGGCTAAGGGTTGAGATACTTTTGGCCACGCCCATTTTGCTTAGAAGCCCCTAAACCCATTGAAATAGCATTGGGGGTTTAAATTCGTTAGGCCCCGCCCCTTTTGGTCCAGAAGCCCAGAATACCATTCAGAGTATAGACCATGACATGGCTGAGGGTTGAGAAACTTTTGGTCACGCCCCTTTTGCCTAGAAGCCTCTAAACCCATTGAAATAGCATTGGGGGTTTAAATTCGTTAGGCCCCGCCCCTTTGGGTCCTGAAGCCCAGAATACCATTCAGAGTATAGACCATGACATGGCTGAGGGTTGAGATACTTTTGGCCACGCCCCTTTTGCCTAGAAGCTCCTAAACCCATTGAAATAGCATTGGGGGTTTAAATTCGTTAGGCCCCGTCCCTTTGGGTCCAGAAGCCCAGAATACCATTTAGAGTATAGACCATGACATGGCTGAGGGTTGAGATACTTTTGGCCACGCCCCTTTTGCCTAGAAGCCCCTAAACCCATTGAAATAGCATTGGGGGTTTAAATTCGTTAGGCCCCGCCCCTTTTGGTCCAGAAGCCCAGAATACCATTCAGAGTATAGACCATGACATGGCTGAGGGTTGAGAAACTTTTGGCCACGCCCCTTTTGCCTAGAAGCCCCTAAACCCATTGAAATAGCATTGGGGGTTTAAATTCGTTAGGCCCCGCCCCTTTGGGTCCAGAAACCCAGAATACCATTCAGAGTATAGACCATGACATGGCTGAGGGTTGAGAAACTTTTGGCCACGCCCCTTTTGCCTAGAAGCCCCTAAACCCATTGAAATAGCATTGGGGGTTTAAATCCGTTAGGCCCCGCCCCTTTTGGTCCAGAAGCCCAGAATACCATTCAGAGTATAGACCATGACATGGCTGAGGGTTGAGATACTTTTGGCCACTCCCCTTTTGCCTAGAAGCCCCTAAACCCATTGAAATAGCATTGGGGGTTTAAATCCGTTAGGCCCCGCCCCTTTGGGTCCAGAAGCCCAGAACACCATTCAGAGTATAGACCATGACATGGCTGAGGGTTGAGATACTTTTGGCCACGCCCCTTTTGCCTACAAGCCCCTAAACCCATTGAAATAGCATTGGGGGTTTAAATCCGTTAGGCCCCGCCCCTTTGGGTCCAGAAGCCCAGAACACCATTCAGAGTATAGACCATGACATGGCTGAGGGTTGAGATACTTTTGGACACGCCCCTTTTGCCAACAAGCCCCTAAACCCATTGAAATAGCATTGGGGGTTTAAATTCGTTAGGCCCCGCCCCTTCGGGTCCAGAAGCCCAGAATACCATTCAGAGTATAGACCATGACATGGCTGAGGGTTGAGATACTTTTGGCCACGCCCCTTTTGCCTACAAGCCCCTAAACCCATTGAAATAGCATTGGGGGTTTAAATTCGTTAGGCCCCGCCCCTTTGGGTCCAGAAGCCCAGAATACCATTCAGAGTATAGACCATGACATGGCTGATGGTTGAGATACTTTTGGCCACGCCCCTTTTGCCTAGAAGCCCCTAAACCCATTGAAATAGCATTGGGGGTTTAAATTCGTTAGGCCCCGCCCCTTCGGGTCCAGAAGCCAAGAATACCATTCAGAGTATAGACCATGACATGGCTGAGGGTTGAGATACTTTTGGCCACTCCCCTTTTGCCTAGAAGCCCCTAAACCCATTGAAATAGCATTGGGGGTTTAAATTCGTTAGGCCCCGCCCCTTTGGGTCCAGAAGCCCAGAATACCATTCAGAGTATAGACCATGACATGGCTGAGGGTTGAGATACTTTTGGCCACGCCCCTTTTGCCTAGAAGCCCCTAAACCCATGAAATAGCATTGGGGGGTTAAATTCGTCAGGCCCTGCCCCTGTGGGTCCAGAAGCCAAGCATACCATTCAGAGTATAGACCATGGCATGGCTGAGGGCTTAGATACTTTTGGCCACGCCCCTTTTGCCTAGAAGCCCCTAAACCCAATGGAATAGCATTGGGGGTTTAAATTCGTTAGGCCCCTCCCCTTTGGGTCCAGAAGCTAAGAATACCATTCAGAGTATAGACCATGACATGGCTGAGGGTTGAGATACGATTGGCCAGGCCCTTTTGCCTAGAAGCCCCTAAACACATTGAAATAGCATTGGGGGTTTAAATTCGTTAGGCCCCGCCCCTTTGGGTCGAGAAGCCCAGAATACCATTCAGAGTATAGACCATGACATGGCTGATGGTTGAGATACTTTTGGCCACGCCCCTTTTGCCTAGAAGCCCCTAAACCCATTGAAATAGCATTGGGGGTTTAAATTTGTTAGCCCCCGCCCCTTTGGATCCAGAAGCCCAGAATACCAATAATAGTATAGACCATGACATGGCTGAGGGTTGAGATACTTTTGGCCACGCCCCTTTTGCCTAGAAGCTCCTAAACCCATTGAAATAGCATTGGGGTTTTAAATTCGTTAGGCCCCGTCCCTTTGGGTCCAGAAGCCCAGAATACCATTTAGAGTATAGACCATGACATGGCTGAGGGTTGAGATACTTTTGGCCACGCCCCTTTTGCCTAGAAGCCCCTAAACCCATTGAAATAGCATTGGGGGTTTAAATTCGTTAGGCCCCGCCCCTTTTGGTCCAGAAGCCCAGAATACTATTCAGAGTATAGACCATGACATGGCTGAGGGTTGAGAAACCTTTGGCCACGCCCCTTTTGCCTAGAAGCCCCTAAACCCATTGAAATAGCATTGGGGGTTTAAATTCGTTAGGCCCCGCCCCTTTGGGTCCAGAAGCCCAGAATACCATTCAGAGTATAGACCATGACATGGCTGATGGTTGATATACTTTTGGCCACGCCCCTTTTGCATAGAAGCCCCTAAACCCATTGAAATAGCATTGGGGGTTTAAATTCGTTAGGCCCCGCCCCTTCGGGTCCAGAAGCCAAGAATACCATTCAGAGTATAGACCATGACATGGCTGAGGGTTGAGATACTTTTGGCCACGCCCCTTTTGCCTACAAGCCCCTAAACCCATTGAAATAGCATTGGGGGTTTAAATTCGTTAGGCCCCGCCCCTTCGGGTCCAGAAGCCAAGAATACCATTCAGAGTATAGACCATGACATGGCTGAGGGTTGAGATACTTTTGGCCACGCCCCTTTTGCCTACAAGCCCCTAAACCCATTGAAATAGCATTGGGGGTTTAAATTCGTTAGGCCCCGCCCCTTCGGGTCCAGAAGCCAAGAATACCATTCAGAGTATAGACCATGACATGGCTGAGGGTTGAGATACTTTTGGCCACGCCCCTTTTGCCTAGAAGCCCCTAAACCCATTGAAATAGCATTGGGGGTTTAAATTCGTTAGGCCCCGCCCCTTTGGGTCCAGAAGCCCAGAATACCATTCAGAATATAGACCATGACATGGCTGATGGTTGAGATACTTTTGGCCACGCCCCTTTTGCCTAGAAGCCCCTAAACCCATTGGAATAGCATTGGGGGTTTAAATTCGTTAGGCCCCGCCCCTTTGGGTCCAGAAACCCAGAATACCATTCAGAGTATAGACCATGACATGGCTGAGGGTTGAGATACTTTTGGCCACTCCCCTTTTGCCTAGAAGCCCCTAAACCCATTGAAATAGCATTGGGGGTTTAAATTCGTTAGTCCCCGCCCATTTGGGTCCAGAAGCCCAGAACACCATTCAGAGTATAGACCATGACATGGCTGAGGGTTGAGATACTTTTGGCCACGCCCCTTTTGCCTACAAGCCCCTAAACCCATTGAAATAGCATTGGGGGTTTAAATTCGTTAGGCCCCGCCCCTTTGGGTCCAGAAGCCCAGAATACCATTCAGAGTATAGACCATGACATGGCTAAGGGTTGAGATACTTTTGGCCACGCCCATTTTGCTTAGAAGCCCCTAAACCCATTGAAATAGCATTGGGGTTTAAATTCGTTAGGCCCCGCCCCTTTTGGTCCAGAAGCCCAGAATACCATTCAGAGTATAGACCATGACATGGCTGATGGTTGAGATACTTTTGGCCACGCCCCTTTTGCCTAGAAGCCCCTAAACCCATTGCAATAGCATTGGGGGTTTAAATTCGTTAGGCCCCGCCCCTTTGGGTCCAGAAGCCAAGAATACCATTCAGAGTATAGACCATGACATGGCTGAGGGTTGAGATACTTTTGGCCACGCCCCTTTTGCCTACAAGCCCCTAAACCCATTGAAATAGCATTGGGGGTTTAAATTCGTTAGGCCCCGCCCCTTCGGGTCCAGAAGCCAAGAATACCATTCAGAGTATAGACCATGACATGGCTGAGGGTTGAGATACTTTTGGCCACGCCCCTTTTGCCTAGAAGCCCCTAAACCCATTGAAATAGCATTGGGGGTTTAAATTCGTTAGGCTCCGCCCCTTTGGGTCCAGAAGCCCAGAATACCATTCAGAGTATAGACCATGACATGGCTGAGGGTTGAGATACGTTTGGCCACGCCCCTTTTGTCTAGAAGCCCCTAAACCCATTGAAATAGCATTGGGGTTTTAAATTCGTTAGGCCCCGTCCCTTTGGGTCCAGAAGCCCAGAATACCATTTAGAGTATAGACCATGACATGGCTGAGGGTTGAGAAACCTTTGGCCACGCCCCTTTTGCCTAGAAGCCCCTAAACCCATTGAATAGCATTGGGGGTTTAAATTCGTTAGGCCCCGCCCCTTTGGGTCCAGAAGCCCAGAATACCATTCAGAGTATAGACCATGACATGGCTGATGGTTGATATACTTTTGGCCACGCCCCTTTTGCATAGAAGCCCCTAAACCCATTGAAATAGCATTGGGGGTTTAAATTCGTTAGGCCCCGCCCCTTCGGGTCCAGAAGCCAAGAATACCATTCAGAGTATAGACCATGACATGGCTGAGGGTTGAGATACTTTTGGCCACGCCCCTTTTGCCTACAAGCCCCTAAACCCATTGAAATAGCATTGGGGGTTTAAATTCGTTAGGCCCCGCCCCTTCGGGTCCAGAAGCCAAGAATACCATTCAGAGTATAGACCATGACATGGCTGAGGGTTGAGATACTTTTGGCCACGCCCCTTTTGCCTAGAAGCCCCTAAACCCATTGAAATAGCATTGGGGGTTTAAATTCGTTAGGCCCCGCCCCTTTGGGTCCAGAAGCCCAGAATACCATTCAGAAAATAGACCATGACATGGCTGATGGTTGAGATACTTTTGGCCACGCCCCTTTTGCCTAGAAGCCCCTAAACCCATTGGAATAGCATTGGGGGTTTAAATTCGTTAGGCCCCGCCCCTTTGGGTCCAGAAACCCAGAATACCATTCAGAGTATAGACCATGACATGGCTGAGGGTTGAGATACTTTTGGCCACTCCCCTTTTGCCTAGAAGCCCCTAAACCCATTGAAATAGCATTGGGGGTTTAAATTCGTTAGGCCCCGCCCATTTGGGTCCAGAAGCCCAGAACACCATTCAGAGTATAGACCATGACATCGCTGAGGGTTGAGATACTTTTGGCCACGCCCCTTTTGCCTACAAGCCCCTAAACTCATTGAAATAGCATTGGGGGTTTAAATTCGTTAGGCCCCGCCCCTTTGGGTCCAGAAGCCCAGAATACCATTCAGAGTATAGACCATGACATGGCTGATGGTTGAGATACTTTTGGCCACGCCCCTTTTGCGTAGAAGCCCCTAAACCCATTGAAATAGCATTGGGGGTTTAAATTCGTTAGGCCCCGCCCCTTTGGGTCCAGAAACCCAGAATACCATTCAGAGTATAGACCATGACATGGCTAAGGGTTGAGATACTTTTGGCCACGCCCATTTTGCTTAGAAGCCCCTAAACCCATTGAAATAGCATTGGGGGTTTAAATTCGTTAGGCCCCGCCCCTTTTGGTCCAGAAGCCCAGAATACCATTCAGAGTATAGACCATGACATGGCTGATGGTTGAGATACTTTTGGCCACGCCCCTTTTGCCTAGAAGCCCCTAAACCCATTGCAATAGCATTGGGGGTTTAAATTCGTTAGGCCCCGCCCCTTTGGGTCCAGAAGCCAAGAATACCATTCAGAGTATAGACCATGACATGGCTGAGGGTTGAGATACTTTTGGCCACGCCCCTTTTGCCTACAAGCCCCTAAACCCATTGAAATAGCATTGGGGGTTTAAATTCGTTAGGCCCCGCCCCTTCGGGTCCAGAAGCCAAGAATACCATTCAGAGTATAGACCATGACATGGCTGAGGATTGAGATACTTTTGACCACGCCCCTTTTGCCTAGAAGCCCCTAAACCCATTGAAATAGCATTGGGGGTTTAAATTCGTTAGGCCCCGCCCCTTTTGGTCCAGAAGCCCAGAATACCATTCAGAGTATAGACCATGACATGGCTGAGGGTTGAGATACTTTTGGCCACTCCCCTTTTGCCTAGAAGCCCCTAAACCCATTGAAATAGCATTGGGGGGGTTTAAATTCGTTAGGCCCCGCCCCTTTGGGTCCAGAAGCCCAGAACACCATTCAGAGTATAGACCATGACATGGCTGAGGGTTGAGATACTATTGGCCACGCCCCTTTTGCCTACAAGCCCCTAAACCCATTGAAATAGCATTGGGGGTTTAAATTCGTTAGGCCCCGCCCCTTCGGGTCCAGAAGCCCAGAATACCATTCAGAGTATAGACCATGACATGGCTGAGGGTTGAGATACTTTTGGCCACGCCCCTTTTGCCTACAAGCCCCTAAACCCATTGAAATAGCATTGGGGGTTTAAATTCGTTAGGCCCCGCCCCTTTGGGTCCAGAAGCCCAGAATACCATTCAGAGTATAGACCATGACATAGCTGATGGTTGAGATACTTTTGGCCACGCCCCATTTGCCTACAAGCCCCTAAACCCATTGAAATAGCATTGGGGGTTTAAATTCGTTAGGCCCCGCCCCTTTGGGTCCAGAAGCCCAGAATACCATTCAGAGTATAGACCATGACATGGCTGATGGTTGAGATACTTTTGGCCACGCCCCTTTTGCCTAGAAGCCCCTAAACCCATTGAAATAGCATTGGGGGTTTAAATTCGTTAGGCCCCACCCCTTTGGGTCCAGAAACCCAGAATACCATTCAGAGTATAGACCATGACATGGCTGAGGGTTGAGAACTTTTGGCCACGCCCCTTTTGCCTAGAAGCCCCTAAACCCATTGAAATAACATTGGGGGTTTAAATTCGTTAGGCCCCGCCCCTTTGGGTCCAGAAGCCCAGAATACCATTCAGAGTATAGACCATGACATGGCTGAGGGTTGAGATACTTTTGGCCACTCCCCTTTTGCCTAGAAGCCCCTAAACCCATTGAAATAGAATTGGGGGTTTAAATTCGTTAGGCCCCGCCCCTTTGGGTCCAGAAGCCCAGAACACCATTCAGAGTATAGACCATGACATGGCTAAGGGTTGAGATACTTTTGGCCACGCCCCTTTTGCCTACAAGCCCCTAAACCCATTGAAATAACATTGGGGGTTTAAATTCGTTAGGTCCCGCCCCTTTGGGTCCAGAAGCCCAGAATACCATTCAGAGTATAGACCATGACATGGCTGATGGTTGAGATACTTTTGGCCACGCCCCTTTTACCTAGAAGCCCCTAAACCCATTGAAATAGCATTGGGGGTTTAAATTCGTTAGGCCCCACCCCTTTGGGTCCAGAAACCCAGAATACCATTCAGAGTATAGACCATGACATGGCTAAGGGTTGAGATACTTTTGGCCACGCCCATTTTGCTTAGAAGCCCCTAAACCCATTGAAATAGCATTGGGGGTTTAAATTCGTTAGGCCCCGCCCCTTTTGGTCCAGAAGCCCAGAATACCATTCAGAGTATAGACCATGACATGGCTGAGGGTTGAGAAACTTTTGGTCACGCCCCTTTTGCCTAGAAGCCTCTAAACCCATTGAAATAGCATTGGGGGTTTAAATTCGTTAGGCCCCGCCCCTTTGGGTCCTGAAGCCCAGAATACCATTCAGAGTATAGACCATGACATGGCTGAGGGTTGAGATACTTTTGGCCACGCCCCTTTTGCCTAGAAGCTCCTAAACCCATTGAAATAGCATTGGGGGTTTAAATTCGTTAGGCCCCGTCCCTTTGGGTCCAGAAGCCCAGAATACCATTTAGAGTATAGACCATGACATGGCTGAGGGTTGAGATACTTTTGGCCACGCCCCTTTTGCCTAGAAGCCCCTAAACCCATTGAAATAGCATTGGGGGTTTAAATTCGTTAGGCCCCGCCCCTTTTGGTCCAGAAGCCCAGAATACCATTCAGAGTATAGACCATGACATGGCTGAGGGTTGAGAAACTTTTGGCCACGCCCCTTTTGCCTAGAAGCCCCTAAACCCATTGAAATAGCATTGGGGGTTTAAATTCGTTAGGCCCCGCCCCTTTGGGTCCAGAAACCCAGAATACCATTCAGAGTATAGACCATGACATGGCTGAGGGTTGAGAAACTTTTGGCCACGCCCCTTTTGCCTAGAAGCCCCTAAACCCATTGAAATAGCATTGGGGGTTTAAATCCGTTAGGCCCCGCCCCTTTTGGTCCAGAAGCCCAGAATACCATTCAGAGTATAGACCATGACATGGCTGAGGGTTGAGATACTTTTGGCCACTCCCCTTTTGCCTAGAAGCCCCTAAACCCATTGAAATAGCATTGGGGGTTTAAATCCGTTAGGCCCCGCCCCTTTGGGTCCAGAAGCCCAGAACACCATTCAGAGTATAGACCATGACATGGCTGAGGGTTGAGATACTTTTGGACACGCCCCTTTTGCCAACAAGCCCCTAAACCCATTGAAATAGCATTGGGGGTTTAAATTCGTTAGGCCCCGCCCCTTCGGGTCCAGAAGCCCAGAATACCATTCAGAGTATAGACCATGACATGGCTGAGGGTTGAGATACTTTTGGCCACGCCCCTTTTGCCTACAAGCCCCTAAACCCATTGAAATAGCATTGGGGGTTTAAATTCGTTAGGCCCCGCCCCTTTGGGTCCAGAAGCCCAGAATACCATTCAGAGTATAGACCATGACATGGCTGATGGTTGAGATACTTTTGGCCACGCCCCTTTTGCCTAGAAGCCCCTAAACCCATTGGAATAGCATTGGGGGTTTAAATTCGTTAGGCCCCGCCCCTTTGGGTCCAGAAACCCAGAATACCATTCAGAGTATAGACCATG
The DNA here is from genome assembly GCF_055691185.1 of Crinia signifera. Lineage (NCBI taxonomy): Eukaryota > Metazoa > Chordata > Amphibia > Anura > Myobatrachidae > Crinia > Crinia signifera. Next base: position 238,685,393 of record NC_139217.1, on the reverse strand, counting down.
ACATGGCTGAGGGTAGAGATACTTTTGGCCACGCCCCTTTTGCCTAGAAGCCCCTAAACCCATTGAAATAGCATTGGGGGGTTAAATTCGTTTGGCCCCGCCCCTTTTGGTCCAGAAGCCCAGCATACCATTCAGAGTATAGACCATGACATGGCTGAGGGTTGAGATACTTTTGGCCACTCCCCTTTTGCCTAGAAGCCCCTAAACCCATTGAAATAGCATTGGGGGTTTAAATTCGTTAGGCCCCGCCCCTTTGGGTCCAGAAGCCCAGAACACCATTCAGAGTATAGACCATGACATGGCTGAGGGTTGAGATACTTTTGGCCACGCCCCTTTTGCCTACAAGCCCCTAAACCCATTGAAATAGCATTGGGGGTTTAAATTCGTTAGGCCCCGCCCCTTCGGGTCCAGAAGCCCAGAATACCATTCAGAGTATAGACCATGACATGGCTGAGGGTTGAGATACTTTTGGCCACGCCCCTTTTGCCTACAAGCCCCTAAACCCATTGAAATAGCATTGGGGGTTTAAATTCGTTAGGCCCCGCCCCTTTGGGTCCAGAAGCCCAGAATACCATTCAGAGTATAGACCATGACATGGCTGATGGTTGAGATACTTTTGGCCACGCCCCTTTTGCCTAGAAGCCCCTAAACCCATTGGAATAGCATTGGGGGTTTAAATTCGTTAGGCCCCGCCCCTTTGGGTCCAGAAACCCAGAATACCATTCAGAGTATAGACCATGACATGGCTGAGGGTAGAGATACTTTTGGCCACGCCCCTTTTGCCTAGAAGCCCCTAAACCCATTGAAATAGCATTGGGGTTTTAAATTCGTTAGGCCCCGCCCCTTTGGGTCCAGAATCCCAGAATACCATTCAGAGTATAGACCATGACATGGCTGATGGTTGATATACTTTTGGCCACGCCCCTTTTGCCTAGAAGCCCCTAAACCCATTGAAATAGAATTGGGGGTTTGCATTTGTTAGGCCCCGCCCCTTTGGATCCAGAAGCCCAGAATACCATTAATAGTATAGACCATGACATGGCTGAGGGTTGAGATACTTTTGGCCACGCCCCTTTTGCCTAGAAGCCCCTAAACCCATTGAAATAGCATTGGGGGTTTAAATTCGTTAGGAACTGCCCCTTTGGGTCCAGAAGCCCAGAATACCATTCAGAGTATAGACCATGACATGGCTGAGGGTTGAGATACTTTTGGCCACGCCCCTTTTGCCTAGAAGCCCCTAAACCCATTGAAATAGCATGGGGGTTTAAATTCGTTAGGCCCCGCCCCTTTGGGTCCAGAAGCCCAGAATACCATTCAGAGTATAGACCATGACATGGCTGATGGTTGATATACTTTTGGCCACGCCCCTTTTGCATAGAAGCCCCTAAACCCATTGAAATAGCATTGGGGGTTTAAATTTGTTAGGCCCCGCCCCTTTGGGTCCTGAAGCCCAGAATACCATTCAGAGTATAGACCATGACATGGCTGAGGGTTGAGATACTTTTGGCCACGCCCCTTTTGCCTAGAAGCCCCTAAACCCATTGAAATAGCATTGGGGGTTTAAATTCGTTAGGCCCCGCCCCTTTGGTCCAGAAGCCCAGAATACCATTCAGAGTATAGACCATGACATGGCTGAGGGTTGAGATACTTTTGGCCACGCCCCTTTTGCCTAGAAGCCCCTAAACCCATTGAAATAGCATTGGGGGTTTAAATTCGTTAGGCCCCGCCCCTTTGGGTCCAGAAACCCAGAATACCATTCAAAGTATAGACCATGACATGGCTGAGGGTTGAGATACTTTTGGCCACGCCCCTTTTGCCTAGAAGCCCCTAAACCCATTGAAATAGCATTGGGGGTTTAAATTCGTTAGGCCCCGCCCCTTTGGGTCCAGAAGCCCAGAACACCATTCAGAGTATAGACCATGACATGGCTGAGGGTTGAGATAATTTTGGCCACGCCCCTTTTGCCTAGAAGCCCCTAAACCCATTGAAATAGCATTGGGGGTTTAAATTCGTTAGGCCCTGCCCCTTTGGGTCCAGAAGCCCAGAATACCATTCAGAGTATAGAACATGACATGGCTGAGGGTTGAAATACTTTTGGACACGCCCCTTTTGCCTTGAAGCCCCTAAACCCATTGAAATAGCATTGGGGGGTTAAATTCGTTAGGCCCCGCCCCTTTGGATCCAGAAGCCCAGAATACCATTCAAAGTATAGACCATGACATGGCTGAGGGTTAAGATACTTTTGGCCACGCCCCTTTTGCCTAGAAGCCCCTAAAACCATTGAAATAACATTGGGGGTTTAAATTCGTTAGGCCCCGCCCCTTTGGGTCCTGAAGCCCAGAATACCATTCAGAGTATAGAATATGACATGGCTGAGGGTTGAGATACTTCTGGCCACGCCCCTTTTGCCTAGAAGCCCCTAAACCCATTGAAATAGCATTGGGGGTTTAATTTCGTTAGGCCCCGCCCCTTTTGGTCCAGAAGCCCAGAATACCATTCAGAGTATAGACCATGACATGGCTGAGGGTTGAGATACGTTTGGCCACGCCCCTTTTGCCTAGAAGCCCCTAAACCCATTGAAATAGCATTGGGGGTTTAAATTCGTTAGGCCCTGCCCCTTTGGGTCCAGAAACCCAGAATACCATTCAGAGTATAGACCATGACATGGCTGATGGTTGATATACTTTTGGCCACGCCCCTTTTGCATAGAAGCCCCTAAACCCATTGAAATAGCATTGGGGGTTTAAATTCGTTAGGCCCCGCCCCTTTGGGTCCTGAAGCCCAGAATACCATTCAGAGTATAGACCATGACATGGCTGAGGGTTGAGATACTTTTGGCCACGCCCCTTTTGCCTAGAAGCCCCTAAACCCATTGAAATAGCATTGGGGGTTTAAATTCGTTAGGCCCCGCCCCTTTGGGTCCAGAAGCCCAGAATACCATTCAGAGTATAGACCATGACATGGCTGAGGGTTGAGATACTTTTGGCCACGCCCCTTTTGCCTAGAAGCTCCTAAACCCATTGAAATAGCATTGGGGGTTTAAATTCGTTAGGCCCCGTCCCTTTGGGTCCAGAAGCCCAGAATACCATTTAGAGTATAGACCATGACATGGCTGAGGGTTGAGATACTTTTGGCCACGCCCCTTTTGCCTAGAAGCCCCTAAACCCATTGAAATAGCATTGGGGGTTTAAATTCGTTAGGCCCCGCCCCTTTTGGTCCAGAAGCCCAGAATACCATTCAGAGTATAGACCATGACATGGCTGAGGGTTGAGAAACTTTTGGCCACGCCCCTTTTGCCTAGAAGCCCCTAAACCCATTGAAATAGCATTGGGGGTTTAAATTCGTTAGGCCCCGCCCCTTTGGGTCCTGAAGCCCAGAATACCATTCAGAGTATAGACCATGACATGGCTGAGGGTTGAGATACTTTTGGCCACGCCCCTTTTGCCTAGAAGCCCCTAAACCCATTGAAATAGCATTGGGGGTTTAAATTCGTTAGGCCCCGCCCCTTTGGGTCCAGAAGCCCAGAATACCATTCAGAGTATAGACTATGACATGGCTGAGGGTTGAGATACTTTTGGCCACGCCCCTTTTGCCTAGAAGCTCCTAAACCCATTGAAATAACATTGGGGGTTTAAATTCGTTAGGCCCCGTCCCTTTGGGTCCAGAAGCCCAGAATACCATTTAGAGTATAGACCATGACATGGCTGAGGGTTGAGATACTTTTGGCCACGCCCCTTTTGCCTAGAAGCCCCTAAACCCATTGAAATAGCATTGGGGGTTTAAATTCGTTAGGCCCCGCCCCTTTTGGTCCAGAAACCCAGAATACCATTCAGAGTATAGACCATGACATGGCTGAGGGTTTAGAAACTTTTGGCCACGCCCCTTTTGCCTAGAAGCCCCTAAACCCATTGAAATAGCATTGGGGGTTTAAATTCGTTAGGCCCCGCCCCTTTGGGTCCAGAAGCCCAGAATACCATTCAGAGTATAGACCATGACATGGCTGATGGTTGATATACTTTTTGCCACGCCCCTTTTGCATAGAAGCCCCTAAACCCATTGAAATAGCATTGGGGGGGTTAAATTCGTTAGGCCCCGCCCCTTCGGGTCCAGAAGCCAAGAATACCATTCAGAGTATAGACCATGACATGGCTGAGGGTTGAGATACTTTTTGCCACTCCCCTTTTGCCTACAAGCCCCTAAACCCATTGAAATAGCATTGGGGGTTTAAATTCGTTAGGCCCCGCCCCTTCGGGTCCAGAAGAAAAGAATACCATTCAGAGTATAGACCATGACATGGCTGAGGGTTGAGATACTTTTGGCCACTCCCCTTTTGCCTAGAAGCCCCTAAACCCATTGAAATAGCATTGGGGGTTTAAATTCGTTAGGCCCCGCCCCTTTGGGTCCAGAAGCCCAGAATACCATTCAGAGTATAGACCATGACATGGCTGAGGGTTGAGATATGTTTGGCCACGCCCCTTTTGCCTAGAAGCCCCTAAACCCATTGAAATAGCATTGGGGGTTTAAATTCGTTAGGCCCCGCCCCTTTGGGTCCAAAAACCAAGAATACCATTCAGAGTATAGACCATGACATGGCTGAGGGTTGAGAAACTTTTGGCCACGCCCCTTTTGCCTAGAAGCCACTAAACCCATTGAAATAGCATTGGGGTTTAAATTCGTTAGGCCCCGCCCCTTTGCGTCCAGAATCCCAGAATACCATTCAGAGTATAGACCATGACATGGCTGAGGGTTGAGAAACTTTTGGCCACGCCCCTTTTGCCTAGAAGCCCCTAAACCCATTGAAATAGCATTGGGGGTTTAAATTCGTTAGGCCCCGCCCCTTTTGGTCCAGAAGCCCAGAATACCATTCAGAGTATAGACCATGACATGGCTGAGGGTTGAGATACGTTTGGCCACGCCCCTTTTGCCTAGAAGCCCCTAAACCCATTGAAATAGCATTGGGGGTTTAAATTCGTTAGGCCCCGCCCCTTTTGGTCCAGAAGCCCAGAATACCATTCAGAGTATAGACCATGACATGGCTGATGGTTGAGATACTTTTGGCCACGCCCCTTTTGCCTAGAAGCCCCTAAACCCATTGAAATAGCATTGGGGGTTTAAATTCGTTAGGCCCCGCCCCTTTGGGTCCAAAAACCAAGAATACCATTCAGAGTATAGACCATGACATGGCTGAGGGTTGAGAAACTTTTGGCCACGCCCCTTTTGCCTAGAAGCCCCTAAACCCATTGAAATAGCATTGGGGATTTAAATTCGTTAGGCCCCGCCCCTTTTGGTCCAGAAGCCCAGAATACCATTCAGAGTATAGACCATGACATGGCTGAGGGTTGAGATACTTTTGGCCACGCCCCCTTTGCCTAGAAGCCCCTAAACCCATTGAAATAGCATTGGGGGTTTAAATTCGTTAGGCCCCGCCCCTTTTGGTCCAGAAGCCCAGAATACCATTCAGAGTATAGACCATGACATGGCTGATGGTTGAGATACTTTTGGCCACGCCCCTTTTGCCTAGAAGCCCCTAAACCCATTGAAATAGCATTGGGGGTTTAAATTCGTTAGGCCCCGCCCCTTTGGGTCCAAAAACCAAGAATACCATTCAGAGTATAGACCATGACATGGCTGAGGGTTGAGAAACTTTTGGACACGCCCCTTTTGCCTAGAAGCCCCTAAACCCATTGAAATAGCATTGGGGGTTTAAATTCGTTAGGCCCCGCCCCTTTTGGTCCAGAAGCCTAGAATACCATTCAGAGTATAGACCATGACATGGCTGAGGGTTGAGATACGTTTGGCCACGCCCCTTTTGCCTAGAAGCCCCTAAACCCATTGAAATAGCATTGGGGGTTTAAATTCGTTAGGCCCCGCCCCTTTTGGTCCAGAAGCCCAGAATACCATTCAGAGTATAGACCATGACATGGCTGATGGTTGAGATACTTTTGGCCACGCCCCTTTTGCCTAGAAGCCCCTAAACCCATTGAAATAGCATTGGGGTTTAAATTCGTTAGGCCCCGCCCCTTTGCGTCCAGAATCCCAGAATACCATTCAGAGTATAGACCATGACATGGCTGAGGGTTGAGAAACTTTTGGCCACGCCCCTTTTGCCTAGAAGCCCCTAAACCCATTGAAATAGCATTGGGGGTTTAAATTCGTTAGGCCCCGCCCCTTTTGGTCCAGAAGCCCAGAATACCATTCAGAGTATAGACCATGACATGGCTGAGGGTTGAGATACGTTTGGCCACGCCCCTTTTGCCTAGAAGCCCCTAAACCCATTGAAATAGCATTGGGGGTTTAAATTCGTTAGGCCCCGCCCCTTTTGGTCCAGAAGCCCAGAATACCATTCAGAGTATAGACCATGACATGGCTGATGGTTGAGATACTTTTGGCCACGCCCCTTTTGCCTAGAAGCCCCTAAACCCATTGAAATAGCATTGGGGTTTAAATTCGTTAGGCCCCGCCCCTTTGCGTCCAGAATCCCAGAATACCATTCAGAGTATAGACCATGACATGGCTGAGGGTTGAGAAACTTTTGGCCACGCCCCTTTTGCCTAGAAGCCCCTAAACCCATTGAAATAGCATTGGGGGTTTAAATTCGTTAGGCCCCGCCCCTTTTGGTCCAGAAGCCCAGAATACCATTCAGAGTATAGACTATGACATGGCTGAGGGTTGATATACTTTTGGCCAAGCCCCTTTTGCCTAGAAGCCCCTAAACCCATTGAAATAGCATTGGGGATTTAAAAATTGGTTAGGCCCCGCCCCTTTGGGTCCAGAAGCCCAGAATACCATTCAGAGTATAGACCATGACATGGCTGAGGGTTGAAATACTTTTGTCCACGCCCCTTTTGCCTAGAAGCCCCTAAACCCATTGAAATAGCATTGGGGGTTTAAATTCGTTAGGCCCCGCACCTTTGGGTCCAGAAGCCCAGAATACCATTCAGAGTATAGACCATGACATGGCTGAGGGTTGAGATACTTTTGGCCACGCCCCCTTTGCCTAGAAGCCCCTAAACCCATTGAAATAGCATTGGGGGTTTAAATTCGTTAGGCCCCGCCCCTTTTGGTCCAGAAGCCCAGAATACCATTCAGAGTATAGACCATGACATGGCTGATGGTTGAGATACTTTTGGCCACGCCCCTTTTGCCTAGAAGCCCCTAAACCCATTGCAATAGCATTGGGGGTTTAAATTCGTTAGGCCCCGCCCCTTTGGGTCCAGAAGCCCAGAATACCATTCAGAGTATAGACCATGACATGGCTGAGGGTTGAGATACTTTTGGCCACGCCCCTTTTGCCTAGAAGTCCCTAAACCCATTGAAATAGCATTGGGGTTTAAATTCATTAGGCCCCACCCCTTTGGGTCCAGAAGCCCAGAATACCATTCAGAGTATAGACCATGACATGGCTGATGGTTGATATACTTTTTGCCACGCCCCTTTTGCACAGAAGCTCCTAAACCCATTGAAATAGCATTGGGGGGGTTAAATTCGTTAGGCCCCGCCCCTTCGGGTCCAGAAGCCCAGAATACCATTCAGAGTATAGACCATGACATGGCTGAGGGTTGAGATACTTTTGGCCACGCCCCTTTTGCCTAGAAGTCCCTAAACCCATTGAAATAGCATTGGGGTTTAAATTCATTAGGCCCCACCCCTTTGGGTCCAGAAGCCCAGAATACCATTCAGAGTATAGACCATGACATGGCTGATGGTTGATATACTTTTTGCCACGCCCCTTTTGCACAGAAGCTCCTAAACCCATTGAAATAGCATTGGGGGGGTTAAATTCGTTAGGCCCCGCCCCTTCGGGTCCAGAAGCCAAGAATACCATTCAGAGTATAGACCATGACATGGCTGAGGGTTGAGATACTTTTTGCCACTCCCCTTTTGCCTACAAGCCCCTAAACCCATTGAAATAGCATTGGGGGTTTAAATTCGTTAGGCCCCGCCCCTTCGGGTCCAGAAGCCAAGAATACCATTCAGAGTATAGACCATGACATGGCTGAGGGTTGAGATACTTTTGGCCACTCCCCTTTTGCCTAGAAGCCCCTAAACCCATTGAAATAGCATTGGGGGTTTAAATTCGTTAGGCCCCGCCCCTTTGGGTCCAGAAGCCCAGAATACCATTCAGAGTATAGACCATGACATGGCTGAGGGTTGAGATACGTTTGGCCACGCCCCTTTTGCCTAGAAGCCCCTAAACCCATTGAAATAGCATTGGGGGTTTAAATTCGTTAGGCCCCGCCCCTTTGGGTCCAAAAACCAAGAATACCATTCAGAGTATAGACCATGACATGGCTGAGGGTTGAGATACTTTTGGCCACTCCCCTTTTGCCTAGAAGCCCCTAAACCCATTGAAATAGCATTGGGGGTTTAAATTCGTTAGGCCCCGCCCCTTTGGGTCCAGAAGCCCAGAATACCATTCAGAGTATAGACCATGACATGGCTGAGGGTTGAGATACGTTTGGCCACGCCCCTTTTGCCTAGAAGCCCCTAAACCCATTGAAATAGCATTGGGGGTTTAAATTCGTTAGGCCCCGCCCCTTTGGGTCCAAAAACCAAGAATACCATTCAGAGTATAGACCATGACATGGCTGAGGGTTGAGAAACTTTTGGCCACGCCCCTTTTGCCTAGAAGCCCCTAAACCCATTGAAATAGCATTGGGGGTTTAAATTCGTTAGGCCCCGCCCCTTTGGGTCCAAAAACCAAGAATACCATTCAGAGTATAGACCATGACATGGCTGAGGGTTGAGAAACTTTTGGCCACGCCCCTTTTGCCTAGAAGCCCCTAAACCCATTGAAATAGCATTGGGGTTTAAATTCGTTAGGCCCCGCCCCTTTGCGTCCAGAATCCCAGAATACCATTCAGAGTATAGACCATGACATGGCTGAGGGTTGAGAAACTTTTGGCCACGCCCCTTTTGCCTAGAAGCCCCTAAACCCATTGAAATAGCATTGGGGGTTTAAATTCGTTAGGCCCCGCCCCTTTTGGTCCAGAAGCCCAGAATACCATTCAGAGTATAGACCATGACATGGCTGAGGGTTGAGATACGTTTGGCCACGCCCCTTTTGCCTAGAAGCCCCTAAACCCATTGAAATAGCATTGGGGGTTTAAATTCGTTAGGCCCCGCCCCTTTGCGTCCAGAATCCCAGAATACCATTCAGAGTATAGACCATGACATGGCTGAGGGTTGAGAAACTTTTGGCCACGCCCCTTTTGCCTAGAAGCCCCTAAACCCATTGAAATAGCATTGGGGATTTTAAAATTGGTTAGGCCCCGCCCCTTTGGGTCCAGAAGCCCAGAATACCATTCAGAGTATAGACCATGACATGGCTGATGGTTGAGATACTTTTGGCCACGCCCCTTTTGCCTAGAAGCCCCTAAACCCATTGAAATAGCATTGGGGTTTAAATTCGTTAGGCCCCGCCCCTTTGCGTCCAGAATCCCAGAATACCATTCAGAGTATAGACCATGACATGGCTGATGGTTGAGATACTTTTGGCCACGCCCCTTTTGCCTAGAAGCCCCTAAACCCATTGAAATAGCATTGGGGGTTTAAATTCGTTAGGCCCCGCCCCTTTGGGTCCAGAAGCCCAGAATACCATTCAGAGTATAGACCATGACATGGCTGATGGTTGAGATACTTTTGGCCACGCCCCTTTTGCCTAGAAGCCCCTAAACCCATTGCAATAGCATTGGGGGTTTAAATTCGTTAGGCCCCGCCCCTTTGGGTCCAGAAGCCCAGAATACCATTCAGAGTATAGACCATGACATGGCTGAGGGTTGAGATACTTTTGGCCACGCCCCTTTTGCCTAGAAGTCCCTAAACCCATTGAAATAGCATTGGGGTTTAAATTCATTAGGCCCCACCCATTTGGGTTTAGAAGCCCAGAATACCATTCAGAGTATAGACCATGACATGGCTGATGGTTGATATACTTTTTGCCACGCCCCTTTTGCATAGAAGCCCCTAAACCCATTGAAATAGCATTGGGGGGGTTAAATTCGTTAGGCCCCGCCCCTTCGGGTCCAGAAGCCAAGAATACCATTCAGAGTATAGACCATGACATGGCTGAGGGTTGAGATACTTTTTGCCACTCCCCTTTTGCCTACAAGCCCCTAAACCCATTGAAATAGCATTGGGGGTTTAAATTCGCTAGGCCCCGCCCCTTCGGGTCCAGAAGCCAAGAATACCATTCAGAGTATAGACCATGACATGGCTGAGGGTTGAGATACTTTTGGCCACTCCCCTTTTGCCTAGAAGCCCCTAAACCCATTGAAATAGCATTGGGGGTTTAAATTCGTTAGGCCCCGCCCCTTTGGGTCCAGAAGCCCAGAATACCATTCAGAGTATAGACCATGACATGGCTGAGGGGTGAGATACGTTTGGCCACGCCCCTTTTGCCTAGAAGCCCCTAAACCCATTGAAATAGCATTGGGGGTTTAAATTCGTTAGGCCCCGCCCCTTTGGGTCCAAAAACCAAGAATACCATTCAGAGTATAGACCATGACATGGCTAAGGGTTGAGAAACTTTTGGTCACGCCCCTTTTGCCTAGAAGCCCCTAAACCCATTGAAATAGCATTGGGGTTTAAATTCGTTAGGCCCCGCCCCTTTGCGTCCAGAATCCCAGAATACCATTCAGAGTATAGACCATGACATGGCTGAGGGTTGAGAAACTTTTGGCCACGCCCCTTTTGCCTAGAAGCCCCTAAACCCATTGAAATAGCATTGGGGGTTTAAATTCGTTAGGCCCCGCCCCTTTTGGTCCAGAAGCCCAGAATACAATTCAGAGTATAGACCATGACATGGCTGAGGGTTGAGATACGTTTGGCCACGCCCCTTTTGCCTAGAAGCCCCTAAACCCATTGAAATAGCATTGGGGGTTTAAATTCGTTAGGCCCCGCCCCTTTTGGTCCAGAAGCCCAGAATACCATTCAGAGTATAGACCATGACATGGCTGATGGTTGAGATACTTTTGGCCACGCCCCTTTTGCCTAGAAGCCCCTAAACCCATTGAAATAGCATTGGGGTTTAAATTCGTTAGGCCCCGCCCCTTTGCGTCCAGAATCCCAGAATACCATTCAGAGTATAGACCATGACATGGCTGAGGGTTGATAAACTTTTGTCCACGCCCCTTTTGCCTAGAAGCCCCTAAACCCATTGAAATAGCATTGGGGTTTAAATTCGTTAGGCCCCGCCCCTTTTGGTCCAGAAGCCCAGAATACTATTCAGAGTATAGACCATGACATGGCTGAGGGTTGAGAAACTTTTGGTCACGCCCCTTTTGCCTAGAAGCCTCTAAACCCATTGAAATAGCATTGGGGGTTTAAATTCGTTAGGCTCCGCCCCTTTGGGTCCAGAAGCCCAGAATACCATTCAGAGTATAGACCATGACATGGCTGATGGTTGAGATACTTTTGGCCACGCCCCTTTTGCCTAGAAGCCCCTAAACCCATTGAAATAGCATTGGGGGTTTAAATTCGTTAGGCCCCGCCCCTTTGGGTCCAAAAACCAAGAATACCATTCAGAGTATAGACCATGACATGGCTGAGGGTTGAGAAACTTTTGGCCACGCCCCTTTTGCCTAGAAGCCCCTAAACCCATTGAAATAGCATTGGGGTTTAAATTCGTTAGGCCCCGCCCCTTTGCGTCCAGAATCCCAGAATACCATTCAGAGTATAGACCATGACATGGCTGAGGGTTGAGAAACTTTTGACCACGCCCCTTTTGCCTAGAAGCCCCTAAACCCATTGAAATAGCATTGGGGGTTTAAATTCGTTAGGCCCCGCCCCTTTGGGTCCAAAAACCAAGAATACCATTCAGAGTATAGACCATGACATGGCTGAGGGTTGAGAAACTTTTGGCCACGCCCCTTTTGCCTAGAAGCCCCTAAACCCATTGAAATAGCATTGGGGTTTAAATTCGTTAGGCCCCGCCCCTTTGCGTCCAGAATCCCAGAATACCATTCAGAGTATAGACCATGACATGGCTGAGGGTTGAGAAACTTTTGGCTACGCCCCTTTTGCCTAGAAGCCCCTAAACCCATTGAAATAGCATTGGGGGTTTAAATTCGTTAGGCCCCGCCCCTTTTGGTCCAGAAGCCCAGAATACCATTCAGAGTATAGACCATGACATGGCTGAGGGTTGAGATACGTTTGGCCACGCCCCTTTTGCCTAGAAGCCCCTAAACCCATTGAAATAGCATTGGGGGTTTAAATTCGTTAGGCCCCGCCCCTTTTGGTCCAGAAGCCCAGAATACCATTCAGAGTATAGACCATGACATGGCTGATGGTTGAGATACTTTTGGCCACGCCCCTTTTGCCTAGAAGCCCCTAAACCCATTGCAATAGCATTGGGGGTTTAAATTCGTTAGGCCCCGCCCCTTTGGGTCCAGAAGCCCAGAATACCATTCAGAGTATAGACTATGACATGGCTGAGGGTTGAGATACTTTTGGCCAAGCCCCTTTTGCCTAGAAGTCCCTAAACCCATTGAAATAGCATTGGGGTTTAAATTCATTAGGCCCCACCCCTTTAGGTCCAGAAGCCCAGAATACCATTCAGAGTATAGACCATGACATGGCTGATGGTTGAGATACTTTTGGCCACGCCCCTTTTGCCTAGAAGCCCCTAAACCCATGAAATAGCATTGGGGGTTTAAATTCGTCAGGCCCTGCCCCTGTGGGTCCAGAAGCCAAGCATACCATTCAGAGTATAGACCATGGCATGGCTGAGGGTTGAGATACTTTTGGCCACGCCCCTTTTGCCTAGAGGCCCCTAAACCCATTGAAATTGCATTGGGGGTTTAAATTCGTTAGGCCCAGCCCCTTTGGGTCCAGAAGCCCAGGATTCCATTCATAGTATAGACCATGACATGGCTGAGAGTTGAGATACTTTTGGCCACGCCCCTTTTGCCTAGAAGCCCCTAAACCCATTGAAATAGCATTGGGGGTTTAAATTCGTTCGGCCCCGCCCCTTTGGGTCGAGAAGCCCAGAATACCATTCAGAGTATAGACCATGGCATGGCTGATGGTTGAGATACTTTTGACCACGCCCCTTTTGCCTAGAAGCCCCTAAACCCATTGAAAATGCATTGGGGGTTTAAATTCGTTAGGCCCCGCCCCTTTGGGTCCAGAAGCCCAGAATACCATTAAGAGTATAGACCATGACATGGCTGAGGGTTGAGATACTTTTGGCCACGCCCCTTTTGCCTAGAAGCCCCTAAACCCATTGAAATAGCATTGGGGGTTTAAATTCGTTAGGCCCCGCCCCTTTGGGTCCAAAAACCAAGAATACCATTCAGAGTATAGACCATGACATGGCTGAGGGTTGAGAAACTTTTGGTCACGCCCCTTTTGCCTAGAAGCCCCTAAACCCATTGAAATAGCATTGGGGTTTAAATTCGTTAGGCCCCGCCCCTTTGCGTCCAGAATCCCAGAATACCATTCAGAGTATAGACCATGACATGGCTGAGGGTTGAGAAACTTTTGGCCACGCCCCTTTTGCCTAGAAGCCCCTAAACCCATTGAAATAGCATTGGGGGTTTAAATTCGTTAGGCCCCGCCCCTTTTGGTCCAGAAGCCCAGAATACCATTCAGAGTATAGACCATGACATGGCTGAGGGTTGAGATACGTTTGGCCACGCCCCTTTTGCCCAGAAGCCCCTAAACCCATTGAAATAGCATTGGGGGTTTAAATTCGTTAGGCCCCGCCCCTTTTGGTCCAGAAGCCCAGAATACCATTCAGAGTATAGACCATGACATGGCTGATGGTTGAGATACTTTTGGCCACGCCCCTTTTGCCTAGAAGCCCCTAAACCCATTGAAATAGCATTGGGGTTTAAATTCGTTAGGCCACGCCCCTTTGCGTCCAGAATCCCAGAATACCATTCAGAGTATAGACCATGACATGGCTGAGGGTTGAGAAACTTTTGGCCACGCCCCTTTTGCCTAGAAGCCCCTAAACCCATTGAAATAGCATTGGGGGTTTAAATTCGTTAGGCCCCGCCCCTTTGGGTCCAGAAGCCCAGAATACCATTCAGAGTATAGACTATGACATGGCTGAGGGTTGAGATACTTTTGGCCAAGCCCCTTTTGCCTAGAAGCCCCTAAACCCATTGAAATAGCATTGGGGATTTAAAAATTGGTTAGGCCCCGCCCCTTTGGGTCCAGAAGCCCAGAATACCATTCAGAGTATAGACCATGACATGGCTGAGGGTTGAAATACTTTTGTCCACGCCCCTTTTGCCTAGAAGCCCCTAAACCCATTGAAATAGCATTGGGGGTTTAAATTCGTTAGGCCCCGCACCTTTGGGTCCAGAAGCCCAGAATACCATTCAGAGTATAGACCATGACATGGCTGAGGGTTGAGATACTTTTGGCCACGCCCCTTTTGCCTAGAAGCCCCTAAACCCATTGAAATAGCATTGGGGGTTTAAATTCGTTAGGCCCCGCCCCTTTGGGTCCAAAAACCAAGAATACCATTCAGAGTATAGACCATGACATGGCTGAGGGTTGAGAAACTTTTGGTCACGCCCCTTTTGCCTAGAAGCCCCTAAACCCATTGAAATAGCATTGGGGTTTAAATTCGTTAGGCCCCGCCCCTTTGCGTCCAGAATCCCAGAATACCATTCAGAGTATAGACCATGACATGGCTGAGGGTTGAGAAACTTTTGGCCACGCCCCTTTTGCCTAGAAGCCCCTAAACCCATTGAAATAGCATTGGGGGTTTAAATTCGTTAGGCCCCGCCCCTTTTGGTCCAGAAGCCCAGAATACCATTCAGAGTATAGACCATGACATGGCTGAGGGTTGAGATACGTTTGGCCACGCCCCTTTTGCCTAGAAGCCCCTAAACCCATTGAAATAGCATTGGGGGTTTAAATTCGTTAGGCCCCGCCCCTTTTGGTCCAGAAGCCCAGAATACCATTCAGAGTATAGACCATGACATGGCTGATGGTTGAGATACTTTTGGCCACGCCCCTTTTGCCTAGAAGCCCCTAAACCCATTGAAATAGCATTGGGGTTTAAATTCGTTAGGCCACGCCCCTTTGCGTCCAGAATCCCAGAATACCATTCAGAGTATAGACCATGACATGGCTGAGGGTTGAGAAACTTTTGGCCACGCCCCTTTTGCCTAGAAGCCCCTAAACCCATTGAAATAGCATTGGGGGTTTAAATTCGTTAGGCCCCGCCCCTTTGGGTCCAGAAGCCCAGAATACCATTCAGAGTATAGACTATGACATGGCTGAGGGTTGAGATACTTTTGGCCAAGCCCCTTTTGCCTAGAAGCCCCTAAACCCATTGAAATAGCATTGGGGATTTAAAAATTGGTTAGGCCCCGCCCCTTTGGGTCCAGAAGCCCAGAATACCATTCAGAGTATAGACCATGACATGGCTGAGGGTTGAAATACTTTTGTCCACGCCCCTTTTGCCTAGAAGCCCCTAAACCCATTGAAATAGCATTGGGGGTTTAAATTCGTTAGGCCCCGCACCTTTGGGTCCAGAAGCCCAGAATACCATTCAGAGTATAGACCATGACATGGCTGAGGGTTGAGATACTTTTGGCCACGCCCCCTTTGCCTAGAAGCCTCTAAACCCATTGAAATAGCATTGGGGGTTTAAATTCGTTAGGCCCCGCCCCTTTTGGTCCAGAAGCCCAGAATACCATTCAGAGTATAGACCATGACATGGCTGATGGTTGAGATACTTTTGGCCACGCCCCTTTTGCCTAGAAGCCCCTAAACCCATTGCAATAGCATTGGGGGTTTAAATTCGTTAGGCCCCGCCCCTTTGGGTCCAGAAGCCCAGAATACCATTCAGAGTATAGACCATGACATGGCTGAGGGTTGAGATACTTTTGGCCACGCCCCTTTTGCCTAGAAGTCCCTAAACCCATTGAAATAGCATTGGGGTTTAAATTCATTAGGCCCCACCCCTTTAGGTCCAGAAGCCCAGAATACCATTCAGAGTATAGACCATGACATGGCTGATGGTTGAGATACTTTTGGCCACGCCCCTTTTGCCTAGAAGCCCCTAAACCCATGAAATAGCATTGGGGGTTTAAATTTGTCAGGCCCTGCCCCTGTGGGTCCAGAAGCCAAGCATACCATTCAGAGTATAGACCATGGCATGGGTGAGGGTTGAGATACTTTTGGCCACGCCCCTTTTGCCTAGAGGCCCCTAAACCCATTGAAATTGCATTGGGGGTTTAAATTCGTTAGGCCCAGCCCCTTTGGGTCCAGAAGCCCAGGATTCCATTCATAGTATAGACCATGACATGGCTGAGAGTTGAGATACTTTTGGCCACGCCCCTTTTGCCTAGAAGCCCCTAAACCCATTGAAATAGCATTGGGGGTTTAAATTCGTTAGGCCCCGCCCCTTTGGGTCCAGAAGCCCAGAATACAATTCAGAGTATAGACCATGACATGGCTGAGGGTTGAGATACTTTTGACCACGCCCCTTTTGCCTAGAAGTCCCTAAACCCATTGAAATAGCATTGTGGTTTAAATTCGTTAGGCCCCGCCCCTTTGGGTCCAGAAGCCCAGAATACCATTCAGAGTATAGACCATGACATGGCTGATGGTTGAGATACTTTTGGCCACGCCCCTTTTGCCTAGAAGCCCCTAAACCCATTGGAATAGCATTGGGGGTTTAAATTCGTTAGGCCCCGCCCCTTTTGGTCCAGAAGCCCAGAATACCATTCAGAGTATAAACCATGACATGGCTGATGGTTGAGATACTTTTGGCCACGCCCCTTTTGCCTACAAGCCCCTAAACCCATTGAAATAGCATTGGGGGTTTAAATTCGTTAGGCCCCGCCCCTTTGGGCCCAGAAGCCCAGAATACCATTCAGAGTATAGACCATGACATGGCTGATGGTTGAGATACTTTTGGCCACTCCCCTTTTGCCTAGAAGCCCCTAAACCCATTGAAATAGCATTGGGGGTTTAAATTCGTTAGGCCCCACCCCTTTGGGTCCAGAAACCCAGAATACCATTCAGAGTATAGACCATGACATGGCTGAGGGTTGAGAAACTTTTGGCCACGCCCCTTTTGCCTAGAAGCCCCTAAACCCATTGAAATAACATTGGGGGTTTAAATTCGTTAGGCCCCGCCCCTTTGGGTCCAGAAGCCCAGAATACCATTCAGAGTATAGACCATGACATGGCTGAGGGTTGAGATACTTTTGGCCACTCCCCTTTTGCCTAGAAGCCCCTAAACCCATTGAAATAGCATTTGGGGTTTAAATTCGTTAGGCCCCGCCCCTTTGTGTCCAGAAGCCCAGAACACCATTCATAGTATAGACCATGACATGGCTGAGGGTTGAGATACTTTTGGCCACGCCCCTTTTGCCTACAAGCCCCTAAACCCATTGAAATAGCATTGGGGGTTTAAATTCGTTAGGCCCCGCCCCTTTGGGTCCAGAAGCCCAGAATACCATTCAGAGTATAGACCATGACATGGCTGATGGTTGAGATACTTTTGGCCACGCCCCTTTTACCTAGAAGCCCCTAAACCCATTGAAATAGCATTGGGGGTTTAAATTCGTTAGGCCCCACCCCTTTGGGTCCAGAAACCCAGAATACCATTCAGAGTATAGACCATGACATGGCTAAGGGTTGAGATACTTTTGGCCACGCCCATTTTGCTTAGAAGCCCCTAAACCCATTGAAATAGCATTGGGGGTTTAAATTCGTTAGGCCCCGCCCCTTTTGGTCCAGAAGCCCAGAATACCATTCAGAGTATAGACCATGACATGGCTGAGGGTTGAGAAACTTTTGGTCACGCCCCTTTTGCCTAGAAGCCTCTAAACCCATTGAAATAGCATTGGGGGTTTAAATTCGTTAGGCCCCGCCCCTTTGGATCCAGAAGCCCAGAAAACCATTAAGAGTATAGACCATGACATGGCTGAGGGTTGAGATACTTTTGGCCACGCCCCTTTTGCATAGAAGCCCCTAAACCCATTGAAATAGCATTGGGGGTTTAAATTCGTTAGGCCCCGCCCCTTTGGATCCAGAAGCCCAGAATACCATTAAGAGTATAGACCATGACATGGCTGAGGGTTGAGATACTTTTGGCCACGCCCCTTTTGCCTACAAGCCCCTAAACCCATTGAAATAGCATTGGGGGTTTAAATTCGTTAGGCCCCGCCCCTTTGGGTCCAGAAGCCCAGAATACCATTCAGAGTATAGACCATGACATGGCTGAGGGTTGAGATACTTTTGTCCACGCACATTTTGCTTAAAAGCCCCTAAACCCATTGAAATAGCATTGGGGGTTTAAATTCGTTAGGCCCCGCCCCTTTTGGTCCAGAAGCCCAGAATACCATTCAGAGTATAGACCATGACATGGCTAAGGGTTGAGATACTTTTGGCCACGCCCATTTTGCTTAGAAGCCCCTAAACCCATTGAAATAGCATTGGGTGTTTAAATTCGTTAGGCCCCGCCCCTTTTGGTCCAGAAGCCCAGAATACCATTAAGAGTATAGACCATGACATGGCTGACGGTTGAGAAACTTTTGGCCACGCCCCTTTTGCCTAGAAGCCCCTAAACCCATTGAAATAGCATTGGGGGTTTAAATTCGTTAGGCCCCGCCCCTTTGGGTCCAGAAGCCCAGAATACCATTCAGAGTATAGACCATGACATGGCTGATGGTTGATATACTTTTGGCCACGCCCCTTTTGCATAGAAGCCCCTAAACCCATTGAAATAGCATTGGGGGGTTAAATTCGTTAGGCCCCGCCCCTTCGGGTCCAGAAGCCAAGAATACCATTCAGAGTATAGACCATGACATGGCTGAGGGTTGAGATACTTTTGGCCACTCCCCTTTTGCCTACAAGCCCCTAAACCCATTAAAATAGCATTGGGGGTTTAAATTCGTTAGGCCCCGCCCCTGTGGGTCCAGAAGCCAAGCATACCATTCAGAGTATAGACCATGGCATGGCTGAGGGTTTAGATACTTTTGGCCACGCCCCTTTTGCCTAGAAGCCCCTAAACCCAATGAAATAGCATTGGGGGTTTAAATTCGTTAGGCCCCTCCCCTTTGGGTCCAGAAGCTAAGAATACCATTCAGAGTATAGACCATGACATGGCTGAGGGTTGAGATACGATTGGCCACGCCCCTTTTGCCTAGAAGCCCCTAAACACATTGAAATAGCATTGGGGGTTTAAATTCGTTAGGCCCCGCCCCTTTGGGTCGAGAAGCCCAGAATACCATTCAGAGTATAGACCATGACATGGCTGATGGTTGAGACACTTTTGGCTACGCCCCTTTTGCCTAGAAGCCCCTAAACCCATTGAAATAGCATTGGGGGTTTAAATTTGTTAGCCCCCGCCCCTTTGGATCCAGAAGCCCAGAATACCATTAATAGTATAGACCATGACATGGCTGAGGGTTGAGATACTTTTGGCCACGCCCCTTTTGCCTAGAAGCTCCTAAACCCATTGAAATAGCATTGGGGTTTTAAATTCGTTAGGCCCCGTCCCTTTGGGTCCAGAAGCCCAGAATACCATTTAGAGTATAGACCATGACATGGCTGAGGGTTGAGATACTTTTGGCCACGCCCCTTTTGCCTAGAAGCCCCTAAACCCATTGAAATAGCATTGGGGGTTTAAATTCGTTAGGCCCCGCCCCTTTTGGTCCAGAAGCCCAGAATACTATTCAGAGTATAGACCATGACATGGCTGAGGGTTGAGAAACTTTTGGCCACGCCCCTTTTGCCTAGAAGCCCCTAAACCCATTGAAATAGCATTGGGGTTTTAAATTCGTTAGGCCCCGCCCCTTCGGGTCCAGAAGCCAAGAATACCATTCAGAGTATAGACCATGACATGGCTGAGGGTTGAGATACTTTTGGCCACGCCCCTTTTGCCTAGAAGCCCCTAAACCCATTGAAATAGCATTGGGGGTTTAAATTCGTTAGGCCCCGCCCCTTTGGGTCCAGAAGCCCAGAATACCATTCAGAATATAGACCATGACATGGCTGATGGTTGAGATACTTTTGGCCACGCCCCTTTTGCCTAGAAGCCCCTAAACCCATTGGAATAGCATTGGGGGTTTAAATTCGTTAGGCCCCGCCCCTTTGGGTCCAGAAACCCAGAATACCATTCAGAGTATAGACCATGACATGGCTGAGGGTTGAGATACTTTTGGCCACTCCCCTTTTGCCTAGAAGCCCCTAAACCCATTGAAATAGCATTGGGGGTTTAAATTCGTTAGGCCCCGCCCCTTTGGGTCCAGAAGCCCAGAACACCATTCAGAGTATAGACCATGACATGGCTGAGGGTTGAGATACTTTTGGCCACGCCCCTTTTGCCTACAAGCCCCTAAACCCATTGAAATAGCATTGGGGGTTTAAATTCGTTAGGCCCCGCCCCTTTGGGTCCAGAAGCCCAGAATACCATTCAGAGTATAGACCATGACATGGCTGATGGTTGAGATACTTTTGGCCACGCCCCTTTTGCGTAGAAGCCCCTAAACCCATTGAAATAGCATTGGGGGTTTAAATTCGTTAGGCCCCGCCCCTTTGGGTCCAGAAACCCAGAATACCATTCAGAGTATAGACCATGACATGGCTAAGGGTTGAGATACTTTTGGCCACGCCCATTTTGCTTAGAAGCCCCTAAACCCATTGAAATAGCATTGGGGGTTTAAATTCGTTAGGCCCCGCCCCTTTTGGTCCAGAAGCCCAGAATACCATTCAGAGTATAGACCATGACATGGCTGAGGGTTGAGAAACTTTTGGCCACGCCCCTTTTGCCTACAAGCCCCTAAACCCATTGAAATAGCATTGGGGGTTTAAATTCGTTAGGCCCCGCCCCTTCGGGTCCAGAAGCCAAGAATACCATTCAGAGTATAGACCATGACATGGCTGAGGGTTGAGATACTTTTGGCCACGCCCCTTTTGCCTACAAGCCCCTAAACCCATTGAAATAGCATTGGGGGTTTAAATTCGTTAGGCCCCGCCCCTTCGGGTCCAGAAGCCAAGAATACCATTCAGAGTATAGACCATGACATGGCTGAGGGTTGAGATACTTTTGGCCACGCCCCTTTTGCCTAGAAGCCCCTAAACCCATTGAAATAGCATTGGGGGTTTAAATTCGTTAGGCTCCGCCCCTTTGGGTCCAGAAGCCCAGAATACCATTCAGAGTATAGACCATGACATGGCTGAGGGTTGAGATACGTTTGGCCACGCCCCTTTTGCCTAGAAGCCCCTAAACCCATTGAAATAGCATTGGGGGTTTAAATTCGTTAGGCCCCGCCCCTTTGGGTCCAGAAACCCAGAATACCATTCAGAGTATAGACCATGACATGGCTGAGGGTTGAGAAACTTTTGGCCACGCCCCTTTTGCCTAGAAGCCCCTAAACCCATTGAAATAGCATTGGGGGTTTAAATTCGTTAGGCCCCGCCCCTTTTGGTCCAGAAGCCCAGAATACCATTCAGAGTATAGACCATGACATGGCTGAGGGTTGAGATACTTTTGGCCACTCCCCTTTTGCCTAGAAGCCCCTAAACCCATTGAAATAGCATTGGGGGTTTAAATTCGTTAGGCCCCGCCCCTTTGGGTCCAGAAGCCCAGAACACCATTCAGAGTATAGAACATGACATGGCTGAGGGTTGAGATACTTTTGGCCACGCCCCTTTTGCCTACAAGCCCCTAAACCCATTGAAATAGCATTGGGGGTTTAAATTCGTTAGGCCCCGCCCCTTCGGGTCCAGAAGCCCAGAATACCATTCAGAGTATAGACCATGACATGACTGAGGGTTGAGATACTTTTGGCCACGCCCCTTTTGCCTACAAGCCCCTAAACCCATTGAAATAGCATTGGGGGTTTAAATTCGTTAGGCCCCGCCCCTTTGGGTCCAGAAGCCCAGAATACCATTCAGAGTATAGACCATGACATAGCTGATGGTTGAGATACTTTTGGCCACGCCCCTTTTGCCTAGAAGCCCCTAAACCCATTGGAATAGCATTGGGGGTTTAAATTCGTTAGGCCCCGCCCCTTTGGGTCCAGAAACCCAGAATACCATTCAGAGTATAGACCATGACATGGCTGAGGGTTGAGAAACTTTTGGCCACGCCCCTTTTGCCTAGAAGCCCCTAAACCCATTGAAATAACATTGGGGGTTTAAATTCGTTAGGCCCCGCCCCTTTGGGTCCAGAAGCCCAGAATACCATTCAGAGTATAGACCATGACATGGCTGAGGGTTGAGATACTTTTGGCCACTCCCCTTTTGCCTAGAAGCCCCTAAACCCATTGAAATAGCATTGGGGGTTTAAATTCGTTAGGCCCCGCCCCTTTGGGTCCAGAAGCCCAGAACACCATTCAGAGTATAGACCATGACATGGCTGAGGGTTGAGATACTTTTGGCCACGCCCCCTTTTGCCTACAAGCCCCTAAACCCATTGAAATAGCATTGGGGGTTTAAATTCGTTAGGCCCCGCCCCTTTGGGTCCAGAAACCCAGAATACCATTCAGAGTATAGACCATGACATGGCTGAGGGTTGAGATACTTTTGGCCACGCCCCTTTTGCCTAGAAGCCCCTAAACCCATGAAATAGCATTGGGGGGTTAAATTTGTCAGGCCCTGCCCCTGTGGGTCCAGAAGCCAAGCATACCATTCAGAGTATAGACCATGGCATGGCTGAGGGTTTAGATACTTTTGGCCACGCCCCTTTTGCCTAGAAGCCCCTAAACCCAATGGAATAGCATTGGGGGTTTAAATTCGTTAGGCCCCTCCCCTTTGGGTCCAGAAGCTAAGAATACCATTCAGAGTATAGACCATGACATGGCTGAGGGTTGAGATACGATTGGCCACGCCCCTTTTGCCTAGAAGCCCCTAAACACATTGAAATAGCATTGGGGGTTTAAATTCGTTAGGCCCCGCCCCTTTGGGTCGAGAAGCCCAGAATACCATTCAGAGTATAGACCATGACATGGCTGATGGTTGAGATACTTTTGGCCACGCCCCTTTTGCCTAGAAGCCCCTAAACCCATTGAAATAGCATTGGGGGTTTAAATTTGTTAGCCCCCGCCCCTTTGGATCCAGAAGCCCAGAATACCAATAATAGTATAGACCATGACATGGCTGAGGGTTGAGATACTTTTGGCCACGCCCCTTTTGCCTAGAAGCTCCTAAACCCATTGAAATAGCATTGGGGTTTTAAATTCGTTAGGCCCCGTCCCTTTGGGTCCAGAAGCCCAGAATACCATTTAGAGTATAGACCATGACATGGCTGAGGGTTGAGATACTTTTGGCCACGCCCCTTTTGCCTAGAAGCCCCTAAACCCATTGAAATAGCATTGGGGGTTTAAATTCGTTAGGCCCCGCCCCTTTTGGTCCAGAAGCCCAGAATACTATTCAGAGTATAGACCATAACATGGCTGAGGGTTGAGAAACCTTTGGCCACGCCCCTTTTGCCTAGAAGCCCCTAAACCCATTGAAATAGCATTGGGGGTTTAAATTCGTTAGGCCCCGCCCCTTTGGGTCCAGAAGCCCAGAATACCATTCAGAGTATAGACCATGACATGGCTGATGGTTGATATACTTTTGGCCACGCCCCTTTTGCATAGAAGCCCCTAAACCCATTGAAATAGCATTGGGGGTTTAAATTCGTTAGGCCCCGCCCCTTCGGGTCCAGAAGCCAAGAATACCATTCAGAGTATAGACCATGACATGGCTGAGGGTTGAGATACTTTTGGCCACGCCCCTTTTGCCTACAAGCCCCTAAACCCATTGAAATAGCATTGGGGGTTTAAATTCGTTAGGCCCCGCCCCTTCGGGTCCAGAAGCCAAGAATACCATTCAGAGTATAGACCATGACATGGCTGAGGGTTGAGATACTTTTGGCCACGCCCCTTTTGCCTAGAAGCCCCTAAACCCATTGAAATAGCATTGGGGGTTTAAATTCGTTAGGCCCCGCCCCTTTGGGTCCAGAAGCCCAGAATACCATTCAGAAAATAGACCATGACATGGCTGATGGTTGAGATACTTTTGGCCACGCCCCTTTTGCCTAGAAGCCCCTAAACCCATTGGAATAGCATTGGGGGTTTAAATTCGTTAGGCCCCGCCCCTTTGGGTCCAGAAACCCAGAATACCATTCAGAGTATAAACCATGACATGGCTGAGGGTTGAGATACTTTTGGCCACTCCCCTTTTGCCTAGAAGCCCCTAAACCCATTGAAATAGCATTGGGGGTTTAAATTCGTTAGGCCCCGCCCATTTGGGTCCAGAAGCCCAGAACACCATTCAGAGTATAGACCATGACATGGCTGAGGGTTGAGATACTTTTGGCCACGCCCCTTTTGCCTACAAGCCCCTAAACCCATTGAAATAGCATTGGGGGTTTAAATTCGTTAGGCCCCGCCCCTTTGGGTCCAGAAGCCCAGAATACCATTCAGAGTATAGACCATGACATGGCTGATGGTTGAGATACTTTTGGCCACGCCCCTTTTGCGTAGAAGCCCCTAAACCCATTGAAATAGCATTGGGGGTTTAAATTCGTTAGGCCCCGCCCCTTTGGGTCCAGAAACCCAGAATACCATTCAGAGTATAGACCATGACATGGCTAAGGGTTGAGATACTTTTGGCCACGCCCATTTTGCTTAGAAGCCCCTAAACCCATTGAAATAGCATTGGGGGTTTAAATTCGTTAGGCCCCGCCACTTTTGGTCCAGAAGCCCAGAATACCATTCAGAGTATAGACCATGACATGGCTGATGGTTGAGATACTTTTGGCCACGCCCCTTTTGCCTAGAAGCCCCTAAACCCATTGCAATAGCATTGGGGGTTTAAATTCGTTAGGCCCCGCCCCTTTGGGTCCGGAAGCCAAGAATACCATTCAGAGTATAGACCATGACATGGCTGAGGGTTGAGATACTTTTGGCCACGCCCCTTTTGCCTACAAGCCCCTAAACCCATTGAAATAGCATTGGGGGTTTAAATTCGTTAGGCCCCGCCCCTTCGGGTCCAGAAGCCAAGAATACCATTCAGAGTATAGACCATGACATGGCTGAGGGTTGAGATACTTTTGGCCACGCCCCTTTTGCCTAGAAGCCCCTAAACCCATTGAAATAGCATTGGGGGTTTAAATTCGTTAGGCCCCGCCCCTTTTGGTCCAGAAGCCCAGAATACCATTCAGAGTATAGACCATGACATGGCTGAGGGTTGAGATACTTTTGGCCACTCCCCTTTTGCCTAGAAGCCCCTAAACCCATTGAAATAGCATTGGGGGGTTTAAATTCGTTAGGCCCCGCCCCTTTGGGTCCAGAAGCCCAGAACACCATTCAGAGTATAGACCATGACATGGCTGAGGGTTGAGATACTATTGGCCACGCCCCTTTTGCCTACAAGCCCCTAAACCCATTGAAATAGCATTGGGGGTTTAAATTCGTTAGGCCCCGCCCCTTCGGGTCCAGAAGCCCAGAATACCATTCAGAGTATAGACCATGACATGGCTGAGGGTTGAGATACTTTTGGCCACGCCCCTTTTGCCTACAAGCCCCTAAACCCATTGAAATAGCATTGGGGGTTTAAATTCGTTAGGCCCCGCCCCTTTGGGTCCAGAAGCCCAGAATACCATTCAGAGTATAGACCATGACATAGCTGATGGTTGAGATACTTTTGGCCACGCCCCTTTTGCCTAGAAGCCCCTAAACCCATTGGAATAGCATTGGGGGTTTAAATTCGTTAGGCCCCGCCCCTTTGGGTCCAGAAACCCAGAATACCATTCAGAGTATAGACCATGACATGGCTGAGGGTTGAGAAACTTTTGGCCACGCCCCTTTTGCCTAGAAGCCCCTAAACCCATTGAAATAACATTGGGGGTTTAAATTCGTTAGGCCCCGCCCCTTTGGGTCCAGAAGCCCAGAATACCATTCAGAGTATAGACCATGACATGGCTGGGTGTTGAGATACTTTTGGCCACTCCCCTTTTGCCTAGAAGCCCCTAAACCCATTGAAATAGCATTGGGGGTTTAAATTCGTTAGGCCCCGCCCCTTTGGGTCCAGAAGCCCAGAACACCATTCAGAGTATAGACCATGACATGGCTGAGGGTTGAGATACTTTTGGCCACGCCCCATTTGCCTACAAGCCCCTAAACCCATTGAAATAGCATTGGGGGTTTAAATTCGTTAGGCCCCGCCCCTTTGGGTCCAGAAGCCCAGAATACCATTCAGAGTATAGACCATGACATGGCTGATGGTTGAGATACTTTTGGCCACGCCCCTTTTGCCTAGAAGCCCCTAAACCCATTGAAATAGCATTGGGGGTTTAAATTCGTTAGGCCCCACCCCTTTGGGTCCAGAAACCCAGAATACCATTCAGAGTATAGACCATGACATGGCTGAGGGTTGAGAAACTTTTGGCCACGCCCCTTTTGCCTAGAAGCCCCTAAACCCATTGAAATAACATTGGGGGTTTAAATTCGTTAGGCCCCCCGCCCCTTTGGGTCCAGAAGCCCAGAATACCATTCAGAGTATAGACCATGACATGGCTGAGGGTTGAGATACTTTTGGCCACTCCCCTTTTGCCTAGAAGCCCCTAAACCCATTGAAATAGCATTGGGGGTTTAAATTCGTTAGGCCCCGCCCCTTTGGGTCCAGAAGCCCAGAACACCATTCAGAGTATAGACCATGACATGGCTGAGGGTTGAGATACTTTTGGCCACGCCCCTTTTGCCTACAAGCCCCTAAACCCATTGAAATAGCATTGGGGGTTTAAATTCGTTAGGCCCCGCCCCTTTGGGTCCAGAAACCCAGAATACCATTCAGAGTATAGACCATGACATGGCTGAGGGTTGAGATACTTTTGGCCACGCCCCTTTTGCCTAGAAGCCCCTAAACCCATGAAATAGCATTGGGGGGTTAAATTCGTCAGGCCCTGCCCCTGTGGGTCCAGAAGCCAAGCATACCATTCAGAGTATAGACCATGGCATGGCTGAGGGTTTAGATACTTTTGGCCACGCCCCTTTTGCCTAGAAGCCCCTAAACCCAATGGAATAGCATTGGGGGTTTAAATTCGTTAGGCCCCTCCCCTTTGGGTCCAGAAGCTAAGAATACCATTCAGAGTATAGACCATGACATGGCTGAGGGTTGAGATACGATTGGCCACGCCCCTTTTGCCTAGAAGCCCCTAAACACATTGAAATAGCATTGGGGGTTTAAATTCGTTAGGCCCCGCCCCTTTGGGTCGAGAAGCCCAGAATACCATTCAGAGTATAGACCATGACATGGCTGATGGTTGAGATACTTTTGGCCACGCCCCTTTTGCCTAGAAGCCCCTAAACCCATTGAAATAGCATTGGGGGTTTAAATTTGTTAGCCCCCGCCCCTTTGGATCCAGAAGCCCAGAATACCAATAATAGTATAGACCATGACATGGCTGAGGGTTGATATACTTTTGGCCACGCCCCTTTTGCCTAGAAGCTCCTAAACCCATTGAAATAGCATTGGGGTTTTAAATTTGTTAGGCCCCGTCCCTTTGGGTCCAGAAGCCCAGAATACCATTTAGAGTATAGACCATGACATGGCTGAGGGTTGAGATACTTTTGGCAACGCCCCTTTTGCCTAGAAGCCCCTAAACCCATTGAAATAGCATTGGGGGTTTAAATTCGTTAGGCCCCGCCCCTTTTGGTCCAGAAGCCCAGAATACTATTCAGAGTATAGACCATGACATGGCTGAGGGTTGAGAAACCTTTGGCCACGCCCCTTTTGCCTAGAAGCCCCTAAACCCATTGAAATAGCATTGGGGGTTTAAATTCGTTAGGCCCCGCCCCTTTGGGTCCAGAAGCCCAGAATACCATTCAGAGTATAGACCATGACATGGCTGATGGTTGATATACTTTTGGCCACGCCCCTTTTGCATAGAAGCCCCTAAACCCATTGAAATAGCATTGGGGGTTTAAATTCGTTAGGCCCCGCCCCTTCGGGTCCAGAAGCCAAGAATACCATTCAGAGTATAGACCATGACATGGCTGAGGGTTGAGATACTTTTGGCCACGCCCCTTTTGCCTACAAGCCCCTAAACCCATTGAAATGGCATTGGGGGTTTAAATTCGTTAGGCCCCGCCCCTTCGGGTCCAGAAGCCAAGAATACCATTCAGAGTATAGACCATGACATGGCTGAGGGTTGAGAAACTTTTGGCCACGCCCCTTTTGCCTAGAAGCCCCTAAACCCATTGAAATAACATTGGGGGTTTAAATTCGTTAGGCCCCGCCCCTTTGGGTCCAGAAGCCCAGAATACCATTCAGAGTATAGACCATGACATGGCTGAGGGTTGAGATACTTTTGGCCACTCCCCTTTTGCCTAGAAGCCCCTAAACCCATTGAAATAGCATTGGGGGTTTAAATTCGTTAGGCCCCGCCCCTTTGGGTCCAGAAGCCCAGAACACCATTCAGAGTATAGACCATGACATGGCTGAGGGTTGAGATACTTTTGGCCACGCCCCCTTTTGCCTACAAGCCCCTAAACCCATTGAAATAGCATTGGGGGTTTAAATTCGTTAGGCCCCGCCCCTTTGGGTCCAGAAACCCAGAATACCATTCAGAGTATAGACCATGACATGGCTGAGGGTTGAGATACTTTTGGCCACGCCCCTTTTGCCTAGAAGCCCCTAAACCCATGAAATAGCATTGGGGGGTTAAATTTGTCAGGCCCTGCCCCTGTGGGTCCAGAAGCCAAGCATACCATTCAGAGTATAGACCATGGCATGGCTGAGGGTTTAGATACTTTTGGCCACGCCCCTTTTGCCTAGAAGCCCCTAAACCCAATGGAATAGCATTGGGGGTTTAAATTCGTTAGGCCCCTCCCCTTTGGGTCCAGAAGCTAAGAATACCATTCAGAGTATAGACCATGACATGGCTGAGGGTTGAGATACGATTGGCCACGCCCCTTTTGCCTAGAAGCCCCTAAACACATTGAAATAGCATTGGGGGTTTAAATTCGTTAGGCCCCGCCCCTTTGGGTCGAGAAGCCCAGAATACCATTCAGAGTATAGACCATGACATGGCTGATGGTTGAGATACTTTTGGCCACGCCCCTTTTGCCTAGAAGCCCCTAAACCCATTGAAATAGCATTGGGGGTTTAAATTTGTTAGCCCCCGCCCCTTTGGATCCAGAAGCCCAGAATACCAATAATAGTATAGACCATGACATGGCTGAGGGTTGAGATACTTTTGGCCACGCCCCTTTTGCCTAGAAGCTCCTAAACCCATTGAAATAGCATTGGGGTTTTAAATTCGTTAGGCCCCGTCCCTTTGGGTCCAGAAGCCCAGAATACCATTTAGAGTATAGACCATGACATGGCTGAGGGTTGAGATACTTTTGGCCACGCCCCTTTTGCCTAGAAGCCCCTAAACCCATTGAAATAGCATTGGGGGTTTAAATTCGTTAGGCCCCGCCCCTTTTGGTCCAGAAGCCCAGAATACTATTCAGAGTATAGACCATAACATGGCTGAGGGTTGAGAAACCTTTGGCCACGCCCCTTTTGCCTAGAAGCCCCTAAACCCATTGAAATAGCATTGGGGGTTTAAATTCGTTAGGCCCCGCCCCTTTGGGTCCAGAAGCCCAGAATACCATTCAGAGTATAGACCATGACATGGCTGATGGTTGATATACTTTTGGCCACGCCCCTTTTGCATAGAAGCCCCTAAACCCATTGAAATAGCATTGGGGGTTTAAATTCGTTAGGCCCCGCCCCTTCGGGTCCAGAAGCCAAGAATACCATTCAGAGTATAGACCATGACATGGCTGAGGGTTGAGATACTTTTGGCCACGCCCCTTTTGCCTACAAGCCCCTAAACCCATTGAAATAGCATTGGGGGTTTAAATTCGTTAGGCCCCGCCCCTTCGGGTCCAGAAGCCAAGAATACCATTCAGAGTATAGACCATGACATGGCTGAGGGTTGAGATACTTTTGGCCACGCCCCTTTTGCCTAGAAGCCCCTAAACCCATTGAAATAGCATTGGGGGTTTAAATTCGTTAGGCCCCGCCCCTTTGGGTCCAGAAGCCCAGAATACCATTCAGAAAATAGACCATGACATGGCTGATGGTTGAGATACTTTTGGCCACGCCCCTTTTGCCTAGAAGCCCCTAAACCCATTGGAATAGCATTGGGGGTTTAAATTCGTTAGGCCCCGCCCCTTTGGGTCCAGAAACCCAGAATACCATTCAGAGTATAAACCATGACATGGCTGAGGGTTGAGATACTTTTGGCCACTCCCCTTTTGCCTAGAAGCCCCTAAACCCATTGAAATAGCATTGGGGGTTTAAATTCGTTAGGCCCCGCCCATTTGGGTCCAGAAGCCCAGAACACCATTCAGAGTATAGACCATGACATGGCTGAGGGTTGAGATACTTTTGGCCACGCCCCTTTTGCCTACAAGCCCCTAAACCCATTGAAATAGCATTGGGGGTTTAAATTCGTTAGGCCCCGCCCCTTTGGGTCCAGAAGCCCAGAATACCATTCAGAGTATAGACCATGACATGGCTGATGGTTGAGATACTTTTGGCCACGCCCCTTTTGCGTAGAAGCCCCTAAACCCATTGAAATAGCATTGGGGGTTTAAATTCGTTAGGCCCCGCCCCTTTGGGTCCAGAAACCCAGAATACCATTCAGAGTATAGACCATGACATGGCTAAGGGTTGAGATACTTTTGGCCACGCCCATTTTGCTTAGAAGCCCCTAAACCCATTGAAATAGCATTGGGGGTTTAAAATCGTTAGGCCCCGCCCCTTTTGGTCCAGAAGCCCAGAATACCATTCAGAGTATAGACCATGACATGGCTGATGGTTGAGATACTTTTGGCCACGCCCCTTTTGCCTAGAAGCCCCTAAACCCATTGCAATAGCATTGGGGGTTTAAATTCGTTAGGCCCCGCCCCTTTGGGTCCGGAAGCCAAGAATACCATTCAGAGTATAGACCATGACATGGCTGAGGGTTGAGATACTTTTGGCCACGCCCCTTTTGCCTACAAGCCCCTAAACCCATTGAAATAGCATTGGGGGTTTAAATTCGTTAGGCCCCGCCCCTTCGGGTCCAGAAGCCAAGAATACCATTCAGAGTATAGACCATGACATGGCTGAGGGTTGAGATACTTTTGGCCACGCCCCTTTTGCCTAGAAGCCCCTAAACCCATTGAAATAGCATTGGGGGTTTAAATTCGTTAGGCCCCGCCCCTTTTGGTCCAGAAGCCCAGAATACCATTCAGAGTATAGACCATGACATGGCTGAGGGTTGAGATACTTTTGGCCACTCCCCTTTTGCCTAGAAGCCCCTAAACCCATTGAAATAGCATTGGGGGGTTTAAATTCGTTAGGCCCCGCCCCTTTGGGTCCAGAAGCCCAGAACACCATTCAGAGTATAGACCATGACATGGCTGAGGGTTGAGATACTATTGGCCACGCCCCTTTTGCCTACAAGCCCCTAAACCCATTGAAATAGCATTGGGGGTTTAAATTCGTTAGGCCCCGCCCCTTCGGGTCCAGAAGCCCAGAATACCATTCAGAGTATAGACCATGACATGGCTGAGGGTTGAGATACTTTTGGCCACGCCCCTTTTGCCTACAAGCCCCTAAACCCATTGAAATAGCATTGGGGGTTTAAATTCGTTAGGCCCCGCCCCTTTGGGTCCAGAAGCCCAGAATACCATTCAGAGTATAGACCATGACATAGCTGATGGTTGAGATACTTTTGGCCACGCCCCTTTTGCCTAGAAGCCCCTAAACCCATTGGAATAGCATTGGGGGTTTAAATTCGTTAGGCCCCGCCCCTTTGGGTCCAGAAACCCAGAATACCATTCAGAGTATAGACCATGACATGGCTGAGGGTTGAGAAACTTTTGGCCACGCCCCTTTTGCCTAGAAGCCCCTAAACCCATTGAAATAACATTGGGGGTTTAAATTCGTTAGGCCCCGCCCCTTTGGGTCCAGAAGCCCAGAATACCATTCAGAGTATAGACCATGACATGGCTGGGTGTTGAGATACTTTTGGCCACTCCCCTTTTGCCTAGAAGCCCCTAAACCCATTGAAATAGCATTGGGGGTTTAAATTCGTTAGGCCCCGCCCCTTTGGGTCCAGAAGCCCAGAACACCATTCAGAGTATAGACCATAACATGGCTGAGGGTTGAGATACTTTTGGCCACGCCCCATTTGCCTACAAGCCCCTAAACCCATTGAAATAGCATTGGGGGTTTAAATTCGTTAGGCCCCGCCCCTTTGGGTCCAGAAGCCCAGAATACCATTCAGAGTATAGACCATGACATGGCTGATGGTTGAGATACTTTTGGCCACGCCCCTTTTGCCTAGAAGCCCCTAAACCCATTGAAATAGCATTGGGGGTTTAAATTCGTTAGGCCCCACCCCTTTGGGTCCAGAAACCCAGAATACCATTCAGAGTATAGACCATGACATGGCTGAGGGTTGAGAAACTTTTGGCCACGCCCCTTTTGCCTAGAAGCCCCTAAACCCATTGAAATAACATTGGGGGTTTAAATTCGTTAGGCCCCCCGCCCCTTTGGGTCCAGAAGCCCAGAATACCATTCAGAGTATAGACCATGACATGGCTGAGGGTTGAGATACTTTTGGCCACTCCCCTTTTGCCTAGAAGCCCCTAAACCCATTGAAATAGCATTGGGGGTTTAAATTCGTTAGGCCCCGCCCCTTTGGGTCCAGAAGCCCAGAACACCATTCAGAGTATAGACCATGACATGGCTGAGGGTTGAGATACTTTTGGCCACGCCCCTTTTGCCTACAAGCCCCTAAACCCATTGAAATAGCATTGGGGGTTTAAATTCGTTAGGCCCCGCCCCTTTGGGTCCAGAAACCCAGAATACCATTCAGAGTATAGACCATGACATGGCTGAGGGTTGAGATACTTTTGGCCACGCCCCTTTTGCCTAGAAGCCCCTAAACCCATGAAATAGCATTGGGGGGTTAAATTCGTCAGGCCCTGCCCCTGTGGGTCCAGAAGCCAAGCATACCATTCAGAGTATAGACCATGGCATGGCTGAGGGTTTAGATACTTTTGGCCACGCCCCTTTTGCCTAGAAGCCCCTAAACCCAATGGAATAGCATTGGGGGTTTAAATTCGTTAGGCCCCTCCCCTTTGGGTCCAGAAGCTAAGAATACCATTCAGAGTATAGACCATGACATGGCTGAGGGTTGAGATACGATTGGCCACGCCCCTTTTGCCTAGAAGCCCCTAAACACATTGAAATAGCATTGGGGGTTTAAATTCGTTAGGCCCCGCCCCTTTGGGTCGAGAAGCCCAGAATACCATTCAGAGTATAGACCATGACATGGCTGATGGTTGAGATACTTTTGGCCACGCCCCTTTTGCCTAGAAGCCCCTAAACCCATTGAAATAGCATTGGGGGTTTAAATTTGTTAGCCCCCGCCCCTTTGGATCCAGAAGCCCAGAATACCAATAATAGTATAGACCATGACATGGCTGAGGGTTGATATACTTTTGGCCACGCCCCTTTTGCCTAGAAGCTCCTAAACCCATTGAAATAGCATTGGGGTTTTAAATTTGTTAGGCCCCGTCCCTTTGGGTCCAGAAGCCCAGAATACCATTTAGAGTATAGACCATGACATGGCTGAGGGTTGAGATACTTTTGGCAACGCCCCTTTTGCCTAGAAGCCCCTAAACCCATTGAAATAGCATTGGGGGTTTAAATTCGTTAGGCCCCGCCCCTTTTGGTCCAGAAGCCCAGAATACTATTCAGAGTATAGACCATGACATGGCTGAGGGTTGAGAAACCTTTGGCCACGCCCCTTTTGCCTAGAAGCCCCTAAACCCATTGAAATAGCATTGGGGGTTTAAATTCGTTAGGCCCCGCCCCTTTGGGTCCAGAAGCCCAGAATACCATTCAGAGTATAGACCATGACATGGCTGATGGTTGATATACTTTTGGCCACGCCCCTTTTGCATAGAAGCCCCTAAACCCATTGAAATAGCATTGGGGGTTTAAATTCGTTAGGCCCCGCCCCTTCGGGTCCAGAAGCCAAGAATACCATTCAGAGTATAGACCATGACATGGCTGAGGGTTGAGATACTTTTGGCCACGCCCCTTTTGCCTACAAGCCCCTAAACCCATTGAAATGGCATTGGGGGTTTAAATTCGTTAGGCCCCGCCCCTTCGGGTCCAGAAGCCAAGAATACCATTCAGAGTATAGACCATGACATGGCTGAGGGTTGAGATACTTTTGGCCACGCCCCTTTTGCCTAGAAGCCCCTAAACCCATTGAAATAGCATTGGGGGTTTAAATTCGTTAGGCCCCGCCCCTTTGGGTCCAGAAGCCCAGAATACCATTCAGAAAATAGACCATGACATGGCTGATGGTTGAGTTACTTTTGGCCACGCCCCTTTTGCCTAGAAGCCCCTAAACCCATTGGAATAGCATTGGGGGTTTAAATTCGTTAGGCCCCGCCCCTTTGGGTCCAGAAACCCAGAATACCATTCAGAGTATAGACCATGACATGGCTGAGGGTTGAGATACTTTTGGCCACTCCCCTTTTGCCTAGAAGCCCCTAAACCCATTGAAATAGCATTGGGGGTTTAAATTCGTTAGGCCCCGCCCATTTGGGTCCAGAAGCCCAGAACACCATTCAGAGTATAGACCATGACATGGCTGAGGGTTGAGATACTTTTGGCCACGCCCCTTTTGCCTACAAGCCCCTAAACCCATTGAAATAGCATTGGGGGTTTAAATTCGTTAGGCCCCGCCCCTTCGGGTCCAGAAGCCCAGAATACCATTCAGAGTATAGACCATGACATGACTGAGGGTTGAGATACTTTTGGCCACGCCCCTTTTGCCTACAAGCCCCTAAACCCATTGAAATAGCATTGGGGGTTTAAATTCGTTAGGCCCCGCCCCTTTGGGTCCAGAAGCCCAGAATACCATTCAGAGTATAGACCATGACATAGCTGATGGTTGAGATACTTTTGGCCACGCCCCTTTTGCCTAGAAGCCCCTAAACCCATTGGAATAGCATTGGGGGTTTAAATTCGTTAGGCCCCGCCCCTTTGGGTCCAGAAACCCAGAATACCATTCAGAGTATAGACCATGACATGGCTGAGGGTTGAGAAACTTTTGGCCACGCCCCTTTTGCCTAGAAGCCCCTAAACCCATTGAAATAACATTGGGGGTTTAAATTCGTTAGGCCCCGCCCCTTTGGGTCCAGAAGCCCAGAATACCATTCAGAGTATAGACCATGACATGGCTGAGGGTTGAGATACTTTTGGCCACTCCCCTTTTGCCTAGAAGCCCCTAAACCCATTGAAATAGCATTGGGGGTTTAAATTCGTTAGGCCCCGCCCCTTTGGGTCCAGAAGCCCAGAACACCATTCAGAGTATAGACCATGACATGGCTGAGGGTTGAGATACTTTTGGCCACGCCCCTATTGCCTACAAGCCCCTAAACCCATTGAAATAGCATTGGGGGTTTAAATTCGTTAGGCCCCGCCCCTTTGGGTCCAGAAACCCAGAATACCATTCAGAGTATAGACCATGACATGGCTGAGGGTTGAGATACTTTTGGCCACGCCCCTTTTGCCTAGAAGCCCCTAAACCCATGAAATAGCATTGGGGGGTTAAATTCGTCAGGCCCTGCCCCTGTGGGTCCAGAAGCCAAGCATACCATTCAGAGTATAGACCATGGCATGGCTGAGGGTTTAGATACTTTTGGCCACGCCCCTTTTGCCTAGAAGCCCCTAAACCCAATGAAATAGCATTGGGGGTTTAAATTCGTTAGGCCCCTCCCCTTTGGGTCCAGAAGCTAAGAATACCATTCAGAGTATAGACCATGACATGGCTGAGGGTTGAGATACGATTGGCCACGCCCCTTTTGCCTAGAAGCCCCTAAACACATTGAAATAGCATTGGGGGTTTAAATTCGTTAGGCCCCGCCCCTTTGGGTCGAGAAGCCCAGAATACCATTCAGAGTATAGACCATGACATGGCTGATGGTTGAGATACTTTTGGCCACGCCCCTTTTGCCTAGAAGCCCCTAAACCCATTGAAAAAGCATTGGGGGTTTAAATTTGTTAGCCCCCGCCCCTTTGGATCCAGAAGCCCAGAATACCAATAATAGTATAGACCATGACATGGCTGAGGGTTGAGATACTTTTGGCCACGCCCCTTTTGCCTAGAAGCTCCTAAACCCATTGAAATAGCATTGGGGTTTTAAATTCGTTAGGCCCCGTCCCTTTGGGTCCAGAAGCCCAGAATACCATTTAGAGTATAGACCATGACATGGCTGAGGGTTGAGATACTTTTGGCCACGCCCCTTTTGCCTAGAAGCCCCTAAACCCATTGAAATAGCATTGGGGGTTTAAATTCGTTAGGCCCCGCCCCTTTTGGTCCAGAAGCCCAGAATACTATTCAGAGTATAGACCATGACATGGCTGAGGGTTGAGAAACCTTTGGCCACGCCCCTTTTGCCTAGAAGCCCCTAAACCCATTGAAATAGCATTGGGGGTTTAAATTCGTTAGGCCCCGCCCCTTTGGGTCCAGAAGCCCAGAATACCATTCAGAGTATAGACCATGACATGGCTGATGGTTGATATACTTTTGGCCACGCCCCTTTTGCATAGAAGCCCCTAAACCCATTGAAATAGCATTGGGGGTTTAAATTCGTTAGGCCCCGCCCCTTCGGGTCCAGAAGCCAAGAATACCATTCAGAGTATAGACCATGACATGGCTGAGGGTTGAGATACTTTTGGCCACGCCCCTTTTGCCTACAAGCCCCTAAACCCATTGAAATAGCATTGGGGGTTTAAATTCGTTAGGCCCCGCCCCTTCGGGTCCAGAAGCCAAGAATACCATTCAGAGTATAGACCATGACATGGCTGAGGGTTGAGATACTTTTGGCCACGCCCCTTTTGCCTAGAAGCCCCTAAACCCATTGAAATAGCATTGGGGGTTTAAATTCGTTAGGCCCCGCCCCTTTGGGTCCAGAAGCCCAGAATACCATTCAGAAAATAGACCATGACATGGCTGATGGTTGAGATACTTTTGGCCACGCCCCTTTTGCCTAGAAGCCCCTAAACCCATTGGAATAGCATTGGGGGTTTAAATTCGTTAGGCCCCGCCCCTTTGGGTCCAGAAACCCAGAATACCATTCAGAGTATAGACCATGACATGGCTGAGGGTTGAGATACTTTTGGCCACTCCCCTTTTGCCTAGAAGCCCCTAAACCCATTGAAATAGCATTGGGGGTTTAAATTCGTTAGGCCCCGCCCATTTGGGTCCAGAAGCCCAGAACACCATTCAGAGTATAGACCATGACATGGCTGAGGGTTGAGATACTTTTGGCCACGCCCCTTTTGCCTACAAGCCCCTAAACCCATTGAAATAGCATTGGGGGTTTAAATTCGTTAGGCCCCGCCCCTTTGGGTCCAGAAGCCCAGAATACCATTCAGAGTATAGACCATGACATGGCTGATGGTTGAGATACTTTTGGCCACGCCCCTTTTGCGTAGAAGCCCCTAAACCCATTGAAATAGCATTGGGGGTTTAAATTCGTTAGGCACCGCCCCTTTGGGTCCAGAAACCCAGAATACCATTCAGAGTATAGACCATGACATGGCTAAGGGTTGAGATACTTTTGGCCACGCCCATTTTGCTTAGAAGCCCCTAAACCCATTGAAATAGCATTGGGGGTTTAAATTCGTTAGGCCCCGCCCCTTTTGGTCCAGAAGCCCAGAATACCATTCAGAGTATAGACCATGACATGGCTGATGGTTGAGATACTTTTGGCCACGCCCCTTTTGCCTAGAAGCCCCTAAACCCATTGCAATAGCATTGGGGGTTTAAATTCGTTAGGCCCCGCCCCTTTGGGTCCAGAAGCCAAGAATACCATTCAGAGTATAGACCATGACATGGCTGAGGGTTGAGATACTTTTGGCCACGCCCCTTTTGCCTACAAGCCCCTAAACCCATTGAAATAGCATTGGGGGTTTAAATTCGTTAGGCCCCGCCCCTTCGGGTCCAGAAGCCAAGAATACCATTCAGAGTATAGACCATGACATGGCTGAGGGTTGAGATACTTTTGGCCACGCCCCTTTTGCCTAGAAGCCCCTAAACCCATTGAAATAGCATTGGGGGTTTAAATTCGTTAGGCCCCGCCCCTTTTGGTCCAGAAGCCCAGAATACCATTCAGAGTATAGACCATGACATGGCTGAGGGTTGAGATACTTTTGGCCACTCCCCTTTTGCCTAGAAGCCCCTAAACCCATTGAAATAGCATTGGGGGGTTTAAATTCGTTAGGCCCCGCCCCTTTGGGTCCAGAAGCCCAGAACACCATTCAGAGTATAGACCATGACATGGCTGAGGGTTGAGATGCTATTGGCCACGCCCCTTTTGCCTACAAGCCCCTAAACCCATTGAAATAGCATTGGGGGTTTAAATTCGTTAGGCCCCGCCCCTTCGGGTCCAGAAGCCCAGAATACCATTCAGAGTATAGACCATGACATGGCTGAGGGTTGAGATACTTTTGGCCACGCCCCTTTTGCCTACAAGCCCCTAAACCCATTGAAATAGCATTGGGGGTTTAAATTCGTTAGGCCCCGCCCCTTTGGGTCCAGAAGCCCAGAATACCATTCAGAGTATAGACCATGACATAGCTGATGGTTGAGATACTTTTGGCCACGCCCCTTTTGCCTAGAAGCCCCTAAACCCATTGGAATAGCATTGGGGGTTTAAATTCGTTAGGCCCCGCCCCTTTGGGTCCATAAACCCAGAATACCATTCAGAGTATAGACCATGACATGGCTGAGGGTTGAGAAACTTTTGGCCACGCCCCTTTTGCCTAGAAGCCCCTAAACCCATTGAAATAACATTGGGGGTTTAAATTCGTTAGGCCCCGCCCCTTTGGGTCCAGAAGCCCAGAATACCATTCAGAGTATAGACCATGACATGGCTGAGTGTTGAGATACTTTTGGCCACTCCCCTTTTGCCTAGAAGCCCCTAAACCCATTGAAATAGCATTGGGGGTTTAAATTCGTTAGGCCCCGCCCCTTTGGGTCCAGAAGCCCAGAACACCATTCAGAGTATAGACCATGACATGGCTGAGGGTTGAGATACTTTTGGCCACGCCCCATTTGCCTACAAGCCCCTAAACCCATTGAAATAGCATTGGGGGTTTAAATTCGTTAGGCCCCGCCCCTTTGGGTCCAGAAGCCCAGAATACCATTCAGAGTATAGACCATGACATGGCTGATGGTTGAGATACTTTTGGCCACGCCCCTTTTGCCTAGAAGCCCCTAAACCCATTGAAATAGCATTGGGGGTTTAAATTCGTTAGGCCCCACCCCTTTGGGTCCAGAAACCCAGAATACCATTCAGAGTATAGACCATGACATGGCTGAGGGTTGAGAAACTTTTGGCCACGCCCCTTTTGCCTAGAAGCCCCTAAACCCATTGAAATAACATTGGGGGTTTAAATTTGTTAGGCCCCGCCCCTTTGGGTCCAGAAGCCCAGAATACCATTCAGAGTATAGACCATGACATGGCTGAGGGTTGAGATACTTTTGGCCACTCCCCTTTTGCCTAGAAGCCCCTAAACCCATTGAAATAGCATTGGGGGTTTAAATTCGTTAGGCCCCGCCCCTTTGGGTCCAGAAGCCCAGAACACCATTCAGAGTATAGACCATGACATGGCTGAGGGTTGAGATACTTTTGGCCACGCCCCTTTTGCCTACAAGCCCCTAAACCCATTGAAATAGCATTGGGGGTTTAAATTCGTTAGGCCCCGCCCCTTTGGGTCCAGAAACCCAGAATACCATTCAGAGTATAGACCATGACATGGCTGATGGTTGAGATACTTTTGGCCACGCCCCTTTTGCCTAGAAGCCCCTAAACCCATGAAATAGCATTGGGGGGTTAAATTCGTCAGGCCCTGCCCCTGTGGGTCCAGAAGCCAAGCATACCATTCAGAGTATAGACCATGGCATGGCTGAGGGTTTAGATACTTTTGGCCACGCCCCTTTTGCCTAGAAGCCCCTAAACCCAATGGAATAGCATTGGGGGTTTAAATTCGTTAGGCCCCTCCCCTTTGGGTCCAGAAGCTAAGAATACCATTCAGAGTATAGACCATGACATGGCTGAGGGTTGAGATACGATTGGCCACGCCCCTTTTGCCTAGAAGCCCCTAAACACATTGAAATAGCATTGGGGGTTTAAATTCGTTAGGCCCCGCCCCTTTGGGTCGAGAAGCCCAGAATACCATTCAGAGTATAGACCATGACATGGCTGATGGTTGAGATACTTTTGGCCACGCCCCTTTTGCCTAGAAGCCCCTAAACCCATTGAAATAGCATTGGGGGTTTAAATTTGTTAGCCCCCGCCCCTTTGGATCCAGAAGCCCAGAATACCAATAATAGTATAGACCATGACATGGCTGAGGGTTGAGATACTTTTGGCCACGCCCCTTTTGCCTAGAAGCTCCTAAACCCATTGAAATAGCATTGGGGTTTTAAATTCGTTAGGCCCCGTCCCTTTGGGTCCAGAAGCCCAGAATACCATTTAGAGTATAGACCATGACATGGCTGAGGGTTGAGATACTTTTGGCAACGCCCCTTTTGCCTAGAAGCCCCTAAACCCTTTGAAATAGCATTGGGGGTTTAAATTCGTTAGGCCCCGCCCCTTTTGGTCCAGAAGCCCAGAATACTATTCAGAGTATAGACCATGACATGGCTGAGGGTTGAGAAACCTTTGGCCACGCCCCTTTTGCCTAGAAGCCCCTAAACCCATTGAAATAGCATTGGGGGTTTAAATTCGTTAGGCCCCGCCCCTTTGGGTCCAGAAGCCCAGAATACCATTCAGAGTATAGACCATGACATGGCTGATGGTTGATATACTTTTGGCCACGCCCCTTTTGCATAGAAGCCCCTAAACCCATTGAAATAGCATTGGGGGTTTAAATTCGTTAGGCCCCGCCCCTTCGGGTCCAGAAGCCAAGAATACCATTCAGAGTATAGACCATGACATGGCTGAGGGTTGAGATACTTTTGGCCACGCCCCTTTTGCCTACAAGCCCCTAAACCCATTGAAATGGCATTGGGGGTTTAAATTCGTTAGGCCCCGCCCCTTCGGGTCCAGAAGCCAAGAATACCATTCAGAGTATAGACCATGACATGGCTGAGGGTTGAGATACTTTTGGCCACGCCCCTTTTGCCTAGAAGCCCCTAAACCCATTGAAATAGCATTGGGGGTTTAAATTCGTTAGGCCCCGCCCCTTTGGGTCCAGAAGCCCAGAATACCATTCAGAAAATAGACCATGACATGGCTGATGGTTGAGATACTTTTGGCCACGCCCCTTTTGCCTAGAAGCCCCTAAACCCATTGGAATAGCATTGGGGGTTTAAATTCGTTAGGCCCCGCCCCTTTGGGTCCAGAAACCCAGAATACCATTCAGAGTATAGACCATGACATGGCTGAGGGT
Organism: Crinia signifera; assembly: GCF_055691185.1. NCBI lineage: Eukaryota > Metazoa > Chordata > Amphibia > Anura > Myobatrachidae > Crinia > Crinia signifera. The sequence continues at coordinate 238,643,948 of NC_139217.1, read as the reverse complement.
TGAGATACTTTTGGCCACTCCCCTTTTGCCTAGAAGCCCCTAAACCCATTGCAATAGCATTGGGGGTTTAAATTCGTTAGGCCCCGCCCCTTTGGGTCCAGAAGCCAAGAATACCATTCAGAGTATAGACCATGACATGGCTGAGGGTTGAGATACTTTTGGCCACGCCCCTTTTGCCTACAAGCCCCTAAACCCATTGAAATAGCATTGGGGGTTTAAATTCGTTAGGCCCCGCCCCTTCGGGTCCAGAAGCCAAGAATACCATTCAGAGTATAGACCATGACATGGCTGAGGGTTGAGATACTTTTGGCCACGCCCCTTTTGCCTAGAAGCCCCTAAACCCATTGAAATGGCATTGGGGGTTTAAATTCGTTAGGCCCCGCCCCTTCGGGTCCAGAAGCCAAGAATACCATTCAGAGTATAGACCATGACATGGCTGAGGGTTGAGATACTTTTGGCCACGCCCCTTTTGCCTAGAAGCCCCTAAACCCATTGAAATAGCATTGGGGGTTTAAATTCGTTAGGCCCCGCCCCTTTGGGTCCAGAAGCCCAGAATACCATTCAGAAAATAGACCATGACATGGCTGATGGTTGAGATACTTTTGGCCACGCCCCTTTTGCCTAGAAGCCCCTAAACCCATTGGAATAGCATTGGGGGTTTAAATTCGTTAGGCCCCGCCCCTTTGGGTCCAGAAACCCAGAATACCATTCAGAGTATAGACCATGACATGGCTGAGGGTTGAGATACTTTTGGCCACTCCCCTTTTGCCTAGAAGCCCCTAAACCCATTGCAATAGCATTGGGGGTTTAAATTCGTTAGGCCCCGCCCCTTTGGGTCCAGAAGCCAAGAATACCATTCAGAGTATAGACCATGACATGGCTGAGGGTTGAGATACTTTTGGCCACGCCCCTTTTGCCTACAAGCCCCTAAACCCATTGAAATAGCATTGGGGGTTTAAATTCGTTAGGCCCCGCCCCTTCGGGTCCAGAAACCAAGAATACCATTCAGAGTATAGACCATGACATGGCTGAGGGTTGAGATACTTTTGGCCACGCCCCTTTTGCCTAGAAGCCCCTAAACCCATTGAAATAGCATTGGGGGTTTAAATTCGTTAGGCCCCGCCCCTTTTGGTCCAGAAGCCCAGAATACCATTCAGAGTATAGACCATGACATGGCTGAGGGTTGAGATACTTTTGGCCACTCCCCTTTTGCCTAGAAGCCCCTAAACCCATTGAAATAGCATTGGGGGGTTTAAATTCGTTAGGCCCCGCCCCTTTGGGTCCAGAAGCCCAGAACACCATTCAGAGTATAGACCATGACATGGCTGAGGGTTGAGATACTATTGGCCACGCCCCTTTTGCGTAGAAGCCCCTAAACCCATTGAAATAGCATTGGGGGTTTAAATTCGTTAGGCCCCGCCCCTTTGGGTCCAGAAACCCAGAATACCATTCAGAGTATAGACCATGACATGGCTAAGGGTTGAGATACTTTTGGCCACGCCCATTTTGCTTAGAAGCCCCTAAACCCATTGAAATAGCATTGGGGGTTTAAATTCGTTAGGCCCCGCCCCTTTTGGTCCAGAAGCCCAGAATACCATTCAGAGTATAGACCATGACATGGCTGATGGTTGAGATACTTTTGGCCACGCCCCTTTTGCCTAGAAGCCCCTAAACCCATTGCAATAGCATTGGGGGTTTAAATTCGTTAGGCCCCGCCCCTTTGGGTCCAGAAGCCAAGAATACCATTCAGAGTATAGACCATGACATGGCTGAGGGTTGAGATACTTTTGGCCACGCCCCTTTTGCCTACAAGCCCCTAAACCCATTGAAATAGCATTGGGGGTTTAAATTCGTTAGGCCCCGCCCCTTCGGGTCCAGAAGCCAAGAATACCATTCAGAGTATAGACCATGACATGGCTGAGGGTTGAGATACTTTTGGCCACGCCCCTTTTGCCTAGAAGCCCCTAAACCCATTGAAATAGCATTGGGGGTTTAAATTCGTTAGGCCCCGCCCCTTTTGGTCCAGAAGCCCAGAATACCATTCAGAGTATAGACCATGACATGGCTGAGGGTTGAGATACTTTTGGCCACTCCCCTTTTGCCTAGAAGCCCCTAAACCCATTGAAATAGCATTGGGGGGTTTAAATTCGTTAGGCCCCGCCCCTTTGGGTCCAGAAGCCCAGAACACCATTCAGAGTATAGACCATGACATGGCTGAGGGTTGAGATGCTATTGGCCACGCCCCTTTTGCCTACAAGCCCCTAAACCCATTGAAATAGCATTGGGGGTTTAAATTCGTTAGGCCCCGCCCCTTCGGGTCCAGAAGCCCAGAATACCATTCAGAGTATAGACCATGACATGGCTGAGGGTTGAGATACTTTTGGCCACGCCCCTTTTGCCTACAAGCCCCTAAACCCATTGAAATAGCATTGGGGGTTTAAATTCGTTAGGCCCCGCCCCTTTGGGTCCAGAAGCCCAGAATACCATTCAGAGTATAGACCATGACATAGCTGATGGTTGAGATACTTTTGGCCACGCCCCTTTTGCCTAGAAGCCCCTAAACCCATTGGAATAGCATTGGGGGTTTAAATTCGTTAGGCCCCGCCCCTTTGGGTCCAGAAACCCAGAATACCATTCAGAGTATAGACCATGACATGGCTGAGGGTTGAGAAACTTTTGGCCACGCCCCTTTTGCCTAGAAGCCCCTAAACCCATTGAAATAACATTGGGGGTTTAAATTCGTTAGGCCCCGCCCCTTTGGGTCCAGAAGCCCAGAATACCATTCAGAGTATAGACCATGACATGGCTGAGTGTTGAGATACTTTTGGCCACTCCCCTTTTGCCTAGAAGCCCCTAAACCCATTGAAATAGCATTGGGGGTTTAAATTCGTTAGGCCCCGCCCCTTTGGGCCCAGAAGCCCAGAACACCATTCAGAGTATAGACCATGACATGGCTGAGGGTTGAGATACTTTTGGCCACGCCCCATTTGCCTACAAGCCCCTAAACCCATTGAAATAGCATTGGGGGTTTAAATTCGTTAGGCCCCGCCCCTTTGGGTCCAGAAGCCCAGAATACCATTCAGAGTATAGACCATGACATGGCTGATGGTTGAGATACTTTTGGCCACGCCCCTTTTGCCTAGAAGCCCCTAAACCCATTGAAATAGCATTGGGGGTTTAAATTCGTTAGGCCCCACCCCTTTGGGTCCAGAAACCCAGAATACCATTCAGAGTATAGACCATGACATGGCTGAGGGTTGAGAAACTTTTGGCCACGCCCCTTTTGCCTAGAAGCCCCTAAACCCATTGAAATAACATTGGGGGTTTAAATTCGTTAGGCCCCGCCCCTTTGGGTCCAGAAGCCCAGAATACCATTCAGAGTATAGACCATGACATGGCTGAGGGTTGAGATACTTTTGGCCACTCCCCTTTTGCCTAGAAGCCCCTAAACCCATTGAAATAGCATTGGGGGTTTAAATTCGTTAGGCCCCGCCCCTTTGGGTCCAGAAGCCCAGAACACCATTCAGAGTATAGACCATGACATGGCTGAGGGTTGAGATACTTTTGGCCACGCCCCTTTTGCCTACAAGCCCCTAAACCCATTGAAATAGCATTGGGGGTTTAAATTCGTTAGGCCCCGCCCCTTTGGGTCCAGAAACCCAGAATACCATTCAGAGTATAGACCATGACATGGCTGAGGGTTGAGATACTTTTGGCCACGCCCCTTTTGCCTAGAAGCCCCTAAACCCATGAAATAGCATTGGGGGGTTAAATTCGTCAGGCCCTGCCCCTGTGGGTCCAGAAGCCAAGCATACCATTCAGAGTATAGACCATGGCATGGCTGAGGGTTTAGATACTTTTGGCCACGCCCCTTTTGCCTAGAAGCCCCTAAACCCAATGGAATAGCATTGGGGGTTTAAATTCGTTAGGCCCCTCCCCTTTGGGTCCAGAAGCTAAGAATACCATTCAGAGTATAGACCATGACATGGCTGAGGGTTGAGATACGATTGGCCACGCCCCTTTTGCCTAGAAGCCCCTAAACACATTGAAATAGCATTGGGGGTTTAAATTCGTTAGGCCCCGCCCCTTTGGGTCGAGAAGCCCAGAATACCATTCAGAGTATAGACCATGACATGGCTGATGGTTGAGATACTTTTGGCCACGCCCCTTTTGCCTAGAAGCCCCTAAACCCATTGAAATAGCATTGGGGGTTTAAATTTGTTAGCCCCCGCCCCTTTGGATCCAGAAGCCCAGAATACCAATAATAGTATAGACCATGACATGGCTGAGGGTTGAGATACTTTTGGCCACGCCCCTTTTGCCTAGAAGCTCCTAAACCCATTGAAATAGCATTGGGGTTTTAAATTCGTTAGGCCCCGTCCCTTTGGGTCCAGAAGCCCAGAATACCATTTAGAGTATAGACCATGACATGGCTGAGGGTTGAGATACTTTTGGCAACGCCCCTTTTGCCTAGAAGCCCCTAAACCCATTGAAATAGCATTGGGGGTTTAAATTCGTTAGGCCCCGCCCCTTTTGGTCCAGAAGCCCAGAATACTATTCAGAGTATAGACCATGACATGGCTGAGGGTTGAGAAACCTTTGGCCACGCCCCTTTTGCCTAGAAGCCCCTAAACCCATTGAAATAGCATTGGGGGTTTAAATTCGTTAGGCCCCGCCCCTTTGGGTCCAGAAGCCCAGAATACCATTCAGAGTATAGACCATGACATGGCTGATGGTTTATATACTTTTGGCCACGCCCCTTTTGCATAGAAGCCCCTAAACCCATTGAAATAGCATTGGGGGTTTAAATTCGTTAGGCCCCGCCCCTTCGGGTCCAGAAGCCAAGAATACCATTCAGAGTATAGACCATGACATGGCTGAGGGTTGAGATACTTTTGGCCACGCCCCTTTTGCCTACAAGCCCCTAAACCCATTGAAATGGCATTGGGGGTTTAAATTCGTTAGGCCCCGCCCCTTCGGGTCCAGAAGCCAAGAATACCATTCAGAGTATAGACCATGACATGGCTGAGGGTTGAGATACTTTTGGCCACGCCCCTTTTGCCTAGAAGCCCCTAAACCCATTGAAATAGCATTGGGGGTTTAAATTCGTTAGGCCCCGCCCCTTTGGGTCCAGAAGCCCAGAATACCATTCAGAAAATAGACCATGACATGGCTGATGGTTGAGATACTTTTGGCCACGCCCCTTTTGCCTAGAAGCCCCTAAACCCATTGGAATAGCATTGGGGGTTTAAATTCGTTAGGCCCCGCCCCTTTGGGTCCAGAAACCCAGAATACCATTCAGAGTATAGACCATGACATGGCTGAGGGTTGAGATACTTTTGGCCACTCCCCTTTTGCCTAGAAGCCCCTAAACCCATTGCAATAGCATTGGGGGTTTAAATTCGTTAGGCCCCGCCCCTTTGGGTCCAGAAGCCAAGAATACCATTCAGAGTATAGACCATGACATGGCTGAGGGTTGAGATACTTTTGGCCACGCCCCTTTTGCCTAGAAGCCCCTAAACCCATTGAAATAGCATTGGGGGTTTAAATTCGTTAGGCCCCGCCCCTTCGGGTCCAGAAGCCAAGAATACCATTCAGAGTATAGACCATGACATGGCTGAGGGTTGAGATACTTTTGGCCACGCCCCTTTTGCCTAGAAGCCCCTAAACCCATTGAAATAGCATTGGGGGTTTAAATTCGTTAGGCCCCGCCCCTTTTGGTCCAGAAGCCCAGAATACCATTCAGAGTATAGACCATGACATGGCTGAGGGTTGAGATACTTTTGGCCACTCCCCTTTTGCCTAGAAGCCCCTAAACCCATTGAAATAGCATTGGGGGGTTTAAATTCGTTAGGCCCCGCCCCTTTGGGTCCAGAAGCCCAGAACACCATTCAGAGTATAGACCATGACATGGCTGAGGGTTGAGATACTATTGGCCACGCCCCTTTTGCCTACAAGCCCCTAAACCCATTGAAATAGCATTGGGGGTTTAAATTCGTTAGGCCCCGCCCCTTCGGGTCCAGAAGCCCAGAATACCATTCAGAGTATAGACCATGACATGGCTGAGGGTTGAGATACTTTTGGCCACGCCCCTTTTGCCTACAAGCCCCTAAACCCATTGAAATAGCATTGGGGGTTTAAATTCGTTAGGCCCCGCCCCTTTGGGTCCAGAAGCCCAGAATACCATTCAGAGTATAGACCATGACATAGCTGATGGTTGAGATACTTTTGGCCACGCCCCTTTTGCCTAGAAGCCCCTAAACCCATTGGAATAGCATTGGGGGTTTAAATTCGTTAGGCCCCGCCCCTTTGGGTCCAGAAACCCAGAATACCATTCAGAGTATAGACCATGACATGGCTGAGGGTTGAGAAACTTTTGGCCACGCCCCTTTTGCCTAGAAGCCCCTAAACCCATTGAAATAACATTGGGGGTTTAAATTCGTTAGGCCCCGCCCCTTTGGGTCCAGAAGCCCAGAATACCATTCAGAGTATAGACCATGACATGGCTGAGTGTTGAGATACTTTTGGCCACTCCCCTTTTGCCTAGAAGCCCCTAAACCCATTGAAATAGCATTGGGGGTTTAAATTCGTTAGGCCCCTCCCCTTTTTGTCCAGAAGCCCAGAATACCATTCAGAGTATAGACCATGACATGGCTGAGGGTTGAGAAACTTTTGGCCACGCCCCTTTTGCCTAGAAGCCCCTAAACCCATTGAAATAACATTGGGGGTTTAAATTCGTTAGGCCCCGCCCCTTTGGGTCCAGAAGCCCAGAATACCATTCAGAGTATAGACCATGACATGGCTGAGGGTTGAGATACTTTTGGCCACTCCCCTTTTGCCTAGAAGCCCCTAAACCCATTGAAATAGAATTGGGGGTTTAAATTCGTTAGGCCCCGCCCCTTTGGGTCCAGAAGCCCAGAACACCATTCAGAGTATAGACCATGACATGGCTGAGGGTTGAGATACTTTTGGCCACGCCCCTTTTGCCTACAAGCCCCTAAACCCATTGAAATAACATTGGGGGTTTAAATTCGTTAGGCCCCGCCCCTTTGGGTCCAGAAGCCCAGAATACCATTCAGAGTATAGACCATGACATGGCTGATGGTTGAGATACTTTTGGCCACGCCCCTTTTACCTAGAAGCCCCTAAACCCATTGAAATAGCATTGGGGGTTTAAATTCGTTAGGCCCCACCCCTTTGGGTCCAGAAACCCAGAATACCATTCAGAGTATAGACCATGACATGGCTAAGGGTTGAGATACTTTTGGCCACGCCCATTTTGCTTAGAAGCCCCTAAACCCATTGAAATAGCATTGGGGGTTTAAATTCGTTAGGCCCCGCCCCTTTTGGTCCAGAAGCCCAGAATACCATTCAGAGTATAGACCATGACATGGCTGAGGGTTGAGAAACTTTTGGTCACGCCCCTTTTGCCTAGAAGCCCCTAAACCCATTGAAATAGCATTGGGGGTTTAAATTCGTTAGGCCCCGCCCCTTTGGGTCCAGAAGCCCACAATACCATTCAGAGTATAGACCATGACATGGCTGAGGGTTGAGATACGTTTGGCCACGCCCCTTTTGCCTAGAAGCCCCTAAACCCATTGAAATAGCATTGGGGGTTTAAATTCGTTAGGCACCGCCCCTTTGGGTCCAGAAACCCAGAATACCATTCAGAGTATAGACCATGACATGGCTGAGGGTTGAGAAACTTTTGGCCACGCCCCTTTTGCCTAGAAGCCCCTAAACCCATTGAAATAGCATTGGGGGTTTAAATTCGTTAGGCCCCGCCCCTTTTGGTCCAGAAGCCCAGAATACCATTCAGAGTATAGACCATGACATGGCTGAGGGTTGAGATACTTTTGGCCACTCCCCTTTTGCCTAGAAGCCCCTAAACCCATTGAAATAGCATTGGGGGTTTAAATTCGTTAGGCCCCGCCCCTTTGGGTCCAGAAGCCCAGAACACCATTCAGAGTATAGACCATGACATGGCTGAGGGTTGAGATACTTTTGGCCACGCCCCTTTTGCCTACAAGCCCCTAAACCCATTGAAATAGCATTGGGGGTTTAAATTCGTTAGGCCCCGCCCCTTCGGGTCCAGAAGCCCAGAATACCATTCAGAGTATAGACCATGACATGGCTGAGGGTTGAGATACTTTTGGCCACGCCCCTTTTGCCTACAAGCCCCTAAACCCATTGAAATAGCATTGGGGGTTTAAATTCGTTAGGCCCCGCCCCTTTGGGTCCAGAAGCCCAGAATACCATTAAGAGTATAGACCATGACATGGCTGATGGTTGATACTTTTGGCCACGCCCCTTTTGCCTAGAAGCCCCTAAACCCATTGGAATAGCATTGGGGGTTTAAATTCGTTAGGCCCCGCCCCTTTGGGTCCAGAAACCCAGAATACCATTCAGAGTATAGACCATGACATGGCTGAGGGTTGAGAAACTTTTGGCCACGCCCCTTTTGCCTAGAAGCCCCTAAACCCATTGAAATAACATTGGGGGTTTAAATTCGTTAGGCCCCGCCCCTTTGGGTCCAGAAGCCCAGAATACCATTCAGAGTATAGACCATGACATGGCTGAGTGTTGAGATACTTTTGGCCACTCCCTTTTGCCTAGAAGCCCCTAAACCCATTGAAATAGCATTGGGGGTTTAAATTCGTTAGGCCCCGCCCCTTTGGGTCCAGAAGCCCAGAACACCATTCAGAGTATAGACCATGACATGGCTGAGGGTTGAGATTACTTTTGGCCACGCCCCTTTTGCCTACAAGCCCCTAAACCCATTGAAATAGCATTGGGGGTTTAAATTCGTTAGGCCCCGCCCATTTGGGTCCAGAAGCCCAGAATACCATTCAGAGTATAGACCATGACATGGCTGATGGTTGAGATACTTTTGGCCACGCCCCTTTTGCCTAGAAGCCCCTAAACCCATTGAAATAGCATTGGGGGTTTAAATTCGTTAGGCCCCGCCCATTTGGGTCCAGAAACCCAGAATACCATTCAGAGTATAGACCATGACATGGCTAAGGGTTGAGATACTTTTGACCACGCCCATTTTGCTTAGAAGCCCCTAAACCCATTGAAATAGCATAGGGGGTTTAAATTCGTTAGGCCCCGCCCCTTTTGGTCCAGAAGCCCAGAATACCATTCAGAGAATAGACCATGACATGGCTGAGGGTTGAGAAACTTTTGGCCACGCCCCTTTTGCCTAGAAGCCTCTAAACCCATTGAAATAGCATTGGGGGTTTAAATTCGTTAGGCCCCGCCCCTTTGGATCCAGAAGCCCAGGATACCATTAAGAGTATAGACCATGACATGGCTGAGGGTTGAGAAACTTTTGGCCACGCCCCTTTTGCCTAGAAGCCTCTAAACCCATTGAAATAGCATTGGGGGTTTAAATTCGTTAGGCCCCGCCCCTTTGGATCCAGAAGCCCAGAATACCATTAAGAGTATAGACCATGACATGGCTGAGGGTAGAGATACTTTTGGCCACGCCCCTTTTGCCTAGAAGCCCCTAAACCCATTGAAATAGCATTGGGGTTTTAAATTCGTTAGGCCCCGCCCCTTTGGGTCCAGAATCCCAGAATACCATTCAGAGTATAGACCATGACATGGCTGATGGTTGATATACTTTTGGCCACGCCCCTTTTGCATAGAAGCCCCTAAACCCATTGAAATAGCATTGGGGGTTTAAATTCGTTAGGCCCCGCCCCTTCGGGTCCAGAAGCCAAGAATACCATTCAGAGTATAGACCATGACATGGCTGAGGGTTGAGATACTTTTGGCCACGCCCCTTTTGCCTACAAGCCCCTAAACCCATTGAAATGGCATTGGGGGTTTAAATTCGTTAGGCCCCGCCCCTTCGGGTCCAGAAGCCAAGAATACCATTCAGAGTATAGACCATGACATGGCTGAGGGTTGAGATACTTTTGGCCACGCCCCTTTTGCCTAGAAGCCCCTAAACCCATTGAAATAGCATTGGGGGTTTAAATTCGTTAGGCCCCGCCCCTTTGGGTCCAGAAGCCCAGAATACCATTCAGAAAATAGACCATGACATGGCTGATGGTTGAGATACTTTTGGCCACGCCCCTTTTGCCTAGAAGCCCCTAAACCCATTGGAATAGCATTGGGGGTTTAAATTCGTTAGGCCCCGCCCCTTTGGGTCCAGAAACCCAGAATACCATTCAGAGTATAGACCATGACATGGCTGAGGGTTGAGATACTTTTGGCCACTCCCCTTTTGCCTAGAAGCCCCTAAACCCATTGCAATAGCATTGGGGGTTTAAATTCGTTAGGCCCCGCCCCTTTGGGTCCAGAAGCCAAGAATACCATTCAGAGTATAGACCATGACATGGCTGAGGGTTGAGATACTTTTGGCCACGCCCCTTTTGCCTACAAGCCCCTAAACCCATTGAAATAGCATTGGGGGTTTAAATTCGTTAGGCCCCGCCCCTTCGGGTCCAGAAGCCAAGAATACCATTCAGAGTATAGACCATGACATGGCTGAGGGTTGAGATACTTTTGGCCACGCCCCTTTTGCCTAGAAGCCCCTAAACCCATTGAAATAGCATTGGGGGTTTAAATTCGTTAGGCCCCGCCCCTTTTGGTCCAGAAGCCCAGAATACCATTCAGAGTATAGACCATGACATGGCTGAGGGTTGAGATACTTTTGGCCACTCCCCTTTTGCCTAGAAGCCCCTAAACCCATTGAAATAGCATTGGGGGGTTTAAATTCGTTAGGCCCCGCCCCTTTGGGTCCAGAAGCCCAGAACACCATTCAGAGTATAGACCATGACATGGCTGAGGGTTGAGATACTATTGGCCACGCCCCTTTTGCCTACAAGCCCCTAAACCCATTGAAATAGCATTGGGGGTTTAAATTCGTTAGGCCCCGCCCCTTCGGGTCCAGAAGCCCAGAATACCATTCAGAGTATAGACCATGACATGGCTGAGGGTTGAGATACTTTTGGCCACGCCCCTTTTGCCTACAAGCCCCTAAACCCATTGAAATAGCATTGGGGGTTTAAATTCGTTAGGCCCCGCCCCTTTGGGTCCAGAAGCCCAGAATACCATTCAGAGTATAGACCATGACATAGCTGATGGTTGAGATACTTTTGGCCACGCCCCTTTTGCCTAGAAGCCCCTAAACCCATTGGAATAGCATTGGGGGTTTAAATTCGTTAGGCCCCGCCCCTTTGGGTCCAGAAACCCAGAATACCATTCAGAGTATAGACCATGACATGGCTGAGGGTTGAGAAACTTTTGGCCACGCCCCTTTTGCCTAGAAGCCCCTAAACCCATTGAAATAACATTGGGGGTTTAAATTCGTTAGGCCCCGCCCCTTTGGGTCCAGAAGCCCAGAATACCATTCAGAGTATAGACCATGACATGGCTGAGTGTTGAGATACTTTTGGCCACTCCCCTTTTGCCTAGAAGCCCCTAAACCCATTGAAATAGCATTGGGGGTTTAAATTCGTTAGGCCCCGCCCCTTTGGGTCCAGAAGCCCAGAACACCATTCAGAGTATAGACCATGACATGGCTGAGGGTTGAGATACTTTTGGCCACGCCCCATTTGCCTACAAGCCCCTAAACCCATTGAAATAGCATTGGGGGTTTAAATTCGTTAGGCCCCGCCCCTTTGGGTCCAGAAGCCCAGAATACCATTCAGAGTATAGACCATGACATGGCTGATGGTTGAGATACTTTTGGCCACGCCCCCTTTGCCTAGAAGCCCCTAAACCCATTGAAATAGCATTGGGGGTTTAAATTCGTTAGGCCCCACCCCTTTGGGTCCAGAAACCCAGAATACCATTCAGAGTATAGACCATGACATGGCTGAGGGTTGAGAAACTTTTGGCCACGCCCCTTTTGCCTAGAAGCCCCTAAACCCATTGAAATAACATTGGGGGTTTAAATTCGTTAGGCCCCGCCCCTTTGGGTCCAGAAGCCCAGAATACCATTCAGAGTATAGACCATGACATGGCTGAGGGTTGAGATACTTTTGGCCACTCCCCTTTTGCCTAGAAGCCCCTAAACCCATTGAAATAGAATTGGGGGTTTAAATTCGTTAGGCCCCGCCCCTTTGGGTCCAGAAGCCCAGAACACCATTCAGAGTATAGACCATGACATGGCTGAGGGTTGAGATACTTTTGGCCACGCCCCTTTTACCTAGAAGCCCCTAAACCCATTGAAATAGCATTGGGGGTTTAAATTCGTTAGGCCCCACCCCTTTGGGTCCAGAAACCCAGAATACCATTCAGAGTATAGACCATGACATGGCTAAGGGTTGAGATACTTTTGGCCACGCCCATTTTGCTTAGAAGCCCCTAAACCCATTGAAATAGCATTGGGGGTTTAAATTCGTTAGGCCCCGCCCCTTTTGGTCCAGAAGCCCAGAATACCATTCAGAGTATAGACCATGACATGGCTGAGGGTTGAGAAACTTTTGGTCACGCCCCTTTGTCCTAGAAGCCTCTAAACCCATTGAAATAGCATTGGGGGTTTAAATTCGTTAGGCCCCGCCCCTTTGGATCCAGAAGCCCAGAATACCATTAAGAGTATAGACCATGACATGGCTGAGGGTTGAGATACTTTTGGCCACGCCCCTTTTGCCTAGAAGCCCCTAAACCCATTGAAATAGCATTGGGGGTTTAAATTCGTTAGGCCCCGCCCCTTTGGGTCCAGAAGCCCACAATACCATTCAGAGTATAGACCATGACATGGCTGAGGGTTGAGATACGTTTGGCCACGCCCCTTTTGCCTAGAAGCCCCTAAACCCATTGAAATAGCATTGGGGGTTTAAATTCGTTAGGCCCCGCCCCTTTGGGTCCAGAAGCCCAGAATACCATTCAGAGTATAGACCATGACATGGCTGATGGTTGAGATACTTTTGGCCACGCCCCTTTTGCCTAGAAGCCCCTAAACCCATTGAAATAGCATTGGGGGTTTAAATTCGTTAGGCCCCACCCCTTTGGGTCCAGAAACCCAGAATACCATTCAGAGTATAGACCATGACATGGCTGAGGGTTGAGAAACTTTTGGCCACGCCCCTTTTGCCTAGAAGCCCCTAAACCCATTGAAATAACATTGGGGGTTTAAATTCGTTAGGCCCCGCCCCTTTGGGTCCAGAAGCCCAGAATACCATTCAGAGTATAGACCATGACATGGCTGAGGGTTGAGATACTTTTGGCCACTCCCCTTTTGCCTAGAAGCCCCTAAACCCATTGAAATAGAATTGGGGGTTTAAATTCGTTAGGCCCCGCCCCTTTGGGTCCAGAAGCCCAGAACACCATTCAGAGTATAGACCATGACATGGCTGAGGGTTGAGATACTTTTGGCCACGCCCCTTTTGCCTACAAGCCCCTAAACCCATTGAAATAACATTGGGGGTTTAAATTCGTTAGGCCCCGCCCCTTTGGGTCCAGAAGCCCAGAATACCATTCAGAGTATAGACCATGACATGGCTGATGGTTGAGATACTTTTGGCCACGCCCCTTTTACCTAGAAGCCCCTAAACCCATTGAAATAGCATTGGGGGTTTAAATTCGTTAGGCCCCACCCCTTTGGGTCCAGAAACCCAGAATACCATTCAGAGTATAGACCATGACATGGCTAAGGGTTGAGATACTTTTGGCCACGCCCATTTTGCTTAGAAGCCCCTAAACCCATTGAAATAGCATTGGGGGTTTAAATTCGTTAGGCCCCGCCCCTTTTGGTCCAGAAGCCCAGAATACCATTCAGAGTATAGACCATGACATGGCTGAGGGTTGAGAAACTTTTGGTCACGCCCCTTTTGCCTAGAAGCCCCTAAACCCATTGAAATAGCATTGGGGGTTTAAATTCGTTAGGCCCCGCCCCTTTGGGTCCAGAAGCCCACAATACCATTCAGAGTATAGACCATGACATGGCTGAGGGTTGAGATACGTTTGGCCACGCCCCTTTTGCCTAGAAGCCCCTAAACCCATTGAAATAGCATTGGGGGTTTAAATTCGTTAGGCCCCGCCCCTTTGGGTCCAGAAACCCAGAATACCATTCAGAGTATAGACCATGACATGGCTGAGGGTTGAGAAACTTTTGGCCACGCCCCTTTTGCCTAGAAGCCCCTAAACCCATTGAAATAGCATTGGGGGTTTAAATTCGTTAGGCCCCGCCCCTTTTGGTCCAGAAGCCCAGAATACCATTCAGAGTATAGACCATGACATGGCTGAGGGTTGAGATACTTTTGGCCACTCCCCTTTTGCCTAGAAGCCCCTAAACCCATTGAAATAGCATTGGGGGTTTAAATTCGTTAGGCCCCGCCCCTTTGGGTCCAGAAGCCCAGAACACCATTCAGAGTATAGACCATGACATGGCTGAGGGTTGAGATACTTTTGGCCACGCCCCTTTTGCCTACAAGCCCCTAAACCCATTGAAATAGCATTGGGGGTTTAAATTCGTTAGGCCCCGCCCCTTCGGGTCCAGAAGCCCAGAATACCATTCAGAGTATAGACCATGACATGGCTGAGGGTTGAGATACTTTTGGCCACGCCCCTTTTGCCTACAAGCCCCTAAACCCATTGAAATAGCATTGGGGGTTTAAATTCGTTAGGCCCCGCCCCTTTGGGTCCAGAAGCCCAGAATACCATTAAGAGTATAGACCATGACATGGCTGATGGTTGAGATACTTTTGGCCACGCCCCTTTTGCCTAGAAGCCCCTAAACCCATTGGAATAGCATTGGGGGTTTAAATTCGTTAGGCCCCGCCCCTTTGGGTCCAGAAACCCAGAATACCATTCAGAGTATAGACCATGACATGGCTGAGGGTTGAGAAACTTTTGGCCACGCCCCTTTTGCCTAGAAGCCCCTAAACCCATTGAAATAACATTGGGGGTTTAAATTCGTTAGGCCCCGCCCCTTTGGGTCCAGAAGCCCAGAATACCATTCAGAGTATAGACCATGACATGGCTGAGTGTTGAGATACTTTTGGCCACTCCCCTTTTGCCTAGAAGCCCCTAAACCCATTGAAATAGCATTGGGGGTTTAAATTCGTTAGGCCCCGCCCCTTTGGGTCCAGAAGCCCAGAACACCATTCAGAGTATAGACCATGACATGGCTGAGGGTTGAGATACTTTTGGCCACGCCCCTTTTGCCTACAAGCCCCTAAACCCATTGAAATAGCATTGGGGGTTTAAATTCGTTAGGCCCCGCCCATTTGGGTCCAGAAGCCCAGAATACCATTCAGAGTATAGACCATGACATGGCTGATGGTTGAGATACTTTTGGCCACGCCCCTTTTGCCTAGAAGCCCCTAAACCCATTGAAATAGCATTGGGGGTTTAAATTCGTTAGGCCCCGCCCATTTGGGTCCAGAAACCCAGAATACCATTCAGAGTATAGACCATGACATGGCTAAGGGTTGAGATACTTTTGACCACGCCCATTTTGCTTAGAAGCCCCTAAACCCATTGAAATAGCATAGGGGGTTTAAATTCGTTAGGCCCCGCCCCTTTTGGTCCAGAAGCCCAGAATACCATTCAGAGAATAGACCATGACATGGCTGAGGGTTGAGAAACTTTTGGCCACGCCCCTTTTGCCTAGAAGCCTCTAAACCCATTGAAATAGCATTGGGGGTTTAAATTCGTTAGGCCCCGCCCCTTTGGATCCAGAAGCCCAGGATACCATTAAGAGTATAGACCATGACATGGCTGAGGGTTGAGAAACTTTTGGCCACGCCCCTTTTGCCTAGAAGCCTCTAAACCCATTGAAATAGCATTGGGGGTTTAAATTCGTTAGGCCCCGCCCCTTTGGATCCAGAAGCCCAGAATACCATTAAGAGTATAGACCATGACATGGCTGAGGGTAGAGATACTTTTGGCCACGCCCCTTTTGCCTAGAAGCCCCTAAACCCATTGAAATAGCATTGGGGTTTTAAATTCGTTAGGCCCCGCCCCTTTGGGTCCAGAATCCCAGAATACCATTCAGAGTATAGACCATGACATGGCTGATGGTTGATATACTTTTGGCCACGCCCCTTTTGCCTAGAAGCCCCTAAACCCATTGAAATAGAATTGGGGGTTTACATTTGTTAGGCCCCGCCCCCTTTGGATCCAGAAGCCCAGAATACCATTAATAGTATAGACCATGACATGGCTGAGGGTTAAGATACTTTTGGCCACGCCCCTTTTGCCTAGAAGCCCCTAAACCCATTGAAATAGCATTGGGGGTTTAAATTCGTTAGGCCCCGCCCCTTTGGGTCCAGAAGCCCAGAATACCATTCAGAGTATAGACCATGACATGGCTGAGGGTTGAGATACTTTTGGCCACGCCCCTTTTGCCTAGAAGCCCCTAAACCCATTGAAATAGCATTGGGGGTTTAAATTCGTTAGGCCCCGCCCCTTTGGGTCCAGAAGCCCAGAATACCATTCAGAGTATAGACCATGACATGGCTGATGGTTGATATACTTTTGGCCACGCCCCTTTTGCATAGAAGCCCATAAACCCATTGAAATGGCATTGGGGGTTTAAATTCGTTAGGCCCCGCCCCTTTGGGTCCTGAAGCCCAGAATACCATTCAGAGTATAGACCATGACATGGCTGAGGGTTGAGATACTTTTGGCCACGCCCCTTTTGCCTAGAAGCCCCTAAACCCATTGAAATAGCATTGGGGGTTTAAATTCGTTAGGCCCCGCCCCTTTGGGTCCAGAAGCCCAGAATACCATTCAGAGTATAGACCATGACATGGCTGAGGGTTGAGATACTTTTGGCCACGCCCCTTTTGCCTAGAAGCTCCTAAACCCATTGAAATAGCATTGGGGGTTTAAATTCGTTAGGCCCCGTCCCTTTGGGTCCAGAAGCCCAGAATACCATTTAGAGTATAGACCATGACATGGCTGAGGGTTGAGAAACTTTTGGCCACGCCCCTTTTGCCTAGAAGCCCCTAAAACCCATTGAAATAGCATAGGGGGGTTTAAATTCGTTAGGCCCCGCCCCTTTTGGTCCAGAAGCCCAGAATACCATTCAGAGAATAGACCATGACATGGCTGAGGGTTGAGAAACTTTTGGCCACGCCCCTTTTGCCTAGAAGCCTCTAAACCCATTGAAATAGCATTGGGGGTTTAAATTCGTTAGGCCCCGCCCCTTTGGATCCAGAAGCCCAGAATACCATTAAGAGTATAGACCATGACATGGCTGAGGGTTGAGAAACTTTTGGCCACTCCCCTTTTGCCTAGAAGCCTCTAAACCCATTGAAATAGCATTGGGGGTTTAAATTCGTTAGGCCCCGCCCCTTTGGATCCAGAAGCCCAGAATACCATTAAGAGTATAGACCATGACATGGCTGAGGGTAGAGATACTTTTGGCCACGCCCCTTTTGCCTAGAAGCCCCTAAACCCATTGAAATAGCATTGGGGTTTTAAATTCGTTAGGCCCCGCCCCTTTGGGTCCAGAATCCCAGAATACCATTCAGAGTATAGACCATGACATGGCTGATGGTTGATATACTTTTGGCCACGCCCCTTTTGCCTAGAAGCCCCTAAACCCATTGAAATAGAATTGGGGGTTTACATTTGTTAGGCCCCGCCCCTTTGGATCCAGAAGCCCAGAATACCATTAATAGTATAGACCATGACATGGCTGAGGGTTGAGATACTTTTGGCCACGCCCCTTTTGCCTAGAAGCCCCTAAACCCATTGAAATAGCATTGGGGGTTTAAATTCGTTAGGCCCCGCCCCTTTGGGTCCAGAAGCCCAGAATACCATTCAGAGTATAGACCATGACATGGCTGAGGGTTGAGATACTTTTGGCCACGCCCCTTTTGCCTAGAAGCCCCTAAACCCATTGAAATAGCATTGGGGGTTTAAATTCGTTAGGCCCCGCCCCTTTGGGTCCAGAAGCCCAGAATACCATTCAGAGTATAGACCATGACATGGCTGATGGTTGATATACTTTTGGCCACGCCCCTTTTGCATAGAAGCCCATAAACCCATTGAAATGGCATTGGGGGTTTAAATTCGTTAGGCCCCGCCCCTTTGGGTCCTGAAGCCCAGAATACCATTCAGAGTATAGACCATGACATGGCTGAGGGTTGAGATACTTTTGGCCACGCCCCTTTTGCCTAGAAGCCCCTAAACCCATTGAAATAGCATTGGGGGTTTAAATTCGTTAGGCCCCGCCCCTTTGGGTCCAGAAGCCCAGAATACCATTCAGAGTATAGACCATGACATGGCTGAGGGTTGAGATACTTTTGGCCACGCCCCTTTTGCCTAGAAGCTCCTAAACCCATTGAAATAGCATTGGGGGTTTAAATTCGTTAGGCCCCGTCCCTTTGGGTCCAGAAGCCCAGAATACCATTTAGAGTATAGACCATGACATGGCTGAGGGTTGAGATACTTTTGGCCACGCCCCTTTTGCCTAGAAGCCCCTAAACCCATTGAAATAGCATTGGGGGTTTAAATTCGTTAGGCCCCGCCCCTTTTGGTCCAGAAGCCCAGAATACCATTCAGAGTATAGACCATGACATGGCTGAGGGTTGAGAAACTTTTGGCCACGCCCCTTTTGCCTACAAGCCCCTAAATCCATTGAAATAGCATTGGGGGTTTAAATTCGTTAGGCCCCGCCCCTTCGGGTCCAGAAGCCAAGAATACCATTCAGAGTATAGACCATGACATGGCTGAGGGTTGAGATACTTTTGGCCACTCCCCTTTTGCCTAGAAGCCCCTAAACCCATTGAAATAGCATTGGGGGTTTAAATTCGTTAGGCCCCGCCCCTTTGGGTCCAGAAGCCCAGAATACCATTCAGAGTATAGACCATGACATGGCTGAGGGTTGAGATACGTTTGGCCACGCCCCTTTTGCCTAGAAGCCCCTAAACCCATTGAAATAGCATTGGGGGTTTAAATTCGTTAGGCCCCGCCCCTTTGGGGCCAGAAGCCCAGAATACCATTCAGAGTATAGACCATTACATGGCTGAGGGTTGAGAAACTTTTGGCCACGCCCCTTTTGCCTAGAAGCCCCTAAACCCATTGTAATAGCATTGGGGGTTTAAATTCGTTAGGCCCCGCCCCTTTTGGTCCAGAAGCCCAGAATACCATTCAGAGTATAGACCATGACATGGCTGAGGGTTGAGATACTTTTGGCCACTCCCCTTTTGCCTAGAAGCCCCTAAACCCATTGAAATAGCATTGGGGGTTTAAATTCGTTAGGCCCCGCCCCTTTGGGTCCAGAAGCCCAGAACACCATTCAGAGTATAGAACATGACATGGCTGAGGGTTGAGATACTTTTGACCACGCCCTTTTTGCCTACAAGCCCCTAAACCCATTGAAATAGCATTGGGGGTTTAAATTCGTTAGGCCCCGCCCCTTCGGGTCCAGAAGCCCAGAATACCATTCAGAGTATAGACCATGACATGGCTGAGGGTTGAGATACGATTGGCCACGCCCCTTTTGCCTAGAAGCCCCTAAACACATTGAAATAGCATTGGGGGTTTAAATTCGTTAGGCCCCGCCCCTTTGGGTCGAGAAGCCCAGAATACCATTCAGAGTATAGACCATGACATGGCTGATGGTTGAGATACTTTTGGCCACGCCCCTTTTGCCTAGAAGCCCCTAAACCCATTGAAATAGCATTGGGGGTTTAAATTTGTTAGGCCCCGCCCCTTTGGATCCAGAAGCCCAGAATACCATTAATAGTATAGACCATGACATGGCTGAGGGTTGAGATACTTTTGGCCACGCCCCTTTTGCCTAGAAGCCCCTAAACCCATTGAAATAGCATTGGGGGTTTAAATTCGTTAGGCCCCGCCCCTTCGGGTCCAGAAGCCCAGAATACCATTCAGAGTATAGACCATGACATGGCTGAGGGTTGAGATACGATTGGCCACGCCCCTTTTGCCTACAAGCCCCTAAACCCATTGAAATAGCATTGGGGGTTTAAATTCGTTAGGCCCCGCCCCTTCGGGTCCAGAAGCCAAGAATACCATTCAGAATATAGACCATGACATGGCTGAGGGTTGAGATACTTTTGGCCACGCCCCTTTTGCCTAGAAGCCCCTAAACCCATTGAAATAGCATTGGGGGTTTAAATTCGTTAGGCCCCGCCCCTTTGGGTCCAGAAGCCCAGAATACCATTCAGAATATAGACCATGACATGGCTGAGGGTTGAGATACTTTTGGCCACGCCCCTTTTGCCTAGAAGCCCCTAAACCCATTGCAATAGCATTGGGGGTTTAAATTCGTTAGGCCCCGCCCCTTTGGGTCCAGAAGCCAAGAATACCATTCAGAGTATAGACCATGACATGGCTGAGGGTTGAGATACTTTTGGCCACGCCCCTTTTGCCTACAAGCCCCTAAACCCATTGAAATAGCATTGGGGGTTTAAATTCGTTAGGCCCCGCCCCTTCGGGTCCAGAAGCCAAGAATACCATTCAGAGTATAGACCATGACATGGCTGAGGGTTGAGATACTTTTGGCCACGCCCCTTTTGCCTAGAAGCCCCTAAACCCATTGAAATAGCATTGGGGGTTTAAATTCGTTAGGCCCCGCCCCTTTTGGTCCAGAAGCCCAGAATACCATTCAGAGTATAGACCATGACATGGCTGAGGGTTGAGATACTTTTGGCCACTCCCCTTTTGCCTAGAAGCCCCTAAACCCATTGAAATAGCATTGGGGGGTTTAAATTCGTTAGGCCCCGCCCCTTTGGGTCCAGAAGCCCAGAACACCATTCAGAGTATAGACCATGACATGGCTGAGGGTTGAGATACTATTGGCCACGCCCCTTTTGCCTACAAGCCCCTAAACCCATTGAAATAGCATTGGGGGTTTAAATTCGTTAGGCCCCGCCCCTTCGGGTCCAGAAGCCCAGAATACCATTCAGAGTATAGACCATGACATGGCTGAGGGTTGAGATACTTTTGGCCACGCCCCTTTTGCCTACAAGCCCCTAAACCCATTGAAATAGCATTGGGGGTTTAAATTCGTTAGGCCCCGCCCCTTTGGGTCCAGAAGCCCAGAATACCATTCAGAGTATAGACCATGACATAGCTGATGGTTGAGATACTTTTGGCCACGCCCCTTTTGCCTAGAAGCCCCTAAACCCATTGGAATAGCATTGGGGGTTTAAATTCGTTAGGCCCCGCCCCTTTGGGTCCAGAAACCCAGAATACCATTCAGAGTATAGACCATGACATGGCTGAGGGTTGAGAAACTTTTGGCCACGCCCCTTTTGCCTAGAAGCCCCTAAACCCATTGAAATAACATTGGGGGTTTAAATTCGTTAGGCCCCGCCCCTTTGGGTCCAGAAGCCCAGAATACCATTCAGAGTATAGACCATGACATGGCTGAGTGTTGAGATACTTTTGGCCACTCCCCTTTTGCCTAGAAGCCCCTAAACCCATTGAAATAGCATTGGGGGTTTAAATTCGTTAGGCCCCGCCCCTTTGGGTCCAGAAGCCCAGAACACCATTCAGAGTATAGACCATGACATGGCTGAGGGTTGAGATACTTTTGGCCACGCCCCATTTGCCTACAAGCCCCTAAACCCATTGAAATAGCATTGGGGGTTTAAATTCGTTAGGCCCCGCCCCTTTGGGTCCAGAAGCCCAGAATACCATTCAGAGTATAGACCATGACATGGCTGATGGTTGAGATACTTTTGACCACGCCCCTTTTGCCTAGAAGCCCCTAAACCCATTGAAATAGCATTGGGGGTTTAAATTCGTTAAGCCCCACCCCTTTGGGTCCAGAAACCCAGAATACCATTCAGAGTATAGACCATGACATGGCTGAGGGTTGAGAAACTTTTGGCCACGCCCCTTTTGCCTAGAAGCCCCTAAACCCATTGAAATAACATTGGGGGTTTAAATTCGTTAGGCCCCGCCCCTTTGGGTCCAGAAGCCCAGAATACCATTCAGAGTATAGACCATGACATGGCTGAGGGTTGAGATACTTTTGGCCACTCCCCTTTTGCCTAGAAGCCCCTAAACCCATTGAAATAGAATTGGGGGTTTAAATTCGTTAGGCCCCGCCCCTTTGGGTCCAGAAGCCCAGAACACCATTCAGAGTATAGACCATGACATGGCTGAGGGTTGAGATACTTTTGGCCACGCCCCTTTTGCCTACAAGCCCCTAAACCCATTGAAATAACATTGGGGGTTTAAATTCGTTAGGCCCCGCCCCTTTGGGTCCAGAAGCCCAGAATACCATTCAGAGTATAGACCATGACATGGCTGATGGTTGAGATACTTTTGGCCACGCCCCTTTTACCTAGAAGCCCCTAAACCCATTGAAATAGCATTGGGGGTTTAAATTCGTTAGGCCCCACCCCTTTGGGTCCAGAAACCCAGAATACCATTCAGAGTATAGACCATGACATGGCTAAGGGTTGAGATACTTTTGGCCACGCCCATTTTGCTTAGAAGCCCCTAAACCCATTGAAATAGCATTGGGGGTTTAAATTCGTTAGGCCCCGCCCCTTTTGGTCCAGAAGCCCAGAATACCATTCAGAGTATAGACCATGACATGGCTGAGGGTTGAGAAACTTTTGGTCACGCCCCTTTTGCCTAGAAGCCTCTAAACCCATTGAAATAGCATTGGGGGTTTAAATTCGTTAGGCCCCGCCCCTTTGGATCCAGAAGCCCAGAATACCATTAAGAGTATAGACCATGACATGGCTGAGGGTTGAGATACTTTTGGCCACGCCCCTTTTGCCTAGAAGCCCCTAAACCCATTGAAATAGCATTGGGGGTTTAAATTCGTTAGGCCCTGCCCCTTTGGGTCCAGAAGCCCACAATACCATTCAGAGTATAGACCATGACATGGCTGAGGGTTGAGATACGTTTGGCCACGCCCCTTTTGCCTAGAAGCCCCTAAACCCATTGAAATAGCATTGGGGGTTTAAATTCGTTAGGCCCCGCCCCTTTGGGTCCAGAAGCCCAGAATACCATTCAGAGTATAGACCATGACATGGCTGATGGTTGAGATACTTTTGGCCACGCCCCTTTTGCCTAGAAGCCCCTAAACCCATTGAAATAGCATTGGGGGTTTAAATTCGTTAGGCCCCACCCCTTTGGGTCCAGAAACCCAGAATACCATTCAGAGTATAGACCATGACATGGCTGAGGGTTGAGAAACTTTTGGCCACGCCCCTTTTGCCTAGAAGCCCCTAAACCCATTGAAATAACATTGGGGGTTTAAATTCGTTAGGCCCCGCCCCTTTGGGTCCAGAAGCCCAGAATACCATTCAGAGTATAGACCATGACATGGCTGAGGGTTGAGATACTTTTGGCCACTCCCCTTTTGCCTAGAAGCCCCTAAACCCATTGAAATAGAATTGGGGGTTTAAATTCGTTAGGCCCCGCCCCTTTGGGTCCAGAAGCCCAGAACACCATTCAGAGTATAGACCATGACATGGCTGAGGGTTGAGATACTTTTGGCCACGCCCCTTTTGCCTACAAGCCCCTAAACCCATTGAAATAACATTGGGGGTTTAAATTCGTTAGGCCCCGCCCCTTTGGGTCCAGAAGCCCAGAATACCATTCAGAGTATAGACCATGACATGGCTGATGGTTGAGATACTTTTGGCCACGCCCCTTTTACCTAGAAGCCCCTAAACCCATTGAAATAGCATTGGGGGTTTAAATTCGTTAGGCCCCACCCCTTTGGGTCCAGAAACCCAGAATACCATTCAGAGTATAGACCATGACATGGCTAAGGGTTGAGATACTTTTGGCCACGCCCATTTTGCTTAGAAGCCCCTAAACCCATTGAAATAGCATTGGGGGTTTAAATTCGTTAGGCCCCGCCCCTTTTGGTCCAGAAGCCCAGAATACCATTCAGAGTATAGACCATGACATGGCTGAGGGTTGAGAAACTTTTGGTCACGCCCCTTTTGCCTAGAAGCCCCTAAACCCATTGAAATAGCATTGGGGGTTTAAATTCGTTAGGCCCCGCCCCTTTGGGTCCAGAAGCCCACAATACCATTCAGAGTATAGACCATGACATGGCTGAGGGTTGAGATACGTTTGGCCACGCCCCTTTTGCCTAGAAGCCCCTAAACCCATTGAAATAGCATTGGGGGTTTAAATTCGTTAGGCCCCGCCCCTTTGGGTCCAGAAACCCAGAATACCATTCAGAGTATAGACCATGACATGGCTGAGGGTTGATAAACTTTTGGCCACGCCCCTTTTGCCTAGAAGCCCCTAAACCCATTGAAATAGCATTGGGGGTTTAAATTCGTTAGGCCCCGCCCCTTTTGGTCCAGAAGCCCAGAATACCATTCAGAGTATAGACCATGACATGGCTGAGGGTTGAGATACTTTTGGCCACTCCCCTTTTGCCTAGAAGCCCCTAAACCCATTGAAATAGCATTGGGGGTTTAAATTCGTTAGGCCCCGCCCCTTTGGGTCCAGAAGCCCAGAACACCATTCAGAGTATAGACCATGACATGGCTGAGGGTTGAGATACTTTTGGCCACGCCCCTTTTGCCTACAAGCCCCTAAACCCATTGAAATAGCATTGGGGGTTTAAATTCGTTAGGCCCCGCCCCTTCGGGTCCAGAAGCCCAGAATACCATTCAGAGTATAGACCATGACATGGCTGAGGGTTGAGATACTTTTGGCCACGCCCCTTTTGCCTACAAGCCCCTAAACCCATTGAAATAGCATTGGGGGTTTAAATTCGTTAGGCCCCGCCCCTTTGGGTCCAGAAGCCCAGAATACCATTAAGAGTATAGACCATGACATGGCTGATGGTTGAGATACTTTTGGCCACGCCCCTTTTGCCTAGAAGCCCCTAAACCCATTGGAATAGCATTGGGGGTTTAAATTCGTTAGGCCCCGCCCCTTTGGGTCCAGAAACCCAGAATACCATTCAGAGTATAGACCATGACATGGCTGAGGGTTGAGAAACTTTTGGCCACGCCCCTTTTGCCTAGAAGCCCCTAAACCCATTGAAATAACATTGGGGGTTTAAATTCGTTAGGCCCCGCCCCTTTGGGTCCAGAAGCCCAGAATACCATTCACAGTATAGACCATGACATGGCTGAGTGTTGAGATACTTTTGGCCACTCCCCTTTTGCCTAGAAGCCCCTAAACCCATTGAAATAGCATTGGGGGTTTAAATTCGTTAGGCCCCGCCCCTTTGGGTCCAGAAGCCCAGAACACCATTCAGAGTATAGACCATGACATGGCTGAGGGTTGAGATACTTTTGGCCACGCCCCTTTTGCCTACAAGCCCCTAAACCCATTGAAATAGCATTGGGGGTTTAAATTCGTTAGGCCCCGCCCATTTGGGTCCAGAAGCCCAGAATACCATTCAGAGTATAGACCATGACATGGCTGATGGTTGAGATACTTTTGGCTACGCCTCTTTTGCCTAGAAGCCCCTAAACCCATTGAAATAGCATTGGGGGTTTAAATTCGTTAGGCCCCGCCCATTTGGGTCCAGAAACCCAGAATACCATTCAGAGTATAGACCATGACATGGCTAAGGGTTGAGATACTTTTGGCCACGCCCATTTTGCTTAGAAGCCCCTAAACCCATTGAAATAGCATAGGGGGTTTAAATTCGTTAGGCCCCGCCCCTTTTGGTCCAGAAGCCCAGAATACCATTCAGAGAATAGACCATGACATGGCTGAGGGTTGAGAAACTTTTGGCCACGCCCCTTTTGCCTAGAAGCTTCTAAACCCATTGAAATAGCATTGGGGGTTTAAATTCGTTAGGCCCCGCCCCTTTGGATCCAGAAGCCCAGAATACCATTAAGAGTATAGACCATGACATGGCTGAGGGTTGAGAAACTTTTGGCCACGCCCCTTTTGCCTAGAAGCCTCTAAACCCATTGAAATAGCATTGGGGGTTTAAATTCGTTAGGCCCCGCCCCTTTGGATCCAGAAGCCCAGAATACCATTAAGAGTATAGACCATGACATGGCTGAGGGTAGAGATACTTTTGGCCACGCCCCTTTTGCCTAGAAGCCCCTAAACCCATTGAAATAGCATTGGGGTTTTAAATTCGTTAGGCCCCGCCCCTTTGGGTCCAGAATCCCAGAATACCATTCAGAGTATAGACCATGACATGGCTGATGGTTGATATACTTTTGGCCACGCCCCTTTTGCCTAGAAGCCCCTAAACCCATTGAAATAGAATTGGGGGTTTACATTTGTTAGGCCCCGCCCCTTTGGATCCAGAAGCCCAGAATACCATTAATAGTATAGACCATGACATGGCTGAGGGTTGAGATACTTTTGGCCACGCCCCTTTTGCCTAGAAGCCCCTAAACCCATTGAAATAGCATTGGGGGTTTAAATTCGTTAGGCCCCGCCCCTTTGGGTCCAGAAGCCCAGAATACCATTCAGAGTATAGACCATGACATGGCTGAGGGTTGAGATACTTTTGGCCACGCCCCTTTTGCCTAGAAGCCCCTAAACCCATTGAAATAGCATTGGGGGTTTAAATTCGTTAGGCCCCGCCCCTTTGGGTCCAGAAGCCCAGAATACCATTCAGAGTATAGACCATGACATGGCTGATGGTTGATATACTTTTGGCCACGCCCCTTTTGCATAGAAGCCCATAAACCCATTGAAATGGCATTGGGGGTTTAAATTCGTTAGGCCCCGCCCCTTTGGGTCCTGAAGCCCAGAATACCATTCAGAGTATAGACCATGACATGGCTGAGGGTTGAGATACTTTTGGCCACGCCCCTTTTGCCTAGAAGCCCCTAAACCCATTGAAATAGCATTGGGGGTTTAAATTCGTTAGGCCCCGCCCCTTTGGGTCCAGAAGCCCAGAATACCATTCAGAGTATAGACCATGACATGGCTGAGGGTTGAGATACTTTTGGCCACGCCCCTTTTGCCTAGAAGCTCCTAAACCCATTGAAATAGCATTGGGGGTTTAAATTCGTTAGGCCCCGTCCCTTTGGGTCCAGAAGCCCAGAATACCATTTAGAGTATAGACCATGACATGGCTGAGGGTTGAGATACTTTTGGCCACGCCCCTTTTGCCTAGAAGCCCCTAAACCCATTGAAATAGCATTGGGGGTTTAAATTCGTTAGGCCCCGCCCCTTTTGGTCCAGAAGCCCAGAATACCATTCAGAGTATAGACCATGACATGGCTGAGGGTTGAGAAACTTTTGGCCACGCCCCTTTTGCCTACAAGCCCCTAAATCCATTGAAATAGCATTGGGGGTTTAAATTCGTTAGGCCCCGCCCCTTCGGGTCCAGAAGCCAAGAATACCATTCAGAGTATAGACCATGACATGGCTGAGGGTTGAGATACTTTTGGCCACTCCCCTTTTGCCTAGAAGCCCCTAAACCCATTGAAATAGCATTGGGGGTTTAAATTCGTTAGGCCCCGCCCCTTTGGGTCCAGAAGCCCAGAATACCATTCAGAGTATAGACCATGACATGGCTGAGGGTTGAGATACGTTTGGCCACGCCCCTTTTGCCTAGAAGCCCCTAAACCCATTGAAATAGCATTGGGGGTTTAAATTCGTTAGGCCCCGCCCCTTTGGGGCCAGAAGCCCAGAATACCATTCAGAGTATAGACCATGACATGGCTGAGGGTTGAGAAACTTTTGGCCACGCCCCTTTTGCCTAGAAGCCCCTAAACCCATTGTAATAGCATTGGGGGTTTAAATTCGTTAGGCCCCGCCCCTTTTGGTCCAGAAGCCCAGAATACCATTCAGAGTATAGACCATGACATGGCTGAGGGTTGAGATACTTTTGGCCACTCCCCTTTTGCCTAGAAGCCCCTAAACCCATTGAAATAGCATTGGGGGTTTAAATTCGTTAGGCCCCGCCCCTTTGGGTCCAGAAGCCCAGAACACCATTCAGAGTATAGAACATGACATGGCTGAGGGTTGAGATACTTTTGGCCACGCCCTTTTTGCCTACAAGCCCCTAAACCCATTGAAATAGCATTGGGGGTTTAAATTCGTTAGGCCCCGCCCCTTCGGGTCCAGAAGCCCAGAATACCATTCAGAGTATAGACCATGACATGGCTGAGGGTTGAGATACGATTGGCCACGCCCCTTTTGCCTAGAAGCCCCTAAACACATTGAAATAGCATTGGGGGTTTAAATTCGTTAGGCCCCGCCCCTTTGGGTCGAGAAGCCCAGAATACCATTCAGAGTATAGACCATGACATGGCTGATGGTTGAGATACTTTTGGCCACGCCCCTTTTGCCTAGAAGCCCCTAAACCCATTGAAATAGCATTGGGGGTTTAAATTTGTTAGGCCCCGCCCCTTTGGATCCAGAAGCCCAGAATACCATTAATAGTATAGACCATGACATGGCTGAGGGTTGAGATACTTTTGGCCACGCCCCTTTTGCCTAGAAGCTCCTAAACCCATTGAAATAGCATTGGGGTTTTAAATTCGTTAGGCCCCGTCCCTTTGGGTCCAGAAGCCCAGAATACTATTTAGAGTATAGACCATGACATGGCTGAGGGTTGAGATACTTTTGGCCACGCCCCTTTTGCCTAGAAGCCCCTAAACCCATTGAAATAGCATTGGGGGTTTAAATTCGTTAGGCCCCGCCCCTTTTGGTCCAGAAGCCCAGAATACTATTCAGAGTATAGACCATGACATGGCTGAGGGTTGAGAAACTTTTGGCCACGCCCCTTTTGCCTAGAAGCCCCTAAACCCATTGAAATAGCATTGGGGGTTTAAATTCGTTAGGCCCCGCCCCTTCGGGTCCAGAAGCCCAGAATACCATTCAGAGTATAGACCATGACATGGCTGAGGGTTGAGATACGATTGGCCACGCCCCTTTTGCCTACAAGCCCCTAAACCCATTGAAATAGCATTGGGGGTTTAAATTCGTTAGGCCCCGCCCCTTCGGGTCCAGAAGCCAAGAATACCATTCAGAGTATAGACCATGACATGGCTGAGGGTTGAGATACTTTTGGCCACGCCCCTTTTGCCTAGAAGCCCCTAAACCCATTGAAATAGCATTGGGGGTTTAAATTCGTTAGGCCCCGCCCCTTTGGGTCCAGAAGCCCAGAATACCATTCAGAATATAGACCATGACATGGCTGATGGTTGAGATACTTTTGGCCACGCCCCTTTTGCCTAGAAGCCCCTAAACCCATTGGAATAGCATTGGGGGTTTAAATTCGTTAGGCCCCGCCCCTTTGGGTCCAGAAACCCAGAATACCATTCAGAGTATAGACCATGACATGGCTGAGGGTTGAGATACTTTTGGCCACTCCCCTTTTGCCTAGAAGCCCCTAAACCCATTGAAATAGCATTGGGGGTTTAAATTCGTTAGGCCCCGCCCATTTGGGTCCAGAAGCCCAGAACACCATTCAGAGTATAGACCATGACATGGCTGAGGGTTGAGATACTTTTGGCCACGCCCCTTTTGCCTACAAGCCCCTAAACCCATTGAAATAGCATTGGGGGTTTAAATTCGTTAGGCCCCGCCCCTTTGGGTCCAGAAGCCCAGAATACCATTCAGAGTATAGACCATGACATGGCTGATGGTTGAGATACTTTTGGCCACGCCCCTTTTGCGTAGAAGCCCCTAAATCCATTGAAATAGCATTGGGGGTTTAAATTCGTTAGGCCCCGCCCCTTTGGGTCCAGAAACCCTGAATACCATTCAGAGTATAGACCATGACATGGCTAAGGGTTGAGATACTTTTGGCCACGCCCATTTTGCTTAGAAGCCCCTAAACCCATTGAAATAGCATTGGGGGTTTAAATTCGTTAGGCCCCGCCCCTTTTGGTCCAGAAGCCCAGAATACCATTCAGAGTATAGACCATGACATGGCTGATGGTTGAGATACTTTTGGCCACGCCCCTTTTGCCTAGAAGCCCCTAAACCCATTGCAATAGCATTGGGGGTTTAAATTCGTTAGGCCCCGCCCCTTTGGGTCCAGAAGCCAAGAATACCATTCAGAGTATAGACCATGACATGGCTGAGGGTTGAGATACTTTTGGCCACGCCCCTTTTGCCTACAAGCCCCTAAACCCATTGAAATAGCATTGGGGGTTTAAATTCGTTAGGCCCCGCCCCTTCGGGTCCAGAAGCCAAGAATACCATTCAGAGTATAGACCATGACATGGCTGAGGGTTGAGATACTTTTGGCCACGCCCCTTTTGCCTAGAAGCCCCTAAACCCATTGAAATAGCATTGGGGGTTTAAATTCGTTAGGCCCCGCCCCTTTGGGTCCAGAAGCCCAGAATACCATTCAGAGTATAGACCATGACATGGCTGAGGGTTGAGATACGTTTGGCCACGCCCCTTTTGCCTAGAAACCCCTAAACCCATTGAAATAGCATTGGGGGTTTAAATTCGTTAGGCCCCGCCCCTTTGGGTCCAGAAACCCAGAATACCATTCAGAGTATAGACCATGACATGGCTGAGGGTTGAGAAACTTTTGGCCACGCCCCTTTTGCCTAGAAGCCCCTAAACCCATTGAAATAGCATTGGGGGTTTAAATTCGTTAGGCCCCGCCCCTTTTGGTCCAGAAGCCCAGAATACCATTCAGAGTATAGACCATGACATGGCTGAGGGTTGAGATACTTTTGGCCACTCCCCTTTTGCCTAGAAGCCCCTAAACCCATTGAAATAGCATTGGGGGGTTAAATTCGTTAGGCCCCGCCCCTTTGGGTCCAGAAACCCAGAACACCATTCAGAGTATAGACCATGACATGGCTGAGGGTTGAGATACTTTTGGCCACGCCCCTTTTTCCTACAAGCCCCTAAACCCATTGAAATAGCATTGGGGGTTTAAATTCGTTAGGCCCCGCCCCTTCGGGTCCAGAAGCCCAGAATACCATTCAGAGTATAGACCATGACATGGCTGAGGGTTGAGATACTTTTGGCCACGCCCCTTTTGCCTACAAGCCCCTAAACCCATTGAAATAGCATTGGGGGTTTAAATTCGTTAGGCCCCGCCCCTTTGGGTCCAGAAGCCCAGAATACCATTCAGAGTATAGACCATGACATAGCTGATGGTTGAGATACTTTTGGCCACGCCCCTTTTGCCTAGAAGCCCCTAAACCCATTGGAATAGCATTGGGGGTTTAAATTCGTTAGGCCCCGCCCCTTTGGGTCCAGAAGCCCAGAACACCATTCAGAGTATAGACCATGACATGGCTGAGGGTTGAGATACTTTTGGCCACGCCCCTTTTGCCTACAAGCCCCTAAACCCATTGAAATAGCATTGGGGGTTTAAATTCGTTAGGCCCCGCCCCTTTGGGCCCAGAAGCCCAGAATACCATTCAGAGTATAGACCATGACATGGCTGATGGTTGAGATACTTTTGGTCACTCCCCTTTTGCCTAGAAGCCCCTAAACCCATTGAAATAGCATTGGGGGTTTAAATTCGTTAGGCCCCACCCCTTTGGGTCCAGAAACCCAGAATACCATTCAGAGTATAGACCATGACATGGCTGAGGGTTGAGAAACTTTTGGCCACGCCCCTTTTGCCTAGAAGCCCCTAAACCCATTGAAATAACATTGGGGGTTTAAATTCGTTAGGCCCCGCCCCTTTGGGTCCAGAAGCCCAGAATACCATTCAGAGTATAGACCATGACATGGCTGAGGGTTGAGATACTTTTGGCCACTCCCCTTTTGCCTAGAAGCCCCTAAACCCATTGAAATAGCATTTGGGGTTGAAATTCGTTAGGCCCCGCCCCTTTGTGTCCAGAAGCCCAGAACACCATTCAGAGTATAGACCATGACATGGCTGAGGGTTGAGATACTTTTGGCCACGCCCCTTTTGCCTACAAGCCCCTAAACCCATTGAAATAGCATTGGGGGTTTAAATTCGTTAGGCCCCGCCCCTTTGGGTCCAGAAGCCCAGAATACCATTCAGAGTATAGACCATGACATGGCTAAGGGTTGAGATACTTTTGGCCACGCCCATTTTGCTTAGAAGCCCCTAAACCCATTGAAATAGCATTGGGGGTTTAAATTCGTTAGGCCCCGCCCCTTTTGGTCCAGAAGCCCAGAATACCATTCAGAGTATAGACCATGACATGGCTGATGGTTGAGATACTTTTGGCCACGCCCCTTTTGCCTAGAAGCCCCTAAACCCATTGCAATAGCATTGGGGGTTTAAATTCGTTAGGCCCCGCCCCTTTGGGTCCAGAAGCCAAGAATACCATTCAGAGTATAGACCATGACATGGCTGAGGGTTGAGATACTTTTGGCCACGCCCCTTTTGCCTACAAGCCCCTAAACCCATTGAAATAGCATTGGGGGTTTAAATTCGTTAGGCCCCGCCCCTTCGGGTCCAGAAGCCAAGAATACCATTCAGAGTATAGACCATGACATGGCTGAGGGTTGAGATACTTTTGGCCACGCCCCTTTTGCCTAGAAGCCCCTAAACCCATTGAAATAGCATTGGGGGTTTAAATTCGTTAGGCCCCGCCCCTTTTGGTCCAGAAGCCCAGAATACCATTCAGAGTATAGACCATGACATGGCTGAGGGTTGATATACTTTTGGCCACTCCCCTTTTGCCTAGAAGCCCCTAAACCCATTGAAATAGCATTGGGGGGTTTAAATTCGTTAGGCCCCGCCCCTTTGGGTCCAGAAGCCCAGAACACCATTCAGAGTATAGACCATGACATGGCTGAGGGTTGAGATACTATTGGCCACGCCCCTTTTGCCTACAAGCCCCTAAACCCATTGAAATAGCATTGGGGGTTTAAATTCGTTAGGCCCCGCCCCTTCGGGTCCAGAAGCCCAGAATACCATTCAGAGTATAGACCATGACATGGCTGAGGGTTGAGATACTTTTGGCCACGCCCCTTTTGCCTAGAAGCCCCTAAACCCATTGAAATAGTATTGGGGGTTTAAATTCGTTAGGCCCCGCCCCTTTGGTTCCAGAAGCCCAGAATACCATTCAGAGTAAAGACCATGACATTGCTGAGGGTTGAGATACGTTTGGCCACGCCCCTTTTGCCTAGAAGCCCCTAAACCCATTGAAATAGCATTGGGGGTTTAAATTTGTTAGGCCCCACCCCTTTGGATCCAGAAGCCCAGAATACCATTAATAGTATAGACCATGACATGGCTGAGGGTTGAGATACTTTTGGCCACGCCCCTTTTGCCTAGAAGCCCCTAAACCCATTGAAATAGCATTGGGGGTTTAAATTCGGTAGGCCCCGCCCCTTTGGGTCCAGAAGCCCAGAACACCATTCAGAGTATAGACCATGACATGGCTGAGGGTTGAGATACTTTTGGCCACTCCCCTTTTGCCTAGAAGCCCCTAAACCCATTGAAATAGCATTGGGGGTTTAAATTCGTTAGGCCCCGCCCTTTTGGGTCCAGAAACCCAGAATACCATTCAAATTATAGACCATGACATGGCTGAGGGTTGAGATAATTTTGGCCACGCCCCTTTTGCCTAGAAGCCCCTAAACCCATTTAAATAGCATTGGGGGTTTAAATTCGTTAGGCCCCGCCCCTTTGGGTCCAGAAGCCCCGAACACCATTCAGAGTATAGACCATGACATGGCTGATGGTTGAGATACTTTTGGCCACGCCCCTTTTGCCTAGAAGCCCCTAAACCCATTGAAATAGCATTGGGGGTTTAAATTCGTTAGGCCCCGCCCCTTTGGGTCCAGAAGCCCAGAACACCATTCAGAGTATAGACCATGACATGGCTGAGGGTTGATATACTTTTGGCCACGCCCCTTTTGCCTACAAGCCCCTAAAACCATTGAAATAACATTGGGGGTTTAAATTCGTTAGGCCCCGCCCCTTTGGGTCCTGAAGCCCAGAATACCATTCAGAGTATAGACCATGACATGGCTGAGGGTTGAGAAACTTTTGGCCACGCCCCTTTTGCCTAGAAGCCCCTAAACCCATTGAAATAGCATTGGGGGTTGAAATTAATTAGGCCCCGCCCCTTTGGGTCCAGAAGCCCAGAAAACCATTCAGAGTATAGACCATGACATGGCTGAGGGTTGAGATACTTTTGGCCACGCCCCTTTTGCCTAGAAGCCCCTAAACCCATTGAAATGACATTGGGGGTTTAAATTCGTTAGGCCCCGCCCCTTTGGGTCCTGAAGCCCAGAATACCATTCAGAGTATAGAACATGACATGGCTGAGGGTTGAGATACTTTTGGCCACGCCCCTTTTGCCTAGAAGCCCCTAAACCCATTGAAATAGCATTGGGGGTTTAAATTCATTAGGCCCCGTCCCTTTGGGTCTAGAAACCCAGAATACCATTCAGAGTATAGACCATGACATGGCTGAGGTTTGAGATACTTTTGGCCACGCCCCTTTTGCCTAGAAGCCCCTAAACCCATTGAAATAGCATTGGGGGTTTAAATTCGTTAGGCCCCGCCCCTTTGGGTCTAGAAACCCAGAATACCATTCAAAGTATAGACCATGACATGGCTGAGGGTTGAGATACTTTTGGCCACGCCCCCTTTGCCTAGAAGCCCCTAAACCCATTGAAATAGCATTGGGGGTTTAAATTCGTTAGGCCCCGCCCCTTTGGGTCCAGAAGCCCAGAACACCATTCAGAGTATAGACCATGACATGGCTGAGGGTTGAGATACTTTTGGCCACGCCCCTTTTGCCTAGAAGCCCCTAAACCCATTGAAATAGCATTTGGGGTTTAAATTCGTTAGGCCCCGCCCCTTTTGGTCCAGAAGCCCAGAATACCTTTCAAAATATAGACCATGACATGGCTGAGGGTTGAGAAACTTTTGGCCACGCCCCTTTTGCCTAGAAGCCCCTAAACCCATTGAAATAGCATTGGGGGTTTAAATTCGTTAGGCCCCGCCCCTTTTGGTCCAGAAGCCCAGAATACCATTCAGAGTATAGACCATGACATGGCTGAGGGTTGAGATACTTTCGGCCACGCCCCTTTTGCCTAGAAGCCCCTAAACCCATTGAAATATTATTGGGGGTTTAAATTCGTTAGGCCCCGCCCCTTTGGTTCCAGAAGCCCAGAATACCATTCAGAGTAAAGACCATGACATGGCTGAGGGTTGAGATACGTTTGACCACGCCCCTTTTGCCTAGAAGCCCCTAAACCCATTGAAATAGCATTGGGGGTTTAAATTTGTTAGGCCCCACCCCTTTGGATCCAGAAGCCCAGAATACCATTAATAGTATAGACCATGACATGGCTGAGGGTTGAGATACTTTTGGCCACGCCCCTTTTGCCTAGAAGCCCCTAAACCCATTGAAATAGCATTGGGGGTTTAAATTCGTTAGGCCCCGCCCCTTTGGGTCCAGAAGCCCAGAATACCATTCAGAGTATAGACCATGACATGGCTGAGGGTTGAGATACTTTTGGCCACGCCCCTTTTACCTAGAAGCCCCTAAACCCATTGAAATAGCATTGGGGGTTTAAATTAATTAGGCCCCGCCCCTTTGGGTCCAGAAGCCCAGAAAACCATTCAGAGTATAGACCATGACATGGCTGAGGGTTGAGATACTTTTGGCCACGCCCCTTTTGCCTAGAAGCCCCTAAACCCATTGAAATAACATTGGGGGTTTAAATTCGTTAGGCCCCGCCCCTTTGGGTCCTGAAGCCCAGAATACCATTCAGAGTATAGAACATGACATGGCTGAGGGTTGAGATACTTTTGGCCACGCCCCTTTTGCCTAGAAGCCCCTAAACCCATTGAAATAGCATTGTGGGTTTAAATTCGTTAGGCCCCGCCCCTTTGGGTCCAGAAACCCAGAATACCATTCAAAGTATAGACCATGACATGGCTGAGGGTTGAGATACTTTTGGCCACGCCCCCTTTGCCTAGAAGCCCCTAAACCCATTGAAATAACATTGGGGGTTTAAATTCGTTAGGCCCCGCCCCTTTGGGTCCAGAAGCCCAGAACACCATTCAGAGTATAGACCATGACATGGCTGAGGGTTGAGATACTTTTGACCACGCCCCTTTTGCCTAGAAGCCCCTAAACCCATTGAAATAGCATTTGGGGTTTAAATTCGTTAGGCCCCGCCCCTTTTGGTCCAGAAGCCCAGAATACCTTTCAAAATATAGACCATGACATGGCTGAGGGTTGAGAAACTTTTGGCCACGCCCCTTTTGCCTAGAAGCCCCTAAACCCATTGAAATAGCATTGGGGGTTTAAATTCGTTAGGCCCCGCCCCTTTGGGTCCAGAAGCCCAGAATACCATTCAGAGTATAGACCATGACATGGCTGAGGGTAGAGATACTTTTGGCCACGCCCCTTTTGCCTAGAAGCCCCTAAACCCATTGAAATAGCATTGGGGTTTTAAATTCGTTAGGCCCCGCCCCTTTGGGTCCAGAAGCCCAGAATACCATTCAGAGTATATACCATGACATGGCTGAGGGTTGAGATACTTTTGGTCACGCCCCTTTTGCCTAGAAGCCCCTAAACCCATTGAAATAGTATTGGGGGTTTAAATTCGTTAGGCCACGCCCCTTTGGTTCCAGAAGCCCAGAATACAATTCAGAGTAAAGACCATGACATTGCTGAGGGTTGAGATACTTTTGGCCACGCCCCTTTTGCCTAGAAGCCCCTAAACCCATTGAAATAGCATTGGGGGTTTAAATTTGTTAGGCCCCACCCCTTTGGATCCAGAAGCCCAGAATACCATTAATAGTATAGACCATGACATGGCTGAGGGTTGAGATACTTTTGGCCACGCCCCTTTTGCCTAGAAGCCCCTAAACCCATTGAAATAGCATTGGGGGTTTAAATTCGTTAGGCCCCGCCCCTTTGGGTCCAGAAGCCCAGAATACCATTCAGAGTATAGACCATGACATGGCTGAGGGTTGAGATACTTTTGGCCACGCCCCTTTTGCCTAGAAGCCCCTAAACCCATTGAAATAGCATTGGGGGTTTAAATTCGTTAGGCCCCGCCCCTTTTGGTCCAGAAGCCCAGAATACCATTCAGAGTATAGACCATGACATGGCTGAGGGTTGATAAACTTTTGGCCACGCCCCTTTTGCCTAGAAGCCCCTAAACCCATTGAAATAGCATTGGGGGTTTAAATTCGTTAGGCCCCGCCCCTTTGGGTCCAGAAGCCCAGAATACCATTCAGAGTATAGACCATGACATGGCTGATGGTTGATATACTTTTGGCCACGCCCCTTTTGCATAGAAGCCCCTAAACCCATTGAAATAGCATTGGGGGTTTAAATTCGTTAGGCCCCGCCCCTTCGGGTCCAGAAACCCAGAATACCATTCAGAGTATAGACCATGACATGGCTGAGGGTTGAGATACTTTTGGCCACGCCCCTTTTGCCTAGAAGCCCCTAAACCCATTGAAATAGTATTGGGGGTTTAAATTCGTTAGGCCCCGCCCCTTTGGTTCCAGAAGCCCAGAATACCATTCAGAGTAAAGACCATGACATGGCTGAGGGTTGATAAACTTTTGGCCACGCCCCTTTTGCCTAGAAGCCCCTAAACCCATTGAAATAACATTGGGGGTTTTAATTCGTTAGGCCCCGCCCCTTTGGGTCCAGAAGCCCAGAATACCATTCAGAGTATAGACCATGACATGGCTGAGGGTTGAGATACGTTTGGCCACGCCCCTTTTGCCTAGAAGCCCCTAAACCTATTGAAATAGCATTGGGGGTTTAAATTCGTTAGGCCCCGCCCCTTTGGGTCCAGAAACCCAGAATGCCATTCAGAGTATAGACCATGACATGGCTGAGGGTTGAGATACTTTTGGCCACGCCCCTTTTGCCTAGAAGCCCCTAAACCCATTGAAATAGCATTGGGGGTTTAAATTCGTTAGGCCCCGCCCCTTTGGGTCCAGAAACCCAGAATACCATTCAAAGTATAGACCATGACATGGCTGAGGGTTGAGATACTTTTGGTCACGCCCCCTTTGCCTAGAAGCCCCTAAACCCATTGAAATAGCATTGGGGGTTTAAATTCGTTAGGCCCCGCCCCTTTGGGTCCAGAAGCCCAGAATACCATTAAGAGTATAGACCATGAACATGGCTGAGGGTTGAGATACTTTTGGCCACGCCCATTTTGCTTAGAAGCCCCTAAACCCATTGAAATAGCATTGGGGGTTTAAATTCGTTAGGCCCCGCCCCTTTGGGTCCAGAAGCCCAGAATACCATTCAGAGTATAGACCATGACATGGCTGAGGGTTGAGATACTTTTGGCCACGCCCCTTTTGCCTAGAAGCCCCTAAACCCATTGAAATAGCATTGGGGGTTTAAATTCGTTAGGCCCCGCCCCTTTGGGTCCAGAAGCCCAGAATACCATTCAGA
The DNA here is from genome assembly GCF_055691185.1 of Crinia signifera. Classification (NCBI taxonomy): domain Eukaryota; kingdom Metazoa; phylum Chordata; class Amphibia; order Anura; family Myobatrachidae; genus Crinia; species Crinia signifera. The sequence continues at coordinate 238,605,783 of NC_139217.1, read as the reverse complement.
GTATAGACCATGACATGGCTGAGGGTTGAGATACGTTTGACCACGCCCCTTTTGCCTACAAGCCCCTAAATCCATTGAAATAGCATTGGGGGTTTAAATTCGTTAGGCCCCGCCCCATTTGGGTCCAGAAGCCCAGAATACCATTCAGAGTATAGACCATGACATGGCTGAGGGTTGAGAAACTTTTGTCCACGCCCCTTTTGCCTACAAGCCCCTAAACCCATTGAAATAGCATTGGGGGTTTAAATTAATTAGGCCCCGCCCCTTTGGGTCCAGAAGCCCAGAAAACCATTCAGAGTATAGACCATGACATGGCTGAGGGTTGAGATACTTTTGGCCACGCCCCTTTTGCCTAGAAGCCCCTAAACCCATTGAAATAACATTGGGGGTTTAAATTCGTTAGGCCCCGCCCCTTTGGGTCCTGAAGCCCAGAATACCATTCAGAGTATAGAACATGACATGGCTGAGGGTTGAGATACTTTTGGCCACGCCCCTTTTGCCTAGAAGCCCCTAAACCCATTGAAATAGCATTGGGGGTTTAAATTCGTTAGGCCCCGTCCCTTTTGGTCCAGAAGCCCAGAATACCATTCAGAGTATAGACCATGACATGGCTGAGGGTTGAGATACGTTTGGCCACGCCCCTTTTGCCTAGAAGCCCCTAAACCTATTGAAATAGCATTGGGGGTTTAAATTCGTTAGGCCCCGCCCCTTTGGGTCCAGAAACCCAGAATGCCATTCAGAGTATAGACCATGACATGGCTGAGGGTTGAGATACTTTTGGCCACGCCCCTTTTGCCTAGAAGCCCCTAAACCCATTGAAATAGCATTGGGGGTTTAAATTCGTTAGGCCCCGCCCCTTTGGGTCCAGAAACCCAGAATACCATTCAAAGTATAGACCATGACATGGCTGAGGGTTGAGATACTTTTGGCCACGCCCCCTTTGCCTAGAAGCCCCTAAACCCATTGAAATAGCATTGGGGGTTTAAATTCGTTAGGCCCCGCCCCTTTGGGTCCAGAAGCCCAGAACACCATTCAGAGTATAGACCATGACATGGCTGAGGGTTGAGATACTTTTGGCCACGCCCCTTTTGCCTAGAAGCCCCAAAACCCATTGAAATAGCATTGGGGGTTTAAATTCGTTAGGCCCCGCCCCTTTGGGTCCAGAAGCCCAGAATACCATTCAGAGTATAGACCATGACATGGCTGAGGGTAGAGATACTTTTGGCCACGCCCCTTTTGCCTAGAAGCCCCTAAACCCATTGAAATAGCATTGGGGTTTTAAATTCGTTAGGCCCCTCCCCTTTGGGTCCAGAAGCCCAGAATACCATTCAGAGTATAGACCATGACATGGCTGAGGGTTGAGATACTTTCGGCCACGCCCCTTTTGCCTAGAAGCCCCTAAACCCATTGAAATAGTATTGGGGGTTTAAATTCGTTAGGCCCCGCCCCTTTGGTTCCAGAAGCCCAGAATACCATTCAGAGTAAAGACCATGACATGGCTGAGGGTTGAGATACGTTTGACCACGCCCCTTTTGCCTAGAAGCCCCTAAACCCATTGAAATAGCATTGGGGGTTTTAATTTGTTAGGCCCTACCCCTTTGGATCCAGAAGCCCAGAATACCATTAATAGTATAGACCATGACATGGCTGAGGGTTGAGATACTTTTGGCCACGCCCCTTTTGCCTAGAAGCCCCTAAACCCATTGAAATAGCATTAGGGGTTTAAATTCGTTAGGCCCCGCCCCTTTGGGTCCAGAAGCCCAGAATACCATTCAGAGTATAGACCATGACATGGCTGAGGGTTGAGATACTTTTGGCCACGCCCCTTTTGCCTAGAAGCCCCTAAACCCATTGAAATAGCATTGGGGGTTTAAATTAATTAGGCCCCGCCCCTTTGGGTCCAGAAGCCCAGAAAACCATTCAGAGTATAGACCATGACATGGCTGAGGGTTGAGATACTTTTGGCCACGCCCCTTTTGCCTAGAAGCCCCTAAACCCATTGAAATAACATTGGGGGTTTAAATTCGTTAGGCCCCGCCCCTTTGGGTCCTGAAGCCCAGAATACCATTCAGAGTATAGAACATGACATGGCTGAGGGTTGAGATACTTTTGGCCACGCCCCTTTTGCCTCGAAGCCCCTAAACCCATTGAAATAGCATTGGGGGTTTAAATTCGTTAGGCCCCGTCCCTTTTGGTCCAGAAGCCCAGAATACCATTCAGAGTATAGACCATGACATGGCTGAGGGTTGAGATACGTTTGGCCACGCCCCTTTTGCCTAGAAGCCCCTAAACCTATTGAAATAGCATTGGGGGTTTAAATTCGTTAGGCCCCGCACCTTTGGGTCCAGAAACCCAGAATGCCATTCAGAGTATAGACCATGACATGGCTGAGGGTTGAGATACTTTTGGCCACGCCCCTTTTGCCTAGAAGCCCCTAAACCCATTGAAATATCATTGGGGGTTTAAATTCTTTAGGCCCCGCCCCTTTGGGTCCAGAAACCCAGAATACCATTCAAAGTATAGACCATGACATGGCTGAGGGTTGAGATACTTTTGGCCATGCCCCCTTTGCCTAGAAGCCCCTAAACCCATTAAAATAGCATTGGGGGTTTAAATTCGTTAGGCCCCGCCCCTTTGGGTCCAGAAGCCCAGAACACCATTCAGAGTATAGACCATGACATGGCTGAGGGTTAAGATACTTTTGGCCACGCCCCTTTTGCCTAGAAGCCCCTAAACCCATTGAAATAGCATTTGGGGTTTAAATTCGTTAGGCCCCGCCCCTTTTGGTCCAGAAGCCCAGAATACCTTTCAAAATATAGACCATGACATGGCTGAGGGTTGAGAAACTTTTGGCCACGCCCCTTTTGCCTAGAAGCCCCTAAACCCATTGAAATAGCATTGGGGGTTTAAATTCGTTAGGCCCCGCCCCTTTGGGTCCAGAAGCCCAGAATACCATTCAGAGTATAGACCATGACATGGCTGAGGATAGAGATACTTTTGGCCACGCCCCTTTTGCCTAGAAGCCCATAAACCCATTAAAATAGCATTGGGGGTTTAAATTCGTTAGGCCCCGCCCCTTTGGGTCCAGAAGCCCAGAACACCATTCAGAGTATAGACCATGACATGGCTGAGGGTTGAGATACTTTTGGCCACGCCCCTTTTGCCTAGAAGCCCCTAAACCCATTGAAATAGCATTTGGGGTTTAAATTCGTTAGGCCCCGCCCCTTTTGGTCCAGAAGCCCAGAATACCTTTCAAAATATAGACCATGACATGGCTGAGGGTTGAGAAACTTTTGGCCACGCCCCTTTTGCCTAGAAGCCCCTAAACCCATTGAAATAGCATTGGGGGTTTAAATTCGTTAGGCCCCGCCCCTTTGGGTCCAGAAGCCCAGAATACCATTCAGAGTATAGACCATGACATGGCTGAGGGTTGATAAACTTTTGGCCACGCCCCTTTTGCCTAGAAGCCCCTAAACCCATTGAAATAACATTGGGGGTTTAAATTCGTTAGGCCCCGCCCCTTTGGGTCCAGAAGCCCAGAATACCATTCAGAGTATAGACCATGACATGGCTGAGGGTTGAGATACTTTTGGCCACGCCCCTTTTGCCTAGAAGCCCCTAAACCCATTGAAATAGCATTGGGGGTTTAAATTCGTTAGGCCCCGCCCCTTTGGGTCCAGAAGCCCAGAACACCATTCAGAGTAAAGACCATGACATGGCTGAGGGTTGAGATACTTTTGGCCACGCCCCTTTTGCCTAGAAGCCCCTAAACCCATTGAAATAGCATTGGGGGTTTAAATTCGTTAGGCCCCGCCCCTTTTGGTCCAGAAGCCCAGAATACCATTCAGAGTATAGACCATGACATGGCTGAGGGTTGATAAACTTTTGGCCACGCCCCTTTTGCCTAGAAGCCCCTAAACCCATTGAAATAACATTGGGGGTTTAAATTCGTTAGGCCCCGCCCCTTTGGGTCCAGAAGCCCAGAATACCATTCAGAGTATAGACCATGACATGGCTGAGGGTTGAGATACTTTTGGCCACGCCCCTTTTGCCTAGAAGCCCCTAAACCCATTGAAATAGCATTGGGGGTTTAAATTCGTTAGGCCCCGCCCCTTTGGGTCCAGAAGCCCAGAACACCATTCAGAGTATAGACCATGACATGGCTGAGGGTTGAGATACTTTTGGCCACGCCCCTTTTGCCTACAAGCCCCTAAACCCATTGAAATAGCATTGGGGGTTTAAATTCGTTAGGCCCCGCCCCATTTGGGTCCAGAAGCCCAGAATACCATTCAGAGTATAGACCATGACATGGCTGAGGGTTGAGATACTTTTGGCCACGCCCATTTTGCTTAGAAGCCCCTAAACCCATTGAAATAGCATTGGGGGTTTAAATTCGTTAGGCCCCGCCCCTTTGGGTCCAGAAGCCCAGAATACCATTCAGAGTATAGACCATGACATGGCTGAGGGTTGAGATACTTTTGGCCACGCCCCTTTTGCCTAGAATCCCCTAAACCCATTGAAATAGCATTGGGGGTTTAAATTCGTTAGGCCCCGCCCCTTTGGGTCCAGAAGCCCAGAATACCATTCAGAGTATAGACCATGACATGGCTGAGGGTTGAGATACGTTTTACCACGCCCCTTTTGCCTACAAGCCCCTAAATCCATTGAAATAGCATTGGGGGTTTAAATTCGTTAGTCCCCGCCCCATTTGGGTCCAGAAGCCCAGAATACCATTCAGAGTATAGACCATGACATGGCTGAGGGTTGAGAAACTTTTGTCCACGCCCCTTTTGCCTACAAGCCCCTAAACCCATTGAAATAGCATTGGGGGTTTAAATTAATTAGGCCCCGCCCCTTTGGGTCCAGAAGCCCAGAAAACCATTCAGAGTATAGACCATGACATGGCTGAGGGTTGAGATACTTTTGGCCACGCCCCTTTTGCCTAGAAGCCCCTAAACCCATTGAAATAACATTGGGGGTTTAAATTCGTTAGGCCCCGCCCCTTTGGGTCCTGAAGCCCAGAATACCATTCAGAGTATAGAACATGACATGGCTGAGGGTTGAGATACTTTTGGCCACGCCCCTTTTGCCTAGAAGCCCCTAAACCCATTGAAATAGCATTGGGGGTTTAAATTCGTTAGGCCCCGTCCCTTTTGGTCCAGAAGCCCAGAATACCATTCAGAGTATAGACCATGACATGGCTGAGGGTTGAGATACGTTTGGCCACGCCCCTTTTGCCTAGAAGCCCCTAAACCTATTGAAATAGCATTGGGGGTTTAAATTCGTTAGGCCCCGCCCCTTTGGGTCCAGAAACCCAGAATGCCATTCAGAGTATAGACCATGACATGGCTGAGGGTTGTGATACTTTTGGCCACGCCCCTTTTGCCTAGAAGCCCCTAAACCCATTGAAATAGCATTGGGGGTTTAAATTCGTTAGGCCCCGCCCCTTTGGGTCCAGAAACCCAGAATACCATTCAAAGTATAGACCATGACATGGCTGAGGGTTGAGATACTTTTGGCCACGCCCCCTTTGCCTAGAAGCCCCTAAACCCATTGAAATAGCATTGGGGGTTTAAATTCGTTAGGCCCCGCCCCTTTGGGTCCAGAAGCCCAGAACACCATTCAGAGTATAGACCATGACATGGCTGAGGGTTGAGATACTTTTGGCCACGCCCCTTTTGCCTAGAAGCCCCTAAACCCATTGAAATAGCATTGGGGGTTTAAATTCGTTAGGCCCCGCCCCTTTGGGTCCAGAAGCCCAGAATACCATTCAGAGTATAGACCATGACATGGCTGAGGGTAGAGATACTTTTGGCCACGCCCCTTTTGCCTAGAAGCCCCTAAACCCATTGAAATAGCATTGGGGTTTTAAATTCGTTAGGCCCCTCCCCTTTGGGTCCAGAAGCCCAGAATACCATTCAGAGTATAGACCATGACATGGCTGAGGGTTGAGATACTTTCGGCCACGCCCCTTTTGCCTAGAAGCCCCTAAACCCATTGAAATAGTATTGGGGGTTTAAATTCGTTAGGCCCCGCCCCTTTGGTTCCAGAAGCCCAGAATACCATTCAGAGTAAAGACCATGACATGGCTGAGGGTTGAGATACGTTTGACCACGCCCCTTTTGCCTAGAAGCCCCTAAACCCATTGAAATAGCATTGGGGGTTTTAATTTGTTAGGCCCCACCCCTTTGGATCCAGAAGCCCAGAATACCATTAATAGTATAGACCATGACATGGCTGAGGGTTGAGATACTTTTGGCCACGCCCCTTTTGCCTAGAAGCCCCTAAACCCATTGAAATAGCATTAGGGGTTTAAATTCGTTAGGCCCCGCCCCTTTGGGTCCAGAAGCCCAGAATACCATTCAGAGTATAGACCATGACATGGCTGAGGGTTGAGATACTTTTGGCCACGCCCCTTTTGCCTAGAAGCCCCTAAACCCATTGAAATAGCATTGGGGGTTTAAATTAATTAGGCCCCGCCCCTTTGGGTCCAGAAGCCCAGAAAACCATTCAGAGTATAGACCATGACATGGCTGAGGGTTGAGATACTTTTGGCCACGCCCCTTTTGCCTAGAAGCCCCTAAACCTATTGAAATAGCATTGGGGGTTTAAATTCGTTAGGCCCCGCCCCTTTGGGTCCAGAAACCCAGAATGCCATTCAGAGTATAGACCATGACATGGCTGAGGGTTGAGATACTTTTGGCCACGCCCCTTTTGCCTAGAAGCCCCTAAACCCATTGAAATATCATTGGGGGTTTAAATTCTTTAGGCCCCGCCCCTTTGGGTCCAGAAACCCAGAATACCATTCAAAGTATAGACCATGACATGGCTGAGGGTTGAGATACTTTTGGCCATGCCCCCTTTGCCTAGAAGCCCCTAAACCCATTAAAATAGCATTGGGGGTTTAAATTCGTTAGGCCCCGCCCCTTTGGGTCCAGAAGCCCAGAACACCATTCAGAGTATAGACCATGACATGGCTGAGAGTTAAGATACTTTTGGCCACGCCCCTTTTGCCTAGAAGCCCCTAAACCCATTGAAATAGCATTTGGGGGTTTAAATTCGTTAGGCCCCGCCCCTTTTGGTCCAGAAGCCCAGAATACCTTTCAAAATATAGACCATGACATGGCTGAGGGTTGAGAAACGTTTGGCCACGCCCCTTTTGCCTAGAAGCCCCTAAACCCATTGAAATAGCATTGGGGGTTTAAATTCGTTAGGCCCCGCCCCTTTGGGTCCAGAAGCCCAGAATACCATTCAGAGTATAGACCATGACATGGCTGAGGGTAGAGATACTTTTGGCCACGCCCCTTTTGCCTAGAAGCCCATAAACCCATTAAAATAGCATTGGGGGTTTAAATTCGTTAGGCCCCGCCCCTTTGGGTCCAGAAGCCCAGAACACCATTCAGAGTATAGACCATGACATGGCTGAGGGTTGAGATACTTTTGGCCACGCCCCTTTTGCCTAGAAGCCCCTAAACCCATTGAAATAGCATTTGGGGTTTAAATTCGTTAGGCCCCGCCCCTTTTGGTCCAGAAGCCCAGAATACCTTTCAAAATATAGACCATGACATGGCTGAGGGTTGAGAAACTTTTGGCCACGCCCCTTTTGCCTAGAAGCCCCTAAACCCATTGAAATAGCATTGGGGGTTTAAATTCGTTAGGCCCCGCCCCTTTGGGTCCAGAAGCCCAGAATACCATTCAGAGTATAGACCATGACATGGCTGAGGGTAGAGATACTTTTGGCCACGCCCCTTTTGCCTAGAAGCCCCTAAACCCATAGAAATAGCATTGGGGTTTTAAATTCGTTAGGCCCCGCCCCTTTGGGTCCAGAAGCCCAGAACACCATTCAGAGTATAGACCATGACATGGCTGAGGGTTGAGATACTTTTGGCCACGCCCCTTTTGCCTAGAAGCCCCTAAACCCATTGAAATAGCATTGGGGGTTTAAATTCGTTAGGCCCCGCCCCTTTGGGTCCAGAAGCCCAGAATACCATTCAGAGTATAGACCATGACATGGCTGAGGGTAGAGATACTTTTGGCCACGCCCCTTTTGCCTAGAAGCCCCTAAACCCATTGAAATAGCATTGGGGTTTTAAATTCGTTAGGCCCCTCCCCTTTGGGTCCAGAAGCCCAGAATACCATTCAGAGTATAGACCATGACATGGCTGAGGGTTGAGATACTTTCGGCCACGCCCCTTTTGCCTAGAAGCCCCTAAACCCATTGAAATAGTATTGGGGGTTTAAATTCGTTAGGCCCCGCCCCTTTGGTTCCAGAAGCCCAGAATACCATTCAGAGTAAAGACCATGACATGGCTGAGGGTTGAGATACGTTTGACCACGCCCCTTTTGCCTAGAAGCCCCTAAACCCATTGAAATAGCATTGGGGATTTTAATTTGTTAGGCCCCACCCCTTTGGATCCAGAAGCCCAGAATACCATTAATAGTATAGACCATGACATGGCTGAGGGTTGAGATACTTTTGGCCACGCCCCTTTTGCCTAGAAGCCCCTAAACCCATTGAAATAGCATTGGGGGTTTAAATTCGTTAGGCCCCGCCCCTTTGGGTCCAGAAGCCCAGAATACCATTCAGAGTATAGACCATGACATGGCTGAGGGTTGAGATACTTTTGGCCACGCCCCTTTTGCCTAGAAGCCCCTAAACCCATTGAAATAGCATTGGGGGTTTAAATTAATTAGGCCCCGCCCCTTTGGGTCCAGAAGCCCAGAAAACCATTCAGAGTATAGACCATGACATGGCTGAGGGTTGAGATACTTTTGGCCACGCCCCTTTTGCCTAGAAGCCCCTAAACCCATTGAAATAACATTGGGGGTTTAAATTCGTTAGGCCCCGCCCCTTTGGGTCCTGAAGCCCAGAATACCATTCAGAGTATAGAACATGACATGGCTGAGGGTTGAGATACTTTTGGCCACGCCCCTTTTGCCTCGAAGCCCCTAAACCCATTGAAATAGCATTGGGGGTTTAAATTCGTTAGGCCCCGTCCCTTTTGGTCCAGAAGCCCAGAATACCATTCAGAGTATAGACCATGACATGGCTGAGGGTTGAGATACGTTTGGCCACGCCCCTTTTGCCTAGAAGCCCCTAAACCTATTGAAATAGCATTGGGGGTTTAAATTCGTTAGGCCCCGCCCCTTTGGGTCCAGAAACCCAGAATGCCATTCAGAGTATAGACCATGACATGGCTGAGGGTTGAGATACTTTTGGCCACGCCCCTTTTGCCTAGAAGCCCCTAAACCCATTGAAATATCATTGGGGGTTTAAATTCGTTAGACCCCGCCCCTTTGGGTCCAGAAACCCAGAATACCATTCAAAGTATAGACCATGACATGGCTGAGGGTTGAGATACTTTTGGCCATGCCCCCTTTGCCTAGAAGCCCCTAAACCCATTAAAATAGCATTGGGGGTTTAAATTCGTTAGGCCCCGCCCCTTTGGGTCCAGAAGCCCAGAACACCATTCAGAGTATAGACCATGACATGGCTGAGGGTTAAGATACTTTTGGCCACGCCCCTTTTGCCTAGAAGCCCCTAAACCCATTGAAATAGCATTTGGGGTTTAAATTCGTTAGGCCCCGCCCCTTTTGGTCCAGAAGCCCAGAATACCTTACAAAATATAGACCATGACATGGCTGAGGGTTGAGAAACTTTTGGCCACGCCCCTTTTGCCTAGAAGCCCCTAAACCCATTGAAATAGCATTGGGGGTTTAAATTCGTTAGGCCCCGCCCCTTTGGGTCCAGAAGCCCAGAATACCATTCAGAGTATAGACCATGACATGGCTGAGGGTAGAGATACTTTTGGCCACGCCCCTTTTGCCTAGAAGCCCATAAACCCATTAAAATAGCATTGGGGGTTTAAATTCGTTAGGCCCCGCCCCTTTGGGTCCAGAAGCCCAGAACACCATTCAGAGTATAGACCATGACATGGCTGAGGGTTGAGATACTTTTGGCCACGCCCCTTTTGCCTAGAAGCCCCTAAACCCATTGAAATAGCATTTGGGGTTTAAATTCGTTAGGCCCCGCCCCTTTTGGTCCAGAAGCCCAGAATACCTTTCAAAATATAGACCATGACATGGCTGAGGGTTGAGAAACTTTTGGCCACGCCCCTTTTGCCTAGAAGCCCCTAAACCCATTGAAATAGCATTGGGGGTTTAAATTCGTTAGGCCCCGCCCCTTTGGGTCCAGAAGCCCAGAATACCATTCAGAGTATAGACCATGACATGGCTGAGGGTAGAGATACTTTTGGCCACGCCCCTTTTGCCTAGAAGCCCCTAAACCCATATAAATAGCATTGGGGTTTTAAATTCGTTAGGCCCCGCCCCTTTGGGTCCAGAAGCCCAGAATACCATTCAGAGTATAGACCGTGACATGGCTGAGGGTTGAGAAACTTTTGGCCACGCCCCTTTTGCCTAGAAGCCCCTAAACCCATTGAAATAGCATTGGGGGTTTAAATTCGTTAGGCCCCGCCCCTTTGGGTCCAGAAGCCCAGAATACCATTCAGAGTATAGACCATGACATGGCTGAGGGTTGAGATACTTTTGGCCACGCCCCTTTTGCCTAGAAGCCCCTAAACCCATTGAAATAGCATTGGGGGTTTAAATTCGTTAGGCCCCGCCCCTTTGGGTCCAGAAGCCCAGAATACCATTCAGAGTATAGACCATGACATGGCTGATGGTTGATATACTTTTGGCCACGCCCCTTTTGCATAGAAGCCCCTAAACCCATTGAAATAGCATTGGGGGTTTAAATTCGTTAGGCCCCGCCCCTTCGGGTCCAGAAACCCAGAATACCATTCAGAGTATAGACCATGACATGGCTGAGGGTTGAGATACTTTTGGCCATGCCCCTTTTGCCTAGAAGCCCCTAAACCCATTGAAGTAGCATTGGGGTTTTAAATTCGTTAGGCCCCGCCCATTTTGGTCCAGAAGCCCAGAATACCATTCAAAGTATAGACCATGACATGGCTGAGGGTTGAGAAACTTTTGGCCATGCCCCTTTTGCCTAGAAGCCCCTAAACCCATTGAAATAGCATTGGGGGTTTAAATTCGTTAGGCCCCGCCCCTTTTGGTCCAGAAGCCCAGAATACCATTCAGAGTATAGACCATGACATGGCTGATGGTTGAGATACTTTTGGCCACGCCCCTTTTGCCTAGAAGCCCCTAAACCCATTGAAATAGCATTGGGGGTTTAAATTCGTTAGGCCCCGCCCCTTTGGGTCCACAAGCCCAGAATACCATTCAGAGTATAGACCATGACATGGCTGAGGGTTGAGATACTTTTGGCCACGCCCCTTTTGCCTAGAAGCCCCTAAACCCATTGAAATAGCATTGGGGGTTTAAATTCGTTAGGCCCCGCCCCTTTGGGTCCAGAAACCCAGAATACCATTCAGAGTATAGACCATGACATGGCTGAGGGTTGAGAAACTTTTGGCCACGCCCCTTTTGCCTAGAAGCCCCTAAACCCATTGAAGTAGCATTGGGGTTTTAAATTCGTTAGGCCCCGCCCATTTTGGTCCAGAAGCCCAGAATACCATTCAAAGTATATACCATGACATGGCTGAGGGTTGAGAAACTTTTGGCCATGCCCCTTTTGCCTAGAAGCCTCTAAACCCATTGAAATAGCATTGGGGGTTTAAATTCGTTAGGCCCCGCCCCTTTGGGTCCAGAAGCCCAGAATACCATTCAGAGTATAGAACATGACATGGCTGATGGTTGAGATACTTTTGCGACGCCCCTTTTGCCTAGAAGCCCCTAAACCCATTGAAATAGCATTGGGGGTTTAAATTCGTTAGGCCCCGCCCCTTTGGGTCCACAAGCCCAGAATACCATTCAGAGTATAGACCATGACATGGCTGAGGGTTGAGATACTTTTGGCAACGCCCCTTTTGCCTAGAAGCCCCTAAACCCATTGAAATAGCATTGGGGTTTAAATTCGATAGGCCCCGCCCCTTTGGGTCCAGAAGCCCAGAATACCATTAAGAGTATAGACCATCACATGGCTGAGGGTTAAGATACTTTTGACCACGCCCCTTTTGCCTAGAAGCCCCTAAACTCATTGAAATAGCATTGGGGGTTTAAATTCGTTAGGCCCCGCCCCTTTTTGTCCAGAAGCCCAGAATACCATTCAGAGTATAGACCATGACATGGCTGAGAGTTGATATACTTTTGGACACGCCCCTTTTGCCTAGAAGCCCCTAAACCCATTGAAATAGCATTGGGGGTTTAAATTCGTTAGGCCCCGCACCTTTTGGTCCAGAAGCCCAGAATACCATTCAGAGTATAGACCATGACATGGCTGAGGGTTGAGAAACTTTTGGCCACGCCCCTTTTGCCTAGAAGCCCCTAAACCCATTGAAATAGCATTGGGGGTTTAAATTCGTTAGGCCCCTCCCCTTTTGGTCCAGAAGCCCAGAATACCATTCAGAGTATAGACCATGACATGGCTGAGAGTTGAGATACTTTTGGCCACGCCCCTTTTGCCTAGAAGCCCCTAAACCCATTGAAAAAGCATTGGGGGTTTAAATTCGTTAGGCCCCGCCCCTTTGGGTCCAGAAGCCCAGAATACCATTCAGAGTATAGACCATGACATGGCTGATGGTTGAGATACTTTTGGCCACGCCCCTTTTGCCTAGAAGCCCCTAAACCCATTGAAATACCATTGGGGGTTTAAATTCGTTAGGCCCCGCCCCTTCGGGTCCAGAAGCCAAGAATACCATTCAGAGTATAGACCATGACATGGCTGAGGGTTGAGATACTTTTGGCCACGCCCCTTTTGCCTACAAGCCCCTAAACCCATTGAAATAGCATTGGGGGTTTAAATTCGTTAGGCCCCGCCCCCTTTGGGTCCAGAAGCCAAGAATACCATTCAGAGTATAGACCATGACATGGCTGAGAGTTGAGATACTTTTGGCCACGCCCCTTTTGCCTAGAAGCCCCTAAACCCATTGAAATTGCATTGGGGGTTTAAATTCGTTAGGCCCCGCCCCTTCGGGTCCAGAAGCCAAGAATACCATTCAGAGTATAGACCATGACATGGCTGAGGGTTGAGATACTTTTGGCCACGCCCCTTTTGCCTACAACAACCTAAACCCATTGAAATAGCATTGGGGGTTTAAATTCGTTAGGCCCCGCCCCCTTTGGTCCAGAAGCCCAGAATACCATTCAGAGTATAGACCATGACATGGCTGAGGGTTGAAATACTTTTGGCCACGCCCCTTTTGCCTAGAAGCCCCTAAACCCATTGAAATAGCATTGGGGGTTTAAATTCGTTAGGCCCCGCCCCTTTCTGTCCAGAAGCCCAGAATCCCATTCAGAGTATAGAACATGACATGGCTGAGGGTTGAGATACTTTTGGCCACGCCCCTTTTGCCTACAAGCCCCTAAACCCATTGAAATAGCATTGGGGGTTTAAATTCGTTAGGCCCCGCCCCCTTTGGTCCAGAAGCCCAGAATACCATTCAGAGTATAGACCATGACATGGCTGAGGGTTGAAATACTTTTGGCCACGCCCCTTTTGCCTAGAAGCCCCTAAACCCATTGAAATAGCATTGGGGGTTTAAATTCGTTAGGCCCCGCCCCTTTCTGTCCAGAAGCCCAGAATCCCATTCAGAGTATAGACCATGACATGGCTGAGGGTTGAGATACTTTTGACCACGCCCCTTTTGCCTAGAAGCCCCTAAACCCATTGAAATAGCATTGGGGGTTTAAATTCGTTAGGCCCCGCCCCTTTTGGTCCAGAAGCCCAGAATACCATTCAGAGTATAGACCATGACATGGCTGAGGGTTGAGATACTTTTGGCCACGCCCCTTTTGCCTAGAAGCCTCTAAACCCATTGAAATAGCATTGGGAGTTTAAATTCGTTAGGCCCCGCCCCTTTGGATCCTGAAGCCCAGAATACCATTAAAAGTATAGACAAAGACATGGCTGAGGGTTGAGATACTTTTGGCCACGCCCTTTTTGCCTAGAAGCCCCTAAACCCATTGAAATAGCATTGGGGGTTTAAATTCGTTAGGCCCCGCCCCTTTGGGTCCAGAAGCATAGAATACCATTCAGAGTATAGACCATGACATGGCTGATGGTTGATATACTTTTGGCCACGCCCCTTTTGCATAGAAGCCCCTAAACCCATTGAAATAGCATTGGGGGTTTAAATTCGTTAGGCCCCGCCCCTTTGGGTCCTGAAGCCCAGAATACCATTCAGAGTATAGACGGTGACATGGCTGAGGGTTGAGATACTTTTGGCCACGCCCCTTTTGCCTAGAAGCCTCTAAACCCATTGAAATAGCATTGGGGGTTTAAATTCGTTAGGCCCCGCCCCTTTGGATCCTGAAGCCCAGAATACCATTAAGAGTATAGACCAAGACATGGCTGAGGGTTGAGATACTTTTGGCCACACCCCTTTTGCCTAGAAGCCCCTAAACCCATTGAAATAGCATTGGGGGTTTAAATTTGTTAGGCCCCGCCCCTTTGGGTCCAGAAGCCCAGAACACCATTCAGAGTATAGACCATGACATGGCTGAGGGTTGAGATACTTTTTGCCACGCCCCTTTTGCCTAGAAGCCCCTAAACCCATTGAAATAGCATTGGGGGTTTAAATTCGTTAGGCCCCGCCCCTTTGGGTCCAGAAACCCAGAATACCATTCAGAGTATAGACCATGACATGGCTGAGGGTTGAGAAACTTTTGGCCACGCCCCTTTTTCCTAGAAGCCCCTAAACCCATTGAAATAGCATTGGGGGTTTAAATTCGTTAGACCCCGCCCCTTTGGGTCCAGAAGCCCAGAATACCATTCAGAGTATAGACCATGACATGGCTGATGGTTGATATACTTTTGGCCACGCCCCTTTTGCATAGAAGCCCCTAAACCCATTGAAATAGCATTGGGAGTTTAAATTCGTTAGGCCCCGCCCCTTTGGGTCCTGAAGCCCAGAATACCATTCAGAGTATAGACCATGACATGGCTGAGGGTTGAGATACTTTTGGCCACTCCCCTTTTGCCTACAAGCCCCTAAACCCTTTGAAATAGCATTGGGGGTTTAAATTCGTTAGGCCCCGCCCCTTTGGGTCCAGAAGCCAAGAATACCATTCAGAGTATAGACCATGACATGGCTGAGAGTTGAGATACTTTTGGCCACGCCCCTTTTGCCTAGAAGCCCCTAAACCCATTGAAATTGCATTGGGGGTTTAAATTCGTTAGGCCCCGCCCCTTCGGGTCCAGAAGCCAAGAATACCATTCAGAGTATAGACCAGTGGTAGCCAACCCTAGCCCTCGAGAGCTACCAACAGTGCACATTTTCCAGACAACCTAGCTGCTGCACAGCTGCAATCATTAATCACTGACACATTTTAAAAGATCCACAGATGGAGCAAATTAGCTCACTTGTGATTCTGTGAGGAGACCTGCAAAACATGGACTGTTTGTAGCTCTCGAGGACTAGGGTTGGCTATCCCAGGTATAGACCATGACATAGCTGAGGGTTGAGATACTTTTGGCCACGCCCCTTTTGCCTACAAGCCCCTAAACCCATTGAAATAGTATTGGGGGTTTAAATTCGTTAGGCCCCGCCCCCTTTGGTCCAGAAGCCCAGAATACCATTCAGAGTATAGACAATGACATGGCTGAGGGTTGAAATACTTTTGGCCACGCCCCTTTTGCCTAGAAGCCTCTAAACCCATTGAAATAGCATTGGGGGTTTAAATTCGTTAGGCCCCGCCCCTTTGGATCCTGAAGCCCAGAATACCATTAAGAGTATAGACCAAGACATGGCTGAGGGTTGAGATACTTTTGGCCACGCCCCTTTTGCCTAGAAGCCCCTAAACCCATTGAAATAGCATTGGGGGTTTAAATTTGTTAGGCCCCGCCCCTTTGGGTCCAGAAGCCCAGAATGCCATTCAAAGTATAGACCATGACATGGCTGAGGGTTGAGATACTTTTGGCCACGCCCCTTTTGCCTAGAAGCCCCAAAACCCATTGAAATAGCATTGGGGGTTTAAATTCGTTAGGCCCCGCCCCTTTGGGTCCAGAAGCCCAGAATACCATTCAGAGTATAGACCATGACATGGCTGAGGGTAGAGATACTTTTGGCCACGCCCCTTTTGCCTAGAAGCCCATAAACCCATTAAAATAGCATTGGGGGTTTAAATTCGTTAGGCCCCGCCCCTTTGGGTCCAGAAGCCCAGAACACCATTCAGAGTATAGACCATGACATGGCTGAGGGTTGAGATACTTTTGGCCACGCCCCTTTTGCCTAGAAGCCCCTAAACCCATTGAAATAGCATTTGGGGTTTAAATTCGTTAGGCCCCGCCCCTTTTGGTCCAGAAGCCCAGAATACCTTTCAAAATATAGACCATGACATGGCTGAGGGTTGAGAAACTTTTGGCCACGCCCCTTTTGCCTAGAAGCCCCTAAACCCATTGAAATAGCATTGGGGGTTTAAATTCGTTAGGCCCCGCCCCTTTGGGTCCAGAAGCCCAGAATACCATTCAGAGTATAGACCATGACATGGCTGAGGGTAGAGATACTTTTGGCCACGCCCCTTTTGCCTAGAAGCCCCTAAACCCATAGAAATAGCATTGGGGTTTTAAATTCGTTAGGCCCCGCCCCTTTGGGTCCAGAAGCCCAGAACACCATTCAGAGTATAGACCATGACATGGCTGAGGGTTGAGATACTTTTGGCCACGCCCCTTTTGCCTAGAAGCCCCTAAACCCATTGAAATAGCATTGGGGGTTTAAATTCGTTAGGCCCCGCCCCTTTGGGTCCAGAAGCCCAGAATACCATTCAGAGTATAGACCATGACATGGCTGAGGGTAGAGATACTTTTGGCCACGCCCCTTTTGCCTAGAAGCCCCTAAACCCATTGAAATAGCATTGGGGTTTTAAATTCGTTAGGCCCCTCCCCTTTGGGTCCAGAAGCCCAGAATACCATTCAGAGTATAGACCATGACATGGCTGAGGGTTGAGATACTTTCGGCCACGCCCCTTTTGCCTAGAAGCCCCTAAACCCATTGAAATAGTATTGGGGGTTTAAATTCGTTAGGCCCCGCCCCTTTGGTTCCAGAAGCCCAGAATACCATTCAGAGTAAAGACCATGACATGGCTGAGGGTTGAGATACGTTTGACCACGCCCCTTTTGCCTAGAAGCCCCTAAACCCATTGAAATAGCATTGGGGGTTTTAATTTGTTAGGCCCCACCCCTTTGGATCCAGAAGCCCAGAATACCATTAATAGTATAGACCATGACATGGCTGAGGGTTGAGATACTTTTGGCCACGCCCCTTTTGCCTAGAAGCCCCTAAACCCATTGAAATAGCATTGGGGGTTTAAATTCGTTAGGCCCCGCCCCTTTGGGTCCAGAAGCCCAGAATACCATTCAGAGTATAGACCATGACATGGCTGAGGGTTGAGATACTTTTGGCCACGCCCCTTTTGCCTAGAAGCCCCTAAACCCATTGAAATAGCATTGGGGGTTTAAATTAATTAGGCCCCGCCCCTTTGGGTCCAGAAGCCCAGAAAACCATTCAGAGTATAGACCATGACATGGCTGAGGGTTGAGATACTTTTGGCCACGCCCCTTTTGCCTTGAAGCCCCTAAACCCATTGAAATAACATTGGGGGTTTAAATTCGTTAGGCCCCGCCCCTTTGGGTCCTGAAGCCCAGAATACCATTCAGAGTATAGAACATGACATGGCTGAGGGTTGAGATACTTTTGGCCACGCCCCTTTTGCCTCGAAGCCCCTAAACCCATTGAAATAGCATTGGGGGTTTAAATTCGTTAGGCCCCGTCCCTTTTGGTCCAGAAGCCCAGAATACCATTCAGAGTATAGACCATGACATGGCTGAGGGTTGAGATACGTTTGGCCACGCCCCTTTTGCCTAGAAGCCCCTAAACCTATTGAAATAGCATTGGGGGTTTAAATTCGTTAGGCCCCGCCCCTTTGGGTCCAGAAACCCAGAATGCCATTCAGAGTATAGACCATGACATGGCTGAGGGTTGAGATACTTTTGGCCACGCCCCTTTTGCCTAGAAGCCCCTAAACCCATTGAAATATCATTGGGGGTTTAAATTCGTTAGACCCCGCCCCTTTGGGTCCAGAAACCCAGAATACCATTCAAAGTATAGACCATGACATGGCTGAGGGTTGAGATACTTTTGGCCATGCCCCCTTTGCCTAGAAGCCCCTAAACCCATTAAAATAGCATTGGGGGTTTAAATTCGTTAGGCCCCGCCCCTTTGGGTCCAGAAGCCCAGAACACCATTCAGAGTATAGACCATGACATGGCTGAGGGTTAAGATACTTTTGGCCACGCCCCTTTTGCCTAGAAGCCCCTAAACCCATTGAAATAGCATTTGGGGTTTAAATTCGTTAGGCCCCGCCCCTTTTGGTCCAGAAGCCCAGAATACCTTACAAAATATAGACCATGACATGGCTGAGGGTTGAGAAACTTTTGGCCACGCCCCTTTTGCCTAGAAGCCCCTAAACCCATTGAAATAGCATTGGGGGTTTAAATTCGTTAGGCCCCGCCCCTTTGGGTCCAGAAGCCCAGAATACCATTCAGAGTATAGACCATGACATGGCTGAGGGTAGAGATACTTTTGGCCACGCCCCTTTTGCCTAGAAGCCCATAAACCCATTAAAATAGCATTGGGGGTTTAAATTCGTTAGGCCCCGCCCCTTTGGGTCCAGAAGCCCAGAACACCATTCAGAGTATAGACCATGACATGGCTGAGGGTTGAGATACTTTTGGCCACGCCCCTTTTGCCTAGAAGCCCCTAAACCCATTGAAATAGCATTTGGGGTTTAAATTCGTTAGGCCCCGCCCCTTTTGGTCCAGAAGCCCAGAATACCTTTCAAAATATAGACCATGACATGGCTGAGGGTTGAGAAACTTTTGGCCACGCCCCTTTTGCCTAGAAGCCCCTAAACCCATTGAAATAGCATTGGGGGTTTAAATTCGTTAGGCCCCGCCCCTTTGGGTCCAGAAGCCCAGAATACCATTCAGAGTATAGACCATGACATGGCTGAGGGTAGAGATACTTTTGGCCACGCCCCTTTTGCCTAGAAGCCCCTAAACCCATATAAATAGCATTGGGGTTTTAAATTCGTTAGGCCCCGCCCCTTTGGGTCCAGAAGCCCAGAATACCATTCAGAGTATAGACCGTGACATGGCTGAGGGTTGAGAAACTTTTGGCCACGCCCCTTTTGCCTAGAAGCCCCTAAACCCATTGAAATAGCATTGGGGGTTTAAATTCGTTAGGCCCCGCTCCTTTGGGTCCAGAAGCCCAGAATACCATTCAGAGTATAGACCATGACATGGCTGAGGGTTGAGATACTTTTGGCCACGCCCCTTTTGCCTAGAAGCCCCTAAACCCATTGAAATAGCATTGGGGGTTTAAATTCGTTAGGCCCCGCCCCTTTGGGTCCAGAAGCCCAGAATACCATTCAGAGTATAGACCATGACATGGCTGATGGTTGATATACTTTTGGCCACGCCCCTTTTGCATAGAAGCCCCTAAACCCATTGAAATAGCATTGGGGGTTTAAATTCGTTAGGCCCCGCCCCTTCGGGTCCAGAAACCCAGAATACCATTCAGAGTATAGACCATGACATGGCTGAGGGTTGAGATACTTTTGGCCATGCCCCTTTTGCCTAGAAGCCCCTAAACCCATTGAAGTAGCATTGGGGTTTTAAATTCGTTAGGCCCCGCCCATTTTGGTCCAGAAGCCCAGAATACCATTCAAAGTATAGACCATGACATGGCTGAGGGTTGAGAAACTTTTGGCCATGCCCCTTTTGCCTAGAAGCCCCTAAACCCATTGAAATAGCATTGGGGGTTTAAATTCGTTAGGCCCCGCCCCTTTTGGTCCAGAAGCCCAGAATACCATTCAGAGTATAGACCATGACATGGCTGATGGTTGAGATACTTTTGGCCACGCCCCTTTTGCCTAGAAGCCCCTAAACCCATTGAAATAGCATTGGGGGTTTAAATTCGTTAGGCCCCGCCCCTTTGGGTCCACAAGCCCAGAATACCATTCAGAGTATAGACCATGACATGGCTGAGGGTTGAGATACTTTTGGCCACGCCCCTTTTGCCTAGAAGCCCCTAAACCCATTGAAATAGCATTGGGGGTTTAAATTCGTTAGGCCCCGCCCCTTTGGGTCCAGAAACCCAGAATACCATTCAGAGTATAGACCATGACATGGCTGAGGGTTGAGAAACTTTTGGCCACGCCCCTTTTGCCTAGAAGCCCCTAAACCCATTGAAGTAGCATTGGGGTTTTAAATTCGTTAGGCCCCGCCCATTTTGGTCCAGAAGCCCAGAATACCATTCAAAGTATATACCATGACATGGCTGAGGGTTGAGAAACTTTTGGCCATGCCCCTTTTGCCTAGAAGCCTCTAAACCCATTGAAATAGCATTGGGGGTTTAAATTCGTTAGGCCCCGCCCCTTTGGGTCCAGAAGCCCAGAATACCATTCAGAGTATAGAACATGACATGGCTGATGGTTGAGATACTTTTGCGACGCCCCTTTTGCCTAGAAGCCCCTAAACCCATTGAAATAGCATTGGGGGTTTAAATTCGTTAGGCCCCGCCCCTTTGGGTCCACAAGCCCAGAATACCATTCAGAGTATAGACCATGACATGGCTGAGGGTTGAGATACTTTTGGCAACGCCCCTTTTGCCTAGAAGCCCCTAAACCCATTGAAATAGCATTGGGGTTTAAATTCGATAGGCCCCGCCCCTTTGGGTCCAGAAGCCCAGAATACCATTAAGAGTATAGACCATCACATGGCTGAGGGTTAAGATACTTTTGACCACGCCCCTTTTGCCTAGAAGCCCCTAAACTCATTGAAATAGCATTGGGGGTTTAAATTCGTTAGGCCCCGCCCCTTTTTGTCCAGAAGCCCAGAATACCATTCAGAGTATAGACCATGACATGGCTGAGAGTTGATATACTTTTGGACACGCCCCTTTTGCCTAGAAGCCCCTAAACCCATTGAAATAGCATTGGGGGTTTAAATTCGTTAGGCCCCGCACCTTTTGGTCCAGAAGCCCAGAATACCATTCAGAGTATAGACCATGACATGGCTGAGGGTTGAGAAACTTTTGGCCACGCCCCTTTTGCCTAGAAGCCCCTAAACCCATTGAAATAGCATTGGGGGTTTAAATTCGTTAGGCCCCTCCCCTTTTGGTCCAGAAGCCCAGAATACCATTCAGAGTATAGACCATGACATGGCTGAGAGTTGAGATACTTTTGGCCACGCCCCTTTTGCCTAGAAGCCCCTAAACCCATTGAAAAAGCATTGGGGGTTTAAATTCGTTAGGCCCCGCCCCTTAGGGTCCAGAAGCCCAGAATACCATTCAGAGTATAGACCATGACATGGCTGATGGTTGAGATACTTTTGGCCACGCCCCTTTTGCCTAGAAGCCCCTAAACCCATTGAAATACCATTGGGGGTTTAAATTCGTTAGGCCCCGCCCCTTCGGGTCCAGAAGCCAAGAATACCATTCAGAGTATAGACCATGACATGGCTGAGGGTTGAGATACTTTTGGCCACGCCCCTTTTGCCTACAAGCCCCTAAACCCATTGAAATAGCATTGGGGGTTTAAATTCGTTAGGCCCCGCCCCCTTTGGGTCCAGAAGCCAAGAATACCATTCAGAGTATAGACCATGACATGGCTGAGAGTTGAGATACTTTTGGCCACGCCCCTTTTGCCTAGAAGCCCCTAAACCCATTGAAATTGCATTGGGGGTTTAAATTCGTTAGGCCCCGCCCCTTCGGGTCCAGAAGCCAAGAATACCATTCAGAGTATAGACCATGACATGGCTGAGGGTTGAGATACTTTTGGCCACGCCCCTTTTGCCTACAAGCCCCTAAACCCATTGAAATAGCATTGGGGGTTTAAATTCGTTAGGCCCCGCCCCCTTTGGTCCAGAAGCCCAGAATACCATTCAGAGTATAGACCATGACATGGCTGAGGGTTGAAATACTTTTGGCCACGCCCCTTTTGCCTAGAAGCCCCTAAACCCATTGAAATAGCATTGGGGGTTTAAATTCGTTAGGCCCCGCCCCTTTCTGTCCAGAAGCCCAGAATCCCATTCAGAGTATAGAACATGACATGGCTGAGGGTTGAGATACTTTTGGCCACGCCCCTTTTGCCTACAAGCCCCTAAACCCATTGAAATAGCATTGGGGGTTTAAATTCGTTAGGCCCCGCCCCCTTTGGTCCAGAAGCCCAGAATACCATTCAGAGTATAGACCATGACATGGCTGAGGGTTGAAATACTTTTGGCCACGCCCCTTTTGCCTAGAAGCCCCTAAACCCATTGAAATAGCATTGGGGGTTTAAATTCGTTAGGCCCCGCCCCTTTCTGTCCAGAAGCCCAGAATCCCATTCAGAGTATAGACCATGACATGGCTGAGGGTTGAGATACTTTTGACCACGCCCCTTTTGCCTAGAAGCCCCTAAACCCATTGAAATAGCATTGGGGGTTTAAATTCGTTAGGCCCCGCCCCTTTTGGTCCAGAAGCCCAGAATACCATTCAGAGTATAGACCATGACATGGCTGAGGGTTGAGATACTTTTGGCCACGCCCCTTTTGCCTAGAAGCCTCTAAACCCATTGAAATAGCATTGGGAGTTTAAATTCGTTAGGCCCCGCCCCTTTGGATCCTGAAGCCCAGAATACCATTAAAAGTATAGACAAAGACATGGCTGAGGGTTGAGATACTTTTGGCCACGCCCTTTTTGCCTAGAAGCCCCTAAACCCATTGAAATAGCATTGGGGGTTTAAATTCGTTAGGCCCCGCCCCTTTGGGTCCAGAAGCATAGAATACCATTCAGAGTATAGACCATGACATGGCTGATGGTTGATATACTTTTGGCCACGCCCCTTTTGCATAGAAGCCCCTAAACCCATTGAAATAGCATTGGGGGTTTAAATTCGTTAGGCCCCGCCCCTTTGGGTCCTGAAGCCCAGAATACCATTCAGAGTATAGACGGTGACATGGCTGAGGGTTGAGATACTTTTGGCCACGCCCCTTTTGCCTAGAAGCCTCTAAACCCATTGAAATAGCATTGGGGGTTTAAATTCGTTAGGCCCCGCCCCTTTGGATCCTGAAGCCCAGAATACCATTAAGAGTATAGACCAAGACATGGCTGAGGGTTGAGATACTTTTGGCCACACCCCTTTTGCCTAGAAGCCCCTAAACCCATTGAAATAGCATTGGGGGTTTAAATTTGTTAGGCCCCGCCCCTTTGGGTCCAGAAGCCCAGAACACCATTCAGAGTATAGACCATGACATGGCTGAGGGTTGAGATACTTTTTGCCACGCCCCTTTTGCCTAGAAGCCCCTAAACCCATTGAAATAGCATTGGGGGTTTAAATTCGTTAGGCCCCGCCCCTTTGGGTCCAGAAACCCAGAATACCATTCAGAGTATAGACCATGACATGGCTGAGGGTTGAGAAACTTTTGGCCACGCCCCTTTTTCCTAGAAGCCCCTAAACCCATTGAAATAGCATTGGGGGTTTAAATTCGTTAGACCCCGCCCCTTTGGGTCCAGAAGCCCAGAATACCATTCAGAGTATAGACCATGACATGGCTGATGGTTGATATACTTTTGGCCACGCCCCTTTTGCATAGAAGCCCCTAAACCCATTGAAATAGCATTGGGAGTTTAAATTCGTTAGGCCCCGCCCCTTTGGGTCCTGAAGCCCAGAATACCATTCAGAGTATAGACCATGACATGGCTGAGGGTTGAGATACTTTTGGCCACTCCCCTTTTGCCTACAAGCCCCTAAACCCTTTGAAATAGCATTGGGGGTTTAAATTCGTTAGGCCCCGCCCCTTTGGGTCCAGAAGCCAAGAATACCATTCAGAGTATAGACCATGACATGGCTGAGAGTTGAGATACTTTTGGCCACGCCCCTTTTGCCTAGAAGCCCCTAAACCCATTGAAATTGCATTGGGGGTTTAAATTCGTTAGGCCCCGCCCCTTCGGGTCCAGAAGCCAAGAATACCATTCAGAGTATAGACCAGTGGTAGCCAACCCTAGCCCTCGAGAGCTACCAACAGTGCACATTTTCCAGACAACCTAGCTGCTGCACAGCTGCAATCATTAATCACTGACACATTTTAAAAGATCCACAGATGGAGCAAATTAGCTCACTTGTGATTCTGTGAGGAGACCTGCAAAACATGGACTGTTTGTAGCTCTCGAGGACTAGGGTTGGCTATCCCAGGTATAGACCATGACATAGCTGAGGGTTGAGATACTTTTGGCCACGCCCCTTTTGCCTACAAGCCCCTAAACCCATTGAAATAGTATTGGGGGTTTAAATTCGTTAGGCCCCGCCCCCTTTGGTCCAGAAGCCCAGAATACCATTCAGAGTATAGACAATGACATGGCTGAGGGTTGAAATACTTTTGGCCACGCCCCTTTTGCCTAGAAGCCTCTAAACCCATTGAAATAGCATTGGGGGTTTAAATTCGTTAGGCCCCGCCCCTTTGGATCCTGAAGCCCAGAATACCATTAAGAGTATAGACCAAGACATGGCTGAGGGTTGAGATACTTTTGGCCACGCCCCTTTTGCCTAGAAGCCCCTAAACCCATTGAAATAGCATTGGGGGTTTAAATTTGTTAGGCCCCGCCCCTTTGGGTCCAGAAGCCCAGAATGCCATTCAAAGTATAGACCATGACATGGCTGAGGGTTGAGATACTTTTGGCCACGCCCCTTTTGCCTAGAAGCCCCAAAACCCATTGAAATAGCATTGGGGGTTTAAATTCGTTAGGCCCCGCCCCTTTGGGTCCAGAAGCCCAGAATACCATTCAGAGTATAGACCATGACATGGCTGAGGGTTGAGATACTTTTGGCCACGCCCCTTTTGCCTAGAAGCCCCTAAACCCATTGAAATAGCATTGAGGGTTTAAATTCGTTAGGCCCCGCCCCTTTGGGTCCAGAAGCCCCTAAACCCATTGAAATAGCATTGGGGGTTTAAATTCGTTAGGCCCCGCCCCTTTGGGTCCAGAAACCCAGAATACCATTCAGAGTATAGACCATGACATGACTGAGGGTTGAGATACTTTTGGCCACGCCCCTTTTGCATAGAAGCCCCTAAACCCGTTGAAATAGCATTGGGGGTTTAAATTCGTTAGGCCCCGCCCCTTTGGGTCCTGAAGTCCAGAATACCATTCAGAGTATAGACCATGACATGGCTGAGGGTTGAGATACTTTTGGCCACGCCCCTTTTGCCTAGAAGCCCCTAAACCCATTGAAATAGCATTGGCGTTTAAATTCGTTAGGCCCCGCCCCTTTGGGTCCAGAAGCCCAGAACACCATTCAGAGTATAGACCATGACATGGCTGAGGGTTGAGATACTTTTGGCCACGCCCCTTTTGCCTAGAAGCCCCTAAACCCATTAAAAATAACATTGGGGGTTTAAATTCGTTAGGCCCCGCCCCTTTGGGTCCTGAAGCACAGAATACCATTCAGAGTATAGAACATGACATGGCTGAGGGTTGAGATACTTTTGGCCACGCCCCTTTTGCCTAGAAGCCCCTAAACCCATTGAAATAGCATTGGGGGTTTAAATTCGTTAGGCCCCGTCCCTTTTGGTCCAGAAGCCCAGAATACCATTCAGAGTATAGACCATGACATGGCTGAGGGTTGAGATACGTTTGGCCACGCCCCTTTTGCCTAGAAGCCCCTAAACCCATTGAAATAGCATTGGGGGTTTAAATTCGTTAGGCCCCTCCCCTTTTGGTCCAGAAACCCAGAATACCATTCAGAGTATAGACCATGACATGGCTGAGGGTTGAGATACTTTTGGCCACGCCCCTTTTGCCTAGAAGCCCCTAAACCCATTGAAATAGCATTGGGGGTTTAAATTCGTTAGGCCCCGCCCCTTTGGGTCCAGAAACCCAGAATACCATTCAAAGTATAGACCATGACAAGGCTGAGTGTTGAGATACTTTTGGCCACGCCCCTTTTGCCTAGAAGCCCCTAAACCCATTGAAATAGCATTGGGGGTTTAAATTCGTTAGGCCCCGCCCCTTTGGGTCCAGAAGCCCAGAACACCATTCAGAGTATAGACCATGACATGGCTGATGGTTGATATACTTTTGGCCACGCCCCTTTTGCATAGAAGCCCCTAAACCCTTTGAAATAGCATTGGGGGTTTAAATTCGTTAGGCCCCGCCCCTTTGGGTCCTGAAGCCCAGAATACCATTCAGAGTATAGACCAGGGCCGGACTGGGACCAGAAATCGGCCCTGGCATTTTGAGCACACAGGCCCACGGGTAGCAGGCGGGACCTTTGCGCGGCGAAGCGGCGTGGCAAAAAGGGGGCGTGGTCCCATGGAAAGGAGGCGTGGCATTAGAAAAATCAGGCATTACATATTATGGAACACACCATAATGCCCAATGCCCTAAAGTACTCATTTATAAATGCACAAATCTGCAATCTAGACTCCTTTATGAATGTACACATTTACAATTTAAACATATTTAGCAAAGCAAAATCTGCAATCTAGAATAATTTATGAAAACACAAATGTACAATCTAGACTCCCTTCATAGCTGCCCAAATCTGTAACTAACCCTATTCACAAATGTACACTTCTGCAGGCTGGTTCTGGCTATGAATGCATGGCATAGTGGGGCTGTGGGGGACAACACTGAATGATGTACAGTACATCCAACAACAGCATTAGCTTTTGCTTGTCTTCCCTAAAGTTGCGAGAGACCACATAAGATGGTGTGATGTGCAGGGGGTGCCGGGGCACACTGACAAGACAGTGTTCCCACACTGCAGTGACATATCAACTAACCTCTCACCCGGGCGTAGCAGCAGATGCACTTTGTGGAAGAGGTTCTGGCAAGCACAGCTGTGGTGCGGTTTGCCCCCTCTCATTGCTCCCCAGGCATGGTGATGCAGAGTCCGGGATGAGGCGCCCCCAACTCTGCCGCCCTCCAGACAGCGCTCAGACTGTCACCTAGCAGCGAGGCGGGCGGGGACTAGAAGCAGCAGACAGACAGGAGAGTGAGGGAAGCCAGCTGCTGCATCAGCCCGGCCGGGAGACAGAGCCCCCCTGCTGCCCGGATCCCCGCCGCCGCTCAAATTTAAAACTGGGTCACATCACGGTCATGTGGCCGGAAACACAGCTCCCCCTCACCTCACATGCGCTGCTCAGAGGAGGGGGGTGGATTAGATGTGCGGCAGTCACGTCATGACGCTGCTGCGTCATGACGTCAATATGTAAATGACGTGGCCGACCAGCGTTATTTACAGGACGCGGCGCCGGTGCTGTAAGCACTGAAAAAACATTGACAAAATCGGCCCACACGGCCATCGGCCCTTCTGGCATTTGCCAGAAGTGCCAGATGGCCAGTCCGGCCCTGGTATAGACCATGACATGGCTGAGGGTTGAGATACTTTTGGCCACGCCCCTTTTGCCTACAAGCCCCTAAACCCATTGAAATAGCATTGGGGGTTTAAATTCGTTAGGCCCCGCCCCTTTGGGTCCAGAAGCCAAGAATACCATTCACAGTATAGAGCATGAAATGGCTGAGGGTTGAGATACTTTTGGCCACGCCCCTTTTGCCTAGAAGCCCCTAAACCCATTGAAATAGCATTGGGGGTTTAAATTCGTTAGGCCCCGCCCCTTTGGGTCCATAAGCCCAGAATACCATTCAGAGTATAGACCATGACATGGCTGAGGGTTGAGATACGTTTGGCCACGCCCCTTTTGCCTAGAAGCCCCTAAACCCATTGAAATAGCATTGGGGGTTTAAATTCGTTAGGCCCCGCCCCTTTGGGTCCAGAAACCCAGAATACCATTCAGAGTATAGACCATGACATGGCTGAGGGTTGAGAAACTTTTGGCCACGCCCCTTTTGCCTAGAAGCCCCTAAACCCATTGAAATAGCATTGGGGGTTTAAATTCGTTAGGCCCCGCCCCTTTTGGTCCAGAAGCCCAGAATACCATTCAAAGTATAGACCATGACATGGCTGAGGGTTGAGAAACTTTTGGCCACGCCCCTTTTGCCTAGAAGCCCCTAAACCTGGGGTAGCCAACCCTAGTCCTCGAGAGCTACCAACAGTGCATGTTTTGCAGGTCTCCTCACAGAATCACAAGTGAGCTAATTAGCTCCATCTGTGGGTCTATTAAAATGTGTCAGTAATTAATGAGTGCAGCTGTGCAGCAGCTAGGTTGTCTAGAAAATATGAACTGTTGGTAGCTCTCGAGGGCTCGGGTTGGCTACCACTGCCCTAAACCCATTGAAATAGCATTGGGGGTTTAAATTCGTTAGGCCCCGCCCCTTTGGGTCCAGAAGCCCAGAATACCATTCACAGTATAGACCATGACATGGCTGAGGGTTGATATACGTTTGGCCACGCCCCTTTTGCCTAGAAGCCCCTAAACCCATTGAAATAGCATTGGGGGTTTAAATTCGTTAGGCCCCGCCCCTTTTGGTCCAGAAGCCCAGAATACCATTCAGAGTATAGACCATGACATGGCTGAGGGTTGAGAAACTTTTGGCCACGCCCCTTTTGCCTAGAAGCCCCTAAACCCATTGAAATAGCATTGGGGGTTTAAATTCGTTAGGCCCCGCCCCTTTGGGTCCAGAAGCCCAGAATACAATTCAGAGTATAGACCATGACATGGCTGATGGTTGATATACTTTTGGCCACGCCCCTTTTGCATAGAAGCCCCTAAACCCATTGAAATAGCATTGGGGGTTTAAATTCGTTAGGCCCCGCCCCTTTGGGTCCTGAAGCCCAGAATACCATTCAGAGTATAGACTATGACATGGCTGAGGGTTGAGATACTTTTGGCCACGCCCCTTTTGCCTACAAGCCCCTAAACCCATTGAAATAGCATTGGGGGTTTAAATTCATTAGGCCCCGCCCCTTTGGGTCCAGAAGCCCAGAATACCATTCAGAGTATAGACCATGACATGGCTGAGGGTTGAGATACTTTTGGCCACGCCCCTTTTGCCTAGAAGCCCCTAAACCCATTGAAATAGCATTGGGGTTTAAATTCGTTAGGCCCCGCCCCTTTGGGTCCAGAAGCCCAGAATACCATTCAGAGTATAGACCATCACATGGCTGAGGGTTAAGATACTTTTGACTACGCCCCTTTTGCCTAGAAGCCCCTAAACCCATTGAAATAGCATTGGGGGTTTAAATTCGTTAGGCCCCGCCCCTTTGGATCCTGAAGCCCAGAATACCATTAAGAGTATAGACCAAGACATGGCTGAGGGTTGAGATACTTTTGGCCACACCCCTTTTGCCTAGAAGCCCCTAAACCCATTGAAATAGCATTGGGGGTTTAAATTTGTTAGACCCCGCCCCTTTTTGTCCAGAAGCCCAGAGTACCATTCAGAGTATAGACCATGACATGGCTGAGGGTAGAGATACTTTTGGCCACGCCCCTTTTGCCTAGAAGCCCCTAAACCCATTGAAATAGCATTGGGGGTTTAAATTCGTTAGGCCCCGCCCCTTTGGATCCTGAAGCCCAGAATACCATTAAGAGTATAGACCAAGACATGGCTGAGGGTTGAGATACTTTTGGCCACACCCCTTTTGCCTAGAAGCCCCTAAACCCATTGAAATACCATTGGGGGTTTAAATTTGTTAGGCCCCGCCCCTTTTTGTCCAGAAGCCCAGAGTACCATTCAGAGTATAGACCATGACATGGCTGAGGGTAGAGATACTTTTGGCCACGCCCCTTTTGCCTAGAAGCCCCTAAACCCATTGAAATAGCATTGGGGTTTAAATTCGTTAGGCCCCGCCCCTTTGGGTCCAGAAGCCCAGAATTCCATTCAGAGTATAGACCATCACATGGCTGAGGGTTAAGATACTTTTGACTACGCCCCTTTTGCCTAGAAGCCCCTAAACCCATTGAAATAGCATTGGGGGTTTAAATTCGTTAGGCCCCGCCCCTTTTTGTCCAGAAGCCCAGAGTACCATTCAGAGTATAGACCATGACATGGCTGAGGGTAGAGATACTTTTGGCCACGCCCCTTTTGCCTAGAAGCCCCTAAACCCATTGAAATAGCATTGGGGTTTAAATTCGTTAGGCCCCGCCCCTTTGGGTCCAGAAGCCCAGAATTCCATTCAGAGTATAGACCATCACATGGCTGAGGGTTAAGATACTTTTGACTACGCCCCTTTTGCCTAGAAGCCCCTAAACCCATTGAAATAGCATTGGGGGTTTAAATTCGTTAGACCCCGCCCCTTTGGGTCCAGAAGCCCAGAATACCATTCAGAGTATAGACCATGACATGGCTGATGGTTGATATACTTTTGGCCACGCCCCTTTTGCATAGAAGCCCCTAAACCCATTGAAATAGCATTGGGAGTTTAAATTCGTTAGGCCCCGCCCCTTTGGGTCCAGAAGCCAAGAATACCATTCAGAGTATAGACCATGACATGGCTGAGAGTTGAGATACTTTTGGCCACGCCCCTTTTGCCTAGAAGCCCCTAAACCCATTGAAATTGCATTGGGGGTTTAAATTCGTTAGGCCCCGCCCCTTCGGGTCCAGAAGCCAAGAATACCATTCAGAGTATAGACCATGACATGGCTGAGGGTTGAGATACTTTTGGCCACGCCCCTTTTGCCTACAAGCCCCTAAACCCATTGAAATAGCATTGGGGGTTTAAATTCGTTAGGCCCCGCCCCCTTTGGTCCAGAAGCCCAGAATACCATTCAGAGTATAGACCATGACATGGCTGAGGGTTGAAATACTTTTGGCCACGCCCCTTTTGCCTAGAAGCCCCTAAACCCATTGAAATAGCATTGGGGGTTTAAATTCGTTAGGCCCCGCCCCTTTCTGTCCAGAAGCCCAGAATCCCATTCAGAGTATAGACCATGACATGGCTGAGGGTTGAGATACTTTTGACCACGCCCCTTTTGCCTAGAAGCCCCTAAACCCATTGAAATAGCATTGGGGGTTTAAATTCGTTAGGCCCCGCCCCTTTTGGTCCAGAAGCCCAGAATACCATTCAGAGTATAGACCATGACATGGCTGAGGGTTGAGATACTTTTGGCCACGCCCCTTTTGCCTAGAAGCCTCTAAACCCATTGAAATAGCATTGGGAGTTTAAATTCGTTAGGCCCCGCCCCTTTGGATCCTGAAGCCCAGAATACCATTAAAAGTATAGACAAAGACATGGCTGAGGGTTGAGATACTTTTGGCCACGCCCTTTTTGCCTAGAAGCCCCTAAACCCATTGAAATAGCATTGGGGGTTTAAATTCGTTAGGCCCCGCCCCTTTGGGTCCAGAAGCATAGAATACCATTCAGAGTATAGACCATGACATGGCTGATGGTTGATATACTTTTGGCCACGCCCCTTTTGCATAGAAGCCCCTAAACCCATTGAAATAGCATTGGGGGTTTAAATTCGTTAGGCCCCGCCCCTTTGGGTCCTGAAGCCCAGAATACCATTCAGAGTATAGACGGTGACATGGCTGAGGGTTGAGATACTTTTGGCCACGCCCCTTTTGCCTAGAAGCCTCTAAACCCATTGAAATAGCATTGGGGGTTTAAATTCGTTAGGCCCCGCCCCTTTGGATCCTGAAGCCCAGAATACCATTAAGAGTATAGACCAAGACATGGCTGAGGGTTGAGATACTTTTGGCCACACCCCTTTTGCCTAGAAGCCCCTAAACCCATTGAAATAGCATTGGGGGTTTAAATTTGTTAGGCCCCGCCCCTTTGGGTCCAGAAGCCCAGAACACCATTCAGAGTATAGACCATGACATGGCTGAGGGTTGAGATACTTTTTGCCACGCCCCTTTTGCCTAGAAGCCCCTAAACCCATTGAAATAGCATTGGGGGTTTAAATTCGTTAGGCCCCGCCCCTTTGGGTCCAGAAACCCAGAATACCATTCAGAGTATAGACCATGACATGGCTGAGGGTTGAGAAACTTTTGGCCACGCCCCTTTTTCCTAGAAGCCCCTAAACCCATTGAAATAGCATTGGGGGTTTAAATTCGTTAGACCCCGCCCCTTTGGGTCCAGAAGCCCAGAATACCATTCAGAGTATAGACCATGACATGGCTGATGGTTGATATACTTTTGGCCACGCCCCTTTTGCATAGAAGCCCCTAAACCCATTGAAATAGCATTGGGAGTTTAAATTCGTTAGGCCCCGCCCCTTTGGGTCCTGAAGCCCAGAATACCATTCAGAGTATAGACCATGACATGGCTGAGGGTTGAGATACTTTTGGCCACGCCCCTTTTGCCTACAAGCCCCTAAACCCATTGAAATAGCATTGGGGGTTTAAATTCGTTAGGCCCCGCCCCTTTGGGTCCAGAAGCCAAGAATACCATTCAGAGTATAGACCATGACATGGCTGAGAGTTGAGATACTTTTGGCCACGCCCCTTTTGCCTAGAAGCCCCTAAACCCATTGAAATTGCATTGGGGGTTTAAATTCGTTAGGCCCCGCCCCTTCGGGTCCAGAAGCCAAGAATACCATTCAGAGTATAGACCAGTGGTAGCCAACCCTAGCCCTCGAGAGCTACCAACAGTGCACATTTTCCAGACAACCTAGCTGCTGCACAGCTGCAATCATTAATCACTGACACATTTTAAAAGATCCACAGATGGAGCAAATTAGCTCACTTGTGATTCTGTGAGGAGACCTGCAAAACATGCACTGTTTGTAGCTCTCGAGGACTAGGGTTGGCTATCCCAGGTATAGACCATGACATAGCTGAGGGTTGAGATACTTTTGGCCACGCCCCTTTTGCCTACAAGCCCCTAAACCCATTGAAATAGTATTGGGGGTTTAAATTCGTTAGGCCCCGCCCCCTTTGGTCCAGAAGCCCAGAATACCATTCAGAGTATAGACAATGACATGGCTGAGGGTTGAAATACTTTTGGCCACGCCCCTTTTGCCTAGAAGCCTCTAAACCCATTGAAATAGCATTGGGGGTTTAAATTCGTTAGGCCCCGCCCCTTTGGATCCTGAAGCCCAGAATACCATTAAGAGTATAGACCAAGACATGGCTGAGGGTTGAGATACTTTTGGCCACGCCCCTTTTGCCTAGAAGCCCCTAAACCCATTGAAATAGCATTGGGGGTTTAAATTTGTTAGGCCCCGCCCCTTTGGGTCCAGAAGCCCAGAATGCCATTCAAAGTATAGACCATGACATGGCTGAGGGTTGAGATACTTTTGGCCACGCCCCTTTTGCCTAGAAGCCCCAAAACCCATTGAAATAGCATTGGGGGTTTAAATTCGTTAGGCCCCGCCCCTTTGGGTCCAGAAGCCCAGAACACCATTCAGAGTATAGACCATGACATGGCTGAGGGTTGAGATACTTGTGGCCACGCCCCTTTTGCCTAGAAGCCTCTAAACCCATTGAAATAGCATTGGGAGTTTAAATTCGTTAGGCCCCGCCCCTTTGGATCCTGAAGCCCAGAATACCATTAAAAGTATAGACAAAGACATGGCTGAGGGTTGAGATACTTTTGGCCACGCCCCTTTTGCCTAGAAGCCTCTAAACCCATTGAAATAGCATTGGGAGTTTAAATTCGTTAGGCCCCGCCCCTTTGGATCCTGAAGCCCAGAATACCATTAAAAGTATAGACAAAGACATGGCTGAGGGTTGAGATACTTTTGGCCACGCCCCTTTTGCCTAGAAGCCCCTAAACCCATTGAAATAGCATTGGGGGTTTGAATTCGTTAGGCCCCGCCCCTTTGGGTCCAGAAGCATAGAATACCATTCAGAGTATAGACCATGACATGGCTGATGGTTGATATACTTTTGGCCACGCCCCTTTTGCATAGAAGCCCCTAAACCCATTGAAATAGCATTGGGGGTTTAAATTCGTTAGGCCCCGCCCCTTTGGGTCCTGAAGCCCAGAATACCATTCAGAGTATAGACGGTGACATGGCTGAGGGTTGAGATACTTTTGGCCACGCCCCTTTTGCCTAGAAGCCTCTAAACCCATTGAAATAGCATTGGGGGTTTAAATTCGTTAGGCCCCGCCCCTTTGGATCCAGAAGCCCAGAATACCATTAAGAGTATAGACCAAGACATGGCTAAGGGTTGAGATACTTTTGGCCACGCCCCTTTTGCCTAGAAGCCCCTAAACCCATTGAAATAGCATTGGGGGTTTAAATTTGTTAGGCCCCGCCCCTTTGGGTCCAGAAGCCCAGAACACCATTCAGAGTATAGACCATGACATGGCTGAGGGTTGAGATACTTTTGGCCACGCCCCTTTTGCCTAGAAGCCCCTAAAGCCATTGAAATAACATTGGGGGTTTAAATTCGTTAGGCCCCGCACCTTTGGGTCCTGAAGCCCAGAATACCATTCAGAGTATAGAACATGACATGGCTGAGGGTTGAGATACTTTTGGCCACGCACCTTTTGCCTAGAAGCCCCTAAACCCATTGAAATAGCATTGGGGGTTTAAATTCGTTAGGCCCCGCCCCTTTTGGTCCAGAAGCCCAGAATACCATTCAGAGTATAGACCATGACATGGCTGAGGGTAGAGATACTTTTGGCCACGCCCCTTTTGCCTAGAAGCCCCTAAACCCATTGAAATAGCATTGGGGGTTTAAATTCGTTAGGCCCCGCCCCTTTTGGTCCAGAAGCCCAGAATACCATTCAGAGTATAGACCATGACATGGCTGAGGGTTGATATACGTTTGGCCACGCCCCTTTTGCCTAGAAGCCCCTAAACCCATTGAAATAGCATTGGGGGTTTAAATTCGTTAGGCCCCGCCCCTTTGGGTCCAGAAGCCCAGAATACCATTCAGAGTATAGACCATGACATGGCTGAGGGTTGATATACGTTTGGCCACGCCCCTTTTGCCTAGAAGCCCCTAAACCCATTGAAATAGCATTGGGGGTTTAAATTCGTTAGGCCCCGCCCCTTTTGGTCCAGAAGCCCAGAATACCATTCAGAGTATAGACCATGACATGGCTGAGGATTGAGAAACTTTTGGCCACGCCCCTTTTGCCTAGAAGCCCCTAAACCCATTGAAATAGCATTGGGGGTTTAAATTCGTTAGGCCCCGCCCCTTTGGGTCCAGAAGCCCAGAATACCATTCAGAGTATAGACCATGACATGGCTGATGGTTGATATACTTTTGGCCACGCCCCATTTTGCATAGAAGCCCCTAAACCCATTGAAATAGCATTGGGGGTTTAAATTCGTTAGGCCCCGCCCCTTTGGGTCCTGAAGCCCAGAATACCATTCAGAGTATAGACCATGACATGGCTGAGGGTTGAGATACTTTTGGCCACGCCCCTTTTGCCTACAAGCCCCTAAACCCATTGAAATAGCATTGGGGGTTTAAATTCGTTAGGCCCCGCCCCTTTGGGTCCAGAAGCCAAGAATACCATCCAGAGTATAGACCAT
Source organism: Crinia signifera (assembly GCF_055691185.1). Taxonomy (NCBI): domain Eukaryota; kingdom Metazoa; phylum Chordata; class Amphibia; order Anura; family Myobatrachidae; genus Crinia; species Crinia signifera. The sequence continues at coordinate 238,570,382 of NC_139217.1, read as the reverse complement.
GACATGGCTGAGGGTTGAGATACTTTTGGCCACGCCCCTTTTGCCTAAAAGCCCCTAAACCCATTGAAATAGCATTGGGGTTTAAATTCGTTAGGCCCCGCCCCTTTGGGTCCAGAAGCCCAGAATACCATTCAGAGTATAGACCATCACATGGCTGAGGGTTAAGATACTTTTGACTACGCCCCTTTTGCCTAGAAGCCCCTAAACCCATTGAAATAGCATTGGGGGTTTAAATTCGTTAGGCCCCGCCCCTTTCTGTCCAGAAGCCCAGAATCCCATTCAGAGTATAGACCATGACATGGCTGAGGGTTGAGATACTTTTGGCCACGCCCCTTTTGCCTAGAAGCCCCTAAACCCATTGAAATAGCATTGGGGGTTTAAATTCGTTAGGCCCCGCCCCTTTTGGTCCAGAAGCCCAGAATACCATTCAGAGTATAGACCATGACATGGCTGAGGGTTGAGATACTTTTGGCCACGCCCCTTTTGCCTAGAAGCCCCTAAACCCATTGAAATAGCATTGGGGGTTTAAATTCGTTAGGCCCCGCCCCTTTGGGTCCAGAAGCATAGAATACCATTCAGAGTATAGACCATGACATGGCTGATGGTTGATATACTTTTGGCCACGCCCCTTTTGCATAGAAGCCCCTAAACCCATTGAAATAGCATTGGGGGTTTAAATTCGTTAGGCCCCGCCCCTTTGGGTCCTGAAGCCCAGAATACCATTCAGAGTTTAGACGGTGACATGGCTGAGGGTTGAGATACTTTTGGCCACGCCCCTTTTGCCTAGAAGCCTCTAAACCCATTGAAATAGCATTGGGGGTTTAAATTCGTTAGGCCCCGCCCCTTTGGATCCTGAAGCCCAGAATACCATTAAGAGTATAGACCAAGACATGGCTGAGGGTTGAGATACTTTTGGCCACACCCCTTTTGCCTAGAAGCCCCTAAACCCATTGAAATAGCATTGGGGGTTTAAATTTGTTAGGCCCCGCCCCTTTGGGTCCAGAAGCCCAGAACACCATTCAGAGTATAGACCATGACATGGCTGAGGGTTGAGATACTTTTGGCCACGCCCCTTTTGCCTAGAAGCCCCTAAACCCATTGAAATTGCATTGGGGGTTTAAATTCGTTAGGCCCCGCCCCTTCGGGTCCAGAAGCCAAGAATGCCATTCAGAGTATAGACCATGACATGGCTGAGGGTTGAGATACTTTTGGCCACGCCCCTTTTGCCTACAAGCCCCTAAACCCATTGAAATAGCATTGGGGGTTTAAATTCGTTAGGCCCCGCCCCCTTTGGTCCAGAAGCCCAGAATACCATTCAGAGTATAGAACATGACATGGCTGAGGGTTGAAATACTTTTGGCCACGCCCCTTTTGCCTAGAAGCCCCTAAACCCATTGAAATAGCATTGGGGATTTAAATTCGTTAGGCCCCGCCCCTTTCTGTCCAGAAGCCCAGAATCCCATTCAGAGTATAGACCATGACATGGCTGAGGGTTGAGATACTTTTGGCCACGCCCCTTTTGCCTAGAAGCCCCTAAACCCATTGAAATAGCATTGGGGGTTTAAATTCGTTAGGCCCCGCCCCTTTTGGTCCAGAAGCCCAGAATACCATTCAGAGTATAGACCATGACATGGCTGAGGGTTGAGATACTTTTGGCCACGCCCCTTTTGCCTAGAAGCCTCTAAACCCATTGAAATAGCATTGGGAGTTTAAATTCGTTAGGCCCCGACCCTTTGGATCCTGAAGCCCAGAATACCATTAAAAGTATAGACAAAGACATGGCTGAGGGTTGAGATACTTTTGGCCACGCCCCTTTTGCCTAGAAGCCCCTAAACCCATTAAAATAGCATTGGGGGTTTAAATTCGTTAGGCCCCGCCCCTTTGGGTCCAGAAGCATAGAATACCATTCAGAGTATAGACCATGACATGGCTGATGGTTGATATACTTTTGGCCACGCCCCTTTTGCATAGAAGCCCCTAAACCCATTGAAATAGCATTGGGGGTTTAAATTCGTTAGGCCCCGCCCCTTTGGGTCCTGAAGCCCAGAATACCATTCAGAGTATAGACGGTGACATGGCTGAGGGTTGAGATACTTTTGGCCACGCCCCTTTTGCCTAGAAGCCTCTAAACCCATTGAAATAGCATTGGGGGTTTAAATTCGTTAGGCCCCGCCCCTTTGGATCCTGAAGCCCAGAATACCATTAAGAGTATAGACCAAGACATGGCTGAGGGTTGAGATACTTTTTGCCACGCCCCTTTTGCCTAGAAGCCCCTAAACCCATTGAAATAGCATTGGGGGTTTAAATTCGTTAGACCCCGCCCCTTTGGGTCCAGAAGCCCAGAATACCATTCAGAGTATAGACCATGACATGGCTGATGGTTGATATACTTTTGGCCACGCCCCTTTTGCATAGAAGCCCCTAAACCCATTGAAATAGCATTGGGAGTTTAAATTCGTTAGGCCCCGCCCCTTTGGGTCCTGAAGCCCAGAATACCATTCAGAGTATAGACCATGACATGGCTGAGGGTTGAGATACTTTTGGCCACGCCCCTTTTGCCTACAAGCCCCTAAACCCATTGAAATAGCATTGGGGGTTTAAATTCGTTAGGCCCCGCCCCTTTGGGTCCAGAAGCCAAGAATACCATTCAGAGTATAGACCATGACATGGCTGAGAGTTGAGATACTTTTGGCCACGCCCCTTTTGCCTAGAAGCCCCTAAACCCATTGAAATTGCATTGGGGGTTTAAATTCGTTAGGCCCCGCCCCTTCGGGTCCAGAAGCCAAGAATACCATTCAGAGTATAGACCATGACATAGCTGAGGGTTGAGATACTTTTGGCCACGCCCCTTTTGCCTACAAGCCCCTAAACCCATTGAAATAGCATTGGGGGTTTAAATTCGTTAGGCCCCGCCCCCTTTGGTCCAGAAGCCCAGAATACCATTCAGAGTATAGACAATGACATGGCTGAGGGTTGAAATACTTTTGGCCACGCCCCTTTTGCCTAGAAGCCTCTAAACCCATTGAAATAGCATTGGGGGTTTAAATTCGTTAGGCCCCGCCCCTTTGGATCCTGAAGCCCAGAATACCATTAAGAGTATAGACCAAGACATGGCTGAGGGTTGAGATACTTTTGGCCACGCCCCTTTTGCCTAGAAGCCCCTAAACCCATTGAAATAGCATTGGGGGTTTAAATTTGTTAGGCCCCGCCCCTTTGGGTCCAGAAGCCCAGAATACCATTCAAAGTATAGACCATGACATGGCTGAGGGTTGAGATACTTTTGGCCACGCCCCTTTTGCCTAGAAGCCCCAAAACCCATTGAAATAGCATTGGGGGTTTAAATTCGTTAGGCCCCGCCCCTTTGGGTCCAGAAGCCCAGAACACCATTCAGAGTATAGACCATGACATGGCTGAGGGTTGAGATACTTGTGGCCACGCCCCTTTTGCCTAGAAGCCTCTAAACCCATTGAAATAGCATTGGGAGTTTAAATTCGTTAGGCCCCGCCCCTTTGGATCCTGAAGCCCAGAATACCATTAAAAGTATAGACAAAGACATGGCTGAGGGTTGAGATACTTTTTGCCACGCCCCTTTTGCCTAGAAGCCTCTAAACCCATTGAAATAGCATTGGGAGTTTAAATTCGTTAGGCCCCGCCCCTTTGGATCCTGAAGCCCAGAATACCATTAAAAGTATAGACAAAGACATGGCTGAGGGTTGAGATACTTTTGGCCACGCCCCTTTTGCCTAGAAGCCCCTAAACCCATTGAAATAGCATTGGGGGTTTAAATTCGTTAGGCCCCGCCCCTTTGGGTCCTGAAGCCCAGAATACCATTCAGAGTATAGACCATGACATGGCTGAGGGTTGAGATACTTTTGGCCACGCCCCTTTTGCCTACAAGCCCCTAAACCCATTGAAATAGCATTGGGGGTTTAAATTCGTTAGGCCCCGCCCCTTTGGGTCCAGAAGCCAAGAATACCATTCAGAGTATAGACCATGACATGGCTGAGAGTTGAGATACTTTTGGCCACGCCCCTTTTGCCTAGAAGCCCCTAAACCCATTGAAATTGCATTGGGGGTTTAAATTCGTTAGGCCCCGCCCCTTCGGGTCCAGAAGCCAAGAATACCATTCAGAGTATAGACCATGACATAGCTGAGGGTTGAGATACTTTTGGCCACGCCCCTTTTGCCTACAAGCCCCTAAACCCATTGAAATAGCATTGGGGGTTTAAATTCGTTAGGCCCCGCCCCCTTTGGTCCAGAAGCCCAGAATACCATTCAGAGTATAGACAATGACATGGCTGAGGGTTGAAATACTTTAGGCCACGCCCCTTTTGCCTAGAAGCCTCTAAACCCATTGAAATAGCATTGGGGGTTTAAATTCGTTAGGCCCCGCCCCTTTGGATCCTGAAGCCCAGAATACCATTAAGAGTATAGACCAAGACATGGCTGAGGGTTGAGATACTTTTGGCCACGCCCCTTTTGCCTAGAAGCCCCTAAACACATTGAAATAGCATTGGGGGTTTAAATTTGTTAGGCCCCGCCCCTTTGGGTCCAGAAGCCCAGAATACCATTCAAAGTATAGACCATGACATGGCTGAGGGTTGAGATACTTTTGGCCACGCCCCTTTTGCCTAGAAGCCCCAAAACCCATTGAAATAGCATTGGGGGTTTAAATTCGTTAGGCCCCGCCCCTTTGGGTCCAGAAGCCCAGAACACCATTCAGAGTATAGACCATGACATGGCTGAGGGTTGAGATACTTGTGGCCACGCCCCTTTTGCCTAGAAGCCTCTAAACCCATTGAAATAGCATTGGGAGTTTAAATTCGTTAGGCCCCGCCCCTTTGGATCCTGAAGCCCAGAATACCATTAAAAGTATAGACAAAGACATGGCTGAGGGTTGAGATACTTTTGGCCACGCCCCTTTTGCCTAGAAGCCTCTAAACCCATTGAAATAGCATTGGGAGTTTAAATTCGTTAGGCCCCGCCCCTTTGGATCCTGAAGCCCAGAATACCATTAAAAGTATAGACAAAGACATGGCTGAGGGTTGAGATACTTTTGGCCACGCCCCTTTTGCCTAGAAGCCCCTAAACCCATTGAAATAGCATTGGGGGTTTGAATTCGTTAGGCCCCGCCCCTTTGGGTCCAGAAGCATAGAATACCATTCAGAGTATAGACCATGACATGGCTGATGGTTGATATACTTTTGGCCACGCCCCTTTTGCATAGAAGCCCCTAAACCCATTGAAATAGCATTGGGGGTTTAAATTCGTTAGGCCCCGCCCCTTTGGGTCCTGAAGCCCAGAATACCATTCAGAGTATAGACGGTGACATGGCTGAGGGTTGAGATACTTTTGGCCACGCCCCTTTTGCCTAGAAGCCTCTAAACCCATTGAAATAGCATTGGGGGTTTAAATTCGTTAGGCCCCGCCCCTTTGGATCCTGAAGCCCAGAATACCATTAAGAGTATAGACCAAGACATGGCTGAGGGTTGAGATACTTTTGGCCACACCCCTTTTGCCTAGAAGCCCCTAAACCCATTGAAATAGCATTGGGGGTTTAAATTTGTTAGGCCCCGCCCCTTTGGGTCCAGAAGCCCAGAACACCATTCAGAGTATAGACCATGACATGGCTGAGGGTTGAGATACTTTTGGCCACGCCCCTTTTGCCTAGAAGCCCCTAAACCCATTGAAATAGCATTGGGGGTTTAAATTCGTTAGGCCCCGCCCCTTTGGGTCCAGAAACCCAGAATACCATTCAGAGTATAGACCATGACATGGCTGAGGGTTGAGAAACTTTTGGCCACGCCCCTTTTGCCTAGAAGCCCCTAAACCCATTGAAATAGCATTGGGGGGTTTAAATTCGTTAGACCCCGCACCTTTGGGTCCAGAAGCCCAGAATACCATTCAGAGTATAGACCATGACATGGCTGATGGTTGATATACTTTTGGCCACGCCCCTTTTGCATAGAAGCCCCTAAACCCATTGAAATAGCATTGGGAGTTTAAATTCGTTAGGCCCCGCCCCTTTGGGTCCTGAAGCCCAGAATACCATTCAGAGTATAGACCATGACATGGCTGAGAGTTGAGATACTTTTGGCCACGCCCCTTTTGCCTAGAAGCCCCTAAACCCATTGAAATTGCATTGGGGGTTTAAATTCGTTAGGCCCCGCCCCTTCGGGTCCAGAAGCCAAGAATACCATTCAGAGTATAGACCATGACATGGCTGAGGGTTGAGATACTTTTGGCCACGCCCCTTTTGCCTACAAGCCCCTAAACCCATTGAAATAGCATTGGGGGTTTAAATTCGTTAGGCCCCGCCCCCTTTGGTCCAGAAGCCCAGAATACCATTCAGAGTATAGAACATGACATGGCTGAGGGTTGAAATACTTTTGGCCACGCCCCTTTTGCCTAGAAGCCCCTAAACCCATTGAAATAGCATTGGGGGTTTAAATTCGTTAGGCCCCGCCCCTTTCTGTCCAGAAGCCCAGAATCCCATTCAGAGTATAGACCATGACATGGCTGAGGGTTGAGATACTTTTGGCCACGCCCCTTTTGCCTAGAAGCCCCTAAACCCATTGAAATAGCATTGGGGGTTTAAATTCGTTAGGCCCCGCCCCTTTTGGTCCAGAAGCCCAGAATACCATTCAGAGTATAGACCATGACATGGCTGAGGGTTGAGATACTTTTGGCCACGCCCCTTTTGCCTAGAAGCCTCTAAACCCATTGAAATAGCATTGGGAGTTTAAATTCGTTAGGCCCCGACCCTTTGGATCCTGAAGCCCAGAATACCATTAAAAGTATAGACAAAGACATGGCTGAGGGTTGAGATACTTTTGGCCACGCCCCTTTTGCCTAGAAGCCCCTAAACCCATTGAAATAGCATTGGGGGTTTAAATTCGTTAGGCCCCGCCCCTTTGGGTCCAGAAGCATAGAATACCATTCAGAGTATAGACCATGACATGGCTGATGGTTGATATACTTTTGGCAACGCCCCTTTTGCATAGAAGCCCCTAAACCCATTGAAATAGCATTGGGGGTTTAAATTCGTTAGGCCCCGCCCCTTTGGGTCCTGAAGCCCAGAATACCATTCAGAGTATAGACGGTGACATGGCTGAGGGTTGAGATACTTTTGGCCACGCCCCTTTTGCATAGAAGCCTCTAAACCCATTAAAATAGCATTGGGGGTTTAAATTCGTTAGGCCCCGCCCCTTTGGATCCTGAAGCCCAGAATACCATTAAGAGTATAGACCAAGACATGGCTGAGGGTTGAGATACTTTTGGCCACACCCCTTTTGCCTAGAAGCCCATAAACCCATTGAAATAGCATTGGGGGTTTAAATTCGTTAGGCCCCGCCCCTTTGGGTCCAGAAACCCAGAATACCATTCAGAGTATAGACCATGACATGGCTGAGGGTTGAGAAACTTTTGGCCACGCCCCTTTTGCCTAGAAGCCCCTAAACCCATTGAAATAGCATTGGGGGGTTTAAATTCGTTAGACCCCGCCCCTTTGGGTCCAGAAGCCCAGAATACCATTCAGAGTATAGACCATGACATGGCTGATGGTTAATATACTTTTGGCCACGCCCCTTTTGCATAGAAGCCCCTAAACCCATTGAAATAGCATTGAGAGTTTAAATTCGTTAGGCCCCGCCCCTTTGGGTCCTGAAGCCCAGAATACCATTCAGAGTATAGACCATGACATGGCTGAGGGTTGAGATACTTTTGGCCACGCCCCTTTTGCCTACAAGCCCCTAAACCCATTGAAATAGCATTGGGGGTTTAAATTCGTTAGGCCCCGCCCCTTTGGGTCCAGAAGCCAAGAATACCATTCAGAGTATAGACCATGACATGGCTGAGAGTTGAGATACTTTTGGCCACGCCCCTTTTGCCTAGAAGCCCCTAAACCCATTGAAATTGCATTGGGGGTTTAAATTCGTTAGGCCCCGCCCCTTCGGGTCCAGAAGCCAAGAATACCATTCAGAGTATAGACCATGACATGGCTGAGGGTTGAGATACTTTTGGCCACGCCCCTTTTGCCTACAAGCCCCTAAACCCATTGAAATAGCATTGGGGGTTTAAATTCGTTAGGCCCCGCCCCCTTTGGTCCAGAAGCCCAGAATACCATTCAGAGTATAGAACATGACATGGCTGAGGGTTGAAATACTTTTGGCCACGCCCCTTTTGCCTTGAAGCCCCTAAACCCATTGAAATAGCATTGGGGGTTTAAATTCGTTAGGCCCCGCCCCTTTCTGTCCAGAAGCCCAGAATCCCATTCAGAGTATAGAACATGACATGGCTGAGGGTTGAGATACTTTTGGCCACGCCCCTTTTGCCTAGAAGCCCCTAAACCCATTGAAATAGCATTGGGGGTTTAAATTCGTTAGGCCCCGCCCCTTTTGGTCCAGAAGCCCAGAATACCATTCAGAGTATAGACCATGACATGGCTGAGGGTTGAGATACTTTTGGCCACGCCCCTTTTGTCTAGAAGCCTCTAAACCCATTGAAATAGCATTGGGAGTTTAAATTCGTTAGGCCCCGCCCCTTTGGATCCTGAAGCCCAGAATACCATTAAAAGTATAGACAAAGACATGGCTGAGGGTTGAGATACTTTTGGCCACGCCCCTTTTGCCTAGAAGCCCCTAAACCCATTGAAATAGCATTGGGGGTTTAAATTCGTTAGGCCCCGCCCCTTTGGGTCCAGAAGCATAGAATACCATTCAGAGTATAGACCATGACATGGCTGATGGTTGATATACTTTTGGCCACGCCCCTTTTGCATAGAAGCCCCTAAACCCATTGAAATAGCATTGGGGGTTTAAATTCGTTAGGCCCCGCCCCTTTGGGTCCTGAAGCCCAGAATACCATTCAGAGTATAGACGGTGACATGGCTGAGGGTTGAGATACTTTTGGCCACGCCCCTTTTGCCTAGAAGCCTCTAAACCCATTGAAATAGCATTGGGGATTTAAATTCGTTAGGCCCCGCCCCTTTGGATCCTGAAGCCCAGAATACCATTAAGAGTATAGACCAAGACATGGCTGAGGGTTGAGATACTTTTGGCCACACCCCTTTTGCCTAGAAGCCCCTAAACCCATTGAAATAGCATTGGGGGTTTAAATTTGTTAGGCCCCGCCCCTTTGGGTCCAGAAGCCCAGAACACCATTCAGAGTATAGACCATGACATGGCTGAGGGTTGAGATACTTTTGGCCACGCCCCTTTTGCCTAGAAGCCCCTAAACCCATTGAAATAGCATTGGGGGTTTAAATTCGTTAGGCCCCGCCCCTTTGGGTCCAGAAACCCAGAATACCATTCAGAGTATAGACCATGACATGGCTGAGGGTTGAGAAACTTTTGGCCACGCCCCTTTTGCCTAGAAGCCCCTAAACCCATTGAAATAGCATTGGGGGTTTAAATTCGTTAGGCCCCGCCCCTTTGGGTCCAGAAGCCCAGAATACCATTCAGAGTATAGACCATGACATGGCTGAGGGTTGAGATACTTTTGGCCACGCCCCTTTTGCCTAGAAGCCCCTAAACCCATTGAAATAGCATTGGGGTTTAAATTCGTTAGGCCCCGCCCCTTTGGGTCCAGAAGCCCAGAATACCATTCAGAGTATAGACCATCACATGGCTGAGGGTTAAGATACTTTTGACCACGCCCCTTTTGCCTAGAAGCCCCTAAACCCATTGAAATAGCATTGGGGGTTTAAATTCGTTAGGCCCCGCCCCTTTTTGTCCAGAAGCCCAGAATACCATTCAGAGTATAGACCATGACATGGCTGAGAGTTGAGATACTTTTGGCCACGCCCCTTTTGCCTAGAAGCCCCTAAACCCATTGAAATAGCATTGGGGGTTTAAATTCGTTAGGCCCCGCCCCTTTTGGTCCAGAAGCCCAAAATACCATTCAGAGTATAGACCATGACATGGCTGAGGGTTGAGATACTTTTGGCCACGCCCCTTTTGCCTAGAAGCCTCTAAACCCATTGAAATAGCATTGGGGGTTTAAATTCGTTAGGCCCCGCCCCTTTGGATCCAGAAGCCCAGAATACCATTAAGAGTATAGACCAAGACATGGCTGAGGGTTGAGATACTTTTGGCCACGCCCCTTTTGCCTAGAAGCCCCTAAATCCATTGAAATAGCATTGGGGGTTTAAATTTGTTAGGCCCCGCCCCTTTGGGTCCAGAAGCCCAGAACACCATTCAGAGTATAGACCATGACATGGCTGAGGGTTGAGATACTTTTGGCCACGCCCCTTTTGCCTAGAAGCCCCTAAACCCATTGAAATAACATTGGGGGTTTAAATTCGTTAGGCCCCGCCCCTTTGGGTCCTGAAGCCCAGAATGCCATTTAGAGTATAGAACATGACATGGCTGAGGGTTGAGATACTTTTGGCCACGCCCCTTTTGCCTAGAAGCCCCTAAACCCATTGAAATAGCATTGGGGTTTAAATTCGTTAGGCCCCGCCCCTTTTGGTCCAAAAGCCCATAATACCATTCAGAGTATAGACCATGACATGGCTGAGGGTTGAGATACGTTTGGCCACGCCCCTTTTGCCTAGAAGCCCCTAAACCTATTGAAATAGCATTGGGGGTTTAAATTCGTTAGGCCCCGCCCCTTTGGGTCCAGAAGCCCAGAATACCATTCAGAGTATAGACCATGACATGGCTGAGGGTAGAGATACTTTTGGCCACGCCCCTTTTGCCTAGAAGCCCCTAAACCCATTGAAATAGCATTGGGGTTTAAATTCGTTAGGCCCCGCCCCTTTGGGTCCAGAAGCCCAGAATTCCATTCAGAGTATAGACCATCACATGGCTGAGGGTTAAGATACTTTTGACTACGCCCCTTTTGCCTAGAAGCCCCTAAACCCATTGAAATAGCATTGGGGGTTTAAATTTGTTAGGCCCCGCCCCTTTTTGTCCAGAAGCCCAGAATCCCATTCAGAGTATAGACCATGACATGGCTGAGGGTTGAGATACTTTTGGCCACGCCCCTTTTGCCTAGAAGCCCCTAAACCCATTGAAATAGCATTGGGGGTTTAAATTCGTTAGGCCCCGCCCCTTTTGGTCCAGAAGCCCAGAATACCATTCAGAGTATAGACCATGACATGGCTGAGGGTTGAGATACTTTTGGCCACGCCCCTTTTGCCTAGAAGCCTCTAAACCCATTGAAATAACATTGGGAGTTTAAATTCGTTAGGCCCCGCCCCTTTGGATCCTGAAGCCCAGAATACCATACAGAGTATAGAACATGACATGGCTGAGGGTTGAGATACTTTTGGCCACGCCCCTTTTGCCTAGAAGCCCCTAAACCCATTGAAATAGCATTGGGGGTTTAAATTCGTTAGGCCCCGCCCCTTTTGGTCCAGAAGCCCAGAATACCATTCAGAGTATAGACCATGACATGGCTGAGGGTTGATATACGTTTGGCCACGCCCCTTTTGCCTAGAAGCCCCTAAACCTATTGAAATAGCATTGGGGGTTTAAATTCGTTAGGCCCCGCCCCTTTGAGTCCAGAAGCCCAGAATACCATTCAGAGTATAGACCATGACATGGCTGAGGGTAGAGATACTTTTGGCCACGCCCCTTTTGCCTAGAAGCCCCTAAACCCATTGAAATAGCATTGGGGGTTTAAATTCGTTAGGCCCCGCCCCTTTGAGTCCAGAAGCCCAGAATACCATTCAGAGTATAGACCATGACATGGCTGAGGGTAGAGATACTTTTGGCCACGCCCCTTTTGCCTAGAAGCCCCTAAACCCATTGAAATAGCATTGGGGGTTTAAATTCGTTAGGCCCCGCCCCTTTGGGTCCAGAAGCCCAGAATACCATTCAGAGTATAGACCATGACATGGCTGAGGGTTGATATACGTTTGGCCACGCCCCTTTTGCCTAGAAGCCCCTAAACCCATTGAAATAGCATTGGGGGTTTAAATTCGTTAGGCCCCGCCCCTTTGGGTCCAGAAGCCCAGAATACCATTCAGAGTATAGACCATGACATGGCTGAGGGTTGATATACGTTTGGCCACGCCCCTTTTGCCTAGAAGCCCCTAAACCCATTGAAATAGCATTGGGGGTTTAAATTCGTTAGGCCCCGCCCCTTTTGGTCCAGAAGCCCAGAATACCATTCAGAGTATAGACCATGACATGGCTGAGGGTTGAGAAACTTTTGGCCACGCCCATTTTGCCTAGAAGCCCCTAAACCCATTGAAATAGCATTGGGGGTTTAAATTCGTTAGGCCCCGCCCCTTTGGGTCCAGAAGCCCAGAATACAATTCAGAGTATAGACCATGACATGGCTGATGGTTGATATACTTTTGGCCACGCCCCTTTTGCATAGAAGCCCCTAAACCCATTGAAATAGCATTGGGGGTTTAAATTCGTTAGGCCCCGCCCCTTTGGGTCCTGAAGCCCAGAATACCATTCAGAGTATAGACTATGACATGGCTGAGGGTTGAGATACTTTTGGCCACGCCCCTTTTGCCTACAAGCCCCTAAACCCATTGAAATAGCATTGGGGGTTTAAATTCATTAGGCCCCGCCCCTTTGGGTCCAGAAGCCCAGAATACCATTCAGAGTATAGACCATGACATGGCTGAGGGTTGAGATACTTTTGGCCACGCCCCTTTTGCCTAGAAGCCTCTAAACCCATTGAAATAGCATTGGGGGTTTAAATTCGTTAGGCCCCGCCCCTTTGGATCCTGAAGCCCAGAATACCATTAAGAGTATAGACCAAGACATGGCTGAGGGTTGAGATACTTTTGGCCACACCCCTTTTGCCTAGAAGCCCCTAAACCCTTTGAAATAGCATTGGGGGTTTAAATTTGTTAGGCCCCGCCCCTTTGGGTCCAGAAGCCCAGAACACCATTCAGAGTATAGACCATGACATGGCTGAGGGTTGAGATACTTTTGGCCACGCCCCTTTTGCCTAGAAGCCTCTAAACCCATTGAAATAGCATTGGGAGTTTAAATTCGTTAGGCCCCGCCCCTTTGGATCCTGAAGCCCAGAATACCATTAAAAGTATAGACAAAGACATGGCTGAGGGTTGAGATACTTTTGGCCACGCCCTTTTTGCCTAGAAGCCCCTAAACCCATTGAAATAGCATTGGGGGTTTAAATTCGTTAGGCCCCGCCCCTTTGGGTCCAGAAGCATAGAATACCATTCAGAGTATAGACAATGACATGGCTGAGGGTTGAAATACTTTTGGCCACGCCCCTTTTGCCTAGAAGCCTCTAAACCCATTGAAATAGCATTGGGGGTTTAAATTCGTTAGGCCCCGCCCCTTTGGATCCTGAAGCCCAGAATACCATTAAGAGTATAGACCAAGACATGGCTGAGGGTTGAGATACTTTTGGCCACGCCCCTTTTGCCTAGAAGCCCCTAAACCCATTGAAATAGCATTGGGGGTTTAAATTTGTTAGGCCCCGCCCCTTTGGGTCCAGAATCCCAGAATACCATTCAAAGTATAGACCATGACATGGCTGAGGGTTGAGATACTTTTGGCCACGCCCCTTTTGCCTAGAAGCCCCAAAACCCATTGAAATAGCATTGGGGGTTTAAATTCGTTAGGCCCCGCCCCTTTGGGTCCAGAAGCCCAGAACACCATTCAGAGTATAGACCATGACATGGCTGAGGGTTGAGATACTTGTGACCACGCCCCTTTTGCCTAGAAGCCTCTAAACCCATTGAAATAGCATTGGGAGTTTAAGTTCGTTAGGCCCCGCCCCTTTGGATCCTGAAGCCCAGAATACCATTAAAAGTATAGACAAAGACATGGCTGAGGGTTGAGATACTTTTGGCCACGCCCCTTTTGCCTAGAAGCCTCTAAACCCATTGAAATAGCATTGGGAGTTTAAATTCGTTAGGCCCCGCCCCTTTGGATCCTGAAGCCCAGAATACCATTAAAAGTATAGACAAAGACATGGCTGAGGGTTGAGATACTTTTGGCCACGCCCCTTTTGCCTAGAAGCCCCTAAACCCATTGAAATAGCATTGGGGGTTTGAATTCGTTAGGCCCCGCCCCTTTGGATCCAGAAGCCCAGAATACCATTAAGAGTATAGACCAAGACATGGCTGAGGGTTGAGATACTTTTGGCCACACTCCTTTTGGCTAGAAGCCCCTAAACCCATTGAAATAGCATTGGGGGTTTAAATTTGTTAGGCCCCGCCCCTTTGGGTCCAGAAGCCCAGAACACCATTCAGAGTATAGACCATGACATGGCTGAGGGTTGAGATACTTTTGGCCACGCCCCTTTTGCCTAGAAGCCCCTAAAGCCATTGAAATAACATTGGGGGTTTAAATTCGTTAGGCCCCGCACCTTTGGGTCCTGAAGCCCAGAATACCATTCAGAATATAGAACATGACATGGCTGAGGGTTGAGATACTTTTGGCCACGCCCCTTTTGCCTAGAAGCCCCTAAACCCATTGAAATAGCATTGGGGGTTTAAATTCGTTAGGCCCCGCCCCTTTTGGTCCAGAAGCCCAGAATACCATTCAGAGTATAGACCATGACATGGCTGAGGGTAGAGATACTTTTGGCCACGCCCCTTTTGCCTAGAAGCCCCTAAACCCATTGAAATAGCATTGAGGGTTTAAATTCGTTAGGCCCCGCCCCTTTGGGTCCAGAAGCCCAGAATACCATTCAGAGTATAGACCATGACATGGCTGAGGGTTGATATACGTTTGCCCACGCCCCTTTTGCCTAGAAGCCCCTAAACCCATTGAAATAGCATTGGGGGTTTAAATTCGTTAGGCCCCGCCCCTTTGGGTCCAGAAGCCCAGAATACCATTCAGAGTATAGACCATGACATGGCTGAGGGTTGATATACGTTTGGCCACGCCCCTTTTGCCTAGAAGCCCCTAAACCCATTGAAATAGCATTGGGGGTTTAAATTCGTTAGGCCCCGCCCCTTTTGGTCCAGAAGCCCAGAATACCATTCAGAGTATAGACCATGACATGGCTGAGGGTTGAGAAACTTTTGGCCACGCCCCTTTTGCCTAGAAGCCCCTAAACCCATTGAAATAACATTGGGGGTTTAAATTCGTTAGGCCCCGCCCCTTTGGGTCCAGAAGCCCAGAATACCATTCAGAGTATAGACCATGACATGGCTGAGGGTTGATATACGTTTGGCCACGCCCCTTTTGCATAGAAGCCCCTAAACCCATTGAAATAGCATTGGGGGTTTAAATTCGTTAGGCCCCGCCCCTTTTGGTCCAGAAGCCCAGAATACCATTCAGAGTATAGACCATGACATGGCTGAGGGTTGAGAAACTTTTGGCCACGCCCATTTTGCCTAGAAGCCCCTAAACCCATTGAAATAGCATTGGGGGTTTAAATTCGTTAGGCCCCGCCCCTTTGGCCCAGAAGCCCAGAATACAATTCAGAGTATAGACCATGACATGGCTGATGGTTGATATACTTTTGGCCACGCCCCTTTTGCATAGAAGCCCCTAAACCCATTGAAATAGCATTGGGGGTTTAAATTCGTTAGGCCCCGCCCCTTTGGGTCCTGAAGCCCAGAATACCATTCAGAGTATAGACTATGATATGGCTGAGGGTTGAGATACTTTTGGCCACGCCCCTTTTGCCTACAAGCCCCTAAACCCATTGAAATAGCATTGGGGGTTTAAATTCATTAGGCCCCGCCCCTTTGGGTCCAGAAGCCCAGAATACCATTCAGAGTATAGACCATGACATGGCTGAGGGTTGAGATACTTTTGGCCACGCCCCTTTTGCCTAGAAGCCCCTAAACCCATTGAAATAGCATTGGGGTTTAAATTCGTTAGGCCCCGCCCCTTTGGGTCCAGAAGCCCAGAATACCATTCAGAGTATAGACCATCACATGGCTGAGGGTTAAGATACTTTTGACTACGCCCCTTTTGCCTAGAAGCCCCTAAACCCATTGAAATAGCATTGGGGGTTTAAATTCGTTAGGCCCCGCCCCTTTTGGTCCAGAAGCCCAGAATACCATTCAGAGTATAGACCATGACATGGCTGAGAGTTGAGATACTTTTGGCCACGCCCCTTTTGCCTAGAAGCCCCTAAACTCATTGAAATTGCATTGGGGGTTTAAATTCGTTAGGCCCCGCCCCTTCGGGTCCAGAAGCCAAGAATACCATTCAGAGTATAGACCATGACATGGCTGAGGGTTGAGATACTTTTGGCCACGCCCCTTTTGCCTACAAGCCCCTAAACCCATTGAAATAGCATTGGGGGTTTAAATTCGTTAGGCCCCGCCCCCTTTGGTCCAGAAGCCCAGAATACCATTCAGAGTATAGACCATGACATGGCTGAGGGTTGAAATACTTTTGGCCACGCCCCTTTTGCCTAGAAGCCCCTAAACCCATTGAAATAGCATTGGGGGTTTAAATTCGTTAGGCCCCGCCCCTTTCTGTCCAGAAGCCCAGAATCCCATTCAGAGTATAGACCATGACATGGCTGAGGGTTGAGATACTTTTGGCCACGCCCCTTTTGCCTAGAAGCCCCTAAACCCATTGAAATAGCATTGGGGGTTTAAATTCGTTAGGCCCCGCCCCTTTTGGTCCAGAAGCCCAGAATACCATTCAGAGTATAGACCATGACATGGCTGAGGGTTGAGATACTTTTGGCCACGCCCCTTTTGCCTAGAAGCCTCTAAACCCATTGAAATAGCATTGGGAGTTTAAATTCGTTAGGCCCCGCCCCTTTGGATCCTGAAGCCCAGAATACCATTAAAAGTATAGACAAAGACATGGCTGAGGGTTGAGATACTTTTGGCCACGCCCTTTTTGCCTAGAAGCCCCTAAACCCATTGAAATAGCATTGGGGGTTTAAATTCGTTAGGCCCCGCCCCTTTGGGTCCAGAAGCATAGAATACCATTCAGAGTATAGACCATGACATGGCTGATGGTTGATATACTTTTGGCCACGCCCCTTTTGCATAGAAGCCCCTAAACCCATTGAAATAGCATTGGGGGTTTAAATTCGTTAGGCCCCGCCCCTTTGGGTCCTGAAGCCCAGAATACCATTCAGAGTATAGACGGTGACATGGCTGAGGGTTGAGATACTTTTGGCCACGCCCCTTTTGCCTAGAAGCCTCTAAACCCATTGAAATAGCATTAGGGGTTTAAATTCGTTAGGCCCCGCCCCTTTGGATCCTGAAGCCCAGAATACCATTAAGAGTATAGACCAAGACATGGCTGAGGGTTGAGATACTTTTGGCCACACCCCTTTTGCCTAGAAGCCCCTAAACCCATTGAAATAGCATTGGGGGTTTAAATTTGTTAGGCCCCGCCCCTTTGGGTCCAGAAGCCCAGAACACCATTCAGAGTATAGACCATGACATGGCTGAGGGTTGAGATACTTTTGGCCACGCCCCTTTTGCCTAGAAGCCCCTAAACCCATTGAAATAGCATTGGGGGTTTAAATTCGTTAGGCCCCGCCCCTTTGGGTCCAGAAACCCAGAATACCATTCAGAGTATAGACCATGACATGGCTGAGGGTTGAGAAACTTTTGGCCACGCCCCTTTTTCCTAGAAGCCCCTAAACCCATTGAAATAGCATTGGGGGTTTAAATTCGTTAGACCCCGCCCCTTTGGGTCCAGAAGCCCAGAATACCATTCAGAGTATAGACCATGACATGGCTGATGGTTGATATAATTTTGGCCACGCCCCTTTTGCATAGAAGCCCCTAAACCCATTGAAATAGCATTGGGAGTTTAAATTCGGTAGGCCCCGCCCCTTTGGGTCCTGAAGCCCAGAATACCATTCAGAGTATAGACCATGACATGGCTGAGGGTTGAGATACTTTTGGCCACGCCCCTTTTGCCTACAAGCCCCTAAACCCATTGAAATAGCATTGGGGGTTTAAATTCGTTAGGCCCCGCCCCTTTGGGTCCAGAAGCCAAGAATACCATTCAGAGTATAGACCATGACATGGCTGAGAGTTGAGATACTTTTGGCCACGCCCCTTTTGCCTAGAAGCCCCTAAACCCATTGAAATTGCATTGGGGGTTTAAATTCGTTAGGCCCCGCCCCTTCGGGTCCAGAAGCCAAGAATACCATTCAGAGTATAGACCATGACATAGCTGAGGGTTGAGATACTTTTGGCCACGCCCCTTTTGCCTACAAGCCCCTAAACCCATTGAAATAGCATTGGGGGTTTAAATTCGTTAGGCCCCGCCCCCTTTGGTCCAGAAGCCCAGAATACCATTCAGAGTATAGACAATGACATGGCTGAGGGTTGAAATACTTTTGGCCACGCCCCTTTTGCCTAGAAGCCTCTAAACCCATTGAAATAGCATTGGGGGTTTAAATTCGTTAGGCCCCGCCCCTTTGGATCCCGAAGCCCAGAATACCATTAAGAGTATAGACCAAGACATGGCTGAGGGTTGAGATACTTTTGGCCACGCCCCTTTTGCCTAGAAGCCCCTAAACCCATTGAAATAGCATTGGGGGTTTAAATTTGTTAGGCCCCGCCCCTTTGGGTCCAGAAGCCCAGAATACCATTCAACGTATAGACCATGACATGGCTGAGGGTTGAGATACTTTTGGCCACGCCCCTTTTGCCTAGAAGCCCCAAAACCCATTGAAATAGCATTGGGGGTTTAAATTCGTTAGGCCCCGCCCCTTTGGGTCCAGAAGCCCAGAACACCATTCAGAGTATAGACCATGACATGGCTGAGGGTTGAGATACTTGTGACCACGCCCCTTTTGCCTAGAAGCCTCTAAACCCATTGAAATAGCATTGGGAGTTTAAATTCGTTAGGCCCCGCCCCTTTGGATCCTGAAGCCCAGAATACCATTAAAAGTATAGACAAAGACATGGCTGAGGGTTGAGATACTTTTGGCCACGCCCCTTTTGCCTAGAAGCCTCTAAACCCATTGAAATAGCATTGGGAGTTTAAATTCGTTAGGCCCCGCCCCTTTGGATCCTGAAGCCCAGAATACCATTAAAAGTATAGACAAAGACATGGCTGAGGGTTGAGATACTTTTGGCCACGCCCCTTTTGCCTAGAAGCCCCTAAACCCATTGAAATAGCATTGGGGGTTTGAATTCGTTAGGCCCCGCCCCTTTGGATCCAGAAGCCCAGAATACCATTAAGAGTATAGACCAAGACATGGCTGAGGGTTGAGATACTTTTGGTCACACTCCTTTTGGCTAGAAGCCCCTAAACCCATTGAAATAGCATTGGGGGTTTAAATTTGTTAGGCCCCGCCCCTTTGGGTCCAGAAGCCCAGAACACCATTCAGAGTATAGACCATGACATGGCTGAGGGTTGAGATACTTTTGGCCACGCCCCTTTTGCCTAGAAGCCCCTAAAGCCATTGAAATAACATTGGGGGTTTAAATTCGTTAGGCCCCGCACCTTTGGGTCCTGAAGCCCAGAATACCATTCAGAGTATAGAACATGACATGGCTGAGGGTTGAGATACTTTTGGCCACGCCCCTTTTGCCTAGAAGCCCCTAAACCCATTGAAATAGCATTGGGGGTTTAAATTCGTTAGGCCCCGCCCCTTTTGGTCCAGAAGCCCAGAATACCATTCAGAGTATAGACCATGACATGGCTGAGGGTAGAGATACTTTTGGCCACGCCCCTTTTGCCTAGAAGCCCCTAAAGCCATTGAAATAACATTGGGGGTTTAAATTCGTTAGGCCCCGCACCTTTGGGTCCTGAAGCCCAGAATACCATTCAGAGTATAGAACATGACATGGCTGAGGGTTGAGATACTTTTGGCCACGCCCCTTTTGCCTAGAAGCCCCTAAACCCATTGAAATAGCATTGGGGGTTTAAATTCGTTAGGCCCCGCCCCTTTTGGTCCAGAAGCCCAGAATACCATTCAGAGTATAGACCATGACATGGCTGAGGGTAGAGATACTTTTGGCCACGCCCCTTTTGCCTAGAAGCCCCTAAACCCATTGAAATAGCATTGAGGGTTTAAATTCGTTAGGCCCCGCCCCTTTGGGTCCAGAAGCCCAGAATACCATTCAGAGTATAGACCATGACATGGCTGAGGGTTGATATACGTTTGCCCACGCCCCTTTTGCCTAGAAGCCCCTAAACCCATTGAAATAGCATTGGGGGTTTAAATTCGTTAGGCCCCGCCCCTTTGGGTCCAGAAGCCCAGAATACCATTCAGAGTATAGACCATGACATGGCTGAGGGTTGATATACGTTTGGCCACGCCCCTTTTGCCTAGAAGCCCCTAAACCCATTGAAATAGCATTGGGGGTTTAAATTCGTTAGGCCCCGCCCCTTTTGGTCCAGAAGCCCAGAATACCATTCAGAGTATAGACCATGACATGGCTGAGGGTTGAGAAACTTTTGGCCACGCCCCTTTTGCCTAGAAGCCCCTAAACCCATTGAAATAACATTGGGGGTTTAAATTCGTTAGGCCCCGCCCCTTTGGGTCCAGAAGCCCAGAATACCATTCAGAGTATAGACCATGACATGGCTGAGGGTTGATATACGTTTGGCCACGCCCCTTTTGCATAGAAGCCCCTAAACCCATTGAAATAGCATTGGGGGTTTAAATTCGTTAGGCCCCGCCCCTTTTGGTCCAGAAGCCCAGAATACCATTCAGAGTATAGACCATGACATGGCTGAGGGTTGAGAAACTTTTGGCCACGCCCATTTTGCCTAGAAGCCCCTAAACCCATTGAAATAGCATTGGGGGTTTAAATTCGTTAGGCCCCGCCCCTTTGGGTCCAGAAGCCCAGAATACAATTCAGAGTATAGACCATGACATGGCTGATGGTTGATATACTTTTGGCCACGCCCCTTTTGCATAGAAGCCCCTAAACCCATTGAAATAGCATTGGGGGTTTAAATTCGTTAGGCCCCGCCCCTTTGGGTCCTGAAGCCCAGAATACCATTCAGAGTATAGACTATGATATGGCTGAGGGTTGAGATACTTTTGGCCACGCCCCTTTTGCCTACAAGCCCCTAAACCCATTGAAATAGCATTGGGGGTTTAAATTCATTAGGCCCCGCCCCTTTGGGTCCAGAAGCCCAGAATACCATTCAGAGTATAGACCATGACATGGCTGAGGGTTGAGATACTTTTGGCCACGCCCCTTTTGCCTAGAAGCCCCTAAACCCATTGAAATAGCATTGGGGTTTAAATTCGTTAGGCCCCGCCCCTTTGGGTCCAGAAGCCCAGAATACCATTCAGAGTATAGACCATCACATGGCTGAGGGTTAAGATACTTTTGACTACGCCCCTTTTGCCTAGAAGCCCCTAAACCCATTGAAATAGCATTGGGGGTTTAAATTCGTTAGGCCCCGCCCCTTTTGGTCCAGAAGCCCAGAATACCATTCAGAGTATAGACCATGACATGGCTGAGAGTTGAGATACTTTTGGCCACGCCCCTTTTGCCTAGAAGCCCCTAAACTCATTGAAATTGCATTGGGGGTTTAAATTCGTTAGGCCCCGCCCCTTCGGGTCCAGAAGCCAAGAATACCATTCAGAGTATAGACCATGACATGGCTGAGGGTTGAGATACTTTTGGCCACGCCCCTTTTGCCTACAAGCCCCTAAACCCATTGAAATAGCATTGGGGGTTTAAATTCGTTAGGCCCCGCCCCCTTTGGTCCAGAAGCCCAGAATACCATTCAGAGTATAGACCATGACATGGCTGAGGGTTGAAATACTTTTGGCCACGCCCCTTTTGACTAGAAGCCCCTAAACCCATTGAAATAGCATTGGGGGTTTAAATTCGTTAGGCCCCGCCCCTTTCTGTCCAGAAGCCCAGAATCCCATTCAGAGTATAGACCATGACATGGCTGAGGGTTGAGATACTTTTGGCCACGCCCCTTTTGCCTAGAAGCCCCTAAACCCATTGAAATAGCATTGGGGTTTAAATTCGTTAGGCCCCGCCCCTTTTGGTCCAGAAGCCCAGAATACCATTCAGAGTATAGACCATGACATGGCTGAGGGTTGAGATACTTTTGGCCACGCCCCTTTTGCCTAGAAGCCTCTAAACCCATTGAAATAGCATTGGGAGTTTAAATTCGTTAGGCCCCGCCCCTTTGGATCCTGAAGCCCAGAATACCATTAAAAGTATAGACAAAGACATGGCTGAGGGTTGAGATACTTTTGGCCACGCCCTTTTTGCCTAGAAGCCCCTAAACCCATTGAAATAGCATTGGGGGTTTAAATTCGTTAGGCCCCGCCCCTTTGGGTCCAGAAGCATAGAATACCATTCAGAGTATAGACCATGACATGGCTGATGGTTGATATACTTTTGGCCACGCCCCTTTTGCATAGAAGCCCCTAAACCCATTGAAATAGCATTGGGGGTTTAAATTCGTTAGGCCCCGCCCCTTTGGGTCCTGAAGCCCAGAATACCATTCAGAGTATAGACGGTGACATGGCTGAGGGTTGAGATACTTTTGGCCACGCCCCTTTTGCCTAGAAGCCTCTAAACCCATTGAAATAGCATTAGGGGTTTAAATTCGTTAGGCCCCGCCCCTTTGGATCCTGAAGCCCAGAATACCATTAAGAGTATAGACCAAGACATGGCTGAGGGTTGAGATACTTTTGGCCACACCCCTTTTGCCTAGAAGCCCCTAAACCCATTGAAATAGCATTGGGGGTTTAAATTTGTTAGGCCCCGCCCCTTTGGGTCCAGAAGCCCAGAACACCATTCAGAGTATAGACCATGACATGGCTGAGGGTTGAGATACTTTTGGCCACGCCCCTTTTGCCTAGAAGCCCCTAAACCCATTGAAATAGCATTGGGGGTTTAAATTCGTTAGGCCCCGCCCCTTTGGGTCCAGAAACCCAGAATACCATTCAGAGTTAAGACCATGACATGGCTGAGGGTTGAGAAACTTTTGGCCACGCCCCTTTTTCCTAGAAGCCCCTAAACCCATTGAAATAGCATTGGGGGTTTAAATTCGTTAGACCCCGCCCCTTTGGGTCCAGAAGCCCAGAATACCATTCAGAGCATAGACCATGACATGGCTGATGGTTGATATACTTTTGGCCACGCCCCTTTTGCATAGAAGCCCCTAAACCCATTGAAATAGCATTGGGAGTTTAAATTCGTTAGGCCCCGCCCCTTTGGGTCCTGAAGCCCAGAATACCATTCAGAGTATAGACCATGACATGGCTGAGGGTTGAGATACTTTTGGCCACGCCCCTTTTGCCTACAAGCCCCTAAACCCATTGAAATAGCATTGGGGGTTTAAATTCGTTAGGCCCCGCCCCTTTGGGTCCAGAAGCCAAGAATACCATTCAGAGTATAGACCATGACATGGCTGAGAGTTGAGATACTTTTGGCCACGCCCCTTTTGCCTAGAAGCCCCTAAACCCATTGAAATTGCATTGGGGGTTTAAATTCGTTAGGCCCCGCCCCTTCGGGTCCAGAAGCCAAGAATACCATTCAGAGTATAGACCATGACATAGCTGAGGGTTGAGATACTTTTGGCCACGCCCCTTTTGCCTACAAGCCCCTAAACCCATTGAAATAGCATTGGGGGTTTAAATTCGTTAGGCCCCGCCCCCTTTGGTCCAGAAGCCCAGAATACCATTCAGAGTATAGACAATGACATGGCTGAGGGTTGAAATACTTTTGGCCACGCCCCTTTTGCCTAGAAGCCTCTAAACCCATTGAAATAGCATTGGGGGTTTAAATTCGTTAGGCCCCGCCCCTTTGGATCCTGAAGCCCAGAATACCATTAAGAGTATAGACCAAGACATGGCTGAGGGTTGAGATACTTTTGGCCACGCCCCTTTTGCCTAGAAGCCCCTAAACCCATTGAAATAGCATTGGGGGTTTAAATTTGTTAGGCCCCGCCCCTTTGGGTCCAGAAGCCCAGAATACCATTCAAAGTATAGACCATGACATGGCTGAGGGTTGAGATACTTTTGGCCACGCCCCTTTTGCCTAGAAGCCCCAAAACCCATTGAAATAGCATTGGGGGTTTAAATTCGTTAGGCCCCGCCCCTTTGGGTCCAGAAGCCCAGAACACCATTCAGAGTATAGACCATGACATGGCTGAGGGTTGAGATACTTGTGGCCACGCCCCTTTTGCCTAGAAGCCTCTAAACCCATTGAAATAGCATTGGGAGTTTAAATTCGTTAGGCCCCGCCCCTTTGGATCATGAAGCCCAGAATACCAATAAAAGTATAGACAAAGACATGGCTGAGGGTTGAGATACTTTTGGCCACGCCCCATTTGCCTAGAAGCCTCTAAACCCATTGAAATAGCATTGGGAGTTTAAATTCGTTAGGCCCCGCCCCTTTGGATCCTGAAGCCCAGAATACCATTAAAAGTATAGACAAAGACATGGCTGAGGGTTGAGATACTTTTGGCCACGCCCCTTTTGCCTAGAAGCCCCTAAACCCATTGAAATAGCATTGGGGGTTTGAATTCGTTAGGCCCCGCCCCTTTGGGTCCAGAAGCATAGAATACCATTCAGAGTATAGACCATGACATGGCTGATGGTTGATATACTTTTGGCCACGCCCCTTTTGCATAGAAGCCCCTAAACCCATTGAAATAGCATTGGGGGTTTAAATTCGTTAGGCCCCGCCCCTTTGGGTCCTGAAGCCCAGAATACCATTCAGAGTATAGACGGTGACATGGCTGAGGGTTGAGATACTTTTGGCCACGCCCCTTTTGCCTAGAAGCCCCTAAACCCATTGAAATAGCATTGGGGGTTTAAATTTGTTAGGCCCCGCCCCTTTGGGTCCAGAAGCCCAGAACACCATTCAGAGTATAGACCATGACATGGCTGAGGGTTGAGATACTTTTGGCCACGCCCCTTTTGCCTAGAAGCCCCTAAAGCCATTGAAATAACATTGGGGGTTTAAATTCGTTAGGCCCCGCACCTTTGGGTCCTGAAGCCCAGAATACCATTCAGAGTATAGAACATGACATGGCTGAGGGTTGAGATACTTTTGGCCACGCCCCTTTTGCCTAGAAGCCCCTAAACCCATTGAAATAGCATTGGGGGTTTAAATTCGTTAGGCCCCGCCCCTTTTGGTCCAGAAGCCCAGAATACCATTCAGAGTATAGACCATGACATGGCTGAGGGTAGAGATACTTTTGGCCACGCCCCTTTTGCCTAGAAGCCCCTAAACCCATTGAAATAGCATTGAGGGTTTAAATTCGTTAGGCCCCGCCCCTTTGGGTCCAGAAGCCCAGAATACCATTCAGAGTATAGACCATGACATGGCTGAGGGTTGATATACGTTTGCCCACGCCCCTTTTGCCTAGAAGCCCCTAAACCCATTGAAATAGCATTGGGGGTTTAAATTCGTTAGGCCCCGCCCCTTTGGGTCCAGAAGCCCAGAATACCATTCAGAGTATAGACCATGACATGGCTGAGGGTTGATATACGTTTGGCCACGCCCCTTTTGCCTAGAAGCCCCTAAACCCATTGAAATAGCATTGGGGGTTTAAATTCGTTAGGCCCCGCCCCTTTTGGTCCAGAAGCCCAGAATACCATTCAGAGTATAGACCATGACATGGCTGAGGGTTGAGAAACTTTTGGCCACGCCCCTTTTGCCTAGAAGCCCCTAAACCCATTGAAATAGCATTGGGGGTTTAAATTCGTTAGGCCCCGCCCCTTTGGGTCCAGAAGCCCAGAATACCATTCAGAGTATAGACCATGACATGGCTGAGGGTTGATATACGTTTGGCCACGCCCCTTTTGCCTAGAAGCCCCTAAACCCATTGAAATAGCATTGGGGGTTTAAATTCGTTAGGCCCCGCCCCTTTTGGTCCAGAAGCCCAGAATACCATTCAGAGTATAGACCATGACATGGCTGAGGGTTGAGAAACTTTTGGCCACGCCCATTTTGCCTAGAAGCCCCTAAACCCATTGAAATAGCATTGGGGGTTTAAATTCGTTAGGCCCCGCCCCTTTGGGTCCAGAAGCCCAGAATACAATTCAGAGTATAGACCATGACATGGCTGATGGTTGATATACTTTTGGCCACGCCCCTTTTGCATAGAAGCCCCTAAACCCATTGAAATAGCATTGTGGGTTTAAATTCGTTAGGCCCCGCCCCTTTGGGTCCTGAAGCCCATAATACCATTCAGAGTATAGACTATGACATGGCTGAGGGTTGAGATACTTTTGGCCACGCCCCTTTTGCCTACAAGCCCCTAAACCCATTGAAATAGCATTGGGGGTTTAAATTCATTAGGCCCCGCCCCTTTGGGTCCAGAAGCCCAGAATACCATTCAGAGTATAGACCATGACATGGCTGAGGGTTGAGATACTTTTGGCCACGCCCCTTTTGCCTAGAAGCCCCTAAACCCATTGAAATAGCATTGGGGTTTAAATTCGTTAGGCCCCGCCCCTTTGGGTCCAGAAGCCCAGAATACCATTCAGAGTATAGACCATCACATGGCTGAGGGTTAAGATACTTTTGACTACGCCCCTTTTGCCTAGAAGCCCCTAAACCCATTGAAATAGCATTGGGGGTTTAAATTCGTTAGGCCCCTCCCCTTTTGGTCCAGAAGCCCAGAATACCATTCAGAGTATAGACCATGACATGGCTGAGAGTTGAGATACTTTTGGCCACGCCCCTTTTGCCTAGAAGCCCCTAAACCCATTGAAATTGCATTGGGGGTTTAAATTCGTTAGGCCCCGCCCCTTCGGGTCCAGAAGCCAAGAATACCATTCAGAGTATAGACCATGACATGGCTGAGGGTTGAGATACTTTTGGCCACGCCCCTTTTGCCTAGAAGCCTCTAAACCCATTGAAATAGCATTGGGAGTTTAAATTCGTTAGGCCGCGCCCCTTCGGGTCCAGAAGCCAAGAATACCATTCAGAGTATAGACCATGACATGGCTGAGGGTTGAGATACTTTTGGCCACGCCCCTTTTGCCTACAAGCCCCTAAACCCATTGAAATAGCATTGGGGGTTTAAATTCGTTAGGCCCCGCCCCCTTTGGTCCAGAAGCCCAGAATACCATTCAGAGTATAGAACATGACATGGCTGAGGGTTGAAATACTTTTGGCCACGCCCCTTTTGCCTAGAAGCCCCTAAACCCATTGAAATAGCATTGGGGGTTTAAATTCGTTAGGCCCCGCCCCTTTCTGTCCAGAAGCCCAGAATCCCATTCAGAGTATAGACCATGACATGGCTGAGGGTTGAGATACTTTTTGCCACGTCCCTTTTGCCTAGAAGCCCCTAAACCCATTGAAATAGCATTGGGGGTTTAAATTCGTTAGGCCCCGCCCCTTTTGGTCAAGAAGCCCAGAATACCATTCAGAGTATAGACCATGACATGGCTGAGGGTTGAGATACTTTTGGCCACGCCCCTTTTGCCTAGAAGCCTCTAAACCCATTGAAATAGCATTGGGAGTTTAAATTCGTTAGGCCCCGCCCCTTTGGATCTTGAAGCCCAGAATACCATTAAAAGTATAGACAAAGACATGGCTGAGGGTTGAGATACTTTTGGCCACGCCCCTTTTGCCTAGAAGCCCCTAAACCCATTGAAATAGCATTGGGGGTTTAAATTCGTTAGGCCCCGCCCCTTTGGGTCCAGAAGCATAGAATACCATTCAGAGTATAGACCATGACATGGCTGATGGTTGATATACTTTTGGCCACGCCCCTTTTGCATAGAAGCCCCTAAACCCATTGAAATAGCATTGGGGGTTTAAATTCGTTAGGCCCCGCCCCTTTGGGTCCTGAAGCCCAGAATACCATTCAGAGTATAGACGGTGACATGGCTGAGGGTTGAGATACTTTTGGCCACGCCCCTTTTGCCTAGAAGCCTCTAAACCCATTGAAATAGCATTGGGGGTTTAAATTCGTTAGGCCCCGCCCCTTTGGATCCTGAAGCCCAGAATACCATTAAGAGTATAGACCAAGACATGGCTGAGGGTTGAGATACTTTTGGCCACACCCCTTTTGCCTAGAAGCCCATAAACCCATTGAAATAGCATTGGGGGTTTAAATTCGTTAGGCCCCGCCCCTTTGGATCCAGAAGCCCAGAATACCATTAAGAGTATAGACCAAGACATGGCTGAGGGTTGAGATACTTTTGGTCACACTCCTTTTGGCTAGAAGCCCCTAAACCCATTGAAATAGCATTGGGGGTTTAAATTTGTTAGGCCCCGCCCCTTTGGGTCCAGAAGCCCAGAACACCATTCAGAGTATAGACCATGACATGGCTGAGGGTTGAGATACTTTTGGCCACGCCCCTTTTGCCTAGAAGCCCCTAAAGCCATTGAAATAACATTGGGGGTTTAAATTCGTTAGGCCCCGCACCTTTGGGTCCTGAAGCCCAGAATACCATTCAGAGTATAGAACATGACATGGCTGAGGGTTGAGATACTTTTGGCCACGCCCCTTTTGCCTAGAAGCCCCTAAACCCATTGAAATAGCATTGGGGGTTTAAATTCGTTAGGCCCCGCCCCTTTTGGTCCAGAAGCCCAGAATACCATTCAGAGTATAGACCATGACATGGCTGAGGGTAGAGATACTTTTGACCACGCCCCTTTTGCCTAGAAGCCCCTAAACCCATTGAAATAGCATTGAGGGTTTAAATTCGTTAGGCCCCGCCCCTTTGGGTCCAGAAGCCCAGAATACCATTCAGAGTATAGACCATGACATGGCTGAGGGTTGATATACGTTTGCCCACGCCCCTTTTGCCTAGAAGCCCCTAAACCCATTGAAATAGCATTGGGGGTTTAAATTCGTTAGGCCCCGCCCCTTTGGGTCCAGAAGCCCAGAATACCATTCAGAGTATAGACCATGACATGGCTGAGGGTTGATATACGTTTGGCCACGCCCCTTTTGCCTAGAAGCCCCTAAACCCATTGAAATAGCATTGGGGGTTTAAATTCGTTAGGCCCCGCCCCTTTTGGTCCAGAAGCCCAGAATACCATTCAGAGTATAGACCATGACATGGCTGAGGGTTGAGAAACTTTTGGCCACGCCCCTTTTGCCTAGAAGCCCCTAAACCCATTGAAATAACATTGGGGGTTTAAATTCGTTAGGCCCCGCCCCTTTGGGTCCAGAAGCCCAGAATACCATTCAGAGTATAGACCATGACATGGCTGAGGGTTGATATACGTTTGGCCACGCCCCTTTTGCATAGAAGCCCCTAAACCCATTGAAATAGCATTGGGGGTTTAAATTCGTTAGGCCCCGCCCCTTTTGGTCCAGAAGCCCAGAATACCATTCAGAGTATAGACCATGACATGGCTGAGGGTTGAGAAACTTTTGGCCACGCCCATTTTGCCTAGAAGCCCCTAAACCCATTGAAATAGCATTGGGGGTTTAAATTCGTTAGGCCCCGCCCCTTTGGGTCCAGAAGCCCAGAATACAATTCAGAGTATAGACCATGACATGGCTGATGGTTGATATACTTTTGGCCACGCCCCTTTTGCATAGAAGCCCCTAAACCCATTGAAATAGCATTGGGGGTTTAAATTCGTTAGGCCCCGCCCCTTTGGGTCCTGAAGCCCAGAATACCATTCAGAGTATAGACTATGATATGGCTGAGGGTTGAGATACTTTTGGCCACGCCCCTTTTGCCTACAAGCCCCTAAACCCATTGAAATAGCATTGGGGGTTTAAATTCATTAGGCCCCGCCCCTTTGGGTCCAGAAGCCCAGAATACCATTCAGAGTATAGACCATGACATGGCTGAGGGTTGAGATACTTTTGGCCACGCCCCTTTTGCCTAGAAGCCCCTAAACCCATTGAAATAGCATTGGGGTTTAAATTCGTTAGGCCCCGCCCCTTTGGGTCCAGAAGCCCAGAATACCATTCAGAGTATAGACCATCACATGGCTGAGGGTTAAGATACTTTTGACTACGCCCCTTTTGCCTAGAAGCCCCTAAACCCATTGAAATAGCATTGGGGGTTTAAATTCGTTAGGCCCCGCCCCTTTTGGTCCAGAAGCCCAGAATACACTTCAGAGTATAGACCATGACATGGCTGAGAGTTGAGATACTTTTGGCCACGCCCCTTTTGCCTAGAAGCCCCTAAACTCATTGAAATTGCATTGGGGGTTTAAATTCGTTAGGCCCCGCCCCTTCGGGTCCAGAAGCCAAGAATACCATTCAGAGTATAGACCATGACATGGCTGAGGGTTGAGATACTTTTGGCCACGCCCCTTTTGCCTACAAGCCCCTAAACCCATTGAAATAGCATTGGGGGTTTAAATTCGTTAGGCCCCGCCCCCTTTGGTCCAGAAGCCCAGAATACCATTCAGAGTATAGACCATGACATGGCTGAGGGTTGAAATACTTTTGGCCACGCCCCTTTTGCCTAGAAGCCCCTAAACCCATTGAAATAGCATTGGGGGTTTAAATTCGTTAGGCCCCGCCCCTTTCTGTCCAGAAGCCCAGAATCCCATTCAGAGTATAGACCATGACATGGCTGAGGGTTGAGATACTTTTGGCCACGCCCCTTTTGCCTAGAAGCCCCTAAACCCATTGAAATAGCATTGGGGTTTAAATTCGTTAGGCCCCGCCCCTTTTGGTCCAGAAGCCCAGAATACCATTCAGAGTATAGACCATGACATGGCTGAGGGTTGAGATACTTTTGGCCACGCCCCTTTTGCCTAGAAGCCTCTAAACCCATTGAAATAGCATTGGGAGTTTAAATTCGTTAGGCCCCGCCCCTTTGGATCCTGAAGCCCAGAATACCATTAAAAGTATAGACAAAGACATGGCTGAGGGTTGAGATACTTTTGGCCACGCCCTTTTTGCCTAGAAGCCCCTAAACCCATTGAAATAGCATTGGGGGTTTAAATTCGTTAGGCCCCGCCCCTTTGGGTCCAGAAGAATAGAATACCATTCAGAGTATAGACCATGACATGGCTGATGGTTGATATACTTTTGGCCACGCCCCTTTTGCATAGAAGCCCCTAAACCCATTGAAATAGCATTGGGGGTTTAAATTCGTTAGGCCCCGCCCCTTTGGGTCCTGAAGCCCAGAATACCATTCAGAGTATAGACGGTGACATGGCTGAGGGTTGAGATACTTTTGGCCACGCCCCTTTTGCCTAGAAGCCTCTAAACCCATTGAAATAGCATTAGGGGTTTAAATTCGTTAGGCCCCGCCCCTTTGGATCCTGAAGCCCAGAATACCATTAAGAGTATAGACCAAGACATGGCTGAGGGTTGAGATACTTTTGGCCACACCCCTTTTGCCTAGAAGCCCCTAAACCCATTGAAATAGCATTGGGGGTTTAAATTTGTTAGGCCCCGCCCCTTTGGGTCCAGAAGCCCAGAACACCATTCAGAGTATAGACCATGACATGGCTGAGGGTTGAGATACTTTTGGCCACGCCCCTTTTGCCTAGAAGCCCCTAAACCCATTGAAATAGCATTGGGGGTTTAAATTCGTTAGGCCCCGCCCCTTTGGGTCCAGAAACCCAGAATACCATTCAGAGTTAATACCATGACATGGCTGAGGGTTGAGAAACTTTTGGCCACGCCCCTTTTTCCTAGAAGCCCCTAAACCCATTGAAATAGCATTGGGGGTTTAAATTCGTTAGACCCCGCCCCTTTGGGTCCAGAAGCCCAGAATACCATTCAGAGTATAGACCATGACATGGCTGATGGTTGATATACTTTTGGCCACGCCCCTTTTGCATAGAAGCCCCTAAACCCATTGAAATAGCATTGGGAGTTTAAATTCGTTAGGCCCCGCCCCTTTGGGTCCTGAAGCCCAGAATACCATTCAGAGTATAGACCATGACATGGCTGAGGGTTGAGATACTTTTGGCCACGCCCCTTTTGCCTACAAGCCCCTAAACCCATTGAAATAGCATTGGGGGTTTAAATTCGTTAGGCCCCGCCCCTTTGGGTCCAGAAGCCAAGAATACCATTCAGAGTATAGACCATGACATGGCTGAGAGTTGAGATACTTTTGGCCACGCCCCTTTTGCCTAGAAGCCCCTAAACCCATTGAAATTGCATTGGGGGTTTAAATTCGTTAGGCCCCGCCCCTTCGGGTCCAGAAGCCAAGAATACCATTCAGAGTATAGACCATGACATAGCTGAGGGTTGAGATACTTTTGGCCACGCCCCTTTTGCCTACAAGCCCCTAAACCCATTGAAATAGCATTGGGGGTTTAAATTCGTTAGGCCCCGCCCCCTTTGGTCCAGAAGCCCAGAATACCATTCAGAGTATAGACAATGACATGGCTGAGGGTTGAAATACTTTTGGCCACGCCCCTTTTGCCTAGAAGCCTCTAAACCCATTGAAATAGCATTGGGGGTTTAAATTCGTTAGGCCCCGCCCCTTTGGATCCTGAAGCCCAGAATACCATTAAGAGTATAGACCAAGACATGGCTGAGGGTTGAGATACTTTTGGCCACGCCCCTTTTGCCTAGAAGCCCCTAAACCCATTGAAATAGCATTGGGGGTTTAAATTTGTTAGGCCCCGCCCCTTTGGGTCCAGAAGCCCAGAATACCATTCAAAGTATAGACCATGACATGGCTGAGGGTTGAGATACTTTTGGCCACGCCCCTTTTGCCTAGAAGCCCCAAAACCCATTGAAATAGCATTGGGGGTTTAAATTCGTTAGGCCCCGCCCCTTTGGGTCCAGAAGCCCAGAACACCATTCAGAGTATAGACCATGACATGGCTGAGGGTTGAGATACTTGTGGCCACGCCCCTTTTGCCTAGAAGCCTCTAAACCCATTGAAATAGCATTGGGAGTTTAAATTCGTTAGGCCCCGCCCCTTTGGATCCTGAAGCCCAGAATACCATTAAAAGTATAGACAAAGACATGGCTGATTGTTGAGATACTTTTGGCCACGCCCCTTTTGCCTAGAAGCCCCTAAACCCATTGAAATAGCATTGGGGGTTTGAATTCGTTAGGCCCCGCCCCTTTGGGTCCAGAAGCATAGAATACCATTCAGAGTATAGACCATGACATGGCTGATGGTTGATATACTTTTGGCCACGCCCCTTTTGCATAGAAGCCCCTAAACCCATTGAAATAGCATTGGGGGTTTAAATTCATTAGGCCCCGCCCCTTTGGGTCCTGAAGCCCAGAATACCATTCAGAGTATAGACGGTGACATGGCTGAGGGTTGAGATACTTTTGGCCACGCCCCTTTTGCCTAGAAGCCCCTAAACCCATTGAAATTGCATTGGGGGTTTAAATTCGTTAGGCCCCGCCCCTTCGGGTCCAGAAGCCAAGAATACCATTCAGAGTATAGACCATGACATAGCTGAGGGTTGAGATACTTTTGGCCACGCCCCTTTTGCCTACAAGCCCCTAAACCCATTGAAATAGCATTGGGGGTTTAAATTCGTTAGGCCCCGCCCCCTTTGGTCCAGAAGCCCAGAATACCATTCAGAGTATAGACAATGACATGGCTGAGGGTTGAAATACTTTTGGCCACGCCCCTTTTGCCTAGAAGCCTCTAAACCCATTGAAATAGCATTGGGGGTTTAAATTCGTTAGGCCCCGCCCCTTTGGATCCTGAAGCCCAGAATACCATTAAGAGTATAGACCAAGACATGGCTGAGGGTTGAGATACTTTTGGCCACGCCCCTTTTGCCTAGAAGCCCCTAAACCCATTGAAATAGCATTGGGGGTTTAAATTTGTTAGGCCCCGCCCCTTTGGGTCCAGAAGCCCAGAATACCATTCAAAGTATAGACCATGACATGGCTGAGGGTTGAGATACTTTTGGCCACGCCCCTTTTGCCTAGAAGCCCCTAAACCCATTGAAATTGCATTGGGGGTTTAAATTCGTTAGGCCCCGCCCCTTCGGGTCCAGAAGCCAAGAATACCATTCAGAGTATAGACCATGACATAGCTGAGGGTTGAGATACTTTTGGCCACGCCCCTTTTGCCTACAAGCCCCTAAACCCATTGAAATAGCATTGGGGGTTTAAATTCGTTAGGCCCCGCCCCCTTTGGTCCAGAAGCCCAGAATACCATTCAGAGTATAGACAATGACATGGCTGAGGGTTGAAATACTTTTGGCCACGCCCCTTTTGCCTAGAAGCCTCTAAACCCATTGAAATAGCATTGGGGGTTTAAATTCGTTAGGCCCCGCCCCTTTGGATCCTGAAGCCCAGAATACCATTAAGAGTATAGACCAAGACATGGCTGAGGGTTGAGATACTTTTGGCCACGCCCCTTTTGCCTAGAAGCCCCTAAACCCATTGAAATAGCATTGGGGGTTTAAATTTGTTAGGCCCCGCCCCTTTGGGTCCAGAAGCCCAGAATACCATTCAAAGTATAGACCATGACATGGCTGAGGGTTGAGATACTTTTGGCCACGCCCCTTTTGCCTAGAAGCCCCAAAACCCATTGAAATAGCATTGGGGGTTTAAATTCGTTAGGCCCCGCCCCTTTGGGTCCAGAAGCCCAGAACACCATTCAGAGTATAGACCATGACATGGCTGAGGGTTGAGATACTTGTGGCCACGCCCCTTTTGCCTAGAAGCCTCTAAACCCATTGAAATAGCATTGGGAGTTTAAATTCGTTAGGCCCCGCCCCTTTGGATCCTGAAGCCCAGAATACCATTAAAAGTATAGACAAAGACATGGCTGATTGTTGAGATACTTTTGGCCACGCCCCTTTTGCCTAGAAGCCCCTAAACCCATTGAAATAGCATTGGGGGTTTGAATTCGTTAGGCCCCGCCCCTTTGGGTCCAGAAGCATAGAATACCATTCAGAGTATAGACCATGACATGGCTGATGGTTGATATACTTTTGGCCACGCCCCTTTTGCATAGAAGCCCCTAAACCCATTGAAATAGCATTGGGGGTTTAAATTCGTTAGGCCCCGCCCCTTTGGGTCCTGAAGCCCAGAATACCATTCAGAGTATAGACGGTGACATGGCTGAGGGTTGAGATACTTTTGGCCACGCCCCTTTTGCCTAGAAGCCTCTAAACCCATTGAAATAGCATTGGGGGTTTAAATTCGTTAGGCCCCGCCCCTTTGGATCCAGAAGCCCAGAATACCATTAAGAGTATAGACCAAGACATGGCTGAGGGTTGAGATACTTTTGGCCACGCCCCTTTTGCCTAGAAGCCCCTAAACCCATTGAAATAGCATTGGGGGTTTAAATTTGTTAGGCCCCGCCCCTTTGGGTCCAGAAGCCCAGAACACCATTCAGAGTATAGACCATGACATGGCTGAGGGTTGAGATACTTTTGGCCACGCCCCTTTTGCCTAGAAGCCCCTAAAGCCATTGAAATAACATTGGGGGTTTAAATTCGTTAGGCCCCGCACCTTTGGGTCCTGAAGCCCAGAATACCATTCAGAGTATAGAACATGACATGGCTGAGGGTTGAGATACTTTTGGCCACGCCCCTTTTGCCTAGAAGCCCCTAAACCCATTGAAATAGCATTGGGGGTTTAAATTCGTTAGGCCCCGCCCCTTTTGGTCCAGAAGCCCAGAATACCATTCAGAGTATAGACCATGACATGGCTGAGGGTAGAGATACTTTTGGCCACGCCCCTTTTGCCTAGAAGCCCCTAAACCCATTGAAATAGCATTGAGGGTTTAAATTCGTTAGGCCCCGCCCCTTTGGGTCCAGAAGCCCAGAATACCATTCAGAGTATAGACCATGACATGGCTGAGGGTTGATATACGTTTGCCCACGCCCCTTTTGCCTAGAAGCCCCTAAACCCATTGAAATAGCATTGGGGGTTTAAATTCGTTAGGCCCCGCCCCTTTGGGTCCAGAAGCCCAGAATACCATTCAGAGTATAGACCATGACATGGCTGAGGGTTGAGAAACTTTTGGCCACGCCCCTTTTGCCTAGAAGCCCCTAAACCCATTGAAATAGCATTGGGGGTTTAAATTCGTTAGGCCCCGCCCCTTTGGGTCCAGAAGCCCAGAATACCATTCAGAGTATAGACCATGACATGGCTGAGGGTTGATATACGTTTGGCCACGCCCCTTTTGCCTAGAAGCCCCTAAACCCATTGAAATAGCATTGGGGGTTTAAATTCGTTAGGCCCCGCCCCTTTTGGTCCAGAAGCCCAGAATACCATTCAGAGTATAGACCATGACATGGCTGAGGGTTGAGAAACTTTTGGCCACGCCCATTTTGCCTAGAAGCCCCTAAACCCATTGAAATAGCATTGGGGGTTTAAATTCGTTAGGCCCCGCCCCTTTGGGTCCAGAAGCCCAGAATACAATTCAGAGTATAGACCATGACATGGCTGATGGTTGATATACTTTTGGCCACGCCCCTTTTGCATAGAAGCCCCTAAACCCATTGAAATAGCATTGGGGGTTTAAATTCGTTAGGCCCCGCCCCTTTGGGTCCTGAAGCCCAGAATACCATTCAGAGTATAGACTATGACATGGCTGAGGGTTGAGATACTTTTGGCCACGCCCCTTTTGCCTACAAGCCCCTAAACCCATTGAAATAGCATTGGGGGTTTAAATTCATTAGGCCCCGCCCCTTTGGGTCCAGAAGCCCAGAATACCATTCAGAGTATAGACCATGACATGGCTGAGGGTTGAGATACTTTTGGCCACGCCCCTTTTGCCTAGAAGCCCCTAAACCCATTGAAATAGCATTGGGGTTTAAATTCGTTAGGCCCCGCCCCTTTGGGTCCAGAAGCCCAGAATACCATTCAGAGTATAGACCATCACATGGCTGAGGGTTAAGATACTTTTGACTACGCCCCTTTTGCCTAGAAGCCCCTAAACCCATTGAAATAGCATTGGGGGTTTAAATTCGTTAGGCCCCTCCCCTTTTGGTCCAGAAGCCCAGAATACCATTCAGAGTATAGACCATGACATGGCTGAGAGTTGAGATACTTTTGGCCACGCCCCTTTTGCCTAGAAGCCCCTAAACCCATTGAAATTGCATTGGGGGTTTAAATTCGTTAGGCCCCGCCCCTTCGGGTCCAGAAGCCAAGAATACCATTCAGAGTATAGACCATGACATGGCTGAGGGTTGAGATACTTTTGGCCACGCCCCTTTTGCCTAGAAGCCTCTAAACCCATTGAAATAGCATTGGGAGTTTAAATTCGTTAGGCCCCGCCCCTTCGGGTCCAGAAGCCAAGAATACCATTCAGAGTATAGACCATGACATGGCTGAGGGTTGAGATACTTTTGGCCACGCCCCTTTTGCCTACAAGCCCCTAAACCCATTGAAATAGCATTGGGGGTTTAAATTCGTTAGGCCCCGCCCCCTTTGGTCCAGAAGCCCAGAATACCATTCAGAGTATAGAACATGACATGGCTGAGGGTTGAAATACTTTTGGCCACGCCCCTTTTGCCTAGAAGCCCCTAAACCCATTGAAATAGCATTGGGGGTTTAAATTCGTTAGGCCCCGCCCCTTTCTGTCCAGAAGCCCAGAATCCCATTCAGAGTATAGACCATGACATGGCTGAGGGTTGAGATACTTTTGGCCACGCCCCTTTTGCCTAGAAGCCCCTAAACCCATTGAAATAGCATTGGGGGTTTAAATTCGTTAGGCCCCGCCCCTTTTGGTCCAGAAGCCCAGAATACCATTCAGAGTATAGACCATGACATGGCTGAGGGTTGAGATACTTTTGGCCACGCCCCTTTTGCCTAGAAGCCTCTAAACCCATTGAAATAGCATTGGGAGTTTAAATTCGTTAGGCCCCGCCCCTTTGGATCCTGAAGCCCAGAATACCATTAAAAGTATAGACAAAGACATGGCTGAGGGTTGAGATACTTTTGGCCACGCCCCTTTTGCCTAGAAGCCCCTAAACCCATTGAAATAGCATTG
This sequence comes from Crinia signifera, assembly GCF_055691185.1. Lineage (NCBI taxonomy): Eukaryota > Metazoa > Chordata > Amphibia > Anura > Myobatrachidae > Crinia > Crinia signifera. The sequence goes on along the minus strand of NC_139217.1, from coordinate 238,532,723 downwards.
GGGGTTTAAATTCGTTAGGCCCCGCCCCTTTGGGTCCAGAAGCATAGAATACCATTCAGAGTATAGACCATGACATGGCTGATGGTTGATATACTTTTGGCCACGCCCCTTTTGCATAGAAGCCCCTAAACCCATTGAAATAGCATTGGGGGTTTAAATTCGTTAGGCCCCGCCCCTTTGGGTCCTGAAGCCCAGAATACCATTCAGAGTATAGACGGTGACATGGCTGAGGGTTGAGATACTTTTGGCCACGCCCCTTTTGCCTAGAAGCCTCTAAACCCATTGAAATAGCATTGGGGGTTTAAATTCGTTAGGCCCCGCCCCTTTGGATCCTGAAGCCCAGAATACCATTAAGAGTATAGACCAAGACATGGCTGAGGGTTGAGATACTTTTGGCCACACCCCTTTTGCCTAGAAGCCCATAAACCCATTGAAATAGCATTGGGGGTTTAAATTCGTTAGGCCCCGCCCCTTTGGGTCCAGAAACCCAGAATACCATTCAGAGTATAGACCATGACATGGCTGAGGGTTGAGAAACTTTTGGCCACGCCCCTTTTGCCTAGAAGCCCCTAAACCCATTGAAATAGCATTGGGGGGTTTAAATTCGTTAGACCCCGCCCCTTTGGGTCCAGAAGCCCAGAATACCATTCAGAGTATAGACCATGACATGGCTGATGGTTGATATACTTTTGGCCACGCCCCTTTTGCATAGAAGCCCCTAAACCCATTGAAATAGCATTGGGAGTTTAAATTCGTTAGGCCCCGCCCCTTTGGGTCCTGAAGCCCAGAATACCATTCAGAGTATAGACCATGACATGGCTGAGGGTTGAGATACTTTTGGCCACGCCCCTTTTGCCTACAAGCCCCTAAACCCATTGAAATAGCATTGGGGGTTTAAATTCGTTAGGCCCCGCCCCTTTGGGTCCAGAAGCCAAGAATACCATTCAGAGTATAGACCATGACATGGCTGAGAGTTGAGATACTTTTGGCCACGCCCCTTTTGCCTAGAAGCCCCTAAACCCATTGAAATTGCATTGGGGGTTTAAATTCGTTAGGCCCCGCCCCTTCGGGTCCAGAAGCCAAGAATACCATTCAGAGTATAGACCATGACATGGCTGGGGGTTGAGATACTTTTGGCCACGCCCCTTTTGCCTACAAGCCCCTAAACCCATTGAAATAGCATTGGGGGTTTAAATTCGTTAGGCCCCGCCCCCTTTGGTCCAGAAGCCCAGAATACCATTCAGAGTATAGAACATTACATGGCTGAGGGTTGAAATACTTTTGGCCACGCCCCTTTTGCCTAGAAGCCCCTAAACCCATTGAAATAGCATTGGGGGTTTAAATTCGTTAGGCCCCGCCCTTTTCTGTCCAGAAGCCCAGAATCCCATTCAGAGTATAGACCATGACATGGCTGAGGGTTGAGATACTTTTGGCCACGCCCCTTTTGCCTAGAAGCCCCTAAACCCATTGAAATAGCATTGGGGGTTTAAATTCGTTAGGCCCCGCCCCTTTTGGTCCAGAAGCCCAGAATACCATTCAGAGTATAGACCATGACATGGCTGAGGGTTGAGATACTTTTGGCCACGCCCCTTTTGCCTAGAAGCCTCTAAACCCATTGAAATAGCATTGGGAGTTTAAATTCGTTAGGCCCCGCCCCTTTGGATCCTGAAGCCCAGAATACCATTAAAAGTATAGACAAAGACATGGCTGAGGGTTGAGATACTTTTGGCCACGCCCCTTTTGCCTAGAAGCCCCTAAACCCATTGAAATAGCATTGGGGGTTTAAATTCGTTAGGCCCCGCCCCTTTGGGTCCAGAAGCATAGAATACCATTCAGAGTATAGACCATGACATGGCTGATGGTTGATATACTTTTGGCCACGCCCCTTTTGCATAGAAGCCCCTAAACCCATTGAAATAGCATTGGGGGTTTAAATTCGTTAGGCCCCGCCCCTTTGGGTCCTGAAGCCCAGAATACCATTCAGAGTATAGACGGTGACATGGCTGAGGGTTGAGATACTTTTGGCCACGCCCCTTTTGCCTAGAAGCCTCTAAACCCATTGAAATAGCATTGGGGGTTTAAATTCGTTAGGCCCCGCCCCTTTGGATCCTGAAGCCCAGAATACCATTAAGAGTATAGACCAAGACATGGCTGAGGGTTGAGATACTTTTGGCCACACCCCTTTTGCCTAGAAGCCCCTAAACCCATTGAAATAGCATTGGGGGTTTAAATTTGTTAGGCCCCGCCCCTTTGGGTCCAGAAGCCCAGAACACCATTCAGAGTATAGACCATGACATGGCTGAGGGTTGAGATACTTTTGGCCACGCCCCTTTTGCCTAGAAGCCCCTAAACCCATTGAAATAGCATTGGGGGTTTAAATTCGTTATGCCCCGCCCCTTTGGGTCCAGAAACCCAGAATACCATTCAGAGTATAGACCATGACATGGCTGAGGGTTGAGAAACTTTTGGCCACGCCCCTTTTGCCTAGAAGCCCCTAAACCCATTGAAATAGCATTGGGGGTTTAAATTCGTTAGACCCCGCCCCTTTGGGTCCAGAAGCCCAGAATACCATTCAGAGTATAGACCATGACATGGCTGATGGTTGATATACTTTTGGCCACGCCCCTTTTGCATAGAAGCCCCTAAACCCATTGAAATAGCATTGGGAGTTTAAATTCGTTAGGCCCCGCCCCTTTGGGTCCTGAAGCCCAGAATACCATTCAGAGTATAGACCATGACATGGCTGAGGGTTGAGATACTTTTGGCCACGCCCCTTTTGCCTACAAGCCCCTAAACCCATTGAAATTGCATTGGGGGTTTAAATTCGTTAGGCCCCGCCCCTTTTGGTCCAGAAGCCAAGAATACCATTCAGAGTATAGACCATGACATGGCTGAGAGTTGATATACTTTTTGCCACGCCCCTTTTGCCTAGAAGCCCCTAAACCCATTGAAATTGCATTGGGGGTTTAAATTCGTTAGGCCCCGCCCCTTCGGGTCCAGAAGCCAAGAATACCATTCAGAGTATAGACCATGACATGGCTGAGGGTTGAGATTCTTTTGGCCACGCCCCTTTTGCCTACAAGCCCCTAAACCCATTGAAATAGCATTGGGGGTTTAAATTCGTTTGGCCCCGCCCCCTTTGGTCCAGAAGCCCAGAATACCATTCAGAGTATAGACCATGACATTGCTGAGGGTTGAAATACTTTTGGCCACGCCCCTTTTGCCTAGAAGCCTCTAAACCCATTGAAATAGCATTGGGGGTTTAAATTCGTTAGGCCCCGCCCCTTTGGGTCCTGAAGCCCAGAATAACATTCAGAGTATAGACGATGACATGGCTGAGGGTTGAGATACTTTTGGCCACGCCCCTTTTGCCTAGAAGCCTCTAAACCCATTGAAATAGCATTGGGGGTTTAAATTCGTTAGGCCCCGCCCCTTTGGATCCTGAAGCCCAGAATACCATTAAGAGTATAGACCAAGACATGGCTGAGGGTTGAGATACTTTTGGCCACACCCCTTTTGCCTTGAAGCCCCTAAACCCATTGAAATAGCATTGGGGGTTTAAATTTGTTAGGCCCCGCCCCTTTGGGTCCAGAAGCCCAGAACACCATTCAGAGTATAGACCATGACATGGCTGAGGGTTGAGATACTTTTGGCCACGCCCCTTTTGCCTAGAAGCCCCTAAACCCATTGAAATAGCATTGGGGGTTTAAATTCGTTAGGCCCCGCCCCTTTGGGTCCAGAAACCCAGAATACCATTCAGAGTATAGACCATGACATGGCTGAGGGTTGAGAAACTTTTGGCCACGCCCCTTTTGCCTAGAAGCCCCTAAACCCATTGAAATAGCATTGGGGGTTTAAATTCGTTAGACCCCGCCCCTTTGGGTCCAGAAGCCCAGAATACCATTCAGAATATAGACCATGACATGGCTGATGGTTGATATACTTTTGGCCACGCCCCTTTTGCATAGAAGCCCCTAAACCCATTGAAATAGCATTGGGAGTTTAAATTCGTTAGGCCCCGCCCCTTTGGGTCCAGAAGCCAAGAATACCATTCAGAGTATAGACCATGACATGGCTGAGAGTTGAGATACTTTTGGCCACGCCCCTTTTGCCTAGAAGCCCCTAAACCCATTGAAATTGCATTGGGGGTTTAAATTCGTTAGGCCCCGCCCCTTCGGGTCCAGAAGCCAAGAATAACATTCAGAGTATAGACCATGACATGGCTGAGGGTTGAGATACTTTTGGCCACGCCCCTTTTGCCTACAAGCCCCTAAACCCATTGAAATAGCATTGGGGGTTTAAATTCGTTAGGCCCCGCCCCCTTTGGTCCAGAAGCCCAGAATACCATTCAGAGTATAGACCATGACATGGCTGAGTGTTGAAATACTTTTGGCCACGCCCCTTTTGCCTAGAAGCCCCTAAACCCATTGAAATAGCATTGGGGGTTTAAATTCGTTAGGCCCCGCCCCTTTCTGTCCAGAAGCCCAGAATCCCATTCAGAGTATAGACCATGACATGGCTGAGGGTTGAGATACTTTTGGTCACGCCCCTTTTGCCTAGAAGCCCCTAAACCCATTGAAATAGCATTGGGAGTTTAAATTCGTTAGGCCCCGCCCCTTTGGATCCTGAAGCCCAGAATACCATTAAAAGTATAGACAAAGACATGGCTGAGGGTTGAGATACTTTTGGCCACGCCCCTTTTGCCTAGAAGCCCCTAAACCCATTGAAATAGCATTGGGGGTTTAAATTCGTTAGGCCCCGCCCCTTTGGGTCCAGAAGCATAGAATACCATTCAGAGTATAGACCATGACATGGCTGATGGTTGATATACTTTTGGCCACGCCCCTTTTGCATAGAAGCCCCTAAACCCATTGAAATAGCATTGGGGGTTTAAATTCGTTAGGCCCCGCCCCTTTGGGTACTGAAGCCCAGAATACCATTCAGAGTATAGACGGTGACATGGCTGAGGGTTGAGATACTTTTGGCCACGCCCCTTTTGCCTAGAAGCCTCTAAACCCATTGAAATAGCATTGGGGGTTTAAATTCGTTAGGCCCCGCCCCTTTTGGTCCAGAAGCCCAGAACACCATTCAGAGTATAGACCATGACGTGGCTGAGGGTTCAGATACTTTTGGCCACGCCCCTTTTGCCTAGAAGCCCCTAAACCTATTGAAATAGCATTGGGGGTTTAAATTCGTTAGGCCCCGCCCCTTTGGGTCCAGAAACCCAGAATACCATTCAGAGTATAGACCATGACATGGCTGAGGGTTGAGAAACTTTTGGCCACGCCCCTTTTGCCTAGAAGCCCCTAAACCCATTGAAATAGCATTGGGGGTTTAAATTCGTTAGACCCCGCCCCTTTGGGTCCAGAAGCCCAGAATACTATTCAGAGTATAGACCATGACATGGCTGATGGTTGATATACTTTTGGCCACGCCCCTTTTGCATAGAAGCCCCTAAACCCATTGAAATAGCATTGGGAGTTTAAATTCGTTAGGCCCCGCCCCTTTGGGTCCTGAAGCCCAGAATACCATTCAGAGTATAGACCATGACATGGCTGAGGGTTGAGATACTTTTGGCCACGCCCCTTTTGCCTACAAGCCCCTAAACCCATTGAAATAGCATTGGGGGTTTAAATTCGTTAGGCCCCGCCCCCTTTGGTCCAGAAGCCCAGAATACCATTCAGAGTATAGAACATTACATGGCTGAGGGTTGAAATACTTTTGGCCACGCCCCTTTTGCCTAGAAGCCCCTAAACCCATTGAAATAGCATTGGGGGTTTAAATTCGTTAGGCCCCGCCCCTTTCTGTCCAGAAGCCCAGAATCCCATTCAGAGTATAGACCATGACATGGCTGAGGGTTGAGATACTTTTGGCCACGCCCCTTTTGCCTAGAAGCCCCTAAACCCATTGAAATAGCATTGGGGGTTTAAATTCGTTAGGCCCCGCCCCTTTTGGTCCAGAAGCCCAGAATACCATTCAGAGTATAGACCATGACATGGCTGAGGGTTGAGATACTTTTGGCCACGCCCCTTTTGCCTAGAAGCCTCTAAACCCATTGAAATAGCATTGGGAGTTTAAATTCGTTAGGCCCCGCCCCTTTGGATCCTGAAGCCCAGAATACCATTAAAAGTATAGACAAAGACATGGCTGAGGGTTGAGATACTTTTGGCCACGCCCCTTTTGCCTAGAAGCCCCTAAACCCATTGAAATAGCATTGGGGGTTTAAATTCGTTAGGCCCCGCCCCTTTGGGTCCAGAAGCATAGAATACCATTCAGAGTATAGACCATGACATGGCTGATGGTTGATATACTTTTGGCCACGCCCCTTTTGCATAGAAGCCCCTAAACCCATTGAAATAGCATTGGGGGTTTAAATTCGTTAGGCCCCGCCCCTTTGGGTCCTGAAGCCCAGAATACCATTCAGAGTATAGACGGTGACATGGCTGAGGGTTGAGATACTTTTGGCCACGCCCCTTTTGCCTAGAAGCCTCTAAACCCATTGAAATAGCATTGGGGGTTTAAATTCGTTAGGCCCCGCCCCTTTGGATCCTGAAGCCCAGAATACCATTAAGAGTATAGACCAAGACATGGCTGAGGGTTGAGATACTTTTGGCCACACCCCTTTTGCCTAGAAGCCCCTAAACCCATTGAAATAGCATTGGGGGTTTAAATTTGTTAGGCCCCGCCCCTTTGAGTACAGAAGCCCAGAACACCATTCAGAGTATAGACCATGACATGGCTGAGGGTTGAGATACTTTTGGCCACGCCCCTTTTGCCTAGAAGCCCCTAAACCCATTGAAATAGCATTGGGGGTTTAAATTCGTTAGGCCCCGCCCCTTTGGGTCCAGAAACCCAGAATACCATTCAGAGTATAGACCATGACATGGCTGAGGGTTGAGAAACTTTTGGCCACGCCCCTTTTGCCTAGAAGCCCCTAAACCCATTGAAATAGCATTGGGGGTTTAAATTCGTTAGACCCCGCCCCTTTGGGTCCAGAAGCCCAGAATACCATTCAGAGTATAGACCATGACATGGCTGATGGTTGATATACTTTTGGCCACGCCCCTTTTGCATAGAAGCCCCTAAACCCATTGAAATAGCATTGGGAGTTTAAATTCGTTAGGCCCCGCCCCTTTGGGTCCTGAAGCCCAGAATACAATTCAGAGTATAGACCATGACATGGCTGAGGGTTGAGATACTTTTGGCCACGCCCCTTTTGCCTACAAGCCCCTAAACCCATTGAAATTGCATTGGGGGTTTAAATTCGTTAGGCCCCGCCCCTTTGGGTCCAGAAGCCAAGAATACCATTCAGAGTATAGACCATGACATGGCTGAGAGTTGATATACTTTTGGCCACGCCCCTTTTGCCTAGAAGCCCCTAAACCCATTGAAATTGCATTGGGGGTTTAAATTCGTTAGGCCCCGCCCCTTCGGATCCAGAAGCCAAGAATACCATTCAGAGTATAGACCATGACATGGCTGAGGGTTGAGATACTTTTGGCCACGCCCCTTTTGCCTACAAGCCCCTAAACCCATTGAAATAGCATTGGGGGTTTAAATTCGTTAGGCCCCGCCCCCTTTGGTCCAGAAGCCCAGAATACCATTCAGAGTATAGACCATGACATGGCTGAGGGTTGAAATACTTTTGGCCACGCCCCTTTTGCCTAGAAGCCTCTAAACCCATTGAAATAGCATTGGGGGTTTAAATTCGTTAGGCCCCGCCCCTTTGGGTCCTGAAGCCCAGAATACCATTCAGAGTATAGACGATGACATGGCTGAGGGTTGAGATACTTTTGGCCACGCCCCTTTTGCCTAGAAGCCTCTAAACCCATTGAAATAGCATTGGGGGTTTAAATTCGTTAGGCCCCGCCCCTTTGGATCCTGAAGCCCAGAATACCATTAAGAGTATAGACCAAGACATGGCTGAGGGTTGAGATACTTTTGGCCACACCCCTTTTGCCTAGAAGCCCCTAAACCCATTGAAATAGCATTGGGGGTTTAAATTTGTTAGGCCCCGCCCCTTTGGGTCCAGAAGCCCAGAACACCATTCAGAGTATAGACCATGACATGGCTGAGGGTTGAGATACTTTTGGCCACGCCCCTTTTGCCTAGAAGCCCCTAAACCCATTGAAATAGCATTGGGGGTTTAAATTCGTTAGGCCCCGCCCCTTTGGGTCCAGAAACCCAGAATACCATTCAGAGTATAGACCATGACATGGCTGAGGGTTGAGAAACTTTTGGCCACGCCCCTTTTGCCTAGAAGCCCCTAAACCCATTGAAATAGCATTGGGGGTTTAAATTCGTTAGACCCCGCCCCTTTGGGTCCAGAAGCCCAGAATACCATTCAGAGTATAGACCATGACATGGCTGATGGTTGATATACTTTTGGCCACGCCCCTTTTGCATAGAAGCCCCTAAACCCATTGAAATAGCATTGGGAGTTTAAATTCGTTAGGCCCCGCCCCTTTGGGTCCTGAAGCCCAGAATACCATTCAGAGTATAGACCATGACATGGCTGAGGGTTGAGATACTTTTGGCCACGCCCCTTTTGCCTACAAGCCCCTAAACCCATTGAAATAGCATTGGGGGTTTAAATTCGTTAGGCCCCGCCCCTTTGGGTCCAGAAGCCAAGAATACCATTCAGAGTATAGACCATGACATGGCTGAGAGTTGAGATACTTTTGGCCACGCCCCTTTTGCCTAGAAGCCCCTAAACCCATTGAAATTGCATTGGGGGTTTAAATTCGTTAGGCCCCGCCCCTTCGGGTCCAGAAGCCAAGAATAACATTCAGAGTATAGACCATGACATGGCTGAGGGTTGAGATACTTTTGGCCACGCCCCTTTTGCCTACAAGCCCCTAAACCCATTGAAATAGCATTGGGGGTTTAAATTCGTTAGGCCCCGCCCCCTTTGGTCCAGAAGCCCAGAATACCATTCAGAGTATAGACCATGACATGGCTGAGTGTTGAAATACTTTTGGCCACGCCCCTTTTGCCTAGAAGCCCCTAAACCCATTGAAATAGCATTGGGGGTTTAAATTCGTTAGGCCCCGCCCCTTTCTGTCCAGAAGCCCAGAATCCCATTCAGAGTATAGACCATGACATGGCTGAGGGTTGAGATACTTTTGGCCACGCCCCTTTTGCCTAGAAGCCCCTAAACCCATTGAAATAGCATTGGGAGTTTAAATTCGTTAGGCCCCGCCCCTTTGGATCCTGAAGCCCAGAATACCATTAAAAATATAGACAAAGACATGGCTGAGGGTTGAGATACTTTTGGCCACGCCCCTTTTGCCTAGAAGCCCCTAAACCCATTGAAATAGCATTGGGGGTTTAAATTCGTTAGGCCCCGCCCCTTTGGGTCCAGAAACCCAGAATACCATTCAGAGTATAGACCATGACATGGCTGAGGGTTGAGAAACTTTTGGCCACGCCCCTTTTGCCTAGAAGCCCCTAAACCCATTGAAATAGCATTGGGGGTTTAAATTCGTTAGACCCCGCCCCTTTGGGTCCAGAAGCCCAGAATACCATTCAGAATATAGACCATGACATGGCTGATGGTTGATATACTTTTGGCCACGCCCCTTTTGCATAGAAGCCCCTAAACCCATTGAAATAGCATTGGGAGTTTAAATTCGTTAGGCCCCGCCCCTTTGGGTCCAGAAGCCAAGAATACCATTCAGAGTATAGACCATGACATGGCTGAGAGTTGAGATACTTTTGGCCACGCCCCTTTTGCCTAGAAGCCCCTAAACCCATTGAAATTGCATTGGGGGTTTAAATTCGTTAGGCCCCGCCCCTTCGGGTCCAGAAGCCAAGAATAACATTCAGAGTATAGACCATGACATGGCTGAGGGTTGAGATACTTTTGGCCACGCCCCTTTTGCCTACAAGCCCCTAAACCCATTGAAATAGCATTGGGGGTTTAAATTCGTTAGGCCCCGCCCCCTTTGGTCCAGAAGCCCAGAATACCATTCAGAGTATAGACCATGACATGGCTGAGTGTTGAAATACTTTTGGCCACGCCCCTTTTGCCTAGAAGCCCCTAAACCCATTGAAATAGCATTGGGGGTTTAAATTCGTTAGGCCCCGCCCCTTTCTGTCCAGAAGCCCAGAATCCCATTCAGAGTATAGACCATGACATGGCTGAGGGTTGAGATACTTTTGGCCACGCCCCTTTTGCCTAGAAGCCCCTAAACCCATTGAAATAGCATTGGGAGTTTAAATTCGTTAGGCCCCGCCCCTTTGGATCCTGAAGCCCAGAATACCATTAAAAGTATAGACAAAGACATGGCTGAGGGTTGAGATACTTTTGGCCACGCCCCTTTTGCCTAGAAGCCCCTAAACCCATTGAAATAGCATTGGGGGTTTAAATTCGTTAGGCCCCGCCCCTTTGGGTCCAGAAGCATAGAATACCATTCAGAGTATAGACCATGACATGGCTGATGGTTGATATACTTTTGGCCACGCCCCTTTTGCATAGAAGCCCCTAAACCCATTGAAATAGCATTGGGGGTTTAAATTCGTTAGGCCCCGCCCCTTTGGGTACTGAAGCCCAGAATACCATTCAGAGTATAGACGGTGACATGGCTGAGGGTTGAGATACTTTTGGCCACGCCCCTTTTGCCTAGAAGCCTCTAAACCCATTGAAATAGCATTGGGGGTTTAAATTCGTTAGGCCCCGCCCCTTTGGATCCTGAAGCCCAGAATACCATTAAAAGTATAGACAAAGACATGGCTGAGGGTTGAGATACTTTTGGCCACGCCCCTTTTGCCTAGAAGCCCCTAAACCCATTGAAATAGCATTGGGGGTTTAAATTCGTTAGGCCCCGCCCCTTTGGGTCCAGAAGCATAGAATACCATTCAGAGTATAGACCATGACATGGCTGATGGTTGATATACTTTTGGCCACGCCCCTTTTGCATAGAAGCCCCTAAACCCATTGAAATAGCATTGGGGGTTTAAATTCGTTAGGCCCCGCCCCTTTGGGTCCTGAAGCCCAGAATACCATTCAGAGTATAGACGGTGACATGGCTGAGGGTTGAGATACTTTTTGCCACGCCCCTTTTGCCTAGAAGCCTCTAAACCCATTGAAATAGCATTGGGGGTTTAAATTCGTTAGGCCCCGCCCCTTTGGATCCTGAAGCCCAGAATACCATTAAGAGTATAGACCAAGACATGGCTGAGGGTTGAGATACTTTTGACCACACCCCTTTTGCCTAGAAGCCCCTAAACCCATTGAAATAGCATTGGGGGTTTAAATTTGTTAGGCCCCGCCCCTTTGGGTCCAGAAGCCCAGAACACCATTCAGAGTATAGACCATGACATGGCTGAGGGTTGAGATACTTTTGGCCACGCCCCTTTTGCCTAGAAGCCCCTAAACCCATTGAAATAGCATTGGGGGTTTAAATTCGTTAGGCCCCGCCCCTTTGGGTCCAGAAACCCAGAATACCATTCAGAGTATAGACCATGACATGGCTGAGGGTTGAGAAACTTTTGGCCACGCCCCTTTTGCCTAGAAGCCCCTAAACCCATTGAAATAGCATTGGGGGTTTAAATTCGTTAGACCCCGCCCCTTTGGGTCCAGAAGCCCAGAATACCATTCAGAGTATAGACCATGACATGGCTGATGGTTGATATACTTTTGGCCACGCCCCTTTTGCATAGAAGCCCCTAAACCCATTGAAATAGCATTGGGAGTTTAAATTCGTTAGGCCCCGCCCCTTTGGGTCCTGAAGCCCAGAATACCATTCAGAGTATAGACCATGACATGGCTGAGGGTTGAGATACTTTTGGCCACGCCCCTTTTGCCTACAAGCCCCTAAACCCATTGAAATTGCATTGGGGGTTTAAATTCGTTAGGCCCCGCCCCTTTGGGTCCAGAAGCCAAGAATACCATTCAGAGTATAGACCATGACATGGCTGAGAGTTGATATACTTTTGGCCACGCCCCTTTTGCCTAGAAGCCCCTAAACCCATTGAAATTGCATTGGGGGTTTAAATTCGTTAGGCCCCGCCCCTTCGGGTCCAGAAGCCAAGAATACCATTCAGAGTATAGACCATGACATGGCTGAGGGTTGAGATACTTTTGGCCACGCCCCTTTTGCCTACAAGCCCCTAAACCCATTGAAATAGCATTGGGGGTTTAAATTCGTTAGGCCCCGCCCCCTTTGGTCCAGAAGCCCAGAATACCATTCAGAGTATAGACCATGACATGGCTGAGGGTTGAAATACTTTTGGCCACGCCCCTTTTGCCTAGAAGCCTCTAAACCCATTGAAATAGCATTGGGGGTTTAAATTCGTTAGGCCCCGCCCCTTTGGGTCCTGAAGCCCAGAATACCATTCAGAGTATAGACGATGACATGGCTGAGGGTTGAGATACTTTTGGCCACGCCCCTTTTGCCTAGAAGCCTCTAAACCCATTGAAATAGCATTGGGGGTTTAAATTCGTTAGGCCCCGCCCCTTTGGATCCTGAAGCCCAGAATACCATTAAGAGTATAGACCAAGACATGGCTGAGGGTTGATATACTTTTGGCCACACCCCTTTTGCCTAGAAGCCCCTAAACCCATTGAAATAGCATTGGGGGTTTAAATTTGTTAGGCCCCGCCCCTTTGGGTCCAGAAGCCCAGAACACCATTCAGAGTATAGACCATGACATGGCTGAGGGTTGAGATACTTTTGGCCACGCCCCTTTTGCCTAGAAGCCCCTAAACCCATTGAAATAGCATTGGGGGTTTAAATTCGTTAGGCCCCGCCCCTTTGGGTCCAGAAACCCAGAATACCATTCAGAGTATAGACCATGACATGGCTGAGGGTTGAGAAACTTTTGGCCACGCCCCTTTTGCCTAGAAGCCCCTAAACCCATTGAAATAGCATTGGGGGTTTAAATTCGTTAGACCCCGCCCCTTTGGGTCCAGAAGCCCAGAATACCATTCAGAGTATAGACCATGACATGGCTGATGGTTGATATACTTTTGGCCACGCCCCTTTTGCATAGAAGCCCCTAAACCCATTGAAATAGCATTGGGAGTTTAAATTCGTTAGGCCCCGCCCCTTTGGGTCCTGAAGCCCAGAATACCATTCAGAGTATAGACCATGACATGGCTGAGGGTTGAGATACTTTTGGCCACGCCCCTTTTGCCTACAAGCCCCTAAACCCATTGAAATAGCATTGGGGGTTTAAATTCGTTAGGCCCCGCCCCTTTGGGTCCAGAAGCCAAGAATACCATTCAGAGTATAGACCATGACATGGCTGAGGGTTGAGATACTTTTGGCCACGCCCCTTTTGCCTAGAAGCCTCTAAACCCATTGAAATAGCATTGGGAGTTTAAATTCGTTAGGCCCCGCCCCTTTGGATCCTGAAGCCCAGAATACCATTAAAAGTATAGACAAAGACATGGCTGAGGGTTGAGATACTTTTGGCCACGCCCCTTTTGCCTAGAAGCCCCTAAACCCATTGAAATAGCATTGGGGGTTTAAATTCGTTAGGCCCCGCCCCTTTGGGTCTAGAAGCATAGAATACCATTCAGAGTATAGACCATGACATGGCTGATGGTTGATATACTTTTGGCCACGCCCCTTTTGCATAGAAGCCCCTAAACCCATTGAAATAGCATTGGGGGTTTAAATTCGTTAGGCCCCGCCCCTTTGGGTCCTGAAGCCCAGAATACCATTCAGAGTATAGACGGTGACATGGCTGAGGGTTGAGATACTTTTGGCCACGCCCCTTTTGCCTAGAAGCCTCTAAACCCATTGAAATAGCATTGGGGGTTTAAATTCGTTAGGCCCCGCCCCTTTGGACCCAGAAGCCCAGAATACCATTAAGAGTATAGACCAAGACATGGCTGAGGGTTGAAATACTTTTGGCCACGCCCCTTTTGCCTAGAAGCCCCTAAACCCATTGAAATAGCATTGGGGGTTTAAATTCGTTAGGCCCCGCCCCTTTGGGTCCAGAAGCCCAGAATACCATTCAGAGTATAGACCATGACATGGCTGATGGTTGATATACTTTTGGCCACGCCCCTTTTGCATAGAAGCCCCTAAACCCATTGAAATAGCATTGGGGGTTTAAATTCGTTAGGCCCCGCCCCTTTGGGTCCTGAAGCCCAGAATACCATTCAGAGTATAGACCATGACATGGCTGAGGGTTGAGATACTTTTGGCCACGCCCCTTTTGCCTACAAGCCCCTAAACCCATTGAAATAGCATTGGGGGTTTAAATTCGTTAGGCCCCGCCCCTTTGGGTCCAGAAGCCAAGAATACCATCCAGAGTATAGACCATGACATGGCTGAGGGTTGAGATACTTTTGGCCACGCCCCTTTTGCCTAAAAGCCCCTAAACCCATTGAAATAGCATTGGGGTTTAAATTCGTTAGGCCCGCCCCTTTGGGTCCAGAAGCCCAGAATACCATTCAGAGTATAGACCATCACATGGCTGAGGGTTAAGATACTTTTGACTACGCCCCTCTTGCCTAGAAGCCCCTAAACCCATTGAAATAGCATTGGGGGTTTAAATTCGTTAGGCCCCGCCCCTTTCTGTCCAGAAGCCCAGAATCCCATTCAGAGTATAGACAAAGACATGGCTGAGGGTTGAGATACTTTTGGCCACGCCCCTTTTGCCTAGAAGCCCCTAAACCCATTGAAATAGCATTGGGGGTTTAAATTCGTTAGGCCCCGCCCCTTTGGGTCCAGAAGCATAGAATACCATTCAGAGTATAGACCATGACATGGCTGATGGTTGATATACTTTTGGCCACGCCCCTTTTGCATAGAAGCCCCTAAACCCATTGAAATAGCATTGGGGGTTTAAATTCGTTAGGCCCCGCCCCTTTGGGTCCTGAAGCCCAGAATACCATTCAGAGTATAGACGGTGACATGGCTGAGGGTTGAGATACTTTTGGCCACACCCCTTTTGCCTAGAAGCCCATAAACCCATTGAAATAGCATTGGGGGTTTAAATTCGTTAGGCCCCGCCCCTTTGGGTCCAGAAACCCAGAATACCATTCAGAGTATAGACCATGACATGGCTGAGGGTTGAGAAACTTTTGGCCACGCCCCTTTTGCCTAGAAGCCCCTAAACCCATTGAAATAGCATTAGGGGGTTTAAATTCGTTAGACCCCGCCCCTTTGGGTCCAGAAGCCCAGAATACCATTCAGAGTATAGACCATGACATGGCTGATGGTTGATATACTTTTGGCCACGCCCCTTTTGCATAGAAGCCCCTAAACCCATTGAAATAGCATTGGGAGTTTAAATTCGTTAGGCCCCGCCCCTTTGGGTCCTGAAGCCCAGAATACCATTCAGAGTATAGACCATGACATGGCTGAGGGTTGAGATACTTTTGGCCACGCCCCTTTTGCCTACAAGCCCCTAAACCCATTGAAATAGCATTGGGGGTTTAAATTCGTTAGGCCCCGCCCCTTTGGGTCCAGAAGCCAAGAATACCATTCAGAGTATAGACCATGACATGGCTGAGAGTTGAGATACTTTTGGCCACGCCCCTTTTGCCTAGAAGCCCCTAAACCCATTGAAATTGCATTGGGGGTTTAAATTCGTTAGGCCCCGCCCCTTCGGGTCCAGAAGCCAAGAATACCATTCAGAGTATAGACCATGACATGGCTGAGGGTTGAGATACTTTTGGCCACGCCCCTTTTGCCTAGAAGCCCCTAAACCCATTGAAATAGCATTGGGGGTTTAAATTCGTTAGGCCCCGCCCCTTTCTGTCCAGAAGCCCAGAATCCCATTCAGAGTATAGACAAAGACATGGCTGAGGGTTGAGATACTTTTGGCCACGCCCCTTTTGCCTAGAAGCCCCTAAACCCATTGAAATAGCATTGGGGGTTTAAATTCGTTAGGCCCCGCCCCTTTGGGTCCAGAAGCATAGAATACCATTCAGAGTATAGACCATGACATGGCTGATGGTTGATATACTTTTGGCCACGCCCCTTTTGCATAGAAGCCCCTAAACCCATTGAAATAGCATTGGGGGTTTAAATTCGTTAGGCCCCGCCCCTTTGGGTCCTGAAGCCCAGAATACCATTCAGAGTATAGACGGTGACATGGCTGAGGGTTGAGATACTTTTGGCCACACCCCTTTTGCCTAGAAGCCCATAAACCCATTGAAATAGCATTGGGGGTTTAAATTCGTTAGGCCCCGCCCCTTTGGGTCCAGAAACCCAGAATACCATTCAGAGTATAGACCATGACATGGCTGAGGGTTGAGAAACTTTTGGCCACGCCCCTTTTGCCTAGAAGCCCCTAAACCCATTGAAATAGCATTAGGGGGTTTAAATTCGTTAGACCCCGCCCCTTTGGGTCCAGAAGCCCAGAATACCATTCAGAGTATAGACCATGACATGGCTGATGGTTGATATACTTTTGGCCACGCCCCTTTTGCATAGAAGCCCCTAAACCCACTGAAATAGCATTGGGAGTTTAAATTCGTTAGGCCCCGCCCCTTTGGGTCCTGAAGCCCAGAATACCATTCAGAGTATAGACCATGACATGGCTGAGGGTTGAGATACTTTTGGCCACGCCCCTTTTGCCTACAAGCCCCTAAACCCATTGAAATAGCATTGGGGGTTTAAATTCGTTAGGCCCCGCCCCTTTGGGTCCAGAAGCCAAGAATACCATTCAGAGTATAGACCATGACATGGCTGAGAGTTGAGATACTTTTGGCCACGCCCCTTTTGCCTAGAAGCCCCTAAACCCATTGAAATTGCATTGGGGGTTTAAATTCGTTAGGCCCCGCCCCTTCGGGTCCAGAAGCCAAGAATACCATTCAGAGTATAGACCATGACATGGCTGAGGGTTGAGATACTTTTGGCCACGCCCCTTTTGCCTACAAGCCCCTAAACCCATTGAAATAGCATTGGGGGTTTAAATTCGTTAGGCCCCGCCCCCTTTGGTCCAGAAGCCCAGAATACCATTCAGAGTATAGAACATTACATGGCTGAGGGTTGGAATACTTTTGGCCACGCCCCTTTTGCCTAGAAGCCCCTAAACCCATTGAAATAGCATTGGGGGTTTAAATTCGTTAGGCCCCGCCCCTTTCTGTCCAGAAGCCCAGAATCCCATTCAGAGTATAGACCATGACATGGCTGAGGGTTGAGATACTTTTGGCCACGCCCCTTTTGCCTAGAAGCCCCTAAACCCATTGAAATAGCATTGGGGGTTTAAATTCGTTAGGCCCCGCCCCTTTTGGTCCAGAAGCCCAGAATACCATTCAGAGTATAGACCATGACATGGCTGAGGGTTGAGATACTTTTGGCCACGCCCCTTTTGCCTAGAAGCCTCTAAACCCATTGAAATAGCATTGGGAGTTTAAATTCGTTAGGCCCCGCCCCTTTGGATCCTGAAGCCCAGAATACCATTAAAAGTATAGACAAAGACATGGCTGAGGGTTGAGATACTTTTGGCCACGCCCCTTTTGCCTAGAAGCCCCTAAAGCCATTGAAATAGCATTGGGGGTTTAAATTCGTTAGGCCCCGCCCCTTTGGGTCCAGAAGCATAGAATACCATTCAGAGTATAGACCATGACATGGCTGATGGTTGATATACTTTTGGCTACGCCCCTTTTGCATAGAAGCCCCTAAACCCATTGAAATAGCATTGGGGGTTTAAATTCGTTAGGCCCCGCCCCTTTGGGTCCTGAAGCCCAGAATACCATTCAGAGTATAGACGGTGACATGGCTGAGGGTTGAGATACTTTTGGCCACGCCCCTTTTGCCTAGAAGCCTCTAAACCCATTGAAATAGCATTGGGGGTTTAAATTCGTTAGGCCCCGCCCCTTTGGATCCTGAAGCCCAGAATACCATTAAGAGTATAGACCAAGACATGGCTGAGGGTTGAGATACTTTTGGCCACACCCCTTTTGCCTAGAAGCCCCTAAACCCATTGAAATAGCATTGGGGGTTTAAATTTGTTAGGCCCCGCCCCTTTGGGTCCAGAAGCCCAGAACACCATTCAGAGTATAGACCATGACATGGCTGAGGGTTGAGATACTTTTGGCCACGCCCCTTTTGCCTAGAAGCCCCTAAACCCATTGAAATAGCATTGGGGGTTTAAATTCGTTAGGCCCCGCCCCTTTGGGTCCAGAAACCCAGAATACCATTCAGAGTATAGACCATGACATGGCTGAGGGTTGAGAAACTTTTGGCCACGCCCCTTTTGCCTAGAAGCCCCTAAACCCATTGAA
Organism: Crinia signifera; assembly: GCF_055691185.1. Classification (NCBI taxonomy): domain Eukaryota; kingdom Metazoa; phylum Chordata; class Amphibia; order Anura; family Myobatrachidae; genus Crinia; species Crinia signifera. The sequence goes on along the minus strand of NC_139217.1, from coordinate 238,514,527 downwards.
ATTGCATTGGGGGTTTAAATTCGTTAGGCCCCGCCCCTTCGGGTCCAGAAGCCAAGAATACCATTCAGAGTATAGACCATGACATGGCTGAGAGTTGATATACTTTTGGCCACGCCCCTTTTGCCTAGAAGCCCCTAAACCCATTGAAATTGCATTGGGGGTTTAAATTCGTTAGGCCCCGCCCCTTCGGGTCCAGAAGCCAAGAATACCATTCAGAGTATAGACCATGACATGGCTGAGGGTTGAGATACTTTTGGCCACGCCCCTTTTGCCTACAAGCCCCTAAACCCATTGAAATAGCATTGGGGGTTTAAATTCGTTAGGCCCCGCCCCCTTTGGTCCAGAAGCCCAGAATACCATTCAGAGTATAGACCATGACATGGCTGAGGGTTGAAATACTTTTGGCCACGCCCCTTTTGCCTAGAAGCCTCTAAACCCATTGAAATAGCATTGGGGGTTTAAATTCGTTAGGCCCCGCCCCTTTGGGTCCTGAAGCCCAGAATACCATTCAGAGTATAGACGATGACATGGCTGAGGGTTGAGATACTTTTGGCCACGCCCCTTTTGCCTAGAAGCCTCTAAACCCATTGAAATAGCATTGGGGGTTTAAATTCGTTAGGCCCCTCCCCTTTGGATCCTGAAGCCCAGAATACCATTAAGAGTATAGACCAAGACATGGCTGAGGGTTGAGATACTTTTGACCACACCCCTTTTGCCTAGAAGCCCCTAAACCCATTGAAATAGCATTGGGGGTTTAAATTTGTTAGGCCCCGCCCCTTTGGGTCCAGAAGCCCAGAACACCATTCAGAGTATAGACCATGACATGGCTGAGGGTTGAGATACTTTTGGCCACGCCCCTTTTGCCTAGAAGCCCCTAAACCCATTGAAATAGCATTGGGGGTTTAAATTCGTTAGGCCCCGCCCCTTTGGGTCCAGAAACCCAGAATACCATTCAGAGTATAGACCATGACATGGCTGAGGGTTGAGAAACTTTTGGCCACGCCCCTTTTGCCTAGAAGCCCCTAAACCCATTGAAATAGCATTGGGGGTTTAAATTCGTTAGACCCCGCCCCTTTGGGTCCAGAAGCCCAGAATACCATTCAGAGTATAGACCATGACATGGCTGATGGTTGATATACTTTTGGCCACGCCCCTTTTGCATAGAAGCCCCTAAACCCATTGAAATAGCATTGGGAGTTTAAATTCGTTAGGCCCCGCCCCTTTGGGTCCTGAAGCCCAGAATACCATTCAGAGTATAGACCATGACATGGCTGAGGGTTGAGATACTTTTGGCCACGCCCCTTTTGCCTACAAGCCCCTAAACCCATTGAAATAGCATTGGGGGTTTAAATTCGTTAGGCCCCGCCCCTTTGGGTCCAGAAGCCAAGAATACCATTCAGAGTATAGACCATGACATGGCTGAGAGTTGAGATACTTTTGGCCACGCCCCTTTTGCCTAGAAGCCCCTAAACCCATTGAAATTGCATTGGGGGTTTAAATTCGTTAGGCCCCGCCCCTTCGGGTCCAGAAGCCAAGAATAACATTCAGAGTATAGACCATGACATGGCTGAGGGTTGAGATACTTTTGGCCACGCCCCTTTTGCCTCCAAGCCCCTAAACCCATTGAAATAGCATTGGGGGTTTAAATTCGTTAGGCCCCGCCCCCTTTGGGTCCAGAAGCCAAGAATACCATTCAGAGTATAGACCATGACATGGCTGAGAGTTGAGATACTTTTGGCCACGCCCCTTTTGCCTAGAAGCCCCTAAACCCATTGAAATTGCATTGGGGGTTTAAATTCGTTAGGCCCCGCCCCTTCGGGTCCAGAAGCCAAGAATAACATTCAGAGTATAGACCATGACATGGCTGAGGGTTGAGATACTTTTGGCCACGCCCCTTTTGCCTCCAAGCCCCTAAACCCATTGAAATAGCATTGGGGGTTTAAATTCGTTAGGCCCCGCCCCCTTTGGTCCAGAAGCCCAGAATACCATTCAGAGTATAGACCATGACATGGCTGAGTGTTGAAATACTTTTGGCCACGCCCCTTTTGCCTAGAAGCCCCTAAACCCATTGAAATAGCATTGGGGGTTTAAATTCGTTAGGCCCCGCCCCTTTCTGTCCAGAAGCCCTGAATCCCATTCAGAGTATAGACCATGACATGGCTGAGGGTTGAGATACTTTTGGCCACGCCCCTTTTGCCTAGAAGCCCATAAACCCATTGAAATAGCATTGGGAGTTTAAATTCGTTAGGCCCCGCCCCTTTGGATCCTGAAGCCCAGAATACCATTAAAAGTATAGACAAAGACATGGCTGAGGGTTGAGATACTTTTGGCCACGCCCCTTTTGCCTAGAAGCCCCTAAACCCATTGAAATAGCATTGGGGGTTTAAATTCGTTAGGCCCCGCCCCTTTGGGTCCAGAAGCATAGAATACCATTCAGAGTATAGACCATGACATGGCTGATGGTTGATATACTTTTGGCCACGCCCCTTTTGCATAGAAGCCCCTAAACCCATTGAAATAGCATTGGGGGTTTAAATTCGTTAGGCCCCGCCCCTTTGGGTCCAGAAGCCCAGAATACCATTCAGAGTATAGACCATGACATGGCTGAGGGTTGAGATACTTTTGGCCACGCCCCTTTTGCCTAGAAGCCCCTAAACCCATTGAAATAGCATTGGGGGTTTAAATTCGTTAGGCCCCGCCCCTTTGGGTCCAGAAACCAAGAATACCATTCAGAGTATAGACCATGGCATGGCTGAGGGTTGAGAAACTTTTGGCCACGCCCCTTTTGCCTAGAAGCCCCTAAACCCATTGAAATAGCATTGGGGGTTTAAATTCGTTAGACCCCGCCCCTTTGGGTCCAGAAGCCCAGAATACCATTCAGAGTATAGACCATGACATGGCTGATGGTTGATATACTTTTGGCCACGCCCCTTTTGCATAGAAGCCCCTAAACCCATTGAAATAGCATTGGGAGTTTAAATTCGTTAGGCCCCGCCCCTTTGGGTCCTGAAGCCCAGAATACCATTCAGAGTATAGACCATGACATGGCTGAGGGTTGAGATACTTTTGGCCACGCCCCTTTTGCCTACAAGCCCCTAAACCCATTGAAATAGCATTGGGGGTTTAAATTCGTTAGGCCCCGCCCCTTTGGGTCCAGAAGCCAAGAATACCATTCAGAGTATAGACCATGACATGGCTGAGAGTTGAGATACTTTTGGCCACGCCCCTTTTGCCTAGAAGCCCCTAAACCCATTGAAATTGCATTGGGGGTTTAAATTCGTTAGGCCCCGCCCCTTCGGGTCCAGAAGCCAAGAATAACATTCAGAGTATAGACCATGACATGGCTGAGGGTTGAGATACTTTTGGCCACGCCCCTTTTGCCTACAAGCCCCTAAACCCATTGAAATAGCATTGGGGGTTTAAATTCGTTAGGCCCCGCCCCCTTTGGTCCAGAAGCCCAGAATACCATTCAGAGTATAGACCATGACATGGCTGAGTGTTGAAATACTTTTGGCCACGCCCCTTTTGCCTAGAAGCCCCTAAACCCATTGAAATAGCATTGGGGGTTTAAATTCGTTAGGCCCCGCCTTTTTCTGTCCAGAAGCCCAGAATCCCATTCAGAGTATAGACCATGACATGGCTGAGGGTTGAGATACTTTTGGCCACGCCCCTTTTGCCTAGAAGCCCCTAAACCCATTGAAATAGCATTGGGAGTTTAAATTCGTTAGGCCCCGCCCCTTTGGATCCTGAAGCCCAGAATACCATTAAAAGTATAGACAAAGACATGGCTGGGGGTTGAGATACTTTTGGCCACGCCCCTTTTGCCTAGAAGCCCCTAAACCCATTGAAATAGCATTGGGGGTTTAAATTCGTTAGGCCCCGCCCCTTTGGGTCCAGAAGCATAGAATACCATTCAGAGTATAGACCATGACATGGCTGATGGTTGATATACTTTTGGCCACGCCCCTTTTGCATAGAAGCCCCTAAACCCATTGAAATAGCATTGGGGGTTTAAATTCGTTAGGCCCCGCCCCTTTGGGTACTGAAGCCCAGAATACCATTCAGAGTATAGACGGTGACATGGCTGAGGGTTGAGATACTTTTGGCCACGCCCCTTTTGCCTAGAAGCCTCTAAACCCATTGAAATAGCATTGGGGGTTTAAATTCGTTAGGCCCCGCCCCTTTTGGTCCAGAAGCCCAGAACACCATTCAGAGTATAGACCATGACATGGCTGAGGGTTGAGATACTTTTGGCCACGCCCCTTTTGCCTAGAAGCCCCTAAACCCATTGAAATAGCATTGGTTGTTTAAATTCGTTAGGCCCCGCCCCTTTGGGTCCAGAAACCCAGAATACCATTCAGAGTATAGACCATGACATGGCTGAGGGTTGAGAAACTTTTGGCCACGCCCCTTTTGCCTAGAAGCCCCTAAACCCATTGAAATAGCATTGGGGGTTTAAATTCGTTAGACCCCGCCCCTTTGGGTCCAGAAGCCCAGAATACCATTCAGAGTATAGACCATGACATGGCTGATGGTTGATATACTTTTGGCCACGCCCCTTTTGCATAGAAGCCCCTAAACCCATTGAAATAGCATTGGGAGTTTAAATTCGTTAGGCCCCGCCCCTTTGGGTCCTGAAGCCCAGAATACCATTCAGAGTATAGACCATGACATGGCTGAGGGTTGAGATACTTTTGGCCACGCCCCTTTTGCCTACAAGCCCCTAAACCCATTGAAATAGCATTGGGGGTTTAAATTCGTTAGGCCCCGCCCCTTTGGGTCCAGAAGCCAAGAATACCATTCAGAGTATAGACCATGACATGGATGAGAGTTGAGATACTTTTGGCCACGCCCCTTTTGCCTAGAAGCCCCTAAACCCATTGAAATTGCATTGGGGGTTTAAATTCGTTAGGCCCCGCCCCTTCGGGTCCAGAAGCCAAGAATACCATTCAGAGTATAGACCATGACATAGCTGAGGGTTGAGATACTTTTGGCCACGCCCCTTTTGCCTACAAGCCCCTAAACCCATTGAAATAGCATTGGGGGTTTAAATTCGTTAGGCCACGCCCCCTTTGGTCCAGAAGCCCAGAATACCATTCAGAGTATAGACCATGACATGGCTGAGGGTTGAAATACTTTTGGCCACGCCCCTTTTGCCTAGAAGCCTCTAAACCCATTGAAATAGCATTGGGGGTTTAAATTCGTTAGGCCCCGCCCCTTTGGATCCTGAAGCCCAGAATACCATTAAGAGTATAGACCAAGACATGGCTGAGGGTTGAGATACTTTTGGCCACGCCCCTTTTGCCTAGAAGCCCCTAAACCCATTGAAATAGCATTGGGGGTTTAAATTTGTTAGGCCCCGCCCCTTTGGGTCCAGAAGCCCAGAATACCATTCAAAGTATAGACCATGACATGGCTGAGGGTTGAGATACTTTTGGCCACGCCCCTTTTGCCTAGAAGCCCCAAAACCCATTGAAATAGCATTGGGGGTTTAAATTCGTTAGGCCCCGCCCCTTTGGGTCCAGAAGCCCAGAACACCATTCAGAGTATAGACCATGACATGGCTGAGGGTTGAGATACTTGTGGCCACGCCCCTTTTGCCTAGAAGCCTCTAAACCCATTGAAATAGCATTGGGAGTTTAAATTCGTTAGGCCCCGCCCCTTTGGATCCTGAAGCCCAGAATACCATTAAAAGTATAGACAAAGACATGGCTGAGGGTTGAGATACTTTTGGCCACGCCCCTTTTGCCTAGAAGCCTCTAAACCCATTGAAATAGCATTGGGAGTTTAAATTCGTTAGGCCCCGCCCCTTTGGGTCCAGAAGCATAGAATACCATTCAGAGTATAGACCATGACATGGCTGATGGTTGATATACTTTTGGCCACGCCCCTTTTGCCTAGAAGCCCCTAAACCCATTGAAATAGCATTGGGGGTTTAAATTCGTTAGGCCCCGCCCCTTTGGGTCCAGAAGCATAGAATACCATTCAGAGTATAGACCATGACATGGCTGATGGTTGATATACTTTTGGCCACGCCCATTTTGCATAGAAGCCCCTAAACCCATTGAAATAGCATTGGGGGTTTAAATTCGTTAGGCCCCGCCCCTTTGGGTCCTGAAGCCCAGAATACCATTCAGAGTATAGACGGTGACATGGCTGAGGGTTGAGATACTTTTGGCCACACCCCTTTTGCCTAGAAGCCCATAAACCCATTGAAATAGCATTGGGGGTTTAAATTCGTTAGGCCCCGCCCCTTTGGGTCCAGAAACCCAGAATACCATTCAGAGTATAGACCATGACATGGCTGAGGGTTGAGAAACTTTTGGCCACGCCCCTTTTGCCTAGAAGCCCCTAAACCCATTGAAATAGCATTAGGGGGTTTAAATTCGTTAGACCCCGCCCCTTTGGGTCCAGAAGCCCAGAATACCATTCAGAGTATAGACCATGACATGGCTTATGGTTGATATACTTTTGGCCACGCCCCTTTTGCATAGAAGCCCCTAAACCCATTGAAATAGCATTGGGAGTTTAAATTCGTTAGGCCCCGCCCCTTTGGGTCCTGAAGCCCAGAATACCATTCAGAGTATAGACCATGACATGGCTGAGGGTTGAGATACTTTTGGCCACGCCCCTTTTGCCTACAAGCCCCTAAACCCATTGAAATAGCATTGGGGGTTTAAATTCGTTAGGCCCCGCCCCTTTGGGTCCAGAAGCCAAGAATACCATTCAGAGTATAGACCATGACATGGCTGAGAGTTGAGATACTTTTGGCCACGCCCCTTTTGCCTAGAAGCCCCTAAACCCATTGAAATTGCATTGGGGGTTTAAATTCGTTAGGCCCCGCCCCTTCGGGTCCAGAAGCCAAGAATACCATTCAGAGTATAGACCATGACATGGCTGAGGGTTGAGATACTTTTGGCCACGCCCCTTTTGCCTACAAGCCCCTAAACCCATTGAAATAGCATTGGGGGTTTAAATTCGTTAGGCCCCGCCCCCTTTGGTCCAGAAGCCCAGAATACTATTCAGAGTATAGAACATTACATGGCTGAGGGTTGGAATACTTTTGGCCACGCCCCTTTTGCCTAGAAGCCCCTAAACCCATTGAAATAGCATTGGGGGTTTAAATTCGTTAGGCCCCGCCCCTTTCTGTCCAGAAGCCCAGAATCCCATTCAGAGTATAGACCATGACATGGCTGAGGGTTGAGATACTTTTGGCCACGCCCCTTTTGCCTAGAAGCCCCTAAACCCATTGAAATAGCATTGGGGGTTTAAATTCGTTAGGCCCCGCCCCTTTTGGTCCAGAAGCCCAGAATACCATTCAGAGTATAGACCATGACATGGCTGAGGGTTGAGATACTTTTGGCCACGCCCCTTTTGCCTAGAAGCCTCTAAACCCATTGAAATAGCATTGGGAGTTTAAATTCGTTAGGCCCCGCCCCTTTGGATCCTGAAGCCCAGAATACCATTAAAAGTATAGACAAAGACATGGCTGAGGGTTGAGATACTTTTGGCCACGCCCCTTTTGCCTAGAAGCCCCTAAACCCATTGAAATAGCATTGGGGGTTTAAATTCGTTAGGCCCCGCCCCTTTGGGTCCAGAAGCATAGAATACCATTCAGAGTATAGACCATGACATGGCTGATGGTTGATATACTTTTGGCCACGCCCCTTTTGCATAGAAGCCCCTAAACCCATTGAAATAGCATTGGGGGTTTAAATTCGTTAGGCCCCGCCCCTTTGGGTCCTGAAGCCCAGAATACCATTCAGAGTATAGACGGTGACATGGCTGAGGGTTGAGATACTTTTGGCCACGCCCCTTTTGCCTAGAAGCCTCTAAACCCATTGAAATAGCATTGGGGGTTTAAATTCGTTAGGCCCCGCCCCTTTGGATCCTGAAGCCCAGAATACCATTAAGAGTATAGACCAAGACATGGCTGAGGGTTGAGATACTTTTGGCCACACCCCTTTTGCCTAGAAGCCCCTAAACCCATTGAAATAGCATTGGGGGTTTAAATTTGTTAGGCCCCGCCCCTTTGGGTCCAGAAGCCCAGAACACCATTCAGAGTATAGACCATGACATGGCTGATAGTTGAGATACTTTTGGCCACGCCCCTTTTGCCTAGAAGCCCCTAAACCCATTGAAATAGCATTGGGGGTTTAAATTCGTTAGGCCCCGCCCCTTTGGGTCCAGAAACCCAGAATACCATTCAGAGTATAGACCATGACATGGCTGAGGGTTGAGAAACTTTTGGCCACGCCCCTTTTGCCTAGAAGCCCCTAAACCCATTGAAATAGCATTGGGGGTTTAAATTCGTTAGACCCCGCCCCTTTGGGTCCAGAAGCCCAGAATACCATTCAGAGTATAGACCATGACATGGCTGATGGTTGATATACTTTTGGCCACGCCCCTTTTGCATAGAAGCCCCTAAACCCATTGAAATAGCATTGGGAGTTTAAATTCGTTAGGCCCCGCCCCTTTGGGTCCTGAAGCCCAGAATACCATTCAGAGTATAGACCATGACATGGCTGAGAGTTGATATACTTTTGGCCACGCCCCTTTTGCCTAGAAGCCCCTAAACCCATTGAAATTGCATTGGGGGTTTAAATTCGTTAGGCCCCGCCCCTTTGGGTCCAGAAGCCAAGAATACCATTCAGAGTATAGACCATGACATGGCTGAGAGTTGATATACTTTTGGCCACGCCCCTTTTGCCTAGAAGCCCCTAAACCCATTGAAATTGCATTGGGGGTTTAAATTCGTTAGGCCCCGCCCCTTCGGGTCCAGAAGCCAAGAATACCATTCAGAGTATAGACCATGACATGGCTGAGGGTTGAGATACTTTTGGCCACGCCCCTTTTGCCTACAAGCCCCTAAACCCATTGAAATAGCATTGGGGGTTTAAATTCGTTAGGCCCCGCCCCCTTTGGTCCAGAAGCCCAGAATACCATTCAGAGTATAGACCATGACATGGCTGAGGGTTGAAATACTTTTGGCCACGCCCCTTTTGCCTAGAAGCCTCTAAACCCATTGAAATAGCATTGGGGGTTTAAATTCGTTAGGCCCCGCCCCTTTGGGTCCTGAAGCCCAGAATACCATTCAGAGTATAGACGATGACATGGCTGAGGGTTGAGATACTTTTGGCCACGCCCCTTTTGCCTAGAAGCCTCTAAACCCATTGAAATAGCATTGGGGGTTTAAATTCGTTAGGCCCCTCCCCTTTGGATCCTGAAGCCCAGAATACCATTAAGAGTATAGACCAAGACATGGCTGAGGGTTGAGATACTTTTGGCCACACCCCTTTTGCCTAGAAGCCCCTAAACCCATTGAAATAGCATTGGGGGTTTAAATTTGTTAGGCCCCGCCCCTTTGGGTCCAGAAGCCCAGAACACCATTCAGAGTATAAACCATGACATGACTGAGGGTTGAGATACTTTTGGCCACGCCCCTTTTGCCTAGAAGCCCCTAAACCCATTGAAATAGCATTGGGGGTTTAAATTCGTTAGGCCCCGCCCCTTTGGGTCCAGAAACCCAGAATACCATTCAGAGTATAGACCATGACATGGCTGAGGGTTGAGAAACTTTTGGCCACGCCCCTTTTGCCTAGAAGCCCCTAAACCCATTGAAATAGCATTGGGGGTTTAAATTCGTTAGACCCCGCCCCTTTGGGTCCAGAAGCCCAGAATACCATTCAGAGTATAGACCATGACATGGCTGATGGTTGATATACTTTTGGCCACGCCCCTTTTGCATAGAAGCCCCTAAACCCATTGAAATAGCATTGGGAGTTTAAATTCGTTAGGCCCCGCCCCTTTGGGTCCTGAAGCCCAGAATACCATTCAGAGTATAGACCATGACATGGCTGAGGGTTGAGATACTTTTGGCCACGCCCCTTTTGCCTACAAGCCCCTAAACCCATTGAAATAGCATTGGGGGTTTAAATTCGTTAGGCCCCGCCCCTTTGGGTCCAGAAGCCAAGAATACCATTCAGAGTATAGACCATGACATGGCTGAGAGTTGAGATACTTTTGGCCACGCCCCTTGTGCCTAGAAGCCCCTAAACCCATTGAAATTGCATTGGGGGTTTAAATTCGTTAGGCCCCGCCCCTTCGGGTCCAGAAGCCAAGAATAACATTCAGAGTATAGACCATGACATGGCTGAGGGTTGAGATACTTTTGGCCACGCCCCTTTTGCCTACAAGCCCCTAAACCCATTGAAATAGCATTGGGGGTTTAAATTCGTTAGGCCCCGCCCCCTTTGGTCCAGAAGCCCAGAATACCATTCAGAGTATAGACCATGACATGGCTGAGTGTTGAAATACTTTTGGCCACGCCCCTTTTGCCTAGAAGCCCCTAAACCCATTGAAATAGCATTGGGGGTTTAAATTCGTTAGGCCCCGCCCCTTTCTGTCCAGAAGCCCAGAATCCCATTCAGAGTATAGACCATGACATGGCTGAGGGTTGAGATACTTTTGGCCACGCCCCTTTTGCCTAGAAGCCCCTAAACCCATTGAAATAGCATTGGGAGTTTAAATTCGTTAGGCCCCGCCCCTTTGGATCCTGAAGCCCAGAATACCATTAAAAGTATAGACAAAGACATGGCTGAGGGTTGAGATACTTTTGGCCACGCCCCTTTTGCCTAGAAGCCCCTAAACCCATTGAAATAGCATTGGGGGTTTAAATTCGTTAGGCCCCGCCCCTTTGGGTCCAGAAGCATAGAATACCATTCAGAGTATAGACCATGACATGGCTGATGGTTGATATACTTTTGGCCACGCCCCTTTTGCATAGAAGCCCCTAAACCCATTGAAATAGCATTGGGGGTTTAAATTCGTTAGGCCCCGCCCCTTTGGGTACTGAAGCCCAGAATACCATTCAGAGTATAGACGGTGACATGGCTGAGGGTTGAGATACTTTTGGCCACGCCCCTTTTGCCTAGAAGCCTCTAAACCCATTGAAATAGCATTGGGGGTTTAAATTCGTTAGGCCCCGCCCCTTTTGGTCCAGAAGCCCAGAACACCATTCAGAGTATAGACCATGACATGGCTGAGGGTTGAGATACTTTTGGCCACGCCCCTTTTGCCTAGAAGCCCCTAAACCCATTGAAATAGCATTGGGGGTTTAAATTCGTTAGGCCCCGCCCCTTTGGGTCCAGAAACCCAGAATACCATTCAGAGTATAGACCATGACATGGCTGAGGGTTGAGAAACTTTTGGCCACGCCCCTTTTGCCTAGAAGCCCCTAAACCCATTGAAATAGCATTGGGGGTTTAAATTCGTTAGACCCCGCCCCTTTGGGTCCAGAAGCCCAGAATACCATTCAGAGTATAGACCATGACATGGCTGATGGTTGATATACTTTTGGCCACGCCCCTTTTGCATAGAAGCCCCTAAACCCATTGAAATAGCATTGGGAGTTTAAATTCGTTAGGCCCCGCCCCTTTGGGTCCTGAAGCCCAGAATACCATTCAGAGTATAGACCATGACATGGCTGAGGGTTGAGATACTTTTGGCCACGCCCCTTTTGCCTACAAGCCCCTAAACCCATTGAAATAGCATTGGGGGTTTAAATTCGTTAGGCCCCGCCCCTTTGGGTCCAGAAGCCAAGAATACCATTCAGAGTATAGACCATGACATGGCTGAGAGTTGAGATACTTTTGGCCACGCCCCTTTTGCCTAGAAGCCCCTAAACCCATTGAAATTGCATTGGGGGTTTAAATTCGTTAGGCCCCGCCCCTTCGGGTCCAGAAGCCAAGAATAACATTCAGAGTATAGACCATGACATGGCTGAGGGTTGAGATTCTTTTGGCCACGCCCCTTTTGCCTACAAGCCCCTAAACCCATTGAAATAGCATTGGGGGTTTAAATTCGTTAGGCCCCGCCCCCTTTGGTCCAGAAGCCCAGAATACCATTCAGAGTATAGACCATGACATGGCTGAGTGTTGAAATACTTTTGGCCACGCCCCTTTTGCCTAGAAGCCCCTAAACCCATTGAAATAGCATTGGGGGTTTAAATTCGTTAGGCCCCGCCCCTTTCTGTCCAGAATCCCAGAATCCCATTCAGAGTATAGACCATGACATGGCTGAGGGTTGAGATACTTTTGGCCACGCCCCTTTTGCCTAGAAGCCCCTAAACCCATTGAAATAGCATTGGGAGTTTAAATTCGTTAGGCCCCGCCCCTTTGGATCCTGAAGCCCAGAATACCATTAAAAGTATAGACAAAGACATGGCTGAGGGTTGAGATACTTTTGGCCACGCCCCTTTTGCCTAGAAGCCCCTAAACCCATTGAAATAGCATTGGGGGTTTAAATTCATTAGGCCCCGCCCCTTTGGGTCCAGAAGCATAGAATACCATTCAGAGTATAGACCATGACATGGCTGATGGTTGATATACTTTTGGCCACGCCCCTTTTGCATAGAAGCCCCTAAACCCATTGAAATAGCATTGGGGGTTTAAATTCGTTAGGCCCCGCCCCTTTGGGTACTGAAGCCCAGAATACCATTCAGAGTATAGACGGTGACATGGCTGAGGGTTGAGATACTTTTGGCCACGCCCCTTTTGCCTAGAAGCCTCTAAACCCATTGAAATAGCATTGGGGGTTTAAATTCGTTAGGCCCCGCCCCTTTTGGTCCAGAAGCCCAGAACACCATTCAGAGTATAGACCATGACATGGCTGAGGGTTGAGATACTTTTGGCCACGCCCCTTTTGCCTAGAAGCCCCTAAACCCATTGAAATAGCATTGGTTGTTTAAATTCGTTAGGCCCCGCCCCTTTGGGGTCCAGAAACCCAGAATACCATTCAGAGTATAGACCATGACATGGCTGAGGGTTGAGAAACTTTTGGCCACGCCCCTTTTGCCTAGAAGCCCCTAAACCCATTGAAATAGCATTGGGGGTTTAAATTCGTTAGACCCCGCCCCTTTGGGTCCAGAAGCCCAGAATACCATTCAGAGTATAGACCATGACATGGCTGATGGTTGATATACTTTTGGCCACGCCCCTTTTGCATAGAAGCCCCTAAACCCATTGAAATAGCATTGGGAGTTTAAATTCGTTAGGCCCCGCCCCTTTGGGTCCTGAAGCCCAGAATACCATTCAGAGTATAGACCATGACATGGCTGAGGGTTGAGATACTTTTGGCCACGCCCCTTTTGCCTACAAGCCCCTAAACCCATTGAAATAGCATTGGGGGTTTAAATTCGTTAGGCCCCGCCCCTTTGGGTCCAGAAGCCAAGAATACCATTCAGAGTATAGACCATGACATGGATGAGAGTTGAGATACTTTTGGCCACGCCCCTTTTGCCTAGAAGCCCCTAAACCCATTGAAATTGCATTGGGGGTTTAAATTCGTTAGGCCCCGCCCCTTCGGGTCCAGAAGCCAAGAATACCATTCAGAGTATAGACCATGACATAGCTGAGGGTTGAGATACTTTTGGCCACGCCCCTTTTGCCTACAAGCCCCTAAACCCATTGAAATAGCATTGGGGGTTTAAATTCGTTAGGCCACGCCCCCTTTGGTCCAGAAGCCCAGAATACCATTCAGAGTATAGACCATGACATGGCTGAGGGTTGAAATACTTTTGGCCACGCCCCTTTTGCCTAGAAGCCTCTAAACCCATTGAAATAGCATTGGGGGTTTAAATTCGTTAGGCCCCGCCCCTTTGGATCCTGAAGCCCAGAATACCATTAAGAGTATAGACCAAGACATGGCTGAGGGTTGAGATACTTTTGGCCACGCCCCTTTTGCCTAGAAGCCCCTAAACCCATTGAAATAGCATTGGGGGTTTAAATTTGTTAGGCCCCGCCCCTTTGGGTCCAGAAGCCCAGAATACCATTCAAAGTATAGACCATGACATGGCTGAGGGTTGAGATACTTTTGGCCACGCCCCTTTTGCCTAGAAGCCCCAAAACCCATTGAAATAGCATTGGGGGTTTAAATTCGTTAGGCCCCGCCCCTTTGGGTCCAGAAGCCCAGAACACCATTCAGAGTATAGACCATGACATGGCTGAGGGTTGAGATACTTGTGGCCACGCCCCTTTTGCCTAGAAGCCTCTAAACCCATTGAAATAGCATTGGGAGTTTAAATTCGTTAGGCCCCGCCCCTTTGGATCCTGAAGCCCAGAATACCATTAAAAGTATAGACAAAGACATGGCTGAGGGTTGAGATACTTTTGGCCACGCCCCTTTTGCCTAGAAGCCTCTAAACCCATTGAAATAGCATTGGGAGTTTAAATTCGTTAGGCCCCGCCCCTTTGGATCCTGAAGCCCAGAATACCATTAAAAGTATAGACAAAGACATGGCTGAGGGTTGAGATACTTTTGGCCACGCCCCTTTTGCCTAGAAGCCCCTAAACCCATTGAAATAGCATTGGGGGTTTAAATTCGTTAGGCCCCGCCCCTTTGGGTCCAGAAGCATAGAATACCATTCAGAGTATAGACCATGACATGGCTGATGGTTGATATACTTTTGGCCACGCCCCTTTTGCATAGAAGCCCCTAAACCCATTGAAATAGCATTGGGGGTTTAAATTCGTTAGGCCCCGCCCCTTTGGGTCCTGAAGCCCAGAATACCATTCAGAGTATAGACGGTGACATGGCTGAGGGTTGAGATACTTTTGGCCACGCCCCTTTTGCCTAGAAGCCTCTAAACCCATTGAAATAGCATTGGGGGTTTAAATTCGTTAGGCCCCGCCCCTTTGGACCCAGAAGCCCAGAATACCATTAAGAGTATAGACCAAGACATGGCTGAGGGTTGAGATACTTTTGGCCACGCCCCTTTTGCCTAGAAGCCCCTAAACCCATTGAAATAGCATTGGGGGTTTAAATTCGTTAGGCCCCGCCCCTTTGGGTCCAGAAGCCCAGAATACCATTCAGAGTATAGACCATGACATGGCTGATGGTTGATATACTTTTGGCCACGCCCCTTTTGCATAGAAGCCCCTAAACCCATTGAAATAGCATTGGGGGTTTAAATTCGTTAGGCCCCGCCCCTTTGGGTCCTGAAGCCCAGAATACCATTCAGAGTATAGACCATGACATGGCTGAGGGTTGAGATACTTTTGGCCACGCCCCTTTTGCCTACAAGCCCCTAAACCCATTGAAATAGCATTGGGGGTTTAAATTCGTTAGGCCCCGCCCCTTTGGGTCCAGAAGCCAAGAATACCATCCAGAGTATAGACCATGACATGGCTGAGGGTTGAGATACTTTTGGCCACGCCCCTTTTGCCTAAAAGCCCCTAAACCCATTGAAATAGCATTGGGGTTTAAATTCGTTAGGCCCCGCCCCTTTGGGTCCAGAAGCCCAGAATACCATTCAGAGTATAGACCATCACATGGCTGAGGGTTAAGATACTTTTGACTACGCCCCTTTTGCCTAGAAGCCCCTAAACCCATTGAAATAGCATTGGGGGTTTAAATTCGTTAGGCCCCGCCCCTTTCTGTCCAGAAGCCCAGAATCCCATTCAGAGTATAGACCATGACATGGCTGAGGGTTGAGATACTTTTGGCCACGCCCCTTTTGCCTAGAAGCCCCTAAACCCATTGAAATAGCATTGGGGGTTTAAATTCGTTAGGCCCCGCCCCTTTTGGTCCAGAAGCCCAGAATACCATTCAGAGTATAGACCATGACATGGCTGAGGGTTGAGATACTTTTGGCCACGCCCCTTTTGCCTAGAAGCCTCTAAACCCATTGAAATAGCATTGGGAGTTTAAATTCGTTAGGCCCCGCCCCTTTGGATCCTGAAGCCCAGAATACCATTAAAAGTATAGACAAAGACATGGCTGAGGGTTGAGATACTTTTGGCCACGCCCCTTTTGCCTAGAAGCCCCTAAACCCATTGAAATAGCATTGGGGGTTTAAATTCGTTAGGCCCCGCCCCTTTGGGTCCTGAAGCCCAGAATACCATTCAGAGTATAGACGGTGACATGGCTGAGGGTTGAGATACTTTTGGCCACGCCCCTTTTGCCTAGAAGCCTCTAAACCCATTGAAATAGCATTGGGGGTTTAAATTCGTTAGGCCCCGCCCCTTTGGATCCTGAAGCCCAGAATACCATTAAGAGTATAGACCAAGACATGGCTGAGGGTTGAGATACTTTTGGCCACACCCCTTTTGCCTAGAAGCCCCTAAACCCATTGAAATAGCATTGGGGGTTTAAATTTGTTGGGCCCCGCCCCTTTGGGTCCAGAAGCCCAGAACACCATTCAGAGTATAGACCATGACATGGCTGAGGGTTGAGATACTTTTGGCCACGCCCCTTTTGCCTAGAAGCCCCTAAACCCATTGAAATAGCATTGGGGGTTTAAATTCGTTAGGCCCCGCCCCTTTGGGTCCAGAAACCCAGAATACCATTCAGAGTATAGACCATGACATGGCTGAGGGTTGAGAAACTTTTGGCCACGCCCCTTTTGCCTAGAAGCCCCTAAACCCATTGAAATAGCATTGGGGGGTTTAAATTCGTTAGACCCCGCCCCTTTGGGTCCAGAAGCCCAGAATACCATTCAGAGTATAGACCATGACATGGCTGATGGTTGATATACTTTTGGCCACGCCCCTTTTGCATAGAAGCCCCTAAACCCATTGAAATAGCATTGGGAGTTTAAATTCGTTAGGCCCCGCCCCTTTGGGTCCTGAAGCCCAGAATACCATTCAGAGTATAGACCATGACATGGTTGAGGGTTGAGATACTTTTGGCCACGCCCCTTTTGCCTACAAGCCCCTAAACCCATTGAAATAGCATTGGGGGTTTAAATTCGTTAGGCCCCGCCCCTTTGGGTCCAGAAGCCAAGAATACCATTCAGAGTATAGACCATGACATGGCTGAGGGTTGAGATACTTTTGGCCACGCCCCTTTTGCCTAGAAGCCTCTAAACCCATTGAAATAGCATTGGGAGTTTAAATTCGTTAGGCCCCGCCCCTTTGGATCCTGAAGCCCAGAATACCATTAAAAGTATAGACAAAGACATGGCTGAGGGTTGAGATACTTTTGGCCACGCCCCTTTTGCCTAGAAGCCCCTAAACCCATTGAAATAGCATTGGGGGTTTAAATTTGTTAGGCCCCGCCCCTTTGGATCCTGAAGCCCAGAATACCATTAAGAGTATAGACCAAGACATGGCTGAGGGTTGAGATACTTTTGGCCACACCCCTTTTGCCTAGAAGCCCCTAAACCCATTGAATTAGCATTGGGGGTTTAAATTCGTTAGGCCCCGCCCCTTTGGGTCCAGAAGCCCAGAATACCATTCAGAGTATAGACCATGACATGGCTGAGGGTTGAGAAACTTTTGGCCACGCCCCTTTTGCCTAGAAGCCCCTAAACCCATTGAAATAGCATTGGGGGTTTAAATTCGTTAGGCCCCGCCCCTTCGGGTCCAGAAGCCAAGAATACCATTCAGAGTATAGACCATGACATGGCTGAGGGTTGAGATACTTTTGGCCACGCCCCTTTTGCCTACAAGCCCCTAAACCCATTGAAATAGCATTGGGGGTTTAAATTCGTTAGGCCCCGCCCCCTTTGGTCCAGAAGCCCAGAATACCATTCAGAGTATAGACCATGACATGGCTGAGGGTTGAAATACTTTTGGCCACGCCCCTTTTGCCTAGAAGCCCCTAAACCCATTGAAATAGCATTGGGAGTTTTAATTCGTTAGGCCCCGCCCCTTTGGGTCCTGAAGCCCAGAATACCATTCAGAGTATAGACCATGACATGGCTGAGGGTTGAGATACTTTTGGCCACGCCCCTTTTGCCTACAAGCCCCTAAACCCATTGAAATAGCATTGGGGGTTTAAATTCGTTAGGCCCCGCCCCTTTGGGTCCTGAAGCCCAGAATACCATTCAGAGTATAGACGATGACATGGCTGAGGGTTGAGATACTTTTGGCCACGCCCTTTTTGCCTAGAAGCCTCTAAACCCATTGAAATAGCATTGGGGGTTTAAATTCGTTAGGCCCCGCCCCTTTGGATCCTGAAGCCCAGAATACCATTAAGAGTATAGACCAAGACATGGCTGAGGGTTGAGATACTTTTGGCCACACCCCTTTTGCCTAGAAGCCCCTAAACCCATTGAAATAGCATTGGGGGTTTAAATTTGTTAGGCCCCGCCCCTTTGGGTCCAGAAGCCCAGAACACCATTCAGAGTATAGACCATGACATGGCTGAGGGTTGAGATACTTTTGGCCACGCCCCTTTTGCCTAGAAGCCCCTAAACCCATTGAAATAGCATTGGGGGTTTAAATTCGTTAGGCCCCGCCCCTTTGGGTCCAGAAACCCAGAATACCATTCAGAGTATAGACCATGACATGGCTGAGGGTTGAGAAACTTTTGGCCACGCCCCTTTTGCCTAGAAGCCCCTAAACCCATTGAAATAGCATTGGGAGTTTTAATTCGTTAGGCCCCGCCCCTTTGGGTCCTGAAGCCCAGAATACCATTCAGAGTATAGACCATGACATGGCTGAGGGTTGAGATACTTTTGGCCACGCCCCTTTTGCCTACAAGCCCCTAAACCCATTGAAATAGCATTGGGGGTTTAAATTCGTTAGGCCCCGCCCCTTTGGGTCCAGAAGCCAAGAATACCATTCAGAGTATAGACCATGACATGGCTGAGAGTTGAGATACTTTTGGCCACGCCCCTTTTGCCTAGAAGCCCCTAAACCCATTGAAATTGCATTGGGGGTTTAAATTCGTTAGGCCCCGCCCCTTCGGGTCCAGAAGCCAAGAATAACATTCAGAGTATAGACCATGACATGGTTGAGGGTTGAGTTACTTTTGGCCACGCCCCTTTTGCCTACAAGCCCCTAAACCCATTGAAATAGCATTGGGGGTTTAAATTCGTTAGGCCCCGCCCCCTTTGGTCCAGAAGCCCAGAATACCATTCAGAGTATAGACCATGACATGGCTGAGTGTTGAAATACTTTTGGCCACGCCCCTTTTGCCTAGAAGCCCCTAAACCCATTGAAGTAGCATTGGGGGTTTAAATTCGTTAGGCCCCGCCCCTTTCTGTCCAGAAGCCCAGAATCCCATTCAGAGTATAGACCATGACATGGCTGATGGTTGATATACTTTTGGCCACGCCCCTTTTGCATAGAAGCCCCTAAACCCATTGAAATAGCATTGGGGGTTTAAATTCGTTAGGCCCCGCCCCTTTGGGTACTGAAGCCCAGAATACCATTCAGAGTATAGACGGTGACATGGCTGAGGGTTGAGATACTTTTGGCCACGCCCCTTTTGCCTAGAAGCCTCTAAACCCATTGAAATAGCATTGGGGGTTTAAATTCGTTAGGCCCCGCCCCTTTTGGTCCAGAAGCCCAGAACACCATTCAGAGTATAGACCATGACATGGCTGAGGGTTGAGATACTTTTGGCCACGCCCCTTTTGCCTAGAAGCCCCTAAACCCATTGAAATAGCATTGGGGGTTTAAATTCGTTAGGCCCCGCCCCTTTGGGTCCAGAAACCCAGAATACCATTCAGAGTATAGACCATGACATGGCTGAGGGTTGAGAAACTTTTGGCCACGCCCCTTTTGCCTAGAAGCCCCTAAACCCATTGAAATAGCATTGGGGGTTTAAATTCGTTAGACCCCGCCCCTTTGGGTCCAGAAGCCCAGAATACCATTCAGAGTATAGACCATGACATGGCTGATGGTTGATATACTTTTGGCCACGCCCCTTTTGCATAGAAGCCCCTAAACCCATTGAAATAGCATTGGGGGTTTAAATTCGTTAGGCCCCGCCCCTTTGGGTCCTGAAGCCCAGAATACCATTCAGAGTATAGACCATGACATGGCTGAGGGTTGAGATACTTTTGGCCACGCCCCTTTTGCCTACAAGCCCCTAAACCCATTGAAATAGCATTGGGGGTTTAAATTCGTTAGGCCCCGCCCCTTTGGGTCCAGAAGCCAAGAATACCATTCAGAGTATAGACCATGACATGGATGAGAGTTGAGATACTTTTGGCCACGCCCCTTTTGCCTAGAAGCCCCTAAACCCATTGAAATTGCATTGGGGGTTTAAATTCGTTAGGCCCCGCCCCTTCGGGTCCAGAAGCCAAGAATACCATTCAGAGTATAGACCATGACATAGCTGAGGGTTGAGATACTTTTGGCCACGCCCCTTTTGCCTACAAGCCCCTAAACCCATTGAAATAGCATTGGGGGTTTAAATTCGTTAGGCCACGCCCCCTTTGGTCCAGAAGCCCAGAATACCATTCAGAGTATAGACCATGACATGGCTGAGGGTTGAAATACTTTTGGCCACGCCCCTTTTGCCTAGAAGCCTCTAAACCCATTGAAATAGCATTGGGGGTTTAAATTCGTTAGGCCCCGCCCCTTTGGATCCTGAAGCCCAGAATACCATTAAGAGTATAGACCAAGACATGGCTGAGGGTTGAGATACTTTTGGCCACGCCCCTTTTGCCTAGAAGCCCCTAAACCCATTGAAATAGCATTTGGGGTTTAAATTTGTTAGGCCCCGCCCCTTTGGGTCCAGAAGCCCAGAATACCATTCAAAGTATAGACCATGACATGGCTGAGGGTTGAGATACTTTTGGCCACGCCCCTTTTGCCTAGAAGCCCCAAAACCCATTGAAATAGCATTGGGGGTTTAAATTCGTTAGGCCCCGCCCCTTTGGGTCCAGAAGCCCAGAACACCATTCAGAGTATAGACCATGACATGGCTGAGGGTTGAGATACTTGTGGCCACGCCCCTTTTGCCTAGAAGCCTTTTAAACCCATTGAAATAGCATTGGGAGTTTAAATTCGTTAGGCCCCGCCCCTTTGGATCCTGAAGCCCAGAATACCATTAAAAGTATAGACAAAGACATGGCTGAGGGTTGAGATACTTTTGGTCACGCCCCTTTTGCCTAGAAGCCTCTAAACCCATTGAAATAGCATTGGGAGTTTAAATTCGTTAGGCCCCGCCCCTTTGGATCCTGAAGCCCAGAATACCATTAAAAGTATAGACAAAGACATGGCTGAGGGTTGAGATACTTTTGGCCACGCCCCTTTTGCCTAGAAGCCCCTAAACCCATTGAAATAGCATTGGGGGTTTAAATTCGTTAGGCCCCGCCCCTTTGGGTCCAGAAGCATAGAATACCATTCAGAGTATAGACCATGACATGGCTGATGGTTGATATACTTTTGGCCACGCCCCTTTTGCATAGAAGCCCCTAAACCCATTGAAATAGCATTGGGGGTTTAAATTCGTTAGGCCCCGCCCCTTTGGGTCCTGAAGCCCAGAATACCATTCAGAGTATAGACGGTGACATGGCTGAGGGTTGAGATACTTTTGGCCACGCCCCTTTTGCCTAGAAGCCTCTAAACCCATTGAAATAGCATTGGGGGTTTAAATTCGTTAGGCCCCGCCCCTTTGGACCCAGAAGCCCAGAATACCATTAAGAGTATAGACCAAGACATGGCTGAGGGTTGAGATACTTTTGGCCACGCCCCTTTTGCCTAGAAGCCCCTAAACCCATTGAAATAGCATTGGGGGTTTAAATTCGTTAGGCCCCGCCCCTTTGGGTCCAGAAGCCCAGAATACCATTCAGAGTATAGACCATGACATGGCTGATGGTTGATATACTTTTGGCCACGCCCCTTTTGCATAGAAGCCCCTAAACCCATTGAAATAGCATTGGGGGTTTAAATTCGTTAGGCCCCGCCCCTTTGGGTCCTGAAGCCCAGAATACCATTCAGAGTATAGACCATGACATGGCTGAGGGTTGAGATACTTTTGGCCACGCCCCTTTTGCCTACAAGCCCCTAAACCCATTGAAATAGCATTGGGGGTTTAAATTCGTTAGGCCCCGCCCCTTTGGGTCCAGAAGCCAAGAATACCATTCAGAGTATAGACCATGACATGGATGAGAGTTGAGATACTTTTGGCCACGCCCCTTTTGCCTAGAAGCCCCTAAACCCATTGAAATTGCATTGGGGGTTTAAATTCGTTAGGCCCCGCCCCTTCGGGTCCAGAAGCCAAGAATACCATTCAGAGTATAGACCATGACATAGCTGAGGGTTGAGATACTTTTGGCCACGCCCCTTTTGCCTACAAGCCCCTAAACCCATTGAAATAGCATTGGGGGTTTAAATTCGTTAGGCCACGCCCCCTTTGGTCCAGAAGCCCAGAATACCATTCAGAGTATAGACCATGACATGGCTGAGGGTTGAAATACTTTTGGCCACGCCCCTTTTGCCTAGAAGCCTCTAAACCCATTGAAATAGCATTGGGGGTTTAAATTCGTTAGGCCCCGCCCCTTTGGATCCTGAAGCCCAGAATACCATTAAGAGTATAGACCAAGACATGGCTGAGGGTTGAGATACTTTTGGCCACGCCCCTTTTGCCTAGAAGCCCCTAAACCCATTGAAATAGCATTTGGGGTTTATATTTGTTAGGCCCCGCCCCTTTGGGTCCAGAAGCCCAGAATACCATTCAAAGTATAGACCATGACATGGCTGAGGGTTGAGATACTTTTGGCCACGCCCCTTTTGCCTAGAAGCCCCAAAACCCATTGAAATAGCATTGGGGGTTTAAATTCGTTAGGCCCCGCCCCTTTGGGTCCAGAAGCCCAGAACACCATTCAGAGTATAGACCATGACATGGCTGAGGGTTGAGATACTTGTGGCCACGCCCCTTTTGCCTAGAAGCCTTTTAAACCCATTGAAATAGCATTGGGAGTTTAAATTCGTTAGGCCCCGCCCCTTTGGATCCTGAAGCCCAGAATACCATTAAAAGTATAGACAAAGACATGGCTGAGGGTTGAGATACTTTTGGTCACGCCCCTTTTGCCTAGAAGCCTCTAAACCCATTGAAATAGCATTGGGAGTTTAAATTCGTTAGGCCCCGCCCCTTTGGATCCTGAAGCCCAGAATACCATTAAAAGTATAGACAAAGACATGGCTGAGGGTTGAGATACTTTTGGCCACGCCCCTTTTGCCTAGAAGCCCCTAAACCCATTGAAATAGCATTGGGGGTTTAAATTCGTTAGGCCCCGCCCCTTTGGGTCCAGAAGCATAGAATACCATTCAGAGTATAGACCATGACATGGCTGATGGTTGATATACTTTTGGCCACGCCCCTTTTGCATAGAAGCCCCTAAACCCATTGAAATAGCATTGGGGGTTTAAATTCGTTAGGCCCCGCCCCTTTGGGTCCTGAAGCCCAGAATACCATTCAGAGTATAGACGGTGACATGGCTGAGGGTTGAGATACTTTTGGCCACGCCCCTTTTGCCTAGAAGCCTCTAAACCCATTGAAATAGCATTGGGGGTTTAAATTCGTTAGGCCCCGCCCCTTTGGACCCAGAAGCCCAGAATACCATTAAGAGTATAGACCAAGACATGGCTGAGGGTTGAGATACTTTTGGCCACGCCCCTTTTGCCTAGAAGCCCCTAAACCCATTGAAATAGCATTGGGGGTTTAAATTCGTTAGGCCCCGCCCCTTTGGGTCCAGAAGCCCAGAATACCATTCAGAGTATAGACCATGACATGGCTGATGGTTGATATACTTTTGGCCACGCCCCTTTTGCATAGAAGCCCCTAAACCCATTGAAATAGCATTGGGGGTTTAAATTCGTTAGGCCCCGCCCCTTTGGGTCCTGAAGCCCAGAATACCATTCAGAGTATAGACCATGACATGGCTGAGGGTTGAGATACTTTTGGCCACGCCCCTTTTGCCTACAAGCCCCTAAACCCATTGAAATAGCATTGGGGGTTTAAATTCGTTAGGCCCCGCCCCTTTGGGTCCAGAAGCCAAGAATACCATCCAGAGTATAGACCAAGACATGGCTGAGGGTTGAGATACTTTTGGCCACGCCCCTTTTGCCTAAAAGCCCCTAAACCCATTGAAATAGCATTGGGGTTTAAATTCGTTAGGCCCCGCCCCTTTGGGTCCAGAAGCCCAGAATACCATTCAGAGTATAGACCATCACATGGCTGAGGGTTAAGATACTTTTGACTACGCCCCTTTTGCCTAGAAGCCCCTAAATCCATTGAAATAGCATTGGGGGTTTAAATTCGTTAGGCCCCGCCCCTTTCTGTCCAGAAGCCCAGAATCCCATTCAGAGTATAGACCATGACATGGCTGAGGGTTGAGATACTTTTGGCCACGCCCCTTTTGCCTAGAAGCCCCTAAACCCATTGAAATAGCATTGGGGGTTTAAATTCGTTAGGCCCCGCCCCTTTTGGTCCAGAAGCCCAGAATACCATTCAGAGTATAGACCATGACATGGCTGAGGGTTGAGATACTTTTGGCCACGCCCCTTTTGCCTAGAAGCCTCTAAACCCATTGAAATAGCATTGGGAGTTTAAATTCGTTAGGCCCCGCCCCTTTGGATCCTGAAGCCCAGAATACCATTAAAAGTATAGACAAAGACATGGCTGAGGGTTGAGATACTTTTGGCCACGCCCCTTTTGCCTAGAAGCCCCTAAACCCATTGAAATAGCATTGGGGGTTTAAATTCGTTAGGCCCCGCCCCTTTGGGTCCAGAAGCATAGAATACCATTCAGAGTATAGACCATGACATGGCTGATGGTTGATATACTTTTGGCCACGCCCCTTTTGCATAGAAGCCCCTAAACCCATTGAAATAGCATTGGGGGTTTAAATTCGTTAGGCCCCGCCCCTTTGGGTCCTGAAGCCCAGAATACCATTCAGAGTATAGACGGTGACATGGCTGAGGGTTGAGATACTTTTGGCCACACCCCTTTTGCCTAGAAGCCCATAAACCCATTGAAATAGCATTGGGGGTTTAAATTCGTTAGGCCCCGCCCCTTTGGGTCCAGAAACCCAGAATACCATTCAGAGTATAGACCATGACATGGCTGAGGGTTGAGAAACTTTTGGCCACGCCCCTTTTGCCTAGAAGCCCCTAAACCCATTGAAATAGCATTGGGGGGTTTAAATTCGTTAGACCCCGCCCCTTTGGGTCCAGAAGCCCAGAATCCCATTCAGAGTATAGACCATGACATGGCTGAGGGTTGAGATACTTTTGGCCACGCCCCTTTTGCCTAGAAGCCTCTAAACCCATTGAAATAGCATTGGGGGTTTAAATTCGTTAGGCCCCGCCCCTTTCTGTCCAGAAGCCCAGAATCCCATTCAGAGTATAGACCATGACATGGTTGAGGGTTGAGATACTTTTGGCCACGCCCCTTTTGCCTAGAAGCCCCTAAACCCATTGAAATAGCATTGGGGGGTTTAAATTCGTTAGACCCCGCCCCTTTGGGTCCAGAAGCCCAGAATCCCATTCAGAGTATAGACCATGACATGGCTGAGGGTTGAGATACTTTTGGCCACGCCCCTTTTGCCTAGAAGCCCCTAAACCCATTGAAATAGCATTGGGAGTTTAAATTCGTTAGGCCCCGCCCCTTTGGGTCCTGAAGCCCAGAATACCATTCAGAGTATAGACCATGACATGGTTGAGGGTTGAGATACTTTTGGCCACGCCCCTTTTGCCTACAAGCCCCTAAACCCATTGAAATAGCATTGGGGGTTTAAATTCGTTAGGCCCCGCCCCTTTGGGTCCAGAAGCCAAGAATACCATTCAGAGTATAGACCATGACATGGCTGAGAGTTGAGATACTTTTGGCCACGCCCCTTTTGCCTACAAGCCCCTAAACCCATTGAAATTGCATTGGGGGTTTAAATTCGTTAGGCCCCGCCCCTTCGGGTCCAGAAGCCAAGAATACCATTCAGAGTATAGACCATGACATGGCTGAGGGTTGAGATACTTTTGGCCACGCCCCTTTTTCCTACAAGCCCCTAAACCCATTGAAATAGCATTGGGGGTTTAAATTCGTTAGGCCCCGCCCCTTTCTGTCCAGAAGCCCAGAATCCCATTCAGAGTATAGACCATGACATGGCTGAGGGTTGAGATACTTTTGGCCACGCCCCTTTTGCCTAGAAGCCCCTAAACCCATTGAAATAGCATTGGGGGTTTAAATTCGTTAGGCCCCGCCCCTTTTGGTCCAGAAGCCCAGAATACCATTCAGAGTATAGACCATGACATGGCTGAGGGTTGAGATACTTTTGGCCACGCCCCTTTTGCCTAGAAGCCTCTAAACCCATTGAAATAGCATTGGGAGTTTAAATTCGTTAGGCCCCGCCCCTTTGGATCCTGAAGCCCAGAATACCATTAAAAGTATAGACAAAGACATGGCTGAGGGTTGAGATACTTTTGGCCACGCCTCTTTTGCCTAGAAGCCCCTAAACCCATTGAAATAGCATTGGGGGTTTAAATTCGTTAGGCCCCGCCCCTTTGGATCCTGAAGCCCAGAATACCATTAAGAGTATAGACCAAGACATGGCTGAGGGTTGAGATACTTTTGGCCACACCCCTTTTGCCTAGAAGCCCCTAAACCCATTGAAATAGCATTGGGGGTTTAAATTTGTTAGGCCCCGCCCCTTTGGGTCCAGAAGCCCAGAACACCATTCAGAGTATAGACCATGACATGGCTGAGGGTTGAGATACTTTTGGCCACGCCCCTTTTGCCTAGAAGCCCCTAAACCCATTGAAATAGCATTGGGGGTTTAAATTCGTTAGGCCCCGCCCCTTTGGGTCCAGAAACCCAGAATACCATTCAGAGTATAGACCATGACATGGCTGAGGGTTGAGAAACTTTTGGCCACGCCCCTTTTGCCTAGAAGCCCCTAAACCCATTGAAATAGCATTGGGGGTTTAAATTCGTTAGACCCCGCCCCTTTGGGTCCAGAAGCCCAGAATACCATTCAGAGTATAGACCATGACATGGCTGATGGTTGATATACTTTTGGCCACGCCCCTTTTGCATAGAAGCCCCTAAACCCATTGAAATAGCATTGGGAGTTTAAATTCGTTAGGCCCCGCCCCTTTGGGTCCTGAAGCCCAGAATACCATTCAGAGTATAGACCATGATATGGCTGAGAGTTGATATACTTTTGGCCACGCCCCTTTTGCCTAGAAGCCCCTAAACCCATTGAAATTGCATTGGGGGTTTAAATTCGTTAGGCCCCGCCCCTTTGGGTCCAGAAGCCAAGAATACCATTCAGAGTATAGACCATGACATGGCTGAGAGTTGATATACTTTTGGCCACGCCCCTTTTGCCTAGAAGCCCCTAAACCCATTGAAATTGCATTGGGGGTTTAAATTCGTTAGGCCCCGCCCCTTCGGGTCCAGAAGCCAAGAATACCATTCAGAGTATAGACCATGACATGGCTGAGGGTTGAGATACTTTTGGCCACGCCCCTTTTGCCTACAAGCCCCTAAACCCATTGAAATAGCATTGGGGGTTTAAATTCGTTAGGCCCCGCCCCCTTTGGTCCAGAAGCCCAGAATACCATTCAGAGTATAGACCATGACATGGCTGAGGGTTGAAATACTTTTGGCCACGCCCCTTTTGCCTAGAAGCCTCTAAACCCATTGAAATAGCATTGGGGGTTTAAATTCGTTAGGCCCCGCCCCTTTGGGTCCTGAAGCCCAGAATACCATTCAGAGTATAGACCATGACATGGCTGATGGTTGATATACTTTTGGCCACGCCCCTTTTGCATAGAAGCCCCTAAACCCATTGAAATAGCATTGGGAGTTTAAATTCGTTAGGCCCCGCCCCTTTGGGTCCTGAAGCCCAGAATACCATTCAGAGTATAGACCATGACATGGCTGAGGGTTGAGATACTTTTGGCCACGCCCCTTTTGCCTACAAGCCCCTAAACCCATTGAAATAGCATTGGGGGTTTAAATTCGTTAGGCCCCGCCCCTTTGGGTCCAGAAGCCAAGAATACCATTCAGAGTATAGACCATGACATGGATGAGAGTTGAGATACTTTTGGCCACGCCCCTTTTGCCTAGAAGCCCCTAAACCCATTGAAATTGCATTGGGGGTTTAAATTCGTTAGGCCCCGCCCCTTCGGGTCCAGAAGCCAAGAATACCATTCAGAGTATAGACCATGACATAGCTGAGGGTTGAGATACTTTTGGCCACGCCCCTTTTGCCTACAAGCCCCTAAACCCATTGAAATAGCATTGGGGGTTTAAATTCGTTAGGCCACGCCCCCTTTGGTCCAGAAGCCCAGAATACCATTCAGAGTATAGACCATGACATGGCTGAGGGTTGAAATACTTTTGGCCACGCCCCTTTTGCCTAGAAGCCTCTAAACCCATTGAAATAGCATTGGGGGTTTAAATTCGTTAGGCCCCGCCCCTTTGGATCCTGAAGCCCAGAATACCATTAAGAGTATAGACCAAGACATGGCTGAGGGTTGAGATACTTTTGGCCACGCCCCTTTTGCCTAGAAGCCCCTAAACCCATTGAAATAGCATTTGGGGTTTAAATTTGTTAGGCCCCGCCCCTTTGGGTCCAGAAGCCCAGAATACCATTCAAAGTATAGACCATGACATGGCTGAGGGTTGAGATACTTTTGGCCACGCCCCTTTTGCCTAGAAGCCCCAAAACCCATTGAAATAGCATTGGGGGTTTAAATTCGTTAGGCCCCGCCCCTTTGGGTCCAGAAGCCCAGAACACCATTCAGAGTATAGACCATGACATGGCTGAGGGTTGAGATACTTGTGGCCACGCCCCTTTTGCCTAGAAGCCTTTTAAACCCATTGAAATAGCATTGGGAGTTTAAATTCGTTAGGCCCCGCCCCTTTGGATCCTGAAGCCCAGAATACCATTAAAAGTATAGACAAAGACATGGCTGAGGGTTGAGATACTTTTGGTCACGCCCCTTTTGCCTAGAAGCCTCTAAACCCATTGAAATAGCATTGGGAGTTTAAATTCGTTAGGCCCCGCCCCTTTGGATCCTGAAGCCCAGAATACCATTAAAAGTATAGACAAAGACATGGCTGAGGGTTGAGATACTTTTGGCCACGCCCCTTTTGCCTAGAAGCCCCTAAACCCATTGAAATAGCATTGGGGGTTTAAATTCGTTAGGCCCCGCCCCTTTGGGTCCAGAAGCATAGAATACCATTCAGAGTATAGACCATGACATGGCTGATGGTTGATATACTTTTGGCCACGCCCCTTTTGCATAGAAGCCCCTAAACCCATTGAAATAGCATTGGGGGTTTAAATTCGTTAGGCCCCGCCCCTTTGGGTCCTGAAGCCCAGAATACCATTCAGAGTATAGACGGTGACATGGCTGAGGGTTGAGATACTTTTGGCCACGCCCCTTTTGCCTAGAAGCCTCTAAACCCATTGAAATAGCATTGGGGGTTTAAATTCGTTAGGCCCCGCCCCTTTGGACCCAGAAGCCCAGAATACCATTAAGAGTATAGACCAAGACATGGCTGAGGGTTGAGATACTTTTGGCCACGCCCCTTTTGCCTAGAAGCCCCTAAACCCATTGAAATAGCATTGGGGGTTTAAATTCGTTAGGCCCCGCCCCTTTGGGTCCAGAAGCCCAGAATACCATTCAGAGTATAGACCATGACATGGCTGATGGTTGATATACTTTTGGCCACGCCCCTTTTGCATAGAAGCCCCTAAACCCATTGAAATAGCATTGGGGGTTTAAATTCGTTAGGCCCCGCCCCTTTGGGTCCTGAAGCCCAGAATACCATTCAGAGTATAGACCATGACATGGCTGAGGGTTGAGATACTTTTGGCCACGCCCCTTTTGCCTACAAGCCCCTAAACCCATTGAAATAGTATTGGGGGTTTAAATTCGTTAGGCCCCGCCCCTTTGGGTCCAGAAGCCAAGAATACCATCCAGAGTATAGACCATGACATGGCTGAGGGTTGAGATACTTTTGGCCACGCCCCTTTTGCCTAAAAGCCCCTAAACCCATTGAAATAGCATTGGGGTTTAAATTCGTTAGGCCCCGCCCCTTTGGGTCCAGAAGCCCAGAATACCATTCAGAGTATAGACCATCACATGGCTGAGGGTTAAGATACTTTTGACTACGCCCCTTTTGCCTAGAAGCCCCTAAATCCATTGAAATAGCATTGGGGGTTTAAATTCGTTAGGCCCCGCCCCTTTCTGTCCAGAAGCCCAGAATCCCATTCAGAGTATAGACCATGACATGGCTGAGGGTTGAGATACTTTTGGCCACGCCCCTTTTGCCTAGAAGCCCCTAAACCCATTGAAATAGCATTGGGGGTTTAAATTCGTTAGGCCCCGCCCCTTTTGGTCCAGAAGCCCAGAATACCATTCAGAGTATAGACCATGACATGGCTGAGGGTTGAGATACTTTTGGCCACGCCCCTTTTGCCTAGAAGCCTCTAAACCCATTGAAATAGCATTGGGAGTTTAAATTCGTTAGGCCCCGCCCCTTTGGATCCTGAAGCCCAGAATACCATTAAAAGTATAGACAAAGACATGGCTGAGGGTTGAGATACTTTTGGCCACGCCCCTTTTGCCTAGAAGCCCCTAAACCCATTGAAATAGCATTGGGGGTTTAAATTCGTTAGGCCCCGCCCCTTTGGGTCCAGAAGCATAGAATACCATTCAGAGTATAGACCATGACATGGCTGATGGTTGATATACTTTTGGCCACGCCCCTTTTGCATAGAAGCCCCTAAACCCATTGAAATAGCATTGGGGGTTTAAATTCGTTAGGCCCCGCCCCTTTGGGTCCTGAAGCCCAGAATACCATTCAGAGTATAGACGGTGACATGGCTGAGGGTTGAGATACTTTTGGCCACGCCCCTTTTGCCTAGAAGCCTCTAAACCCATTGAAATAGCATTGGGGGTTTAAATTCGTTAGGCCCCGCCCCTTTGGATCCTGAAGCCCAGAATACCATTAAGAGTATAGACCAAGACATGGCTGAGGGTTGAGATACTTTTGGCCACACCCCTTTTGCCTAGAAGCCCCTAAACCCATTGAAATAGCATTGGGGGTTTAAATTTGTTAGGCCCCGCCCCTTTGGGTCCAGAAGCCCAGAACACCATTCAGAGTATAGACCATGACATGGCTGAGGGTTGAGATACTTTTGGCCACGCCCCTTTTGCCTAGAAGCCCCTAAACCCATTGAAATAGCATTGGGGGTTTAAATTCGTTAGGCCCCGCCCCTTTGGGTCCAGAAACCCAGAATACCATTCAGAGTATAGACCATGACATGGCTGAGGGTTGAGAAACTTTTGGCCACGCCCCTTTTGCCTAGAAGCCCCTAAACCCATTGAAATAGCATTGGGGGGTTTAAATTCGTTAGACCCCGCCCCTTTGGGTCCAGAAGCCCAGAATACCATTCAGAGTATAGACCATGACATGGCTGATGGTTGATATACTTTTGGCCACGCCCCTTTTGCATAGAAGCCCCTAAACCCATTGAAATAGCATTGGGAGTTTAAATTCGTTAGGCCCCGCCCCTTTGGGTCCTGAAGCCCAGAATACCATTCAGAGTATAGACCATGACATGGTTGAGGGTTGAGATACTTTTGGCCACGCCCCTTTTGCCTACAAGCCCCTAAACCCATTGAAATAGCATTGGGGGTTTAAATTCGTTAGGCCCCGCCCCTTTGGGTCCAGAAGCCAAGAATACCATTCAGAGTATAGACCATGACATGGCTGAGAGTTGAGATACTTTTGGCCACGCCCCTTTTGCCTACAAGCCCCTAAACCCATTGAAATTGCATTGGGGGTTTAAATTCGTTAGGCCCCGCCCCTTCGGGTCCAGAAGCCAAGAATACCATTCAGAGTATAGACCATGACATGGCTGAGGGTTGAGATACTTTTGGCCACGCCCCTTTTGCCTACAAGCCCCTAAACCCATTGAAATAGCATTGGGGGTTTAAATTCGTTAGGCCCCGCCCCCTTTGGTCCAGAAGCCCAGAATACCATTCAGAGTATAGAACATGACATGGCTGAGGGTTGAAATACTTTTGGCCACGCCCCTTTTGCCTAGAAGCCCCTAAACCCATTGAAATAGCATTGGGGGTTTAAATTCGTTAGGCCCCGCCCCTTTCTGTCCAGAAGCCCAGAATCCCATTAAGAGTATAGACCATGACATGGCTGAGGGTTGAGATACTTTTGGCCACGCCCCTTTTGCCTAGAAGCCCCTAAACCCATTGAAATAGCATTGGGGGTTTAAATTCGTTAGGCCCCGCCCCTTTGGGTCCTGAAGCCCAGAATACCATTCAGAGTATAGACGGTGACATGGCTGAGGGTTGAGATACTTTTGGCCACGCCCCTTTTGCCTAGAAGCCTCTAAACCCATTGAAATAGCATTGGGGGTTTAAATTCGTTAGGCCCCGCCCCTTTGGATCCTGAAGCCCAGAATACCATTAAGAGTATAGACCAAGACATGGCTGAGGGTTGAGATACTTTTGGCCACACCCCTTTTGCCTAGAAGCCCCTAAACCCATTGAAATAGCATTGGGGGTTTAAATTTGTTAGGCCCCGCCCCTTTGGGTCCAGAAGCCCAGAACACCATTCAGAGTATAGACCATGACATGGCTGAGGGTTGAGATACTTTTGGCCACGCCCCTTTTGCCTAGAAGCCCCTAAACCCATTGAAATAGCATTGGGGGTTTAAATTCGTTAGGCCCCGCCCCTTTGGGTCCAGAAACCCAGAATACCATTCAGAGTATAGACCATGACATGGCTGAGGGTTGAGAAACTTTTGGCCACGCCCCTTTTGCCTAGAAGCCCCTAAACCCATTGAAATAGCATTGGGGGGTTTAAATTCGTTAGACCCCGCCCCTTTGGGTCCAGAAGCCCAGAATACCATTCAGAGTATAGACCATGACATGGCTGATGGTTGATATACTTTTGGCCACGCCCCTTTTGCATAGAAGCCCCTAAACCCATTGAAATAGCATTGGGAGTTTAAATTCGTTAGGCCCCGCCCCTTTGGGTCCTGAAGCCCAGAATACCATTCAGAGTATAGACCATGACATGGTTGAGGGTTGAGATACTTTTGGCCACGCCCCTTTTGCCTACAAGCCCCTAAACCCATTGAAATAGCATTGGGGGTTTAAATTCGTTAGGCCCCGCCCCTTTGGGTCCAGAAGCCAAGAATACCATTCAGAGTATAGACCATGACATGGCTGAGAGTTGAGATACTTTTGGCCACGCCCCTTTTGCCTACAAGCCCCTAAACCCATTGAAATTGCATTGGGGGTTTAAATTCGTTAGGCCCCGCCCCTTCGGGTCCAGAAGCCAAGAATACCATTCAGAGTATAGACCATGACATGGCTGAGGGTTGAGATACTTTTGGCCACGCCCCTTTTGCCTACAAGCCCCTAAACCCATTGAAATAGCATTGGGGGTTTAAATTCGTTAGGCCCCGCCCCCTTTGGTCCAGAAGCCCAGAATACCATTCAGAGTATAGAACATGACATGGCTGAGGGTTGAAATACTTTTGGCCACGCCCCTTTTGCCTAGAAGCCCCTAAACCCATTGAAATAGCATTGGGGGTTTAAATTCGTTAGGCCCCGCCCCTTTCTGTCCAGAAGCCCAGAATCCCATTAAGAGTATAGACCATGACATGGCTGAGGGTTGAGATACTTTTGGCCACGCCCCTTTTGCCTAGAAGCCCCTAAACCCATTGAAATAGCATTGGGGGTTTAAATTCGTTAGGCCCCGCCCCTTTTGGTCCAGAAGCCCAGAATACCATTCAGAGTATAGACCATGACATGGCTGAGGGTTGAGATACTTTTGGCCACGCCCCTTTTGCCTAGAAGCCTCTAAACCCATTGAAATAGCATTGGGAGTTTAAATTCGTTAGGCCCCGCCCCTTTGGATCCTGAAGCCCAGAATACCATTAAAAGTATAGACAAAGACATGGCTGAGGGTTGAGATACTTTTGGCCACGCCCCTTTTGCCTAGAAGCCCCTAAACCCATTGAAATAGCATTGGGGGTTTAAATTCGTTAGGCCCCGCCCCTTTGGGTCCAGAAGCATAGAATACCATTCAGAGTATAGACCATGACATGGCTGATGGTTGATATACTTTTGGCCACGCCCCTTTTGCATAGAAGCCCCTAAACCCATTGAAATAGCATTGGGGGTTTAAATTCGTTAGGCCCCGCCCCTTTGGGTCCTGAAGCCCAGAATACCATTCAGAGTATAGACGGTGACATGGCTGAGGGTTGAGATACTTTTGGCCACGCCCCTTTTGCCTAGAAGCCTCTAAACCCATTGAAATAGCATTGGGGGTTTAAATTCTTTAGGCCCCGCCCCTTTGGATCCTGAAGCCCAGAATACCATTAAGAGTATAGACCAAGACATGGCTGAGGGTTGAGATACTTTTGGCCACACCCCTTTTGCCTAGAAGCCCATAAACCCATTGAAATAGCATTGGGGGTTTAAATTCGTTAGGCCCCGCCCCTTTGGGTCCAGAAACCCAGAATACCATTCAGAGTATAGACTATGACATGGCTGAGGGTTGAGAAACTTTTGGCCACGCCCCTTTTGCCTAGAAGCCCCTAAACCCATTGAAATAGCATTGGGGGTTTAAATTCGTTAGGCCCCGCCCCTTTGGGTCCAGAAGAATAGAATACCATTCAGAGTATAGACCATGACATGGCTGATGGTTGATATACTTTTGGCCACGCCCCTTTTGCATAGAAGCCCCTAAACCCATTGAAATAGCATTGGGGGTTTAAATTCGTTAGGCCCCGCCCCTTTGGGTCCTGAAGCCCAGAATACCATTCAGAGTATAGACGGTGACATGGCTGAGGGTTGAGATACTTTTGGCCACGCCCCTTTTGCCTAGAAGCCTCTAAACCCATTGAAATAGCATTGGGGGTTTAAATTCGTTAGGCCCCGCCCCTTTGGACCCAGAAGCCCAGAATACCATTAAGAGTATAGACCAAGACATGGCTGAGGGTTGAGATACTTTTGGCCACGCCCCTTTTGCCTAGAAGCCCCTAAACCCATTGAAATAGCATTGGGGGTTTAAATTCGTTAGGCCCCGCCCCTTTGGGTCCAGAAGCCCAGAATACCATTCAGAGTATAGACCATGACATGGCTGATGGTTGATATACTTTTGGCCACGCCCCTTTTGCATAGAAGCCCCTAAACCCATTGAAATAGCATTGGGGGTTTAAATTCGTTAGGCCCCGCCCCTTTGGGTCCTGAAGCCCAGAATACCATTCAGAGTATAGACCATGACATGGCTGAGGGTTGAGATACTTTTGGCCACGCCCCTTTTGCCTACAAGCCCCTAAACCCATTGAAATAGCATTGGGGGTTTAAATTCGTTAGGCCCCGCCCCTTTGGGTCCAGAAGCCAAGAATACCATCCAGAGTATAGACCATGACATGGCTGAGGGTTGAGATACTTTTGGCCACGCCCCTTTTGCCTAAAAGCCCCTAAACCCATTGAAATAGCATTGGGGTTTAAATTCGTTAGGCCCCGCCCCTTTGGGTCCAGAAGCCCAGAATACCATTCAGAGTATAGACCATCACATGGCTGAGGGTTAAGATACTTTTGACTACGCCCCTTTTGCCTAGAAGCCCCTAAATCCATTGAAATAGCATTGGGGGTTTAAATTCGTTAGGCCCCGCCCCTTTCTGTCCAGAAGCCCAGAATCCCATTCAGAGTATAGACCATGACATGGCTGAGGGTTGAGATACTTTTGGCCACGCCCCTTTTGCCTAGAAGCCCCTAAACCCATTGAAATAGCATTGGGGGTTTAAATTCGTTAGACCCCGCCCCTTTTGGTCCAGAAGCCCAGAATACCATTCAGAGTATAGACCATGACATGGCTGAGGGTTGAGATACTTTTGGCCACGCCCCTTTTGCCTAGAAGCCCCTAAACCCATTGAAATAGCATTGGGAGTTTAAATTCGTTAGGCCCCGCCCCTTTGGATCCTGAAGCCCAGAATACCATTAAAAGTATACACAAAGACATGGCTGAGGGTTGAGATACTTTTGGCCACGCCCCTTTTGCCTAGAAGCCCCTAAACCCATTGAAATAGCATTGGGGGTTTAAATTCGTTAGGCCCCGCCCCTTTGGGTCCAGAAGCATAGAATACCATTCAGAGTATAGACCATGACATGGCTGATGGTTGATATACTTTTGGCCACGCCCCTTTTGCATAGAAGCCCCTAAACCCATTGAAATAGCATTGGGGGTTTAAATTCGTTAGGCCCCGCCCCTTTGGGTCCTGAAGCCCAGAATACCATTCAGAGTATAGACGGTGACATGGCTGAGGGTTGAGATACTTTTGGCCACGCCCCTTTTGCCTAGAAGCCCCTAAACCCATTGAAATAGCATTGGGGGTTTAAATTCGTTAGGCCCCGCCCCTTTGGATCCTGAAGCCCAGAATACCATTAAGAGTATAGACCAAGACATGGCTGAGGGTTGAGATACTTTTGGCCACACCCCTTTTGCCTAGAAGCCCCTAAACCCATTGAAATAGCATTGGGGGTTTAAATTCGTTAGGCCCCGCCCCTTTGGGTCCAGAAACCCAGAATACCATTCAGAGTATAGACCATGACATGGCTGAGGGTTGAGAAACTTTTGACCACGCCCCTTTTGCCTAGAAGCCCCTAAACCCATTGAAATAGCATTGGGGGGTTTAAATTCGTTAGACCCCGCCCCTTTGGGTCCAGAAGCCCAGAATACCATTCAGAGTATAGACCATGACAT
Organism: Crinia signifera; assembly: GCF_055691185.1. Lineage (NCBI taxonomy): Eukaryota > Metazoa > Chordata > Amphibia > Anura > Myobatrachidae > Crinia > Crinia signifera. Next base: position 238,478,026 of record NC_139217.1, on the reverse strand, counting down.
GGCTAATGGTTGATATACTTTTGGCCACGCCCCTTTTGCATAGAAGCCCCTAAACCCATTGAAATAGCATTGGGAGTTTAAATTCGTTAGGCCCCGCCCCTTTGGGTCCTGAAGCCCAGAATACCATTCAGAGTATAGACCATGACATGGCTGAGGGTTGAGATACTTTTGGCCACGCCCCTTTTGCCTACAAGCCCCTAAACCCATTGAAATAGCATTGGGGGTTTAAATTCGTTAGGCCCCGCCCCTTTGGGTCCAGAAGCCAAGAATACCATTCAGAGTATAGACCATGACATGGCTGAGAGTTGAGATACTTTTGGCCACGCCCCTTTTGCCTAGAAGCCCCTAAACCCATTGAAATTGCATTGGGGGTTTAAATTCGTTAGGCCCCGCCCCTTTGGGTCCAGAAGCATAGAATACCATTCAGAGTATAGACCATGACATGGCTGATGGTTGATATACTTTTGGCCACGCCCCTTTTGCATAGAAGCCCCTAAACCCATTGAAATAGCATTGGGGGTTTAAATTCGTTAGGCCCCGTCCCATTGGGTCCTGAAGCCCAGAATACCATTCAGAGTATAGACGGTGACATGGCTGAGGGTTGAGATACTTTTGGCCACGCCCCTTTTGCCTAGAAGCCTCTAAACCCATTGAAATAGCATTGGGGGTTTAAATTCGTTAGGCCCCGCCCCTTTGGATCCAGAAGCCCAGAATACCATTAAGAGTATAGACCAAGACATGGCTGAGGGTTGAGATACTTTTGGCCACGCCCCTTTTGCCTAGATGCCCCTAAACCCATTGAAATAGCATTGGGGGTTTAAATTTGTTAGGCCCCGCCCCTTTGGGTCCAGAAGCCCAGAACACCATTCAGAGTATAGACCATGACATGGCTGAGGGTTGAGATACTTTTGGCCACGCCCCTTTTGCCTAGAAGCCCCTAAAGCCATTGAAATAACATTGGGGGTTTAAATTCGTTAGGCCCCGCACCTTTGGGTCCTGAAGCCCAGAATACCATTCAGAGTATAGAACATGACATGGCTGAGGGTTGAGATACTTTTGGCCACGCCCCTTTTGCCTAGAAGCCCCTAAACCCATTGAAATAGCATTGGGGGTTTAAATTCGTTGGGCCCCGCCCCTTTTGGTCCAGAAGCCCAGAATACCATTCAGAGTATAGACCATGACATGGCTGAGGGTAGAGATACTTTTGGCCACGCCCCTTTTGCCTAGAAGCCCCTAAACCCATTGAAATAGCATTGGGGGTTTAAATTCGTTAGGCCCCGCCCCTTTGGGTCCAGAAGCCCAGAATACCATTCAGAGTATAGACCATGACATGGCTGAGGGTTGATATACGTTTGGCCACGCCCCTTTTGCCTAGAAGCCCCTAAACCCATTGAAATAGCATTGGGGGTTTAAATTCGTTAGGCCCCGCCCCTTTGGGTCCAGAAGCCCAGAATACCATTCAGAGTATAGACCATGACATGGCTGAGGGTTGATATACGTTTGGCCACGCCCCTTTTGCCTAGAAGCCCCTAAACCCATTGAAATAGCATTGGGGGTTTAAATTCGTTAGGCCCCGCCCCTTTTGGTCCAGAAGCCCAGAATACCATTCAGAGTATAGACCATGACATGGCTGAGGGTTGAGAAACTTTTGGCCACGCCCCTTTTGCCTAGAAGCCCCTAAACCCATTGAAATAGCATTGGGGGTTTAAATTCGTTAGGCCCCGCCCCTTTGGGTCCAGAAGCCCAGAATACCATTTAGAGTATAGACCATGACATGGCTGATGGTTGATATACTTTTGGCCACGCCCCTTTTGCATAGAAGCCCCTAAACCCATTGAAATAGCATTGGGGGTTTAAATTCGTTAGGCCCCGCCCCTTTGGGTCCTGAAGCCCAGAATACCATTGAGAGTATAGACCATGACATGGCTGAGGGTTGAGATACTTTTGGCCACGCCCATTTTGCCTACAAGCCCCTAAACCCATTGAAATAGCATTGGGGGTTTAAATTCGTTAGGCCCCGCCCCTTTGGGTCCAGAAGCCAAGAATACCATCCAGAGTATAGACCATGACATGGCTGAGGGTTGAGATACTTTTGGCCACGCCCCTTTTGCCTAAAAGCCCCTAAACCCATTGAAATAGCATTGGGGTTTAAATTCGTTAGTAACCGCCCCTTTGGGTCCAGAAGCCCAGAATACCATTCAGAGTATAGACCATCACATGGCTGAGGGTTAAGATACTTTTGACTACGCCCCTTTTGCCTAGAAGCCCCTAAACCCATTGAAATAGCATTGGGGGTTTAAATTCGTTAGGCCCCGCCCCTTTTTGTCCAGAAGCCCAGAATACCATTCAGAGTATAGACCATGACATGGCTGAGGGTTGAGATACTTTTGGCCACGCCCCTTTTGCCTAGAAGCCCCTAAACCCATTGAAATAGCATTGGGGGTTTAAATTCGTTAGGCCCCGCCCCTTTTGGTCCAGAAGCCCAGAATACCATTCAGAGTATAGACCATGACATGGCTGAGGGTTGAGATACTTTTGGCCACGCCCCTTTTGCCTAGAAGCCTCTAAACCCATTGAAATAGCATTGGGGGTTTAAATTCGTTAGGCCCCGCCCCTTTGGATCCTGAAGCCCAGAATACCATTAAGAGTATAGACCAAGACATGGCTGAGGGTTGAGATACTTTTGGCCACACCCCTTTTGCCTAGAAGCCCCTAAACCCATTGAAATAGCATTGGGGGTTTAAATTTGTTAGGCCCCGCCCCTTTGGGTCCAGAAGCCCAGAACACCATTCAGAGTATAGACCATGACATGGCTGAGGGTTGAGATACTTTTGGCCACGCCCCTTTTGCCTAGAAGCCCCTAAACCCATTGAAATAGCATTGGGGGTTTAAATTCGTTAGGCCCCGCCCCTTTGGGTCCAGAAACCCAGAATACCATTCAGAGTATAGACCATGACATGGCTGAGGGTTGAGAAACTTTTGGCCACGCCCCTTTTGCCTAGAAGCCCCTAAACCCATTGAAATAGCATTGGGAGTTTAAATTCGTTAGACCCCGCCCCTTTGGGTCCAGAAGCCCAGAATACCATTCAGAGTATAGACCATGACATGGCTGATGGTTGATATACTTTTGGCCACGCCCCTTTTGCATAGAAGCCCCTAAACCCATTGAAATAGCATTGGGAGTTTAAATTCGTTAGGCCCCGCCCCTTTGGGTCCAGAAGCCAAGAATACCATTCAGAGTATAGACCATGACATGGCTGAGATTTGAGATACTTTTGGCCACGCCCCTTTTGCCTAGAAGCCCCTAAACCCATTGAAATTGCATTGGGGGTTTAAATTCGTTAGGCCCCGCCCCTTTGGGTCCAGAAGCCCAGAATACCATTCAGAGTATAGACCATGACATGGCTGAGGGTTGAAATACTTTTGGCCACGCCCCTTTTGCCTAGAAGCCTCTAAACCCATTGAAATAGCATTGGGGGTTTAAATTCGTTAGGCCCCGCCCCTTTGGATCCTGAAGCCCAGAATACCATTAAGAGTATAGACCAAGACATGGCTGAGGGTTGAGATACTTTTGGCCACGCCCCTTTTGCCTAGAAGCCCCTAAACCCATTGAAATAGCATTGGGGGTTTAAATTTGTTAGGCCCCGCCCCTTTGGGTCCAGAAGCCCAGAATACCATTCACAGTATAGACCATGACATGGCTGAGGGTTAAGATACGTTTGGCCACGCCCCTTTTGCCTAGAAGCCTATAAACCCATTGAAATAGCATTGGGGGTTTAAATTCGTTAGGCCCCGCCCCTTTGGATCCTGAAGCCCATAATAACATTAAGAGTATAGACCAAGACATGGCTGAGGGTTGAGATACTTTTGGCCACACCCCTTTTGCCTAGAAGCCCCTAAACCCATTGAAATAGCATTGGGGGTTTAAATTTGTTAGGCCCCGCCCCTTTGGGTCCAGAAGCCCAGAACACCATTCAGAGTATAGACCATGACATGGCTGAGGGTTGAGATATTTTTGGCCACGCCCCTTTTGCCTAGAAGCCCCTAAACCCATTGAAATAGCATTGGGGGTTTAAATTCGTTAGACCCCGCCCCTTTGGGTCCAGAAGCCCAGAATACCATTCAGAGTATAGACCATGACATGGCTGATGGTTGATATACTTTTGGCCACGCCCCTTTTGCATAGAAGCCCCTAAACCCATTGAAATAGCATTGGGAGTTTAAATTCGTTAGGCCCCGCCCCTTTTGGTCCTGAAGCCCAGAATACCATTCAGAGTATAGACCATGACATGGCTGAGGGTTGAGATATTTTTGGCCACGCCCCTTTTGCCTACAAGCCCCTAAACCCATTGAAATAGCATTGGGGGTTTAAATTCGTTAGGCCCCGCCCCTTTGGGTCCAGAAGCCAAGAATACCATTCAGAGTATAGACCATGACATGGCTGAGATTTGAGATACTTTTGGCCACGCCCCTTTTGCCTAGAAGCCCCTAAACCCATTGAAATTGCATTGGGGGTTTAAATTCGTTAGGCCCCGCCCCTTTGGATCCTGAAGCCCAGAATACCATTAAGAGTATAGACCAAGACATGGCTGAGGGTTGAGATACTTTTGGCCACGCCCCTTTTGCCTAGAAGCCCCTAAACCCATTGAAATAGCATTGGGGGTTTAAATTTGTTAGGCCCCGCCCCTTTGGGTCCAGAAGCCCAGAATACCATTCAGAGTATAGACCATGACATGGCTGAGGGTTGAAATACTTTTGGCCACGCCCCTTTTGCCTAGAAGCCTCTAAACCCATTGAAATAGCATTGGGGGTTTAAATTCGTTAGGCCCCGCCCCTTTGGGTCCAGAAGCATAGAATACCATTCAGAGTATAGACCATGACATGGCTGATGGTTGATATACTTTTGGCCACGCCCCTTTTGCATAGAAGCCCCTAAACCCATTGAAATAGCATTGGGGGTTTAAATTCGTTAGGCCCCGTCCCATTGGGTCCTGAAGCCCAGAATACCATTCAGAGTATAGACGGTGACATGGCTGAGGGTTGAGATACTTTTGGCCACGCCCCTTTTGCCTAGAAGCCTCTAAACCCATTGAAATAGCATTGGGGGTTTAAATTCGTTAGGCCCCGCCCCTTTGGATCCAGAAGCCCAGAATACCATTAAGAGTATAGACCAAGACATGGCTGAGGGTTGAGATACTTTTGGCCACGCCCCTTTTGCCTAGATGCCCCTAAACCCATTGAAATAGCATTGGGGGTTTAAATTTGTTAGGCCCCGCCCCTTTGGGTCCAGAAGCCCAGAACACCATTCAGAGTATAGACCATGACATGGCTGAGGGTTGAGATACTTTTGGCCACGCCCCTTTTGCCTAGAAGCCCCTAAAGCCATTGAAATAACATTGGGGGTTTAAATTCGTTAGGCCCCGCACCTTTGGGTCCTGAAGCCCAGAATACCATTCAGAGTATAGAACATGACATGGCTGAGGGTTGAGATACTTTTGGCCACGCCCCTTTTGCCTAGAAGCCCCTAAACCCATTGAAATAGCATTGGGGGTTTAAATTCGTTAGGCCCCGCCCCTTTTGGTCCAGAAGCCCAGAATACCATTCAGAGTATAGACCATGACATGGCTGAGGGTAGAGATACTTTTGGCCACGCCCCTTTTGCCTAGAAGCCCCTAAACCCATTGAAATAGCATTGGGGGTTTAAATTCGTTAGGCCCCGCCCCTTTGGGTCCAGAAGCCCAGAATACCATTCAGAGTATAGACCATGACATGGCTGAGGGTTGATATACGTTTGGCCACGCCCCTTTTGCCTAGAAGCCCCTAAACCCATTGAAATAGCATTGGGGGTTTAAATTCGTTAGGCCCCGCCCCTTTGGGTCCAGAAGCCCAGAATACCATTCAGAGTATAGACCATGACATGGCTGAGGGTTGAGAAACTTTTGGCCACGCCCCTTTTGCCTAGAAGCCCCTAAACCCATTGAAATAGCATTGGGGGTTTAAATTCGTTAGGCCCCGCCCCTTTGGGTCCAGAAGCCCAGAATACCATTTAGAGTATAGACCATGACATGGCTGATGGTTGATATACTTTTGGCCACGCCCCTTTTGCATAGAAGCCCCTAAACCCATTGAAATAGCATTGGGGGTTTAAATTCGTTAGGCCCCGCCCCTTTGGGTCCTGAAGCCCAGAATACCATTGAGAGTATAGACCATGACATGGCTGAGGGTTGAGATACTTTTGGCCACGCCCCTTTTGCCTACAAGCCCCTAAACCCATTGAAATAGCATTGGGGGTTTAAATTCGTTAGGCCCCGCCCCTTTGGGTCCAGAAGCCAAGAATACCATCCAGAGTATAGACCATGACATGGCTGAGGGTTGAGATACTTTTGGCCACGCCCCTTTTGCCTAAAAGCCCCTAAACCCATTGAAATAGCATTGGGGTTTAAATTCGTTAGTAACCGCCCCTTTGGGTCCAGAAGCCCAGAATACCATTCAGAGTATAGACCATCACATGGCTGAGGGTTAAGATACTTTTGACTACGCCCCTTTTGCCTAGAAGCCCCTAAACCCATTGAAATAGCATTGGGGGTTTAAATTCGTTAGGCCCCGCCCCTTTTTGTCCAGAAGCCCAGAATACCATTCAGAGTATAGACCATGACATGGCTGAGGGTTGAGATACTTTTGGCCACGCCCCTTTTGCCTAGAAGCCCCTAAACCCATTGAAATAGCATTGGGGGTTTAAATTCGTTAGGCCCCGCCCCTTTTGGTCCAGAAGCCCAGAATACCATTCAGAGTATAGACCATGACATGGCTGAGGGTTGAGATACTTTTGGCCACGCCCCTTTTGCCTAGAAGCCTCTAAACCCATTGAAATAGCATTGGGGGTTTAAATTCGTTAGGCCCCGCCCCTTTGGATCCTGAAGCCCAGAATACCATTAAGAGTATAGACCAAGACATGGCTGAGGGTTGAGATACTTTTGGCCACACCCCTTTTGCCTAGAAGCCCCTAAACCCATTGAAATAGCATTGGGGGTTTAAATTTGTTAGGCCCCGCCCCTTTGGGTCCAGAAGCCCAGAACACCATTCAGAGTATAGACCATGACATGGCTGAGGGTTGAGATACTTTTGGCCACGCCCCTTTTGCCTAGAAGCCCCTAAACCCATTGAAATAGCATTGGGGGTTTAAATTCGTTAGGCCCCGCCCCTTTGGGTCCAGAAACCCAGAATACCATTCAGAGTATAGACCATGACATGGCTGAGGGTTGAGAAACTTTTGGCCACGCCCCTTTTGCCTAGAAGCCCCTAAACCCATTGAAATAGCATTGGGAGTTTAAATTCGTTAGACCCCGCCCCTTTGGGTCCAGAAGCCCAGAATACCATTCAGAGTATAGACCATGACATGGCTGATGGTTGATATACTTTTGGCCACGCCCCTTTTGCATAGAAGCCCCTAAACCCATTGAAATAGCATTGGGAGTTTAAATTCGTTAGGCCCCGCCCCTTTGGGTCCAGAAGCCAAGAATACCATTCAGAGTATAGACCATGACATGGCTGAGATTTGAGATACTTTTGGCCACGCCCCTTTTGCCTAGAAGCCCCTAAACCCATTGAAATTGCATTGGGGGTTTAAATTCGTTAGGCCCCGCCCCTTTGGATCCTGAAGCCCAGAATACCATTAAGAGTATAGACCAAGACATGGCTGAGGGTTGAGATACTTTTGGCCACGCCCCTTTTGCCTAGAAGCCCCTAAACCCATTGAAATAGCATTGGGGGTTTAAATTTGTTAGGCCCCGCCCCTTTGGGTCCAGAAGCCCAGAATACCATTCAGAGTATAGACCATGACATGGCTGAGGGTTGAAATACTTTTGGCCACGCCCCTTTTGCCTAGAAGCCTCTAAACCCATTGAAATAGCATTGGGGGTTTAAATTCGTTAGGCCCCGCCCCTTTGGATCCTGAAGCCCAGAATACCATTAAGAGTATAGACCAAGACATGGCTGAGGGTTGAGATACTTTTGGCCACGCCCCTTTTGCCTAGAAGCCCCTAAACCCATTGAAATAGCATTGGGGGTTTAAATTTGTTAGGCCCCGCCCCTTTGGGTCCAGAAGCCCAGAATACCATTCACAGTATAGACCATGACATGGCTGAGGGTTGAGATACGTTTGGCCACGCCCCTTTTGCCTAGAAGCCTCTAAACCCATTGAAATAGCATTGGGGGTTTAAATTCGTTAGGCCCCGCCCCTTTGGATCCTGAAGCCCAGAATACCATTAAGAGTATAGACCAAGACATGGCTGAGGGTTGAGATACTTTTGGCCACACCCCTTTTGCCTAGAAGCCCCTAAACCCATTGAAATAGCATTGGGGGTTTAAATTTGTTAGGCCCCGCCCCTTTGGGTCCAGAAGCCCAGAACACCATTCAGAGTATAGACCATGACATGGCTGAGGGTTGAGATACTTTTGGCCACGCCCCTTTTGCCTAGAAGCCCCTAAACCCATTGAAATAGCATTGGGGGTTTAAATTCGTTAGGCCCCGCCCCTTTGGGTCCAGAAACCCAGAATACCATTCAGAGTATAGACCATGACATGGCTGAGGGTTGAGAAACTTTTGGCCACGCCCCTTTTGCCTAGAAGCCCCTAAACCCATTGAAATAGCATTGGGGGTTTAAATTCGTTAGACCCCGCCCCTTTGGGTCCAGAAGCCCAGAATACCATTCAGAGTATAGACCATGACATGGCTGATGGTTGATATACTTTTGGCCACGCCCCTTTTGCATAGAAGCCCCTAAACCCATTGAAATAGCATTGGGAGTTTAAATTCGTTAGGCCCCGCCCCTTTGGGTCCTGAAGCCCAGAATACCATTCAGAGTATAGACCATGACATGGCTGAGGGTTGAGATATTTTTGGCCACGCCCCTTTTGCCTACAAGCCCCTAAACCCATTGAAATAGCATTGGGGGTTTAAATTCGTTAGGCCCCGCCCCTTTGGGTCCAGAAGCCAAGAATACCATTCAGAGTATAGACCATGACATGGCTGAGATTTGAGATACTTTTGGCCACGCCCCTTTTGCCTAGAAGCCCCTAAACCCATTGAAATTGCATTGGGGGTTTAAATTCGTTAGGCCCCGCCCCTTTGGATCCTGAAGCCCAGAATACCATTAAGAGTATAGACCAAGACATGGCTGAGGGTTGAGATACTTTTGGCCACGCCCCTTTTGCCTAGAAGCCCCTAAACCCATTGAAATAGCATTGGGGGTTTAAATTTGTTAGGCCCCGCCCCTTTGGGTCCAGAAGCCCAGAATACCATTCAGAGTATAGACCATGACATGGCTGAGGGTTGAAATACTTTTGGCCACGCCCCTTTTGCCTAGAAGCCTCTAAACCCATTGAAATAGCATTGGGGGTTTAAATTCGTTAGGCCCCGCCCCTTTGGATCCTGAAGCCCAGAATACCATTAAGAGTATAGACCAAGACATGGCTGAGGGTTGAGATACTTTTGGCCACGCCCCTTTTGCCTAGAAGCCCCTAAACCCATTGAAATAGCATTGGGGGTTTAAATTTGTTAGGCCCCGCCCCTTTGGGTCCAGAAGCCCAGAATACCATTCACAGTATAGACCATGACATGGCTGAGGGTTAAGATACGTTTGGCCACGCCCCTTTTGCCTAGAAGCCCCTAAACCCATTGAAATAGCATTGGGGGTTTGAATTCGTTAGGCCCCGCCCCTTTGGGTCCAGAAACCCAGAATACCATTCAGAGTATAGACCATGACATGGCTGAGGGTTGAGAAACTTTTGGCCACGCCCCTTTTGCCTAGAAGCCCCTAAACCCATTGAAGTAGCATTGGGGGTTTAAATTCGTTAGGCCCCGCCCCTTTTGGTCCAGAAGCCCAGAATACCATTCAAAGTATAGACCATGACATGGCTGAGGGTTGAGAAACTTTTGGCCATGCCCCTTTTGCCTAGAAGCCCCTAAACCCATTGAAATAGCATTGGGGGTTTAAATTCGTTAGGCCCCGCCCCTTTGGGTCCAGAAGCCCAGAATACCATTCAGAGTATAGACCATGACATGGCTGATGGTTGAGATGCTTTTGGCCACGCCCCTTTTGCCTAGAAGCCCCTAAACCCATTGAAATAGCATTGGGGGTTTAAATTCGTTAGGCCCCGCCCCTTTGGGTCCAGAAGCCCAGAATACCATTCAGAGTATAGACCATGACATGGCTGAGGGTTGAGATACTTTTGGCCACGCCCCTTTTGCCTAGAAGCCCCTAAACCCATTGAAATAGCATTGGGGTTTAAATTCGTTAGGCCCCGCCCCTTTGGGTCCAGAAGCCCAGAATACCATTAAGAGTATAGACCATCACATGGATGAGGGTTAAGATACTTTTGACCACGCCCCTTTTGCCTAGAAGCCCCTAAACCCATTGAATTAGCATTGGGGGTTTAAATTCGTTAGGCCCGCCCCTTTTTGTCCAGAAGCCCAGAATACCATTCAGAGTACAGACCATGACATGGCTGAGGGTTGAGATACTTTTGGACACGCCCCTTTTGCCTAGAAGCCCCTAAACCCATTGAAATAGCATTGGGGGTTTAAATTCGTTAGGCCCCGCCCCTTTTGGTCCAGAAGCCCAGAATACCATTCAGAGTATAGACCATGACATGGCTGAGGGTTGATAAACTTTTGGCCACGCCCCTTTTGCCTAGAAGCCCCTAAACCCATTGAAATAGCATTGGGGGTTTAAATTCGTTAGGCCCCGCCCCTTTTGGTCCAGAAGCCCAGAATACCATTCAGAGTATAGACCATGACATGGCTGAGGGTTGAAATACTTTTGGCCACGCCCCTTTTGCCTAGAAGCCTCTAAACCCATTGAAATAGCATTGGGGGTTTAAATTCGTTAGGCCCCGCCCCTTTGGATCCTGAAGCCCAGAATACCATTAAGAGTATAGACCAAGACATGGCTGAGGGTTGAGATACTTTTGGCCACGCCCCTTTTGCCTAGAAGCCCCTAAACCCATTGAAATAGCATTGGGGGTTTAAATTTGTTAGGCCCCGCCCCTTTGGGTCCAGAAGCCCAGAATACCATTCACAGTATAGACCATGACATGGCTGAGGGTTAAGATACGTTTGGCCACGCCCCTTTTGCCTAGAAGCCTCTAAACCCATTGAAATAGCATTGGGGGTTTAAATTCGTTAGGCCCCGCCCCTTTGGATCCTGAAGCCCAGAATACCATTAAGAGTATAGACCAAGACATGGCTGAGGGTTGAGATACTTTTGGCCACACCCCTTTTGCCTAGAAGCCCCTAAACCCATTGAAATAGCATTGGGGGTTTAAATTTGTTAGGCCCCGCCCCTTTGGGTCCAGAAGCCCAGAACACCATTCAGAGTATAGACCATGACATGGCTGAGGGTTGAGATACTTTTGGCCACGCCCCTTTTGCCTAGAAGCCCCTAAACCCATTGAAATAGCATTGGGGGTTTAAATTCGTTAGGCCCCGCCCCTTTGGGTCCAGAAACCCAGAATACCATTCAGAGTATAGACCATGACATGGCTGAGGGTTGAGAAACTTTTGGCCACGCCCCTTTTGCCTAGAAGCCCCTAAACCCATTGAAATAGCATTGGGGGTTTAAATTCGTTAGACCCCGCCCCTTTGGGTCCAGAAGCCCAGAATACCATTCAGAGTATAGACCATGACATGGCTGATGGTTGATATACTTTTGGCCACGCCCCTTTTGCATAGAAGCCCCTAAACCCATTGAAATAGCATTGGGAGTTTAAATTCGTTAGGCCCCGCCCCTTTGGGTCCTGAAGCCCAGAATACCATTCAGAGTATAGACCATGACATGGCTGAGGGTTGAGATATTTTTGGCCACGCCCCTTTTGCCTACAAGCCCCTAAACCCATTGAAATAGCATTGGGGGTTTAAATTCGTTAGGCCCCGCCCCTTTGGGTCCAGAAGCCAAGAATACCATTCAGAGTATAGACCATGACATGGCTGAGATTTGAGATACTTTTGGCCACGCCCCTTTTGCCTAGAAGCCCCTAAACCCATTGAAATTGCATTGGGGGTTTAAATTCGTTAGGCCCCGCCCCTTTGGATCCTGAAGCCCAGAATACCATTAAGAGTATAGACCAAGACATGGCTGAGGGTTGAGATACTTTTGGCCACGCCCCTTTTGCCTAGAAGCCCCTAAACCCATTGAAATAGCATTGGGGGTTTAAATTTGTTAGGCCCCGCCCCTTTGGGTCCAGAAGCCCAGAATACCATTCAGAGTATAGACCATGACATGGCTGAGGGTTGAAATACTTTTGGCCACGCCCCTTTTGCCTAGAAGCCTCTAAACCCATTGAAATAGCATTGGGGGTTTAAATTCGTTAGGCCCCGCCCCTTTGGATCCTGAAGCCCAGAATACCATTAAGAGTATAGACCAAGACATGGCTGAGGGTTGAGATACTTTTGGCCACGCCCCTTTTGCCTAGAAGCCCCTAAACCCATTGAAATAGCATTGGGGGTTTAAATTTGTTAGGCCCCGCCCCTTTGGGTCCAGAAGCCCAGAATACCATTCACAGTATAGACCATGACATGGCTGAGGGTTAAGATACGTTTGGCCACGCCCCTTTTGCCTAGAAGCCCCTAAACCCATTGAAATAGCATTGGGGGTTTGAATTCGTTAGGCCCCGCCCCTTTGGGTCCAGAAACCCAGAATACCATTCAGAGTATAGACCATGACATGGCTGAGGGTTGAGAAACTTTTGGCCACGCCCCTTTTGCCTAGAAGCCCCTAAACCCATTGAAGTAGCATTGGGGGTTTAAATTCGTTAGGCCCCGCCCCTTTTGGTCCAGAAGCCCAGAATACCATTCAAAGTATAGACCATGACATGGCTGAGGGTTGAGAAACTTTTGGCCATGCCCCTTTTGCCTAGAAGCCCCTAAACCCATTGAAATAGCATTGGGGGTTTAAATTCGTTAGGCCCCGCCCCTTTGGGTCCAGAAGCCCAGAATACCATTCAGAGTATAGACCATGACATGGCTGATGGTTGAGATGCTTTTGGCCACGCCCCTTTTGCCTAGAAGCCCCTAAACCCATTGAAATAGCATTGGGGGTTTAAATTCGTTAGGCCCCGCCCCTTTGGGTCCAGAAGCCCAGAATACCATTCAGAGTATAGACCATGACATGGCTGAGGGTTGAGATACTTTTGGCCACGCCCCTTTTGCCTAGAAGCCCCTAAACCCATTGAAATAGCATTGGGGTTTAAATTCGTTAGGCCCCGCCCCTTTGGGTCCAGAAGCCCAGAATACCATTAAGAGTATAGACCATCACATGGATGAGGGTTAAGATACTTTTGACCACGCCCCTTTTGCCTAGAAGCCCCTAAACCCATTGAATTAGCATTGGGGGTTTAAATTCGTTAGGCCCGCCCCTTTTTGTCCAGAAGCCCAGAATACCATTCAGAGTACAGACCATGACATGGCTGAGGGTTGAGATACTTTTGGACACGCCCCTTTTGCCTAGAAGCCCCTAAACCCATTGAAATAGCATTGGGGGTTTAAATTCGTTAGGCCCCGCCCCTTTTGGTCCAGAAGCCCAGAATACCATTCAGAGTATAGACCATGACATGGCTGAGGGTTGATAAACTTTTGGCCACGCCCCTTTTGCCTAGAAGCCCCTAAACCCATTGAAATAGCATTGGGGGTTTAAATTCGTTAGGCCCCGCCCCTTTTGGTCCAGAAGCCCAGAATACCATTCAGAGTATAGACCATGACATGGCTGAGGGTTGAAATACTTTTGGCCACGCCCCTTTTGCCTAGAAGCCTCTAAACCCATTGAAATAGCATTGGGGGTTTAAATTCGTTAGGCCCCGCCCCTTTGGATCCTGAAGCCCAGAATACCATTAAGAGTATAGACCAAGACATGGCTGAGGGTTGAGATACTTTTGGCCACGCCCCTTTTGCCTAGAAGCCCCTAAACCCATTGAAATAGCATTGGGGGTTTAAATTTGTTAGGCCCCGCCCCTTTGGGTCCAGAAGCCCAGAATACCATTCACAGTATAGACCATGACATGGCTGAGGGTTAAGATACGTTTGGCCACGCCCCTTTTGCCTAGAAGCCTCTAAACCCATTGAAATAGCATTGGGGGTTTAAATTCGTTAGGCCCCGCCCCTTTGGATCCTGAAGCCCAGAATACCATTAAGAGTATAGACCAAGACATGGCTGAGGGTTGAGATACTTTTGGCCACACCCCTTTTGCCTAGAAGCCCCTAAACCCATTGAAATAGCATTGGGGGTTTAAATTTGTTAGGCCACGCCCCTTTGGGTCCAGAAGCCCAGAACACCATTCAGAGTATAGACCATGACATGGCTGAGGGTTGAGATACTTTTGGCCACGCCCCTTTTGCCTAGAAGCCCCTAAACCCATTGAAATAGCATTGGGGGTTTAAATTCGTTAGGCCCCGCCCCTTTGGGTCCAGAAACCCAGAATACCATTCAGAGTATAGACCATGACATGGCTGAGGGTTGAGAAACTTTTGGCCACGCCCCTTTTGCCTAGAAGCCCCTAAACCCATTGAAATAGCATTGGGGGTTTAAATTCGTTAGACCCCGCCCCTTTGGGTCCAGAAGCCCAGAATACCATTCAGAGTATAGACCATGACATGGCTGATGGTTGATATACTTTTGGCCACGCCCCTTTTGCATAGAAGCCCCTAAACCCATTGAAATAGCATTGGGAGTTTAAATTCGTTAGGCCCCGCCCCTTTGGGTCCTGAAGCCCAGAATACCATTCAGAGTATAGACCATGACATGGCTGAGGGTTGAGATATTTTTGGCCACGCCCCTTTTGCCTACAAGCCCCTAAACCCATTGAAATAGCATTGGGGGTTTAAATTCGTTAGGCCCCGCCCCTTTGGGTCCAGAAGCCAAGAATACCATTCAGAGTATAGACCATGACATGGCTGAGATTTGAGATACTTTTGGCCACGCCCCTTTTGCCTAGAAGCCCCTAAACCCATTGAAATTGCATTGGGGGTTTAAATTCGTTAGGCCCCGCCCCTTTGGATCCTGAAGCCCAGAATACCATTAAGAGTATAGACCAAGACATGGCTGAGGGTTGAGATACTTTTGGCCACGCCCCTTTTGCCTAGAAGCCCCTAAACCCATTGAAATAGCATTGGGGGTTTAAATTTGTTAGGCCCCGCCCCTTTGGGTCCAGAAGCCCAGAATACCATTCAGAGTATAGACCATGACATGGCTGAGGGTTGAAATACTTTTGGCCACGCCCCTTTTGCCTAGAAGCCTCTAAACCCATTGAAATAGCATTGGGGGTTTAAATTCGTTAGGCCCCGCCCCTTTGGATCCTGAAGCCCAGAATACCATTAAGAGTATAGACCAAGACATGGCTGAGGGTTGAGATACTTTTGGCCACGCCCCTTTTGCCTAGAAGCCCCTAAACCCATTGAAATAGCATTGGGGGTTTAAATTTGTTAGGCCCCGCCCCTTTGGGTCCAGAAGCCCAGAATACCATTCACAGTATAGACCATGACATGGCTGAGGGTTAAGATACGTTTGGCCACGCCCCTTTTGCCTAGAAGCCCCTAAACCCATTGAAATAGCATTGGGGGTTTGAATTCGTTAGGCCCCGCCCCTTTGGGTCCAGAAACCCAGAATACCATTCAGAGTATAGACCATGACATGGCTGAGGGTTGAGAAACTTTTGGCCACGCCCCTTTTGCCTAGAAGCCCCTAAACCCATTGAAGTAGCATTGGGGGTTTAAATTCGTTAGGCCCCGCCCCTTTTGGTCCAGAAGCCCAGAATACCATTCAAAGTATAGACCATGACATGGCTGAGGGTTGAGAAACTTTTGGCCATGCCCCTTTTGCCTAGAAGCCCCTAAACCCATTGAAATAGCATTGGGGGTTTAAATTCGTTAGGCCCCGCCCCTTTGGGTCCAGAAGCCCAGAATACCATTCAGAGTATAGACCATGACATGGCTGATGGTTGAGATGCTTTTGGCCACGCCCCTTTTGCCTAGAAGCCCCTAAACCCATTGAAATAGCATTGGGGGTTTAAATTCGTTAGGCCCCGCCCCTTTGGGTCCAGAAGCCCAGAATACCATTCAGAGTATAGACCATGACATGGCTGAGGGTTGAGATACTTTTGGCCACGCCCCTTTTGCCTAGAAGCCCCTAAACCCATTGAAATAGCATTGGGGTTTAAATTCGTTAGGCCCCGCCCCTTTGGGTCCAGAAGCCCAGAATACCATTAAGAGTATAGACCATCACATGGATGAGGGTTAAGATACTTTTGACCACGCCCCTTTTGCCTAGAAGCCCCTAAACCCATTGAATTAGCATTGGGGGTTTAAATTCGTTAGGCCCGCCCCTTTTTGTCCAGAAGCCCAGAATACCATTCAGAGTACAGACCATGACATGGCTGAGGGTTGAGATACTTTTGGACACGCCCCTTTTGCCTAGAAGCCCCTAAACCCATTGAAATAGCATTGGGGGTTTAAATTCGTTAGGCCCCGCCCCTTTTGGTCCAGAAGCCCAGAATACCATTCAGAGTATAGACCATGACATGGCTGAGGGTTGATAAACTTTTGGCCACGCCCCTTTTGCCTAGAAGCCCCTAAATTCATTGAAATAGCATTGGGGGTTTAAATTCGTTAGGCCCCTCCCCTTTTGGTCCAGAAGCCCAGAATACCATTCAGAGTATAGACCATGACATGGCTGAGGGTTGAGAAACTTTTGGCCACGCCCCTTTTGCCTAGAAGCCCCTAAACCCATTGAAATAGCATTGGGGGTTTAAATTCGTTAGGCCCCGCCCCTTTTGGTCCAGAAGCCCAGAATACCATTCAGAGTATAGACCATGACATGGCTGAGGGTTGATAAACTTTTGGCCACGCCCCTTTTGCCTAGAAGCCCCTAAATTCATTGAAATAGCATTGGGGGTTTAAATTCGTTAGGCCCCTCCCCTTTTGGTCCAGAAGCCCAGAATACCATTCAGAGTATAGACCATGACATGGCTGAGGGTTGAGAAACTTTTGGCCACGCCCCTTTTGCCTAGAAGCCCCTAAACCCATTGAAATAGCATTGGGGGTTTAAATTCGTTAGGCCCCGCCCCTTTTGGTCCAGAAGCCCAGAATACCATTCAGAGTATAGACCATGACATGGCTGAGGGTTGAGAAACTTTTGGCCACGCCCCTTTTGCCTAGAAGCCCCTAAACCCATTGAAATAGCATTGGGGGTTTAAATTCGTTAGGCCCCGCCCCTTTGGGTCCAGAAGCCCAGAATACCATTCAGAGTATAGACCATGACATGGCTGATGGTTGATATACTTTTGGCCACGCCCCTTTTGCATAGAAGCCCCTAAACCCATTGAAATAGCATTGGGGGTTTAAATTCGTTAGGCCCCGCCCCTTTGGGTCCTGAAGCCCAGAATACCATTCAGAGTATAGACCATGACATGGCTGAGGGTTGAGATACTTTTGGCCACGCCCCTTTTGCCTACAAGCCCCTAAACCCATTGAAATAGCATTGGGGGTTTAAATTCGTTAGGCCCCGCCCCTTTGGGTCCAGAAGCCAAGAATACCATCCAGAGTATAGACCATGACATGGCTGAGGGTTGAGATACTTTTGGTCACGCCCCTTTTGCCTAAAAGCCCCTAAACCCATTGAAATAGCATTGGGGTTTAAATTCGTTAGGCCCCGCCCCTTTGGGTCCAGAAGCCCAGAATACCATTCAGAGTATAGACCATCACATGGCTGAGGGTTAAGATACTTTTGACTACGCCCTTTTGCCTAGAAGCCCCTAAACCCATTGAAATAGCATTGGGGGTTTAAATTCGTTAGGCCCCGCCCCTTTTTGTCCAGAAGCCCAGAATACCATTCAGAGTATAGACCATGACATGGCTGAGGGTTGAGATACTTTTGGCCACGCCCCTTTTGCCTAGAAGCCCCTAAACCCATTGAAATAGCATTGGGGGTTTAAATTCGTTAGGCCCCGCCCCTTTTGGTCCAGAAGCCCAGAATACCATTCAGAGTATAGACCATGACATGGCTGAGGGTTGAGATACTTTTGGCCACGCCCCTTTTGCCTAGAAGCCTCTAAACCCATTGAAAAAGCATTGGGGGTTTAAATTCGTTAGGCCCCGCCCCTTTGGATCCTGAAGCCCAGAATACCATTAAGAGTATAGATCAAGACATGGCTGAGGGTTGAGATACTTTTGGTCACACCCCTTTTGCCTAGAAGCCCCTAAACCCATTGAAATAGCATTGGGGGTTTAAATTTGTTAGGCCCCGCCCCTTTGGGTCCAGAAGCCCAGAACACCATTCAGAGTATAGACCATGACATGGCTGAGGGTTGAGATACTTTTGGCCACGCCCCTTTTGCCTAGAAGCCCCTAAACCCATTCAAATAGCATTGGGGGTTTAAATTCGTTAGGCCCCGCCCCTTTGGGTCCAGAAACCCAGAATACCATTCAGAGTATAGACCATGACATGGCTGAGGGTTGAGAAACTTTTGGCCACGCCCCTTTTGCCTAGAAGCCCCTAAACCCATTGAAATAGCATTGGGGGTTTAAATTCGTTAGACCCCGCCCCTTTGGGTCCAGAAGCCCAGAATACCATTCAGAGTATAGACCATGACATGGCTGATGGTTGATATACTTTTGGCCACGCCCCTTTTGCATAGAAGCCCCTAAACCCATTGAAATAGCATTGGGAGTTTAAATTCGTTAGGCCCCGCCCCTTTGGGTCCTGAAGCCCAGACTACCATTCAGAGTATAGACCATGACATGTCTGAGGGTTGAGATACTTTTGGCGACGCCCCTTTTGCCTACAAGCCCCTAAACCCATTGAAATAGCATTGGGGGTTTAAATTCGTTAGGCCCCGCCCCTTTGGGTCCAGAAGCCAAGAATACCATTCAGAGTATAGACCATGACATGGCTGAGGTTTGCGATACTTTTGGCCACGCCCCTTTTACCTAGAAGCCCCTAAACCCATTGAAATTGCATTGGGGGTTTAAATTCGTTAGGCCCCGCCCCTTCGGGTCCAGAAGCCAAGAATACCATTCAGAGTATAGACCATGACATGGCTGAGGGTTGAGATACTTTTGTCCACGCCCCTTTTGCCTACAAGCCCGTAAACCCATTGAAATAGCATTGGGGGTTTAAATTCGTTAGGCCCCGCCCCCTTTGGTCCAGAAGCCCAGAATACCATTCAGAGTATAGACCATGACATGGCTGAGGGTTGAAATACTTTTGGCCACACCCCTTTTGCCTAGAAGCCTCTAAACCCATTGAAATAGCATTGGGGGTTTAAATTCGTTAGGCCCCGCCCCTTTGGATCCTGAAGCCCAGAATACCATTAAGAGTATAGACCAAGACATGGCTGAGGGTTGAGATACTTTTGGCCACGCCCCTTTTGCCTAGAAGCCCCTAAACCCATTGAAATAGCATTGGGGGTTTAAATTTGTTAGGCCCCGCCCCTTTGGGTCCAGAAGCCCAGAATACCATTCAAAGTATAGACCATGACATGGCTGAGGGTTGAGATACTTTTGGCCACGCCCCTTTTGCCTAGAAGCCCCAAAACCCATTGAAATAGCATTGGGGGTTTAAATTCGTTAGGCCCCGCCCCTTTGGGTCCAGAAGCCCAGAACACCATTCAGAGTATAGACCATGACATGGCTGAGGGTTGAGATACTTGTGGCCACGCCCCTTTTGCCTAGAAGCCCCTAAACCCATTGAAATAGCATTTGGGGTTTAAATTCGTTAGGCCCCGCCCCTTTTGGTCCAGAAGCCCAGAATACCTTTCAAAATATAGACCATGACATGGCTGAGGGTTGAGAAACTTTTGGCCACGCCCCTTTTTGCCTAGAAGCCCCTAAACCCATTGAAATAGCATTGGGGGTTTAAATTCGTTAGGCCCCGCCCCTTTGGGTCCAGAAGCCCAGAATACCATTCAGAGTATAGACCATGACATGGCTGATGGTTGAGATGCTTTTGGCCACGCCCCTTTTGCCTAGAAGCCCCTAAACCCATTGAAATAGCATTGGGGGTTTAAATTCGTTAGGCCCCGCCCCTTTGGGTCCAGAAGCCCAGAATACCATTCAGAGTATAGACCATGACATGGCTGAGGGTTGAGATACTTTTGGCCACGCCCCTTTTGCCTAGAAGCCCCTAAACCCATTGAAATAGCATTGGGGTTTAAATTCGTTAGGCCCCGCCCCTTTGGGTCCAGAAGCCCAGAATACCATTCATAGTATAGACCATGACATGGCTGAGGGTTGAGATACTTTTGGCCACGCCCCTTTTGCCTACAAGCCCCTAAACCCATTGAAATAGCATTGGGGGTTTAAATTCGTTAGGCCCCGCCCCTTTGGGTCCAGAAGCCCAGAACACCATTCAGAGTATAGACCATGACATGGCTGAGGGTTTATAAACTTTTGGCCACGCCCCTTTTGCCTAGAAGCCCCTAAACCCATTGAAATAGCATTGGGGGTTTAAATTCATTAGGCCCCTCCCCTTTTGGTCCAGAATACCATTCAGAGTATAGACCATGACATGGCTGAGGGTTGAGAAACTTTTGGCCACGCCCCTTTTGCCTAGAAGCCCCTAAACCCATTGAAATAGCATTGGGGGTTTAAATTTGTTAGGCCCCGCCCCTTTGGGTCCAGAAGCCCAGAATACCATTCAAAGTATAGACCATGACATGGCTGAGGGTTGAGATACTTTTGGCCACGCCCCTTTTGCCTAGAAGCCCCAAAACCCATTGAAATAGCATTGGGGGTTTAAATTCGTTAGGCCCCGCCCCTTTGGGTCCAGAAGCCCAGAACACCATTCAGAGTATAGACCATGACATGGCTGAGGGTTGAGATACTTGTGGCCACGCCCCTTTTGCCTAGAAGCCTCTAAACCCATTGAAATAGCATTGGGAGTTTAAATTCGTTAGGCCCCGCCCCTTTGGATCCTGAAGCCCAGAATACCATTAAAAGTATAGACAAAGACATGGCTGAGGGTTGAGATACTTTTGGCCACGCCCCTTTTGCCTAGAAGCCTCTAAACCCATTGAAATAGCATTGGGAGTTTAAATTCGTTAGGCCCCGCCCCTTTGGATCCTGAAGCCGAGAATACCATTAAAAGTATAGACAAAGACATGGCTGAGGGTTGAGATACTTTTGGCCACGCCCCTTTTGCCTAGAAGCCCCTAAACCCATTGAAATAGCATTGGGGGTTTAAATTCGTTAGGCCCGCCCCTTTGGGTCCAGAAGCATAGAATACCATTCAGAGTATAGACCATGACATGGCTGATGGTTGATATACTTTTGGCCACGCCCCTTTTGCATAGAAGCCCCTAAACCCATTGAAATAGCATTGGGGGTTTAAATTCGTTAGGCCCCGCCCCTTTGGGTCCTGAAGCCCAGAATACCATTCAGAGTATAGACGGTGACATGGCTGAGGGTTGAGATACTTTTGGCCACGCCCCTTTTGCCTAGAAGCCTCTAAACCCATTGAAATAGCATTGGGGGTTTAAATTCGTTAGGCCCCGCCCCTTTGGATCCAGAAGCCCAGAATACCATTAAGAGTATAGACCAAGACATGGCTGAGGGTTGAGATACTTTTGGCCACGCCCCTTTTGCCTAGAAGCCCCTAAACCCATTGAAATAGCATTGGGGGTTTAAATTCGTTAGGCCCCGCCCCTTTTGGTCCAGAAGCCCAGAATACCATTCAGAGTATAGAACATGACATGGCTGAGGGTAGAGATACTTTTGGCCACGCCCCTTTTGCCTAGAAGCCCCTAAACCCATTGAAATAGCATTGGGGGTTTAAATTCGTTAGGCCCCGCCCCTTTGGGTCCAGAAGCCCAGAATACCATTCAGAGTATAGACCATGACATGGCTGATGGTTGATATACTTTTGGCCACGCCCCTTTTGCATAGAAGCCCCTAAACCCATTGAAATAGCATTGGGAGTTTAAATTCGTTAGGCCCCGCCCCTTTGGGTCCTGAAGCCCAGACTACCATTCAGAGTATAGACCATGACATGTCTGAGGGTTGAGATACTTTTGGCGACGCCCCTTTTGCCTACAAGCCCCTAAACCCATTGAAATAGCATTGGGGGTTTAAATTCGTTAGGCCCCGCCCCTTTGGGTCCAGAAGCCAAGAATACCATTCAGAGTATAGACCATGACATGGCTGAGGTTTGCGATACTTTTGGCCACGCCCCTTTTACCTAGAAGCCCCTAAACCCATTGAAATTGCATTGGGGGTTTAAATTCGTTAGGCCCCGCCCCTTCGGGTCCAGAAGCCAAGAATACCATTCAGAGTATAGACCATGACATGGCTGAGGGTTGAGATACTTTTGTCCACGCCCCTTTTGCCTACAAGCCCGTAAACCCATTGAAATAGCATTGGGGGTTTAAATTCGTTAGGCCCCGCCCCCTTTGGTCCAGAAGCCCAGAATACCATTCAGAGTATAGACCATGACATGGCTGAGGGTTGAAATACTTTTGGCCACACCCCTTTTGCCTAGAAGCCTCTAAACCCATTGAAATAGCATTGGGGGTTTAAATTCGTTAGGCCCCGCCCCTTTGGATCCTGAAGCCCAGAATACCATTAAGAGTATAGACCAAGACATGGCTGAGGGTTGAGATACTTTTGGCCACGCCCCTTTTGCCTAGAAGCCCCTAAACCCATTGAAATAGCATTGGGGGTTTAAATTTGTTAGGCCCCGCCCCTTTGGGTCCAGAAGCCCAGAATACCATTCAAAGTATAGACCATGACATGGCTGAGGGTTGAGATACTTTTGGCCACGCCCCTTTTGCCTAGAAGCCCCAAAACCCATTGAAATAGCATTGGGGGTTTAAATTCGTTAGGCCCCGCCCCTTTGGGTCCAGAAGCCCAGAACACCATTCAGAGTATAGACCATGACATGGCTGAGGGTTGAGATACTTGTGGCCACGCCCCTTTTGCCTAGAAGCCCCTAAACCCATTGAAATAGCATTTGGGGTTTAAATTCGTTAGGCCCCGCCCCTTTTGGTCCAGAAGCCCAGAATACCTTTCAAAATATAGACCATGACATGGCTGAGGGTTGAGAAACTTTTGGCCACGCCCCTTTTTGCCTAGAAGCCCCTAAACCCATTGAAATAGCATTGGGGGTTTAAATTCGTTAGGCCCCGCCCCTTTGGGTCCAGAAGCCCAGAATACCATTCAGAGTATAGACCATGACATGGCTGATGGTTGAGATGCTTTTGGCCACGCCCCTTTTGCCTAGAAGCCCCTAAACCCATTGAAATAGCATTGGGGGTTTAAATTCGTTAGGCCCCGCCCCTTTGGGTCCAGAAGCCCAGAATACCATTCAGAGTATAGACCATGACATGGCTGAGGGTTGAGATACTTTTGGCCACGCCCCTTTTGCCTAGAAGCCCCTAAACCCATTGAAATAGCATTGGGGTTTAAATTCGTTAGGCCCCGCCCCTTTGGGTCCAGAAGCCCAGAATACCATTCATAGTATAGACCATGACATGGCTGAGGGTTGAGATACTTTTGGCCACGCCCCTTTTGCCTACAAGCCCCTAAACCCATTGAAATAGCATTGGGGGTTTAAATTCGTTAGGCCCCGCCCCTTTGGGTCCAGAAGCCCAGAACACCATTCAGAGTATAGACCATGACATGGCTGAGGGTTTATAAACTTTTGGCCACGCCCCTTTTGCCTAGAAGCCCCTAAACCCATTGAAATAGCATTGGGGGTTTAAATTCATTAGGCCCCTCCCCTTTTGGTCCAGAATACCATTCAGAGTATAGACCATGACATGGCTGAGGGTTGAGAAACTTTTGGCCACGCCCCTTTTGCCTAGAAGCCCCTAAACCCATTGAAATAGCATTGGGGGTTTAAATTTGTTAGGCCCCGCCCCTTTGGGTCCAGAAGCCCAGAATACCATTCAAAGTATAGACCATGACATGGCTGAGGGTTGAGATACTTTTGGCCACGCCCCTTTTGCCTAGAAGCCCCAAAACCCATTGAAATAGCATTGGGGGTTTAAATTCGTTAGGCCCCGCCCCTTTGGGTCCAGAAGCCCAGAACACCATTCAGAGTATAGACCATGACATGGCTGAGGGTTGAGATACTTGTGGCCACGCCCCTTTTGCCTAGAAGCCTCTAAACCCATTGAAATAGCATTGGGAGTTTAAATTCGTTAGGCCCCGCCCCTTTGGCTCCTGAAGCCCAGAATACCATTAAAAGTATAGACAAAGACATGGCTGAGGGTTGAGATACTTTTGGCCACGCCCCTTTTGCCTAGAAGCCTCTAAACCCATTGAAATAGCATTGGGAGTTTAAATTCGTTAGGCCCCGCCCCTTTGGATCCTGAAGCCGAGAATACCATTAAAAGTATAGACAAAGACATGGCTGAGGGTTGAGATACTTTTGGCCACGCCCCTTTTGCCTAGAAGCCCCTAAACCCATTGAAATAGCATTGGGGGTTTAAATTCGTTAGGCCCGCCCCTTTGGGTCCAGAAGCATAGAATACCATTCAGAGTATAGACCATGACATGGCTGATGGTTGATATACTTTTGGCCACGCCCCTTTTGCATAGAAGCCCCTAAACCCATTGAAATAGCATTGGGGGTTTAAATTCGTTAGGCCCCGCCCCTTTGGGTCCTGAAGCCCAGAATACCATTCAGAGTATAGACGGTGACATGGCTGAGGGTTGAGATACTTTTGGCCACGCCCCTTTTGCCTAGAAGCCTCTAAACCCATTGAAATAGCATTGGGGGTTTAAATTCGTTAGGCCCCGCCCCTTTGGATCCAGAAGCCCAGAATACCATTAAGAGTATAGACCAAGACATGGCTGAGGGTTGAGATACTTTTGGCCACGCCCCTTTTGCCTAGAAGCCCCTAAACCCATTGAAATAGCATTGGGGGTTTAAATTCGTTAGGCCCCGCCCCTTTTGGTCCAGAAGCCCAGAATACCATTCAGAGTATAGAACATGACATGGCTGAGGGTAGAGATACTTTTGGCCACGCCCCTTTTGCCTAGAAGCCCCTAAACCCATTGAAATAGCATTGGGGGTTTAAATTCGTTAGGCCCCGCCCCTTTGGGTCCAGAAGCCCAGAATACCATTCAGAGTATAGACCATGACATGGCTGAGGGTTGATATACGTTTGGCCACGCCCCTTTTGCCTAGAAGCCCCTAAACCCATTGAAATAGCATTGGGGGTTTAAATTCGTTAGGCCCCGCCCCTTTTGGTCCAGAAGCCCAGAATACCATTCAGAGTATAGACCATGACATGGCTGAGGGTTGAGAAACTTTTGGCCACGCCCCTTTTGCCTAGAAGCCCCTAAACCCATTGAAATAGCATTGGGGGTTTAAATTCGTTAGGCCCCGCCCCTTTGGGTCCAGAAGCCAAGAATACCATTCAGAGTATAGACCATGACATGGCTGATGGTTGATATACTTTTGGCCACGCCCCTTTTGCATAGAAGCCCCTAAACCCATTGAAATAGCATTGGGGGTTTAAATTCGTTAGGCCCCGCCCCTTTGGGTCCTGAAGCCCAGAATACCATTCAGAGTATAGACCATGACATGGCTGAGGGTTGAGATACTTTTGGCCACGCCCCTTTTGCCTACAAGCCCCTAAACCCATTGAAATAGCATTGGGGGTTTAAATTCGTTAGGCCCCGCCCCTTTGGGTCCAGAAGCCAAGAATACCATCCAGAGTATAGACCATGACATGGCTGAGGGTTGAGATACTTTTGGCCACGCCCCTTTTGCCTAAAAGCCCCTAAACCCATTGAAATAGCATTGGGGTTTAAATTCGTTAGGCCCCGCCCCTTTGGGTCCAGAAGCCCAGAATACCATTCAGAGTATAGACCATCACATGGCTGAGGGTTAAGATAATTTTGACTACGCCCCTTTTGCCTAGAAGCCCCTAAACCCATTGAAATAGCATTGGGGGTTTAAATTCGTTAGGCCCCGCCCCTTTTTGTCCAGAAGCCCAGAATACCATTCAGAGTATAGACCATGACATGGCTGAGGGTTGAGATACTTTTGGCCACGCCCCTTTTGCCTAGAAGCCCCTAAACCCATTGAAATAGCATTGGGGGTTTAAATTCGTTAGGCCCCGCCCCTTTTGGTCCAGAAGCCCAGAATACCATTCAGAGTATAGACCATGACATGGCTGAGGGTTGAGATACTTTTGGCCACGCCCCTTTTGCCTAGAAGCCCCTAAACCCATTGAAATAGCATTGGGGGTTTAAATTCGTTAGGCCCCGCCCCTTTGGGTCCAGAAACCCAGAATACCATTCAGAGTATAGACCATGACATGGCTGAGGGTTGAGAAACTTTTGGCCACGCCCCTTTTGCCTAGAAGCCCCTAAACCCATTGAAATAGCATTGGGGGTTTAAATTCGTTAGACCCCGCCCCTTTGGGTCCAGAAGCCCAGAATACCATTCAGAGTATAGACCATGACATGGCTGATGGTTGATATACTTTTGGCCACGCCCCTTTTGCATAGAAGCCCCTAAACCCATTGAAATAGCATTGGGAGTTTAAATTCGTTAGGCCCCGCCCCTTTGGGTCCTGAAGCCCAGAATACCATTCAGAGTATAGACCATGACATGGCTGAGGGTTGAGATACTTTTGGCCACGCCCCTTTTGCCTACAAGCCCCTAAACCCATTGAAATAGCATTGGGGGTTTAAATTCGTTAGGCCCCGCCCCTTTGGGTCCAGAAGCCAAGAATACCATTCAGAGTATAGACCATGACATGGCTGAGATTTGAGATACTTTTGGCCACGCCCCTTTTGCCTAGAAGCCCTTAAACCCATTGAAATTGCATTGGGGGTTTAAATTCGTTAGGCCCCGCCCCTTCGGGTCCAGAAGCCAAGAATACCATTCAGAGTATAGACCATGACATGGCTGAGGGTTGAGATACTTTTGGCCACGCCCCTTTTGCCTACAAGCCCGTAAACCCATTGAAATAGCATTGGGGGGTAAAATTCGTTAGGCCCCGCCCCCTTTGGTCCAGAAGCCCAGAATACCATTCAGAGTATAGACCATGACATGGCTGAGGGTTGAAATACTTTTGGCCACGCCCCTTTTGCCTAGAAGCCTCTAAACCCATTGAAATAGCATTGGGGGTTTAAATTCGTTAGGCCCCGCCCCTTTGGATCCTGAAGCCCAGAATACCATTAAGAGTATAGACCAATACATGGCTGAGATACTTTTGGCCACGCCCCTTTTGCCTAGAAGCCCCTAAACCCATTGAAATAGCATTGGGGGTTTAAATTTGTTAGGCCCCGCCCCTTTGGGTCCAGAAGCCCAGAATACCATTCAAAGTATAGACCATGACATGGCTGAGGGTTGAGATACTTTTGGCCACGCCCCTTTTGCCTAGAAGCCCCAAAACCCATTGAAATAGCATTGGGGGTTTAAATTCGTTAGGCCCCGCCCCTTTGGGTCCAGAAGCCCAGAACACCATTCAGAGTATAGACCATGACATGGCTGAGGGTTGAGATACTTGTGGCCACGCCCCTTTTGCCTAGAAGCCCCTAAACCCATTGAAATAGCATTTGGGGTTTAAATTCGTTAGGCCCCGCCCCTTTTGGTCCAGAAGCCCAGAATACCTTTCAAAATATAGACCATGACATGGCTGAGGGTTGAGATACTTTTGGCCACGCCCCTTTTGCCTAGAAGCCCCTAAACCCATTGAAATAGCATTGGGGGTTTAAATTTTTTAGGCCCCGCCCCTTTGGGTCCAGAAGCCCAGAATACCATTCACAGTATAGACCATGACATGGCTGAGGGTTAAGATACGTTTGGCCACGCCCCTTTTGCCTAGAAGCCCCTAAACCCATTGAAATAGCATTGGGGGTTTAAATTCGTTAGGCCCCGCCCCTTTGGGTCCAGAAGCCCAGAATACCATTCAGAGTATAGACCATGACATGGCTGATGGTTGAGATGCTTTTGGCCACGCCCCTTTTGCCTAGAAGCCCCTAAACCCATTGAAATAGCATTGGGGGTTTAAATTCGTTAGGCCCCGCCCCTTTGGGTCCAGAAGCCCAGAATACCATTCAGAGTATAGACCATGACATGGCTGAGGGTTGAGATACTTTTGGCCACGCCCCTTTTGCCTAGAAGCCCCTAAACCCATTGAAATAGCATTGGGGGTTTAAATTCGTTAGGCCCCGCCCCTTTGGGTCCAGAAGCCCAGAATACCATTCAAAGTATAGACCATGACATGGCTGAGGGTTGAGATACTTTTGGCCACGCCCCTTTTGCCTAGAAGCCCCAAAACCCATTGAAATAGCATTGGGGGTTTAAATTCGTTAGGCCCCGCCCCTTTGGGTCCAGAAGCCCAGAACACCATTCAGAGTATAGACCATGACATGGCTGAGGGTTGAGATACTTGTGGCCACGCCCCTTTTGCTTAGAAGCCCCTAAACCCATTGAAATAGCATTTGGGGTTTAAATTCGTTAGGCCGCGCCCCTTTTGGTCCAGAAGCCCAGAATACCTTTCAAAATATAGACCATGACATGGCTGAGGGTTGAGAAACTTTTGGCCACGCCCCTTTTGCCTAGAAGCCCCTAAACCCATTGAAATAGCATTGGGGGTTTAAATTTTTTAGGCCCCACCCCTTTGGGTCCAGAAGCCCAGAATACCATTCACAGTATAGACCATGACATGGCTGAGGGTTAAGATACGTTTGGCCACGCCCCTTTTGCCTAGAAGCCCCTAAACCCATTGAAATAGCATTGGGGGTTTAAATTCGTTAGGCCCCGCCCCTTTGGGTCCAGAAGCCCAGAATACCATTCAGAGTATAGACCATGACATGGCTGATGGTTGAGATGCTTTTGGCCACGCCCCTTTTGCCTAGAAGCCCCTAAACCCATTGAAATAGCATTGGGGGTTTAAATTCGTTAGGCCCCGCCCCTTTGGGTCCAGAAGCCCAGAATACCATTCAGAGTATAGACCATGACATGGCTGAGGGTTGAGATACTTTTGGCCACGCCCCTTTTGCCTAGAAGCCCCTAAACCCATTGAAATAGCATTGGGGTTTAAATTCGTTAGGCCCCGCCCCTTTGGGTCCAGAAGCCCAGAATACCATTAAGAGTATAGACCATCACATGGATGAGGGTTAAGATACTTTTGACCACGCCCCTTTTCCCTAGAAGCCCCTAAACCCATTGAATTAGCATTGGGGGTTTAAATTCGTTAGGCCCGCCCCTTTTTGTCCAGAAGCCCAGAATACCATTCAGAGTACAGACCATGACATGGCTGAGGGTTGAGATACTTTTGGACACGCCCCTTTTTCCTAGAAGCCCCTAAACCCATTGAAATAGCATTGGGGGTTTAAATTCGTTAGGCCCCGCCCCTTTTGGTCCAGAAGCCCAGAATACCATTCAGAGTATAGACCATGACATGGCTGAGGGTTGATAAACTTTTGGCCACGCCCCTTTTGCCTAGAAGCCCCTAAACCCATTGAAATAGCATTGGGGGTTTAAATTCGTAAGGCCCCTCCCCTTTTGGTCCAGAAGCCCAGAATACCATTCAGAGTATAGACCATGACATGGCTGAGGGTTGAGAAACTTTTGGCCACGCCCCTTTTGCCTAGAAGCCCCTAAACCCATTGAAATAGCATTGGGGGTTTAAATTCGTTAGGCCCCGCCCCTTTGGGTCCAGAAGCCCAGAATACCATTCAGAGTATAGACCATGACATGGCTGATGGTTGAGATACTTTTGGCCACGCCCCTTTTGCCTAGAAGCCCCTAAACCCATTGAAATAGCATTGGGGGTTTAAATTCGTTAGGCCCCGCCCCTTTGGGTCCAGAAGCCCAGAATACCATTCAGAGTATAGACCATGACATGGCTGATGGTTGATATACTTTTGGCCACGCCCCTTTTGCATAGAAGCCCCTAAACCCATTGAAATAGCATTGGGGGTTTAAATTCGTTAGGCCCCGCCCCTTTGGGTCCTGAAGCCCAGAATACCATTCAGAGTATAGACCATGACATGGCTGAGGGTTGAGATACTTTTGGCCACGCCCCTTTTGCCTACAAGCCCCTAAACCCATTGAAATAGCATTGGGGGTTTAAATTCATTAGGCCCCGCCCCTTTGGGTCCAGAAGCCAAGAATACCATTCAGAGTATAGACCATGACATGGCTGAGGGTTGAGATACTTTTGGCCACGCCCCTTTTGCCTAGAAGCCCCTAAACCCATTGAAATAGCATTGGGGTTTAAATTCGTTAGGCCCCGCCCCTTTGGGTCCAGAAGCCCAGAATACCATTCAGAGTATAGACCATCACATGGCTGAGGGTTAAGATACTTTTGACTACGCCCCTTTTGCCTAGAAGCCCCTAAACCCATTGAAATAGCATTGGGGGTTTAAATTCGTTAGGCCCCGCCCCTTTTGGTCCAGAAGCCCAGAATACCATTCAGAGTATAGACCATTACATGGCTGAGGGTTGAGATACTTTTGGCCACGCCCCTTTTGCCTAGAAGCCTCTAAACCCATTGAAATAGCATTGGGGGTTTAAATTCGTTAGGCCACGCCCCTTTGGATCCTGAAGCCCAGAATACCATTAAGAGTATAGACCAAGACATGGCTGAGGGTTGAGATACTTTTGGCCACACCCCTTTTGCCTAGAAGCCCCTAAACCCATTGAAATAGCATTGAGGGTTTAAATTTGTTAGGCCCCGCCCCTTTTTGTCCAGAAGCCCAGAGTACCATTCAGAGTATAGACCATGACATGGCTGAGGGTAGAGATACTTTTGGCCACGCCCCTTTTGCCTAGAAGCCCCTAAACCCATTGAAATAGCATTGGGGTTTAAATTCGATAGGCCCCGCCCCTTTGGGTCCAGAAGCCCAGAATTCCATTCAGAGTATAGACCATCACATGGCTGAGGGTTAAGATACTTTTGACTACGCCCCTTTTGCCTAGAAGCCCCTAAACCCATTGAAATAGCATTGGGGGTTTAAATTCGTTAGGCCCCGCCCCTTTCTGTCCAGAAGCCCAGAATCCCATTCAGAGTATAGACCATGACATGGCTGAGGGTTGAGATACTTTTGGCCACGCCCCTTTTGCCTAGAAGCCCCTAAACCCATTGAAATAGCATTGGGGGTTTAAATTCGTTAGGCCCCGCCCCTTTTGGTCCAGAAGCCCAGAATACCATTCAGAGTATAGACCATGACATGGCTGAGGGTTGAGATACTTTTGGCCACGCCCATTTTGCCTAGAAGCCTCTAAACCCATTGAAATAGCATTGGGAGTTTAAATTCGTTAGGCCCCGCCCCTTTGGGTCCAGAAGCATAGAATACCATTCAGAGTATAGACCATGACATGGCTGATGGTTGATATACTTTTGGCCACGCCCCTTTTGCATAGAAGCCCCTAAACCCATTGAAATAGCATTGGGGGTTTAAATTCGTTAGGCCCCGCCCCTTTGGGTCCAGAAGCATAGAATACCATTCAGAGTATAGACCATGACATGGCTGATGGTTGATATACTTTTGGCCACGCCCCTTTTGCATAGAAGCCCCTAAACCCATTGAAATAGCATTGGGGGTTTAAATTCGTTAGGCCCCGCCCCTTTTGGTCCAGAAGCCCAGAATCCCATTCAGAGTATAGACCATGACATGGCTGAGGGTTGAGATACTTTTGGCCACGCCCCTTTTGCCTAGAAGCCCCTAAACCCATTGAAATAGCATTGGGGGTTTAAATTCGTTAGTCCCCGCCCCTTTGGATCCTGAAGCTCAGAATACCATTAAAAGTATAGACAAAGACATGGCTGAGGGTTGAGATACTTTTGGCCACGCCCCTTTTGCCTAGAAGCCCCTAAACCCATTGAAATAGCATTGGGGGTTTAAATTCGTTAGGCCCCGCCCCTTTGGGTCCAGAAGCATAGAATACCATTCAGAGTATAGACCATGACATGGCTGATGGTTGATATACTTTTGGCCACGCCCCTTTTGCATAGAAGCCCCTAAACCCATTGAAATAGCATTGGGGGTTTAAATTCGTTAGGCCCCGCCCCTTTGGGTCCTGAAGCCCAGAATACCATTCAGAGTATAGACGGTGACATGGCTGAGGGTTGAGATACTTTTGGCCACGCCCCTTTTGCCTAGAAGCCTCTAAACCCATTGAAATAGCATTGGGGGTTTAAATTCGTTAGGCCCCGCCCCTTTGGATCCAGAAGCCCAGAATACCATTAAGAGTATAGACCAAGACATGGCTGAGGGTTGAGATACTTTTGGCCACGCCCCTTTTGCCTAGAAGCCCCTAAACCCATTGAAATAGCATTGGGGGTTTAAATTCGTTAGGCCCCGCCCCTTTGGATCCTGAAGCCCAGAATACCATTAAGAGTATAGACCAAGACATGGCTGAGGGTTGAGATACTTTTGGCCACACCCCTTTTGCCTAGAAGCCCCTAAACCCATTGAAATAGCATTGGGGGTTTAAATTTGTTAGGCCCCGCCCCTTTTTGTCCAGAAGCCCAGAGTACCATTCAGAGTATAGACCATGACATGGCTGAGGGTAGAGATACTTTTGGCCACGCCCCTTTTGCCTAGAAGCCCCTAAACCCATTGAAATAGCATTGGGTTTAAATTCGTTAGGCCCCGCCCCTTTGGGTCCAGAAGCCCAGAATTCCATTCAGAGTATAGACCATCACATGGCTGAGGGTTAAGATACTTTTGACTACGCCCCTTTTGCCTAGAAGCCCCTAAACCCATTGAAATAGCATTGGGGTTTTAAATCCGTTAGGCCCCGCCCCTTTCTGTCCAGAAGCCCAGAATCCCATTCAGAGTATAGACCATGACATGGCTGAGGGTTGAGATACTTTTGGCCACGCCACTTTTGCCTAGAAGCCCCTAAACCCATTGAAATAGCATTGGGGGTTTAAATTCGTTAGGCCCCGCCCCTTTTGGTCCAGAAGCCCAGAATACCATTAAGAGTATAGACCAAGACATGGCTGAGGGTTGAGATACTTTTGGCCACGCCCCTTTTGCCTAGAAGCCCCTAAACCCATTGAAATAGCATTGGGGGTTTAAATTCGTTAGGCCCCGCCCCTTTGGATCCAGAAGCCCAGAATACCATTAAGAGTATAGACCAAGACATGGCTGAGGGTTGAGATACTTTTGGCCACGCCCCTTTTGCCTAGAAGCCCCTAAACCCATTGAAATAGCATTGGGGGTTTAAATTCGTTAGGCCCCGCCCCTTTGGATCCTGAAGCCCAGAATACCATTAAGAGTATAGACCAAGACATGGCTGAGGGTTGAGATACTTTTGGCCACACCCCTTTTGCCTAGAAGCCCCTAAACCCATTGAAATAGCATTGGGGGTTTAAATTTGTTAGGCCCCGCCCCTTTTGGTCCAGAAGCCCAGAGTACCATTCAGAGTATAGACCATGACATGGCTGAGGGTAGAGATACTTTTGGCCACGCCCCTTTTGCCTAGAAGCCCCTAAACCCATTGAAATAGCATTGGGGTTTAAATTCGTTAGGCCCCGCCCCTTTGGGTCCAGAAGCCCAGAATTCCATTCAGAGTATAGACCATCACATGGCTGAGGGTTAAGATACTTTTGACTACGCCCCTTTTGCCTAGAAGCCCCTAAACCCATTGAAATAGCATTGGGGTTTTAAATTCGTTAGGCCCCGCCCCTTTCTGTCCAGAAGCCCAGAATCCCATTCAGAGTATAGACCATGACATGGCTGAGGGTTGAGATACTTTTGGCCACGCCACTTTTGCCTAGAAGCCCCTAAACCCATTGAAATAGCATTGGGGGTTTAAATTCGTTAGGCCCCGCCCCTTTTGGTCCAGAAGCCCAGAATACCATTTAGAGTATAGACCAAGACATGGCTGAGGGTTGAGATACTTTTGGCCACGCCCCTTTTGCCTAGAAGCCCCTAAACCCATTGAAATAGCATTGGGAGTTTAAATTCGTTAGGCCCCGCCCCTTTTGGTCCAGAAGCCCAGAATACCATTCAGAGTATAGACCATGACATGGCTGAGGGTTGAGATACTTTTGGCCACGCCCCTTTTGCCTAGAAGCCTCTAAAACCATTGAAATAGCATTGGGAGTTTAAATTCGTTAGGCCCCGCCCCTTTGGGTCCAGAAGCCCAGAATACCATTCAGAGTATAGACCATCACATGGCTGAGGGTTAAGATACTTTTGACTACGCCCCTTTTGCCTAGAAGCCCCTAAACCCATTGAAATAGCATTGGGGGTTTAAATTCGTTAGGCCCCGCCCCTTTTTGTCCAGAAGCCCAGAATACCATTTAGAGTATAGACCATGACATGGCTGAGGGTTGAGATACTTTTGGCCACGCCCCTTTTGCCTAGAAGCCCCTAAACCCATTGAAATAGCATTGGGGGTTTAAATTCGTTAGGCCCCGCCCCTTTTTGTCCAGAAGCCCAGAATACCATTCAGAGTATAGACCATGACATGGCTGAGGGTTGAGATACTTTTGGCCACGCCCCTTTTGCCTAGAAGCCTCTAAACCCATTGAAATAGCATTGGGGGTTTAAATTCGTTAGGCCCCGCCCCTTTGGATCCTGAAGCCCAGAATACCATTAAGAGTATAGACCAAGACATGGCTGAGGGTTGAGATACTTTTGGCCACACCCCTTTTGCCTAGAAGCCCCTAAACCCATTGAAATAGCATTGGGGGTTTAAATTTGTTAGGCCCCGCCCCTTTGGGTACAGAAGCCCAGAACACCATTCAGAGTATAGAACATGACATGGCTGAGGGTTGAGATACTTTTGGCCACGCCCCTTTTGCCTAGAAGCCCCTAAACCCATTGAAATAGCATTGGGGGTTTAAATTCGTTAGGCCCCGCCCCTTTGGGTCCAGAAACCCAGAATACCATTCAGAGTATAGACCATGACATGGCTGAGGGTTGAGAAACTTCTGGCCACGCCCCTTTTGCCTAGAAGCCCCTAAACCCATTGAAATAGCATTGGGGGTTTAAATTCGTTAGACCCCGCCCCTTTGGGTCCAGAAGCCCAGAATACCATTCAGAGTATAGACCATGACATGGCTGATGGTTGATATACTTTTGGCCACGCCCCTTTTGCATAGAAGCCCCTAAACCCATTGAAATAGCATTGGGAGTTTAAATTCGTTAGGCCCCGCCCCTTTGGGTCCTGAAGCCCAGAATACCATTCAGAGTATAGACCATGACATGGCTGAGGGTTGAGATACTTTTGGCCACGCCCCTTTTGCCTACAAGCCCCTAAACCCATTGAAATAGCATTGGGGGTTTAAATTCGTTAGGCCCCGCCCCTTTGGGTCCAGAAGCCAAGAATACCATTCAGAGTATAGACCATGACATGGCTGAGAGTTGAGATACTTTTGGCCACGCCCCTTTTGCCTACAAGCCCCTAAACCCATTGAAATTGCATTGGGGGTTTAAATTCGTTAGGCCCCGCCCCCTTTGGTCCAGAAGCCCAGAATACCATTCAGAGTATAGACCATGACATGGCTGAGGGTTGAAATACTTTTGGCCACGCCCCTTTTGCCTAGAAGCCTCTAAACCCATTGAAATAGCATTGGGGGTTTAAATTCGTTAGGCCCCGCCCCTTTGGATCCTGAAGCCCAGAATACCATTAAGAGTATAGACCAAGACATGGCTGAGGGTTGAGATACTTTTGGCCACACCCCTTTTGCCTAGAAGCCCCTAAACCCATTGAAATAGCATTGGGGGTTTAAATTTGTTAGGCCCCGCCCCTTTTTGTCCAGAAGCCCAGAGTACCATTCAGAGTATAGACCATGACATGGCTGAGGGTAGAGATACTTTTGGCCACGCCCCTTTTGCCTAGAAGCCCCTAAACCCATTGAAATAGCATTGGGTTTAAATTCGTTAGGCCCCGCCCCTTTGGGTCCAGAAGCCCAGAATTCCATTCAGAGTATAGACCATCACATGGCTGAGGGTTAAGATACTTTTGACTACGCCCCTTTTGCCTAGAAGCCCCTAAACCCATTGAAATAGCATTGGGGTTTTAAATCCGTTAGGCCCCGCCCCTTTCTGTCCAGAAGCCCAGAATCCCATTCAGAGTATAGACCATGACATGGCTGAGGGTTGAGATACTTTTGGCCACGCCACTTTTGCCTAGAAGCCCCTAAACCCATTGAAATAGCATTGGGGGTTTAAATTCGTTAGGCCCCGCCCCTTTTGGTCCAGAAGCCCAGAATACCATTAAGAGTATAGACCAAGACATGGCTGAGGGTTGAGATACTTTTGGCCACGCCCCTTTTGCCTAGAAGCCCCTAAACCCATTGAAATAGCATTGGGGGTTTAAATTCGTTAGGCCCCGCCCCTTTGGATCCAGAAGCCCAGAATACCATTAAGAGTATAGACCAAGACATGGCTGAGGGTTGAGATACTTTTGGCCACGCCCCTTTTGCCTAGAAGCCCCTAAACCCATTGAAATAGCATTGGGGGTTTAAATTCGTTAGGCCCCGCCCCTTTGGATCCTGAAGCCCAGAATACCATTAAGAGTATAGACCAAGACATGGCTGAGGGTTGAGATACTTTTGGCCACACCCCTTTTGCCTAGAAGCCCCTAAACCCATTGAAATAGCATTGGGGGTTTAAATTGGTTAGGCCCCGCCCCTTTTGGTCCAGAAGCCCAGAGTACCATTCAGAGTATAGACCATGACATGGCTGAGGGTAGAGATACTTTTGGCCACGCCCCTTTTGCCTAGAAGCCCCTAAACCCATTGAAATAGCATTGGGGTTTAAATTCGTTAGGCCCCGCCCCTTTGGGTCCAGAAGCCCAGAATTCCATTCAGAGTATAGACCATCACATGGCTGAGGGTTAAGATACTTTTGACTACGCCCCTTTTGCCTAGAAGCCCCTAAACCCATTGAAATAGCATTGGGGTTTTAAATTCGTTAGGCCCCGCCCCTTTCTGTCCAGAAGCCCAGAATCCCATTCAGAGTATAGACCATGACATGGCTGAGGGTTGAGATACTTTTGGCCACGCCACTTTTGCCTAGAAGCCCCTAAACCCATTGAAATAGCATTGGGGGTTTAAATTCGTTAGGCCCCGCCCCTTTTGGTCCAGAAGCCCAGAATACCATTTAGAGTATAGACCAAGACATGGCTGAGGGTTGAGATACTTTTGGCCACGCCCCTTTTGCCTAGAAGCCCCTAAACCCATTGAAATAGCATTGGGAGTTTAAATTCGTTAGGCCCCGCCCCTTTTGGTCCAGAAGCCCAGAATACCATTCAGAGTATAGACCATGACATGGCTGAGGGTTGAGATACTTTTGGCCACGCCCCTTTTGCCTAGAAGCCTCTAAAACCATTGAAATAGCATTGGGAGTTTAAATTCGTTAGGCCCCGCCCCTTTGGGTCCAGAAGCCCAGAATACCATTCAGAGTATAGACCATCACATGGCTGAGGGTTAAGATACT
Organism: Crinia signifera; assembly: GCF_055691185.1. Lineage (NCBI taxonomy): Eukaryota > Metazoa > Chordata > Amphibia > Anura > Myobatrachidae > Crinia > Crinia signifera. Next base: position 238,440,609 of record NC_139217.1, on the reverse strand, counting down.
TTTGACTACGCCCCTTTTGCCTAGAAGCCCCTAAACCCATTGAAATAGCATTGGGGGTTTAAATTCGTTAGGCCCCGCCCCTTTTTGTCCATAAGCCCAGAATACCATTTAGAGTATAGACCATGACATGGCTGAGGGTTGAGATACTTTTGGCCACGCCCCTTTTGCCTAGAAGCCCCTAAACCCATTGAAATAGCATTGGGGGTTTAAATTCGTTAGGCCCCGCCCCTTTTTGTCCAGAAGCCCAGAATACCATTCAGAGTATAGACCATGACATGGCTGAGGGTTGAGATACTTTTGGCCACGCCCCTTTTGCCTAGAAGCCTCTAAACCCATTGAAATAGCATTGGGGGTTTAAATTCGTTAGGCCCCGCCCCTTTGGATCCTGAAGCCCAGAATACCATTAAGAGTATAGACCAAGACATGGCTGAGGGTTGAGATACTTTTGGCCACACCCCTTTTGCCTAGAAGCCCCTAAACCCATTGAAATAGCATTGGGGGTTTAAATTTGTTAGGCCCCGCCCCTTTGGGTCCAGAAGCCCAGAACACCATTCAGAGTATAGAACATGACATGGCTGAGGGTTGAGATACTTTTGGCCACGCCCCTTTTGCCTAGAAGCCCCTAAACCCATTGAAATAGCATTGGGGGTTTAAATTCGTTAGGCCCCGCCCCTTTGGGTCCAGAAACCCAGAATACCATTCAGAGTATAGACCATGACATGGCTGAGGGTTGAGAAACTTCTGGCCACGCCCCTTTTGCCTAGAAGCCCCTAAACCCATTGAAATAGCATTGGGGGTTTAAATTCGTTAGACCCCGCCCCTTTGGGTCCAGAAGCCCAGAATACCATTCAGAGTATAGACCATGACATGGCTGATGGTTGATATACTTTTGGCCACGCCCCTTTTGCATAGAAGCCCCTAAACCCATTGAAATAGCATTGGGAGTTTAAATTCGTTAGGCCCCGCCCCTTTGGGTCCTGAAGCCCAGAATACCATTCAGAGTATAGACCATGACATGGCTGAGGGTTGAGATACTTTTGGCCACGCCCCTTTTGCCTACAAGCCCCTAAACCCATTGAAATAGCATTGGGGGTTTAAATTCGTTAGGCCCCGCCCCTTTGGGTCCAGAAGCCAAGAATACCATTCAGAGTATAGACCATGACATGGCTGAGAGTTGAGATACTTTTGGCCACGCCCCTTTTGCCTACAAGCCCCTAAACCCATTGAAATTGCATTGGGGGTTTAAATTCGTTAGGCCCCGCCCCCTTTGGTCCAGAAGCCCAGAATACCATTCAGAGTATAGACCATGACATGGCTGAGGGTTGAAATACTTTTGGCCACGCCCCTTTTGCCTAGAAGCCTCTAAACCCATTGAAATAGCATTGGGGGTTTAAATTCGTTAGGCCCCGCCCCTTTGGATCCTGAAGCCCAGAATACCATTAAGAGTATAGACCAAGACATGGCTGAGGGTTGAGATACTTTTGGCCACGCCCCTTTTGCCTAGAAGCCCCTAAACCCATTGAAGTAGCATTGGGGGTTTAAATTCGTTAGGCCCCGCCCCTTTTGGTCCAGAAGCCCAGAATACCATTCAAAGTATAGACCATGACATGGCTGAGGGTTGAGAAACTTTTGGCCATGCCCCTTTTGCCTAGAAGCCCCTAAACCCATTGAAATATCATTGGGGGTTTAAATTCGTTAGGCCCCGCCCCTTTGGGTCCAGAAGCCCAGAATACCATTCAGAGTATAGACCATGACATGGCTGATGGTTGAGATACTTTTGGCCACGCCCCTTTTGCCTAGAAGCCCCTAAACCCATTGAAATAGCATTGGGGGTTTAAATTCGTTAGGCCCCGCCCCTTTGGGTCCAGAAGCCCAGAATACCATTCAGAGTATAGACCATGACATGGCTGAGGGTTGAGATACTTTTGGCCACGCCCCTTTTGCCTAGAAGCCCCTAAACCCATTGAAATAGCATTGGGGGTTTAAATTCGTTAGGCCCCTCCCCTTTTGGTCCAGAAGCCCATAATACCATTCAGAGTATAGACCATGACATGGCTGAGGGTTGAGAAACTTTTGGCCACGCCCCTTTTGCCTAGAAGCCCCTAAACCCATTGAAATAGCATTGGGGGTTTAAATTCGTTAGGCCCCGCCCCTTTGGGTCCAGAAGCCCAGAATACCATTCAGAGTATAGACCATGACATGGCTGATGGTTGAGATACTTTTGGCCACGCCCCTTTTGCCTAGAAGCCCCTAAACCCATTGAAATAGCATTGGGGGTTTAAATTCGTTAGGCCCCGCCCCTTTGGGTCCAGAAGCCCAGGATACCATTCAGAGTATAGACCATGACATGGCTGAGGGTTGATATACTTTTGGCCACGCCCCTTTTGCATAGAAGACCCTAAACCCATTGAAATAGCATTGGGGGTTTAAATTCGTTAGGCCCCGCCCCTTTGGGTCCTGAAGCCCAGAATACCATTCAGAGTATAGACCATGACATGGCTGAGGGTTGAGATACTTTTGGCCACGCCCCTTTTGCCTAGAAGCCCCTAAACCCATTGAAATAGCATTGGGGGTTTAAATTCGTTAGGCCCCGCCCCTTTGGGTCCAGAAGCCCAGAATACCATTCAGAGTATAGACCATGACATGGCTGAGGGTTGAGATACTTTTGGCCACGCCCCTTTTGCCTAGAAGCCCTTAAACCCATTGAAATAGCATTGGGGGTTTAAATTCGTTAGGCCCCGCCCCTTTGGGTCCAGAAGCCCAGAATACCATTCAGAGTATAGACCATGACATAGCTGATGGTTGAGATACTTTTGGCCACGCCCCTTTTGCCTAGAAGCCCCTAAACCCATTGAAATAGCATTGGGGGTTTAAATTCGTTAGGCCCCGCCCCTTTGGGTCCAGAAGCCCAGAATACCATTCAGAGTATAGACCATGACATGGCTGAGGGTTGAGATACTTTTGGCCACGCCCCTTTTTGCCTAGAAGTTCCTAAACCCATTGAAATAGCATTGGGGTTTAAATTCGTTAGGCCCCGCCCCTTTGGGTCCAGAAGCCCAGAATAACATTCAGAGTATAGACCATCACATGGCTGAGGGTTAAGATACTTTTGACCACGCCCCTTTTGCCTAGAAGCCCCTAAACCCATTGAAATAGCATTGGGGGTTTAAATTCGTTAGGCCCCGCACCTTTGGGTCCTGAAGCCCAGAATACCATTCAGAGTATAGAACATGACATGGCTGAGGGTTGAGATACTTTTGGCCACGCCCCTTTTGCCTAGAAGCCCCTAAACCCATTGAAATAGCATTGGGGGTTTAAATTCGTTAGGCCCCGCCCCTTTTGGTCCAAAAGCCCATAATACCATTCAGAGTATAGACCATGACATGGCTGAGGGTTGAGATACGTTTGGCCACGCCCCTTTTGCCTAGAAGCCCCTAAACCAATTGAAATAGCATTGGGGGTTTAAATTCGTTAGGCCCCGCCCCTTTGGGTCCAGAAGCCCAGAATACCATTCAGAGTATAGACCATGACATGGCTGAGGGTAGAGATACTTTTGGCCACGCCCCTTTTGCCTAGAAGCCCCTAAACCCATTGAAATAGCATTGGGGGTTTAAATTCGTTAGGCCCCGCCCCTTTTGGTCCAGAAGCCCAGAATACCATTCAGAGTATAGACCATGACATGGCTGAGGGTTGAGATACTTTTGACTACGCCCCTTTTGCCTAGAAGCCCCTAAACCCATTGAAATAGCATTGGGGGTTTAAATTCGTTAGGCCCCTCCCCTTTTGGTCCAGAAGCCCATAATACCATTCAGAGTATAGACCATGACATGGCTGAGGGTTGAGAAACTTTTGGCCACGCCCCTTTTGCCTAGAAGCCCCTAAACCCGTTGAAATAGCATTGGGGGTTTAAATTCGTTAGGCCCCGCCCCTTTGGGTCCAGAAGCCCAGAATACCATTCAGAGTATAGACCATGACATGGCTGAGGGTTGAGATACTTTTGGCCACGCCCCTTTTGCCTAGAAGCCCCTAAACCCATTGAAATAGCATTGGGGGTTTAAATTCGTTAGGCCCCGCCCCTTTTTGTCCAGAAGCCCAGAATACCATTCAGAGTATAGACCATGACATGGCTGAGGGTTGAGATACTTTTGGCCACGCCCCTTTTGCCTAGAAGCCTCTAAACCCATTGAAATAGCATTGGGGGTTTAAATTCGTTAGGCCCCGCCCCTTTGGATCCTGAAGCCCAGAATACCATTAAGAGTATAGACCAAGACATGGCTGAGGGTTGAGATACTTTTGGCCACACCCCTTTTGCCTAGAAGCCCCTAAACCCATTGAAATAGCATTGGGGGTTTAAATTTGTTAGGCCCCGCCCCTTTGGGTCCAGAAGCCCAGAACACCATTCAGAGTATAGACCATGACATGGCTGAGGGTTGAGATACTTTTGGCCACGCCCCTTTTGCCTATAAGCCCCTAAACCCATTGAAATAGCATTGGGGGTTTAAATTCGTTAGGCCCCGCCCCTTTGGGTCCAGAAACCCAGAATACCATTCAGAGTATAGACCATGACATGGCTGAGGGTTGAGAAACTTTTGACCACGCCCCTTTTGCCTAGAAGCCCCTAAACCCATTGAAATAGCATTGGGGGTTTAAATTCGTTAGACCCCGCCCCTTTGGGTCCAGAAGCCCAGAATACCATTCAGAGTATAGACCATGACATGGCTGATGGTTGATATACTTTTGGCCACGCCCCTTTTGCCTAGAAGCCCCTAAACCCGTTGAAATAGCATTGGGGGTTTAAATTCGTTAGGCCCCGCCCCTTTGGGTCCAGAAGCCCAGAATACCATTCAGAGTATAGACCATGACATGGCTGAGGGTTGAGATACTTTTGGCCACGCCCCTTTTGCCTAGAAGCCCCTAAACCCATTGAAATAGCATTGGGGGTTTAAATTCGTTAGGCCCCGCCCCTTTTTGTCCAGAAGCCCAGAATACCATTCAGAGTATAGACCATGACATGGCTGAGGGTTGAGATACTTTTGGCCACGCCCCTTTTGCCTAGAAGCCTCTAAACCCATTGAAATAGCATTGGGGGTTTAAATTCGTTAGGCCCCGCCCCTTTGGATCCTGAAGCCCAGAATACCATTAAGAGTATAGACCAAGACATGGCTGAGGGTTGAGATACTTTTGGCCACACCCCTTTTGCCTAGAAGCCCCTAAACCCATTGAAATAGCATTGGGGGTTTAAATTTGTTAGGCCCCGCCCCTTTGGGTCCAGAAGCCCAGAACACCATTCAGAGTATAGACCATGACATGGCTGAGGGTTGAGATACTTTTGGCCACGCCCCTTTTGCCTAGAAGCCCCTAAACCCATTGAAATAGCATTGGGGGTTTAAATTCGTTAGGCCCCGCCCCTTTGGGTCCAGAAACCCAGAATACCATTCAGAGTATAGACCATGACATGGCTGAGGGTTGAGAAACTTTTGACCACGCCCCTTTTGCCTAGAAGCCCCTAAACCCATTGAAATAGCATTGGGGGTTTAAATTCGTTAGACCCCGCCCCTTTGGGTCCAGAAGCCCAGAATACCATTCAGAGTATAGACCATGACATGGCTGATGGTTGATATACTTTTGGCCACGCCCCTTTTGCATAGAAGCCCCTAAACCCATTGAAATAGCATTGGGAGTTTAAATTCGTTAGGCCCCGCCCCTTTGGGTCCTGAAGCCCAGAATACCATTCAGAGTATAGACCATGAAATGGCTGAGGGTTGAGATACTTTTGGCCACGCCCCTTTTGCCTACAAGCCCCTAAACCCATTGAAATAGCATTGGGGGTTTAAATTCGTTAGGCCCCGCCCCTTTGGGTCCAGAAGCCAAGAATACCATTCAGAGTATAGACCATGACATGGCTGAGAGTTGAGATACTTTTGGCCACGCCCCTTTTGCCTACAAGCCCCTAAACCCATTGAAATTGCATTGGGGGTTTAAATTCGTTAGGCCCCGCCCCTTCGGGTCCAGAAGCCAAGAATACCATTCAGAGTATAGACCATGACATGGCTGAGGGTAGAGATACTTTTGGCCACGCCCCTTTTGCCTAGAAGCCCCTAAACCCATTGAAATAGCATTGGGGGTTTAAATTCGTTAGGCCCCGCCCCTTTTGGTCCAGAAGCCCAGAATACCATTCAGAGTATAGACCATGACATGGCTGAGGGTTGAGATACTTTTGGCCACGCCCCTTTTGCCTAGAAGCCCCTAAACCCATTGAAATAGCATTGGGGGTTTAAATTCGTTAGGCCCCGCCCCTTTTTGTCCAGAAGCCCAGAATACCATTCAGAGTATAGACCATGACATGGCTGAGGGTTGAGATACTTTTGGCCACGCCCCTTTTGCCTAGAAGCCTCTAAACCCATTGAAATAGCATTGGGGGTTTAAATTCGTTAGGCCCCGCCCCTTTGGATCCTGAAGCCCAGAATACCATTAAGAGTATAGACCAAGACATGGCTGAGGGTTGAGATACTTTTGGCCACACCCCTTTTGCCTAGAAGCCCCTAAACCCATTGAAATAGCATTGGGGGTTTAAATTTGTTAGGCCCCGCCCCTTTGGGTCCAGAAGCCCAGAACACCATTCAGAGTATAGACCATGACATGGCTGAGGGTTGAGATACTTTTGGCCACGCCCCTTTTGCCTAGAAGCCCCTAAACCCATTGAAGTAGCATTGGGGGTTTAAATTCGTTAGGCCCCGCCCCTTTTGGTCCAGAAGCCCAGAATACCATTCAAAGTATAGACCATGACATGGCTGAGGGTTGAGAAACTTTTGGCCATGCCCCTTTTGCCTAGAAGCCCCTAAACCCATTGAAATATCATTGGGGGTTTAAATTCGTTAGGCCCCGCCCCTTTTTGTCCAGAAGCCCAGAATACCATTCAGAGTATAGACCATGACATGGCTGATGGTTGAGATACTTTTGGCCACGCCCCTTTTGCCTAGAAGCCCCTAAACCCATTGAAATAGCATTGGGGGTTTAAATTCGTTAGGCCCCGCCCCTTTTTGTCCAGAAGCCCAGAATACAATTCAGAGTATAGACCATGACATGGCTGAGGGTTGAGATACTTTTGGCCACGCCCCTTTTGCCTAGAAGCCCCTAAACCCATTGAAATAGCATTGGGGGTTTAAATTCGTTAGGCCCCGCCCCTTTTGGTCCAGAAGCCCAGAATACCATTCAGAGTATAGACCATGACATGGCTGATGGTTGAGATACTTTTAGCCACGCCCCTTTTGCCTAGAAGCCCCTAAACCCATTGAAATATCATTGGGGGTTTAAATTCGTTAGGCCCCGCCCCTTTGGGTCCAGAAGCCCAGAATACCATTCAGAGTATAGACCATGACATGGCTGAGGGTTGAGTTACTTTTGGCCACGCCCCTTTTGCCTAGAAGCCCCTAAACCCATTGAAATAGCATTGGGGGTTTAAATTCGTTAGGCCCCGCCCCTTTGGGTCCAGAAGCCCAGAATACCATTCAGAGTATAGACCATGACATGGCTGATGGTTGAGATACTTTTAGCCACGCCCCTTTTGCCTAGAAGCCCCTAAACCCATTGAAATAGCATTGGGGGTTTAAATTCGTTAGGCCCCGCCCCTTTTGGTCCAGAAGCCCAGAATACCATTCAGAGTATAGACCATGACATGGCTGAGGGTTGAGATACTTTTGGCCACGCCCCTTTTGCCTAGAAGCCCCTAAACCCATTGAAATAGCATTGGGGGTTTAAATTCGTTAGGCCCCGCCCCTTTTTGTCCAGAAGCCCAGAATACCATTCAGAGTATAGACCATGACATGGCTGAGGGTTGAGATACTTTTGGCCACGCCCCTTTTGCCTAGAAGCCCCAAAACCCATTGAAATAGCATTGGGGGTTTAAATTCGTTAGGCCCCGCCCCTTTGGGTCCAGAAGCCCAGAATACCATTCAGAGTATAGACCATGACATGGCTGAGGGTTGAGAAACTTTTGGCCACGCCCCTTTTGCCTAGAAGCCCCTAAACCCATTGAAATAGCATTGGGGGTTTAAATTCGTTAGGCCCCGCCCCTTTTGGTCCAGAAGCCCAGAATACCATTCAGAGTATAGACCATGACATGGCTGAGGTTTGAGATACTTTTGACCACGCCCCTTTTGCCTAGAAGCCCCTAAACCCATTGAAATAGCATTGGGGGTTTAAATTCGTTAGGCCCCGCCCCTTTTGGTCCAGAAGCCCAGAATACCATTCAGAGTATAGACCATGACATGGCTGAGGGTTGAGAAACTTTTGGTCACGCCCCTTTTGCCTAGAAGCCCCTAAACCCATTGAAAAAGCATTGGGGGTTTAAATTCGTTAGGCCCCGCCCCTTTGGGTCCAGAAGCCCAGAATACCATTCAGAATATAGACCATGACATGGCTGAGGGTTGAGATACTTTTGGCCACGCCCCTTTTGCCTAGAAGCCCCTAAACCCATTGAAATAGCATTGGGGGTTTAAATTCGTTAGGCCCCGCCCCTTTGGGTCCAGAAGCCCAGAATACCATTCAGAGTATAGACCATGACATGGCTGATGGTTGAGATACTTTTGGCCACGCCCCTTTTGCCTAGAAGCCCCTAAACCCATTGAAATAGCATTGGGGGTTTAAATTCGTTAGGCCCCGCCCCTTTTGGTCCAGAAGCCCAGAATACCATTCAGAGTATAGACCATGACATGGCTGAGGGTTGAGATACTTTTGGCCACGCCCCTTTTGCCTAGAAGCCCCTAAACCCATTGAAATAGCATTGGGGTTTAAATTTGTTAGGCCCCGCCCCTTTGGGTCCAGAAGCCCAGAATACCATTCAGAGTATAGACCATCACATGGCTGAGGGTTGAGATACTTTTGGCCACGCCCCTTTTGCCTAGAAGCCCCTAAACCCATTGAAATAGCATTGGGGGTTTAAATTCGTTAGGCCCCGCCCCTTTGGGTCCAGAAGCCCAGAATACCATTCAGAGTATAGACCATGACATGGCTGATGGTTGAGATACTTTTAGCCACGCCCCTTTTGCCTAGAAGCCCCTAAACCCATTGAAATAGCATTGGGGGTTTAAATTCGTTAGGCCCCGCCCCTTTGGGTCCAGAAGCCCAGAATACCATTCAGAGTATAGACCATGACATGGCTGAGGGTTGAGTTACTTTTGGCCACGCCCCTTTTGCCTAGAAGCCCCTAAACCCATTGAAATAGCATTGGGGGTTTAAATTCGTTAGGCCCCGCCCCTTTTTGTCCAGAAGCCCAGAATACCATTCAGAGTATAGACCATGACATGGCTGAGGGTTGAGAAACTTTTGGCCACGCCCCTTTTGCCTAGAAGCCCCTAAACCCATTGAAATAGCATTGGGGGTTTAAATTCGTTAGGCCCCGCCCCTTTTGGTCCAGAAGCCCAGAATACCATTCAGAGTATAGACCATCACATGGCTGAGGTTTGAGATACTTTTGACCACGCCCCTTTTGCCTAGAAGCCCCTAAACCCATTGAAATAGCATTGGGGGTTTAAATTCGTTAGGCCCCGCCCATTTTGGTCCAGAAGCCCAGAATACCATTCAGAGTATAGACCATGACATGGCTGAGGGTTGAGATACTTTTGGCCACGCCACTTTTGCCTAGAAGCCCCTAAACCCATTGAAATAGCATTGGGGGTTTAAATTCGTTAGGCCCCGCCCCTTTGGGTCCAGAAGCTCAGAATACCATTCAGAGTATAGACCATGACATGGCTGAGGGTTGAGATACTTTTGGCCACGCCCCTTTTGCCTAGAAGCCCCTAAACCCATTGAATTAGCATTGGGGGTTTAAATTCGTTAGGCCCCGCCCCTTTGGGTCCAGAAGCCCAGAATACCATTCAGAGTATAGACCATGACATGGCTGAGGGTTGAGAAACTTTTGGCCACGCCCCTTTTGCCTAGAAGCCCCTAAACCCATTGAAATAGCATTGGGGGTTTAAATTCGTTAGGCCCCTCCCCTTTTGGTCCAGAAGCCCAGAATACCATTCAGAGTATAGACCATGACATGGCTGAGGGTTGAGAAACTTTTGGTCACACCCCTTTTGCCTAGAAGCCCCTAAACCCATTGAAAAAGCATCGGGGGTTTAAATTCGTTAGGCCCCGCCCCTTTGGGTCCAGAAGCCCAGAATACCATTCAGAATATAGACCATGACATGGCTGAGGGTTGAGATACTTTTAGCCACGCCCCTTTTGCCTAGAAGCCCCTAAACCCATTGAAATAGCATTGGGGGTTTAAATTCGTTAGGCCCCGCCCCTTTGGGTCCATAAGCCCAGAATACCATTCAGAGTATAGACCATGACATGGCTGAGGGTTGAGTTACTTTTGGCCACGCCCCTTTTGCCTAGAAGCCCCTAAACCCATTGAAATAGCATTGGGGGTTTAAATTCGTTAGGCCCCGCCCCTTTGGGTCCAGAAGCCCAGAATACCATTCAGAGTATAGACCATGACATGGCTGATGGTTGAGATACTTTTAGCCACGCCCCTTTTGCCTAGAAGCCCCTAAACCCATTGAAATAGCATTGGGGGTTTAAATTCGTTAGGCCCCGCCCCTTTTGGTCCAGAAGCCCAGAATACCATTCAGAGTATAGACCATGACATGGCTGAGGGTTGAGATACTTTTGGCCACGCCCCTTTTGCCTAGAAGCCCCTAAACCCATTGAAATAGCATTGGGGGTTTAAATTCGTTAGGCCCCGCCCCTTTTTGTCCAGAAGCCCAGAATACCATTCAGAGTATAGACCATGACATGGCTGAGGGTTGAGATACTTTTGGCCACGCCCCTTTTGCCTAGAAGCCCCAAAACCCATTGAAATAGCATTGGGGGTTTAAATTCGTTAGGCCCCGCCCCTTTGGGTCCAGAAGCCCAGAATACCATTCAGAGTATAGACCATGACATGGCTGAGGGTTGAGAAACTTTTGGCCACGCCCCTTTTGCCTAGAAGCCCCTAAACCCATTGAAATAGCATTGGGGGTTTAAATTCGTTAGGCCCCGCCCCTTTTGGTCCAGAAGCCCAGAATACCATTCAGAGTATAGACCATCACATGGCTGAGGTTTGAGATACTTTTGACCACGCCCCTTTTGCCTAGAAGCCCCTAAACCCATTGAAATAGCATTGGGGGTTTAAATTCGTTAGGCCCCGCCCCTTTTGGTCCAGAAGCCCAGAATACCATTCAGAGTATAGACCATGACATGGCTGAGGGTTGAGATACTTTTGGCCACGCCCCTTTTGCCTAAAAGCCCCTAAACCCATTGAAATAGCATTGGGGTTTAAATTCGTTAGGCCCCGCCCCTTTGGGTCCAGAAGCCCAGAATACCATTCAGAGTATAGACCATGACATGGCTGAGGGTTGAGAAACTTTTGGCCACGCCCCTTTTGCCTAGAAGCCCCTAAACCCATTGAAATAGCATTGGGGGTTTAAATTCGTTAGGCCCCTCCCCTTTTGGTCCAGAAGCCCAGAATACCATTCAGAGTATAGACCATGACATGGCTGAGGGTTGAGAAACTTTTGGTCACACCCCTTTTGCCTAGAAGCCCCTAAACCCATTGAAAAAGCATTGGGGGTTTAAATTCGTTAGGCCCCGCCCCTTTTGGTCCAGAAGCCCAGAATACCATTCAGAGTATAGACCATGACATGGCTGAGGGTTGAGATACTTTTGGCCATGCCCCTTTTGCCTAGAAGCCCCTAAACCCAATAGAAATAGCATTGGGGGTTTAAATTCGTTAGGCCCCGCCCCTTTGGGTCCAGAAGCCCAGAATAACATTCAGAGTATAGACCATGACATGGCTGAGGGTTGAGTTACTTTTGGCCACGCCCCTTTTGCCTAGAAGCCCCTAAACCCATTGAAATAGCATTGGAGGTTTAAATTCGTTAGGCCCCGCCCGTTTGGGTCCAGAAGCCCAGAATACCATTCAGAGTATAGACCATGACATGGCTGATGGTTGAGATACTTTTAGCCACGCCCCTTTTGCCTAGAAGCCCCTAAACCCATTGAAATAGCATTGGGGGTTTAAATTCGTTAGGCCCCGCCCCTTTGGGTCCAGAAGCCCAGAATACCATTCAGAGTATAGACCATGACATGGCTGATGGTTGAGATACTTTTAGCCACGCCCCTTTTGCCTAGAAGCCCCTAAACCCATTGAAATAGCATTGGGGGTTTAAATTCGTTAGGCCCCGCCCCTTTTGGTCCAGAAGCCCAGAATACCATTCAGAGTATAGACCATGACATGGCTGAGGGTTGAGATACTTTTGGCCACGCCCCTTTTGCCTATAAGCCCCTAAACCCATTGAAATAGCATTGGGGGTTTAAATTCGTTAGGCCCCGCCCCTTTTTGTCCAGAAGCCCAGAATACCATTCAGAGTATAGACCATGACATGGCTGAGGGTTGAGATACTTTTGGCCACGCCCCTTTTGCCTAGAAGCCCCAAAACCCATTGAAATAGCATTGGGGGTTTAAATTCGTTAGGCCCCGCCCCTTTGGGTCCAGAAGCCCAGAATACCATTCAGAGTATAGACCATGACATGGCTGAGGGTTGAGAAACTTTTGGCCACGCCCCTTTTGCCTAGAAGCCCCTAAACCCATTGAAATAGCATTGGGGGTTTAAATTCGTTAGGCCCCGCCCCTTTTGGTCCAGAAGCCCAGAATACCATTCAGAGTATAGACCATGACATGGCTGAGGGTTGAGATACTTTTGACCACGCCCCTTTTGCCTAGAAGCCCCTAAACCCATTGAAATAGCATTGGGGGTTTAAATTCGTTAGGCCCCGCCCCTTTGGGTCCAGAAGCCCAGAATACCATTAAGAGTATAGACCATGACATGGCTGAGGGTTGAGATACTTTTGGCCACGCCCCTTTTGCCTAGAAGCCCCTAAACCCATTGAAATAGCATTGGGGTTTAAATTCGTTAGGCCCCGCCCCTTTGGGTCCAGAAGCCCAGAATACCATTCAGAGTATAGACCATGACATGGCTGAGGGTTGAGATACTTTTGGCCACGCCCCTTTTGCCTAGAAGCCCCTAAACCCATTGAAATAGCATTGGGGGTTTAAATTCGTTAGGCCCCGCCCCTTTGGGTCCAGAAGCCCAGAATACCATTCAGAGTATAGACCATGACATGGCTGAGGGTTGAGAAACTTTTGGCCACGCCCCTTTTGCCTAGAAGCCCCTAAACCCATTGAAATAGCATTGGGGGTTTAAATTCGTTAGGCCCCTCCCCTTTTGGTCCAGAAGCCCAGAATACCATTCAGAGTATAGACCATGACATGGCTGAGGGTTGAGAAACTTTTGGTCACGCCCCTTTTGCCTAGAAGCCCCTAAACCCATTGAAAAAGCATTGGGGGTTTAAATTCGTTAGGCCCCGCCCCTTTGGGTCCAGAAGCCCAGAATACCATTCAGAGTATAGACCATGACATGGCTGATGGTTGAGATACTTTTGGCCACGCCCCTTTTGCCTAGAAGCCCCTAAACCCATTGAAATAGAATTGGGGGTTTAAATTCGTTAGGCCCCGCCCCTTTTGGTCCAGAAGCCCAGAATACCATTCAGAGTATAGACCATGACATGGCTGAGGGTTGAGATACTTTTGGCCACGCCCCTTTTGCCTAGAAGCCCCTAAACCCATTGAAATAGCATTGGGGGTTTAAATTCGTTAGGCCCCGCCCCTTTGGGTCCAGAAGCCCAGAATACCATTCAGAGTATAGACCATGACATGGCTGAGGGTTGAGATACTTTTGACCATGCCCCTTTTGCCTAGAAGCCCCTAAACCCATTGAAATAGCATTGGGGTTTAAATTCGTTAGGCCCCGCCCCTTTTTGGTCCAGAAGCCCAGAATACCATTCAGAGTATAGACCATGACATGGCTGAGGGTTGAGAAACTTTTGGCCACGCCCCTTTTGCCTAGAAGCCCCTAAACCCATTGAAATAGCATTGGGGGTTTAAATTCGTTAGGCCCCTCCCCTTTTGGTCCAGAAGCCCAGAATACCATTCAGAGTATAGACCATGACATGGCTGAGGGTTGAGAAACTTTTGGTCACACCCCTTTTGCCTAGAAGCCCCTAAACCCATTGAAAAAGCATTGGGGGTTTAAATTCGTTAGGCCCCGCCCCTTTGGGTCCAGAAGCCCAGAATACCATTCAGAGTATAGACCATGACATGGCTGATGGTTGAGATACTTTTGGCCACGCCCATTTTGCCTAGAAGCCCCTAAACCCATTGAAATAGCATTGGGGGTTTAAATTCGTTAGGCCCCGCCCCTTTGGGTCCAGAAGCCCAGAATACCATTCAGAGTATAGACCATGACATGGCTGATGGTTGAGATACTTTTGGCCACGCCCCTTTTGCCTAGAAGCCCCTAAACCCATTGAAATAGCATTGGGGGGTTTAAATTCGTTAGGCCCCGCCCCTTTTGGTCCAGAAGCCCAGAATACCATTTAGAGTATAGACCATGACATGGCTGAGGGTTGAGATACTTTTGGCCACGCCCTTTTTGCCTAGAAGCCCCTAAACCCATTGAAATAGCATTGGGGGTTTAAATTCGTTAGGCCCCGCCCATTTGGGTCCAGAAGCCCAGAATACCATTCAGAGTATAGACCATGACATGGCTGAGGGTTGAGATACTTTTGGCCACGCCCCTTTTGCCTAGAAGCCCCTAAACCCATTGAAATAGCATTGGGGGTTTAAATTCGTAAGGCCCCGCCCCTTTGGGTCCAGAAGCCCAGAATACCATTTAGAGTATAGACCATGACATGGCTGAGGGTTGAGATACTTTTGGCCACGCCCCTTTTGCCTAGAAGCCCCTAAACCCATTGAAATAGCATTGGGGGTTTAAATTCGTTAGGCCCCGCCCCTTTGGGTCCAGAAGCCCAGAATACCATTCAGAGTATAGACCATGACATGGCTGAGGGTTGAGAAACTTTTGGCCACGCCCCTTTTGCCTAGAAGCCCCTAAACCCATTGAAATAGCATTGGGGGTTTAAATTCGTTAGGCCCCGCCCCTTTGGGTCCAGAAGCCCAGAAAAACATTCAGAGTATAGACCATGACATGGCTGAGGGTTGAGTTACTTTTGGCCACGCCCCTTTTGCCTAGAAGCCCCTAAACCCATTGAAATAGCATTGGAGGTTTAAATTCGTTAGGCCCCGCCCCTTTGGGTCCAGAAGCCCAGAATACCATTCAGAGTATAGACCATCACATGGCTGAGGTTTGAGATACTTTTAACCACGCCCTTTTTGCCTAGAAGCCCCTAAACCCATTGAAATAGCATTGGGGGTTTAAATTCGTTAGGCCCCTCCCCTTTTGGTCCAGAAGCCCAGAATACCATTCAGAGTATAGACCATGACATGGCTGAGGGTTGAGATACTTTTGGCCACGCCCCTTTTGCCTAGAAGCCCCTAAACCCATTGAAATAGCATTGGGGGTTTAAATTCGTTAGGCCCCGCCCCTTTGGATCCAGAAGCATTAGAATACCATTAAGAGTATAGACCATGACATGGCTGAGGGTTGAGATACTTTTGGCCACGCCCCTTTTGCCTAGAAGCCCCTAAACCCATTGAAAAAGCATTGGGGGTTTAAATTCGTTAGGCCCCGCCCCTTTGGGTCCAGAAGCCCAGAATACCATTCAGAGTATAGACCATGACATGGCTGATGGTTGAGATACTTTTGGCCACGCCCCTTTTGCCTATAAGCCCCTAAACCCATTGAAATAGCATTGGGGGTTTAAATTCGTTAGGCCCCGCCCCTTTTGGTTCAGAAGCCCAGAATACCATTCAGAGTATAGACCATGACATGGCTGAGGGTTGAGATACTTTTGGCCACGCCCCTTTTGCCTAGAAGCCCCTAAACCCATTGAAATAGCATTGGGGTTTAAATTCGTTAGGCCCCGCCCCTTTGGGTCCAGAAGCCCAGAATACCATTCAGAGTATAGACCATCACATGGCTGAGGGTTGAGATACTTTTGGCCACGCCCCTTTTGCCTAGAAGCCCCTAAACCCATTGAAATAGCATTGGGGTTTAAATTCGTTAGGCCCCGCCCCTTTGGGTCCAGAAGCCCAGAATACCATTCAGAGTATAGACCATGACATGGCTGAGGGTTGAGATACTTTTGGCCACGCCCCTTTTGCCTAGAAGCCCCTAAACCCATTGAAATAGCATTGGGGGTTTAAATTCGTTAGGCCCCGCCCCTTTGGGTCCAGAAGCCCAGAATACCATTCAGAGTATAGACCATGACATGGCTGAGGGTTGAGATACTTTTGGCCACGCCCCTTTTGCCTAGAAGCCCCTAAACCCATTGAAATAGCATTGGGGGTTTAAATTCGTTAGGCCCCGCCCCTTTTGGTCCAGATGCCCAGAATACCATTCAGAGTATAGACCATCACATGGCTGAGGGTTGAGATACTTTTGGCCACGCCCCTTTTGCCTAGAAGCCCCTAAACCCATTGAAATAGCATTGGGGGTTTAAATTCGTTAGGCCCCTCCCCTTTTGGTCCAGAAGCCCAGAATACCATTCAGAGTATAGACCATGACATGGCTGAGGGTTGAGAAACTTTTGGTCACGCCCCTTTTGCCTAGAAGCCCCTAAACCCATTGAAATAGCATTGGGGGTTTAAATTCGTTAGGCCCCGCCCCTTTTGGTCCAGAAGCCCAGAATACCATTCAGAGTATAGACCATGACATGGCTGAGGGTTGAGATACTTTTGGCCACGCCCCTTTTGCCTAGAAGCCCCTAAACCCATTGAAATAGCATTGGGGGTTTAAATTCGTTAGGCCCCGCCCCTTTTGGTCCAGAAGCCCAGAATACCATTCAGAGTATAGACCATGACATGGCTGAGGGTTGAGATACTTTTGGCCACGCCCCTTTTGCCTAGAAGCACCTAAACCCATTGAAATAGCATTGGGGGTTTAAATTCGTTAGGCCCCGCCCCTTTGGGTCCAGAAGCCCAGAATACCATTCAGAGTATAGACCATGACATGGCTGATGGTTGAGATACTTTTGGCCACGCCCCTTTTGCCTAGAAGCCCCTAAACCCATTGAAATAGCATTGGGGGTTTAAATTCGTTAGGCCCCGCCCCTTTGGGTCCAGAAGCCCAGAATACCATTCAGAGTATAGACCATGACATGGCTGATGGTTGAGATACTTTTGGCCACGCCCCTTTTGCCTAGAAGCCCCTAAACCCATTGAAATAGCATTGGGGGTTTAAATTCGTTAGGCCCCGCCCCTTTGGGTCCAGAAGCCCAGAATACCATTCAGAGTATAGACCATGACATGGCTGATGGTTGAGAAACTTTTGGCCACGCCCCTTTTGCCTAGAAGCCCCTAAACCCATTGAAATAGCATTGGGGGTTTAAATTCGTTAGGCCCCGCCCCTTTGGATCCAGAAGCCCAGAATACCATTCAGAGTATAGACCATGACATGGCTGATGGTTGAGAAACTTTTGGCCACGCCCCTTTTGCCTAGAAGCCCCTAAACCCATTGAAATAGCATTGGGGGTTTAAATTCGTTAGGCCCCGCCCCTTTTGGTCCAGAAGCCCAGAATACCATTCAGAGTATAGACCATGACATGGCTGAGGGTTGAGATACTTTTGGCCACGCCCCTTTTGCCTAGAAGCCCCTAAACCCATTGAAATAGCATTGGGGGTTTAAATTCGTTAGGCCCCGCCCCTTTGGGTCCAGAAGCCCAGAATACCATTCAGAGTATAGACCATGACATGGCTGAGGGTTGAGATACTTTTGGCCACGCCCCTTTTGCCTAGAAGCCCCTAAACCCATTGAAATAGCATTGGGGGTTTAAATTCGTTAGGCCCCGCCCCTTTGGGTCCAGAAGCCCAGAATACCATTCAGAGTATAGACCATGACATGGCTGATGGTTGAGATACTTTTGGCCACGCCCATTTTGCCTAGAAGCACCTAAACCCATTGAAAAAGCATTGGGGGTTTAAATTCGTTAGGCCCCGCCCCTTTGGGTCCAGAAGCCCAGAATACCATTCAGAGTATAGACCATCACATGGCTGAGGGTTGAGATACTTTTGGCCACGCCCCTTTTGCCTAGAAGCCCCTAAACCCATTGAAATAGCATTGGGGGTTTAAATTCGTTAGGCCCCTCCCCTTTGGGTCCAGAAGCCCAGAATACCATTCAGAGTATAGACCATGACATGGCTGATGGTTGAGATACTTTTGGCTACGCCCCTTTTGCCTAGAAGCCCCTAAACCCATTGAAATAGCATTGGGGGTTTAAATTCGTTAGGCCCCGCCCTTTTTGGTCCAGAAGCCCAGAATACCATTCAGAGTATAGACCATGACATGGCTGAGGGTTGAGATACTTTTGGCCACGCCCCTTTTGCCTAGAAGCCCCTAAACCCATTGAAATAGCATTGGGGGTTTAAATTCGTTAGGCCCCGCCCATTTGGGTCCAGAAGCCCAGAATACCATTCAGAGTATAGACCATGACATGGCTGAGGGTTGAAATACTTTTGGCCACGCCCCTTTTGCCTAGAAGCCCCTAAACCCATTGAAATAGCATTGGGGGTTTAAATTCGTTAGGCCCCGCCCCTTTGGGTCCAGAAGCCCAGAATACCATTCAGAGTATAGACCATGACATGGCTGAGGGTTGAGATACTTTTGGCCACGCCCCTTTTGCCTAGAAGCCCCTAAACCCATTGAAATAGCATTGGGGTTTAAATTCGTTAGGCCCCGCCCCTTTGGGTCCAGAAGCCCAGAATACCATTCAGAGTATAGACCATCACATGGCTGAGGTTTGAGATACTTTTGACCACGCCCCTTTTGCCTAGAAGCCCCTAAACCCATTGAAATAGCATTGGGGGTTTAAATTCGTTAGGCCCCTCCCCTTTTGGTCCAGAAGCCCAGAATACCATTCAGAGTATAGACCATGACATGGCTGAGGGTTGAGATACTTTTGGCCACGCCCCTTTTGCCTAGAAGCCCCTAAACCCATTGAAATAGCATTGGGGGTTTAAATTCGTTAGGACCCGCCCCTTTGGGTCCAGAAGCCCAGAATACCATTCAGAGTATAGACCATGACATGGTTGAGGGTTGAGATACTTTTGGCCACGCCCCTTTTGCCTAGAAGCCCCTAAACCCATTGAAATAGCATTGGGGGTTTAAATTCGTTAGGCCCCGCCCCTTTGGGTCCAGAAGCCCAGAATACCATTCAGAGTATAGACCATGACATGGCTGAGGGTTGAGATACTTTTGGCCACGCCCCTTTTGCCTAGAAGCCCCTAAACCCATTGAAATAGCATTGGGGGTTTAAATTCGTTAGGCCCCGCCCCTTTGGATCCAGAAGCATTAGAATACCATTAAGAGTATAGACCATGACATGGCTGAGGGTTGAGATACTTTTGGCCACGCCCCTTTTGCCTAGAAGCCCCTAAACCCATTGAAAAAGCATTGGGGGTTTAAATTCGTTAGGCCCCGCCCCTTTGGGTCCAGAAGCCCAGAATACCATTCAGAGTATAGACCATGACATGGCTGATGGTTGAGATACTTTTGGCCACGCCCCTTTTGCCTATAAGCCCCTAAACCCATTGAAATAGCATTGGGGGTTTAAATTCGTTAGGCCCCGCCCCTTTTGGTTCAGAAGCCCAGAATACCATTCAGAGTATAGACCATGACATGGCTGAGGGTTGAGATACTTTTGGCCACGCCCCTTTTGCCTAGAAGCCCCTAAACCCATTGAAATAGCATTGGGGTTTAAATTCGTTAGGCCCCGCCCCTTTGGGTCCAGAAGCCCAGAATACCATTCAGAGTATAGACCATCACATGGCTGAGGGTTGAGATACTTTTGGCCACGCCCCTTTTGCCTAGAAGCCCCTAAACCCATTGAAATAGCATTGGGGTTTAAATTCGTTAGGCCCCGCCCCTTTGGGTCCAGAAGCCCAGAATACCATTCAGAGTATAGACCATGACATGGCTGAGGGTTGAGATACTTTTGGCCACGCCCCTTTTGCCTAGAAGCCCCTAAACCCATTGAAATAGCATTGGGGGTTTAAATTCGTTAGGCCCCGCCCCTTTGGGTCCAGAAGCCCAGAATACCATTCAGAGTATAGACCATGACATGGCTGAGGGTTGAGATACTTTTGGCCACGCCCCTTTTGCCTAGAAGCCCCTAAACCCATTGAAATAGCATTGGGGGTTTAAATTCGTTAGGCCCCGCCCCTTTTGGTCCAGATGCCCAGAATACCATTCAGAGTATAGACCATCACATGGCTGAGGGTTGAGATACTTTTGGCCACGCCCCTTTTGCCTAGAAGCCCCTAAACCCATTGAAATAGCATTGGGGGTTTAAATTCGTTAGGCCCCTCCCCTTTTGGTCCAGAAGCCCAGAATACCATTCAGAGTATAGACCATGACATGGCTGAGGGTTGAGAAACTTTTGGTCACGCCCCTTTTGCCTAGAAGCCCCTAAACCCATTGAAATAGCATTGGGGGTTTAAATTCGTTAGGCCCCGCCCCTTTTGGTCCAGAAGCCCAGAATACCATTCAGAGTATAGACCATGACATGGCTGAGGGTTGAGATACTTTTGGCCACGCCCCTTTTGCCTAGAAGCCCCTAAACCCATTGAAATAGCATTGGGGGTTTAAATTCGTTAGGCCCCGCCCCTTTTGGTCCAGAAGCCCAGAATACCATTCAGAGTATAGACCATGACATGGCTGAGGGTTGAGATACTTTTGGCCACGCCCCTTTTGCCTAGAAGCACCTAAACCCATTGAAATAGCATTGGGGGTTTAAATTCGTTAGGCCCCGCCCCTTTGGGTCCAGAAGCCCAGAATACCATTCAGAGTATAGACCATGACATGGCTGATGGTTGAGATACTTTTGGCCACGCCCCTTTTGCCTAGAAGCCCCTAAACCCATTGAAATAGCATTGGGGGTTTAAATTCGTTAGGCCCCGCCCCTTTGGGTCCAGAAGCCCAGAATACCATTCAGAGTATAGACCATGACATGGCTGATGGTTGAGATACTTTTGGCCACGCCCCTTTTGCCTAGAAGCCCCTAAACCCATTGAAATAGCATTGGGGGTTTAAATTCGTTAGGCCCCGCCCCTTTGGGTCCAGAAGCCCAGAATACCATTCAGAGTATAGACCATGACATGGCTGATGGTTGAGAAACTTTTGGCCACGCCCCTTTTGCCTAGAAGCCCCTAAACCCATTGAAATAGCATTGGGGGTTTAAATTCGTTAGGCCCCGCCCCTTTGGATCCAGAAGCCCAGAATACCATTCAGAGTATAGACCATGACATGGCTGATGGTTGAGAAACTTTTGGCCACGCCCCTTTTGCCTAGAAGCCCCTAAACCCATTGAAATAGCATTGGGGGTTTAAATTCGTTAGGCCCCGCCCCTTTTGGTCCAGAAGCCCAGAATACCATTCAGAGTATAGACCATGACATGGCTGAGGGTTGAGATACTTTTGGCCACGCCCCTTTTGCCTAGAAGCCCCTAAACCCATTGAAATAGCATTGGGGGTTTAAATTCGTTAGGCCCCGCCCCTTTGGGTCCAGAAGCCCAGAATACCATTCAGAGTATAGACCATGACATGGCTGAGGGTTGAGATACTTTTGGCCACGCCCCTTTTGCCTAGAAGCCCCTAAACCCATTGAAATAGCATTGGGGGTTTAAATTCGTTAGGCCCCGCCCCTTTGGGTCCAGAAGCCCAGAATACCATTCAGAGTATAGACCATGACATGGCTGATGGTTGAGATACTTTTGGCCACGCCCATTTTGCCTAGAAGCACCTAAACCCATTGAAAAAGCATTGGGGGTTTAAATTCGTTAGGCCCCGCCCCTTTGGGTCCAGAAGCCCAGAATACCATTCAGAGTATAGACCATCACATGGCTGAGGGTTGAGATACTTTTGGCCACGCCCCTTTTGCCTAGAAGCCCCTAAACCCATTGAAATAGCATTGGGGGTTTAAATTCGTTAGGCCCCTCCCCTTTGGGTCCAGAAGCCCAGAATACCATTCAGAGTATAGACCATGACATGGCTGATGGTTGAGATACTTTTGGCTACGCCCCTTTTGCCTAGAAGCCCCTAAACCCATTGAAATAGCATTGGGGGTTTAAATTCGTTAGGCCCCGCCCTTTTTGGTCCAGAAGCCCAGAATACCATTCAGAGTATAGACCATGACATGGCTGAGGGTTGAAATACTTTTGGCCACGCCCCTTTTGCCTAGAAGCCCCTAAACCCATTGAAATAGCATTGGGGGTTTAAATTCGTTAGGCCCCGCCCATTTGGGTCCAGAAGCCCAGAATACCATTCAGAGTATAGACCATGACATGGCTGAGGGTTGAAATACTTTTGGCCACGCCCCTTTTGCCTAGAAGCCCCTAAACCCATTGAAATAGCATTGGGGGTTTAAATTCGTTAGGCCCCGCCCCTTTGGGTCCAGAAGCCCAGAATACCATTCAGAGTATAGACCATGACATGGCTGAGGGTTGAGATACTTTTGGCCACGCCCCTTTTGCCTAGAAGCCCCTAAACCCATTGAAATAGCATTGGGGTTTAAATTCGTTAGGCCCCGCCCCTTTGGGTCCAGAAGCCCAGAATACCATTCAGAGTATAGACCATCACATGGCTGAGGTTTGAGATACTTTTGACCACGCCCCTTTTGCCTAGAAGCCCCTAAACCCATTGAAATAGCATTGGGGGTTTAAATTCGTTAGGCCCCTCCCCTTTTGGTCCAGAAGCCCAGAATACCATTCAGAGTATAGACCATGACATGGCTGAGGGTTGAGATACTTTTGGCCACGCCCCTTTTGCCTAGAAGCCCCTAAACCCATTGAAATAGCATTGGGGGTTTAAATTCGTTAGGACCCGCCCCTTTGGGTCCAGAAGCCCAGAATACCATTCAGAGTATAGACCATGACATGGTTGAGGGTTGAGATACTTTTGGCCACGCCCCTTTTGCCTAGAAGCCCTAAACCCATTGAAATAGCATTGGGGGTTTAAATTCGTTAGGCCCCGCCCCTTTGGGTCCAGAAGCCCAGAATACCATTCAGAGTATAGACCATGACATGGCTGAGGGTTGAGAAACTTTTGGAAACGCCCCTTTTGCCTAGAAGCCCCTAAACCCATTGAAATAGCATTGGGGGTTTAAATTCGTTAGGCCCCGCCCTTTGGATCCAGAAGCCCAGAATACCATTAAGAGTATAGACCATGACATGGCTGAGGGTTGAGATACTTTTGGCCACGCCCCTTTTGCCTAGAAGCCCCTAAACCCATGAAAAAGCATTGGGGGTTTAAATTCGTTAGGCCCCGCCCCTTTGGGTCCAGAAGCCCAGAATACCATTCAGAGTATAGACCATGACATGGCTGAGGGTTGAGATACTTTTGGCCACGCCCCTTTTGCCTAGAAGCCCCTAAACCCATTGAAATAGCATTGGGGGTTTAAATTCGTTAGGCCCCGCCCCTTTTGGTCCAGAAGCCCAGAATACCATTCAGAGTATAGACCATGACATGGCTGAGGGTTGAGATACTTTTGGCCACGCCCCTTTTGCCTAGAAGCCCCTAAACCCATTGAAATAGCATTGGGGTTTAAATTCGTTAGGCCCCGCCCCTTTGGGTCCAGAAGCCCAGAATACCATTCAGAGTATAGACCATCACATGGCTGAGGGTTGAGATATTTTTTGTCCACGCCCCTTTTGCCTAGAAGCCCCTAAACCCATTGAAATAGCATTGGGGTTTAAATTCGTTAGGCCCCGCCCCTTTGGGTCCAGAAGCCCAGAATACCATTCAGAGTATAGACCATGACATGGCTGAGGGTTGAGATACTTTTGGCCACGCCCCTTTTGCCTAGAAGCCCCTAAACCCATTGAAATAGCATTGGGGGTTTAAATTCGTTAGGCCCCGCCCCTTTGGGTCCAGAAGCCCAGAATACCATTCAGAGTATAGACCATGACATGGCTGAGGGTTGAGAAACTTTTGGCCACGCCCCTTTTGCCTAGAAGCCCCTAAACCCATTGAAATAGCATTGGGGGTTTAAATTCGTTAGGCCCCGCCCCTTTTGGTCCAGAAGCCCAGAATACCATTCAGAGTATAGACCATGACATGGCTGAGGGTTGAGATACTTTTGGCCACGCCCCTTTTGCCTAGAAGCCCCTAAACCCATTGAAATAGCATTGGGGGTTTAAATTCGTTAGGCCCCGCCCCTTTGGGTCCAGAAGCCCAGAATACCATTCAGAGTATAGACCATGACATGGCTGAGGGTTGAGATACTTTTGGCCACGCCCCTTTTGCCTAGAAGCACCTAAACCCATTGAAAAAGCATTGGGGGTTTAAATTCGTTAGGCCCCGCCCCTTTGGGTCCAGAAGCCCAGAATACCATTCAGAGTATAGACCATGACATGGCTGATGGTTGAGATACTTTTGGCCACGCCCCTTTTGCCTAGAAGCCCCTAAACCCATTGAAATAGCATTGGGGGTTTAAATTCGTTAGGTCCCGCCCCTTTTGATCCAGAAGCCCAGAATACCATTCAGAGTATAGACCATGACATGGCTGAGGGTTGAGATACTTTTGGCCACGCCCCTTTTGCCTAGAAGCCCCTAAACCCATTGAAATAGCATTGGGGGTTTAAATTCGTTAGGCCCCGCCCCTTTGGGTCCAGTAGCTCAGAATACCATTCAGAGTATAGACCATGACATGGCTGAGGGTTGAGATACTTTTGGCCACGCCCCTTTTGCCTAGAAGCCCCTAAACCCATTGAATTAGCATTGGGGGTTTAAATTCGTTAGGCCCCGCCCCTTTGGGTCCAGAAGCCCAGAATACCATTCAGAGTATAGACCATGACATGGCTGAGGGTTGAGAAACTTTTGGCCACGCCCCTTTTGCCTAGAAGCCCCTAAACCCATTGAAATAGCATTGGGGGTTTAAATTCGTTAGGCCCCTCCCCTTTTGGTCCAGAAGCCCAGAATACCATTCAGAGTATAGACCATGACATGGCTGAGGGTTGAGAAACTTTTGGTCACACCCCTTTTGCCTAGAAGCCCCTAAA
The DNA here is from genome assembly GCF_055691185.1 of Crinia signifera. Taxonomy (NCBI): domain Eukaryota; kingdom Metazoa; phylum Chordata; class Amphibia; order Anura; family Myobatrachidae; genus Crinia; species Crinia signifera. The sequence continues at coordinate 238,415,571 of NC_139217.1, read as the reverse complement.
CCCATTGAAAAAGCATTGGGGGTTTAAATTCGTTAGGCCCCGCCCCTTTGGGTCCAGAAGCCCAGAATACCATTCAGAATATAGAACATGACATGGCTGAGGGTTGAGATACTTTTGGCCACGCCCCTTTTGCCTAGAAGCCCCTAAACCCATTGAAATAGCATTGGGGGTTTAAATTCGTTAGGCCCCGCCCCTTTTGGTCCAGAAGCCCAGAATACCATTCAGAGTATAGACCATGACATGGCTGAGGGTTGAGATACTTTTGGCCACGCCCCTTTTGCCTAGAAGCCCCTAAACCCAATAGAAATAGCATTGGGGGTTTAAATTCGTTAGGCCCCGCCCCTTTTGGTCCAGAAGCCCAGAATACCATTCAGAGTATAGACCATGACATGGCTGAGGGTTGAGATACTTTTGGCCACGCCCCTTTTGCCTAGAAGCCCCTAAACCCATTAAAATAGCATTGGGGGTTTAAATTCGTTAGGCCCCGCCCCTTTGGGTCCAGAAGCCCAGAATACCATTCAGAGTATAGACCATGACATGGCTGAGGGTTGAGATACTTTTGGCCACGCCCCTTTTGCCTAGAAGCACCTAAACCCATTGAAAAAGCATTGGGGGTTTAAATTCGTTAGGCCCCGCCCCTTTGGGTCCAGAAGCCCAGAATACCATTCAGAGTATAGACCATGACATGGCTGATGGTTGAGATACTTTTAGCCACGCCCCTTTTGCCTAGAAGCCCTAAACCCATTGAAATAGCATTGGGGGTTTAAATTCGTTAGGCCCCGCCCCTTTGGGTCCAGAAGCCCAGAATACCATTCAGAGTATAGACCATGACATGGCTGAGGGTTGAGTTACTTTTGGCCACGCCCCTTTTGCCTAGAAGCCCCTAAACCCATTGAAATAGCATTGGGGGTTTAAATTCGTTAGGCCCCGCCCCTTTGGGTCCAGAAGCCCAGAATACCATTCAGAGTATAGACCATGACATGGCTGATGGTTGAGATACTTTTAGCCACGCCCCTTTTGCCTAGAAGCCCCTAAACCCATTGAAATAGCATTGGGGGTTTAAATTCGTTAGGCCCCTCCCCTTTTGGTCCAGAAGCCCAGAATACCATTCAGAGTATATACCATGACATGGCTGAGGGTTGAGATACTTTTGGCCACGCCCCTTTTGCCTAGAAGCCCCTAAACCCATTGAAATAGCATTGGGGGTTTAAATTCGTTAGGCCCCGCCCCTTTTTGTCCAGAAGCCCAGAATACCATTCAGAGTATAGACCATGACATGGCTGAGGGTTGAGATACTTTTGGCCACGCCCCTTTTGCCTAGAAGCCCCAAAACCCATTGAAATAGCATTGGGGGTTTAAATTCGTTAGGCCCCGCCCCTTTGGGTCCAGAAGCCCAGAATACCATTCAGAGTATAGACCATGACATGGCTGAGGGTTGAGAAACTTTTGGCCACGCCCCTTTTGCCTAGAAGCCCCCTAAACCCATTGAAATAGCATTGGGGGTTTAAATTCGTTAGGCCCCGCCCCTTTTGGTCCAGAAGCCCAGAATACCATTCAGAGTATAGACCATCACATGGATGAGGTTTGAGATACTTTTGACCACGCCCCTTTTGCCTAGAAGCCCCTAAACCCATTGAAATAGCATTGGGGGTTTAAATTCGTTAGGCCCCGCCCCTTTTGGTCCAGAAGCCCAGAATACCATTCAGAGTATAGACCATGACATGGCTGAGGGTTGAGATACTTTTGGCCACGCCCCTTTTGCCTAGAAGCCCCTAAACCCATTGAAATAGCATTGGGGGTTTAAATTCGTTAGGCCCCGCCCCTTTGGGTCCAGAAGCTCAGAATACCATTCAGAGTATAGACCATGACATGGCTGAGGGTTGAGATACTTTTGGCCACGCCCCTTTTGCCTAGAAGCCCCTAAACCCATTGAATTAGCATTGGGGGTTTAAATTCGTTAGGCCCCGCCCCTTTGGGTCCAGAAGCCCAGAATACCATTCAGAGTATAGACCATGACATGGCTGAGGGTTGAGAAACTTTTGGCCACGCCCCTTTTGCCTAGAAGCCCCTAAACCCATTGAAATAGCATTGGGGGTTTAAATTCGTTAGGCCCCTCCCTTTTGGTCCAGAAGCCCAGAATACCATTCAGAGTATAGACCATGACATGGCTGAGGGTTGAGATACTTTTGGCCACGCCCCTTTTGCCTAGAAGCCCCTAAACCCATTGAAATAGCATTGGGGGTTTAAATTCGTTAGGCCCCGCCCCTTTGGGTCCAGAAGCCCAGAATACCATTCAGAGTATAGACCATGACATGGCTGAGGGTTGAGATACTTTTGGCCACGCCCCTTTTGCCTAGAAGCCCCTAAACCCAATTGAAATAGCATTGGGGGTTTAAATTCGTTAGGCCCCGCCCCTTTGGATCCAGAAGCATTAGAATACCATTAAGAGTATAGACCATGACATGGCTGAGGGTTGAGATACTTTTGGCCACGCCCCTTTTGCCTAGAAGCCCCTAAACCCATTGAAAAAGCATTGGGGGTTTAAATTCGTTAGGCCCCGCCCCTTTGGGTCCAGAAGCCCAGAATACCATTCAGAGTATAGACCATGACATGGCTGATGGTTGAGATACTTTTGGCCACGCCCCTTTTGCCTATAAGCCCCTAAACCCATTGAAATAGCATTGGGGGTTTAAATTCGTTAGGCCCCGCCCCTTTTGGTTCAGAAGCCCAGAATACCATTCAGAGTATAGACCATGACATGGCTGAGGGTTGAGATACTTTTGGCCACGCCCCTTTTGCCTAGAAGCCCCTAAACCCATTGAAATAGCATTGGGGTTTAAATTCGTTAGGCCCCGCCCCTTTGGGTCCAGAAGCCCAGAATACCATTCAGAGTATAGACCATCACATGGCTGAGGGTTGAGATACTTTTGGCCACGCCCCTTTTGCCTAGAAGCCCCTAAACCCATTGAAATAGCATTGGGGTTTAAATTCGTTAGGCCCCGCCCCTTTGGGTCCAGAAGCCCAGAATACCATTCAGAGTATAGACCATGACATGGCTGAGGGTTGAGATACTTTTGGCCACGCCCCTTTTGCCTAGAAGCCCCTAAACCCATTGAAATAGCATTGGGGGTTTAAATTCGTTAGGCCCCGCCCCTTTGGGTCCAGAAGCCCAGAATACCATTCAGAGTATAGACCATGACATGGCTGAGGGTTGAGATACTTTTGGCCACGCCCCTTTTGCCTAGAAGCCCCTAAACCCATTGAAATAGCATTGGGGGTTTAAATTCGTTAGGCCCCGCCCCTTTTGGTCCAGATGCCCAGAATACCATTCAGAGTATAGACCATCACATGGCTGAGGGTTGAGATACTTTTGGCCACGCCCCTTTTGCCTAGAAGCCCCTAAACCCATTGAAATAGCATTGGGGGTTTAAATTCGTTAGGCCCCTCCCCTTTTGGTCCAGAAGCCCAGAATACCATTCAGAGTATAGACCATGACATGGCTGAGGGTTGAGAAACTTTTGGTCACGCCCCTTTTGCCTAGAAGCCCCTAAACCCATTGAAATAGCATTGGGGGTTTAAATTCGTTAGGCCCCGCCCCTTTTGGTCCAGAAGCCCAGAATACCATTCAGAGTATAGACCATGACATGGCTGAGGGTTGAGATACTTTTGGCCACGCCCCTTTTGCCTAGAAGCCCCTAAACCCATTGAAATAGCATTGGGGGTTTAAATTCGTTAGGACCCGCCCCTTTGGGTCCAGAAGCCCAGAATACCATTCAGAGTATAGACCATGACATGGTTGAGGGTTGAGATACTTTTGGCCACGCCCCTTTTGCCTAGAAGCCCCTAAACCCATTGAAATAGCATTGGGGGTTTAAATTCGTTAGGCCCCGCCCCTTTTGGTCCAGAAGCCCAGAATACCATTCAGAGTATAGACCATGACATGGCTGAGGGTTGAGATACTTTTGGCCACGCCCCTTTTGCCTAGAAGCACCTAAACCCATTGAAATAGCATTGGGGGTTTAAATTCGTTAGGCCCCGCCCCTTTGGGTCCAGAAGCCCAGAATACCATTCAGAGTATAGAACATGACATGGCTGATGGTTGAGATACTTTTGGCCAAGCCCCTTTTGCCTAGAAGCCCCTAAACCCATTGAAATAGCATTGGGGGTTTAAATTCGTTAGGCCCCGCCCCTTTGGGTCCAGAAGCCCAGAATACCATTCAGAGTATAGACCATGACATGGCTGATGGTTGAGATACTTTTGGCCACGCCCCTTTTGCCTAGAAGCCCCTAAACCCATTGAAATAGCATTGGGGGTTTAAATTCGTTAGGCCCCGCCCCTTTGGGTCCAGAAGCCCAGAATACCATTCAGAGTATAGACCATGACATGGCTGATGGTTGAGAAACTTTTGGCCACGCCCCTTTTGCCTAGAAGCCCCTAAACCCATTGAAATAGCATTGGGGGTTTAAATTCGTTAGGCCCCGCCCCTTTGGGTCCAGAAGCCCAGAATACCATTCAGAGTATAGACCATGACATGGCTGATGGTTGAGAAACTTTTGGCCACGCCCCTTTTGCCTAGAAGCCCCTAAACCCATTGAAATAGCATTGGGGGTTTAAATTCGTTAGGCCCCGCCCCTTTTGGTCCAGAAGCCCAGAATACCATTCAGAGTATAGACCATGACATGGCTGAGGGTTGAGATACTTTTGGCCACGCCCCTTTTGCCTAGAAGCCCCTAAACCCATTGAAATAGCATTGGGGGTTTAAATTCGTTAGGCCCCGCCCCTTTGGGTCCAGAAGCCCAGAATACCATTCAGAGTATAGACCATGACATGGCTGAGGGTTGAGATACTTTTGGCCACGCCCCTTTTGCCTAGAAGCCCCTAAACCCATTGAAATAGCATTGGGGGTTTAAATTCGTTAGGCCCCGCCCCTTTGGGTCCAGAAGCCCAGAATACCATTCAGAGTATAGACCATGACATGGCTGATGGTTGAGATACTTTTGGCCACGCCCATTTTGCCTAGAAGCACCTAAACCCATTGAAAAAGCATTGGGGGTTTAAATTCGTTAGGCCCCGCCCCTTTGGGTCCAGAAGCCCAGAATACCATTCAGAGTATAGACCATCACATGGCTGAGGGTTGAGATACTTTTGGCCACGCCCCTTTTGCCTAGAAGCCCCTAAACCCATTGAAATAGCATTGGGGGTTTAAATTCGTTAGGCCCCTCCCCTTTGGGTCCAGAAGCCCAGAATACCATTCAGAGTATAGACCATGACATGGCTGATGGTTGAGATACTTTTGGCTACGCCCCTTTTGCCTAGAAGCCCCTAAACCCATTGAAATAGCATTGGGGGTTTAAATTCGTTAGGCCCCGCCCTTTTTGGTCCAGAAGCCCAGAATACCATTCAGAGTATAGACCATGACATGGCTGAGGGTTGAGATACTTTTGGCCACGCCCCTTTTGCCTAGAAGCCCCTAAACCCATTGAAATAGCATTGGGGGTTTAAATTCGTTAGGCCCCGCCCATTTGGGTCCAGAAGCCCAGAATACCATTCAGAGTATAGACCATGACATGGCTGAGGGTTGAAATACTTTTGGCCACGCCCCTTTTGCCTAGAAGCCCCTAAACCCATTGAAATAGCATTGGGGGTTTAAATTCGTTAGGCCCCGCCCCTTTGGGTCCAGAAGCCCAGAATACCATTCAGAGTATAGACCATGACATGGCTGAGGGTTGAGATACTTTTGGCCACGCCCCTTTTGCCTAGAAGCCCCTAAACCCATTGAAATAGCATTGGGGTTTAAATTCGTTAGGCCCCGCCCCTTTGGGTCCAGAAGCCCAGAATACCATTCAGAGTATAGACCATCACATGGCTGAGGTTTGAGATACTTTTGACCACGCCCCTTTTGCCTAGAAGCCCCTAAACCCATTGAAATAGCATTGGGGGTTTAAATTCGTTAGGCCCCTCCCCTTTTGGTCCAGAAGCCCAGAATACCATTCAGAGTATAGACCATGACATGGCTGAGGGTTGAGATACTTTTGGCCACGCCCCTTTTGCCTAGAAGCCCCTAAACCCATTGAAATAGCATTGGGGGTTTAAATTCGTTAGGACCCGCCCCTTTGGGTCCAGAAGCCCAGAATACCATTCAGAGTATAGACCATGACATGGTTGAGGGTTGAGATACTTTTGTCCACGCCCCTTTTGCCTAGAAGCCCCTAAACCCATTGAAATAGCATTGGGGGTTTAAATTCGTTAGGCCCCGCCCCTTTGGGTCCAGAAGCCCAAAATACCATTCAGAGTATAGACCATGACATGGCTGAGGGTTGAGAAACTTTTGGAAACGCCCCTTTTGCCTAGAAGCCCCTAAACCCATTGAAATAGCATTGGGGGTTTAAATTCGTTAGGCCCCGCCCCTGTGGATCCAGAAGCCCAGAATACCATTAAGAGTATAGACCATGACATGGCTGAGGGTTGAGATACTTTTGGCCACGCCCCTTTTGCCTAGAAGCCCCTAAACCCATGAAAAAGCATTGGGGGTTTAAATTCGTTAGGCCCCGCCCCTTTGGGTCCAGAAGCCCAGAATACCATTCAGAGTATAGACCATGACATGGCTGAGGGTTGAGATACTTTTGGCCACGCCCCTTTTGCCTAGAAGCCCCTAAACCCATTGAAATAGCATTGGGGGTTTAAATTCGTTAGGCCCCGCCCCTTTTGGTCCAGAAGCCCAGAATACCATTCAGAGTATAGACCATGACATGGCTGAGGGTTGAGATACTTTTGGCCACGCCCCTTTTGCCTAGAAGCCCCTAAACCCATTGAAATAGCATTGGGGTTTAAATTCGTTAGGCCCCGCCCCTTTGGGTCCAGAAGCCCAGAATACCATTCAGAGTATAGACCATCACATGGCTGAGGGTTGAGATATTTTTTGTCCACGCCCCTTTTGCCTAGAAGCCCCTAAACCCATTGAAATAGCATTGGGGTTTAAATTCGTTAGGCCCCGCCCCTTTGGGTCCAGAAGCCCAGAATACCATTCAGAGTATAGACCATGACATGGCTGAGGGTTGAGATACTTTTGGCCACGCCCCTTTTGCCTAGAAGCCCCTAAACCCATTGAAATAGCATTGGGGGTTTAAATTCGTTAGGCCCCGCCCCTTTGGGTCCAGAAGCCCAGAATACCATTCAGAGTATAGACCATGACATGGCTGAGGGTTGAGAAACTTTTGGCCACGCCTCTTTTGCCTAGAAGCCCCTAAACCCATTGAAATAGCATTGGGGGTTTAAATTCGTTAGGCCCCGCCCCTTTTGGTCCAGAAGCCCAGAATACCATTCAGAGTATAGACCATGACATGGCTGAGGGTTGAGATACTTTTGGCCACGCCCCTTTTGCCTAGAAGCCCCTAAACCCATTGAAATAGCATTGGGGGTTTAAATTCGTTAGGCCCCGCCCCTTTGGGTCCAGAAGCCCAGAATACCATTCAGAGTATAGACCATGACATGGCTGAGGGTTGAGATACTTTTGGCCACGCCCCTTTTGCCTAGAAGCACCTAAACCCATTGAAAAAGCATTGGGGGTTTAAATTCGTTAGGCCCCGCCCCTTTGGGTCCAGAAGCCCAGAATACCATTCAGAGTATAGACCATGACATGGCTGATGGTTGAGATACTTTTGGCCACGCCCCTTTTGCCTAGAAGCCCCTAAACCCATTGAAATAGCATTGGGGGTTTAAATTCGTTAGGTCCCGCCCCTTTTGGTCCAGAAGCCCAGAATACCATTCAGAGTATAGACCATGACATGGCTGAGGGTTGAGATACTTTTGGCCACGCCCCTTTTGCCTAGAAGCCCCTAAACCCATTGAAATAGCATTGGGGGTTTAAATTCGTTAGGCCCCGCCCCTTTGGGTCCAGTAGCTCAGAATACCATTCAGAGTATAGACCATGACATGGCTGAGGGTTGAGATACTTTTGGCCACGCCCCTTTTGCCTAGAAGCCCCTAAACCCATTGAATTAGCATTGGGGGTTTAAATTCGTTAGGCCCCGCCCCTTTGGGTCCAGAAGCCCAGAATACCATTCAGAGTATAGACCATGACATGGCTGAGGGTTGAGAAACTTTTGGCCACGCCCCTTTTGCCTAGAAGCCCCTAAACCCATTGAAATAGCATTGGGGGTTTAAATTCGTTAGGCCCCTCCCCTTTTGGTCCAGAAGCCCAGAATACCATTCAGAGTATAGACCATGACATGGCTGAGGGTTGAGAAACTTTTGGTCACACCCCTTTTGCCTAGAAGCCCCTAAACCCATTGAAAAAGCATTGGGGGTTTAAATTCGTTAGGCCCCGCCCCTTTGGGTCCAGAAGCCCAGAATACCATTCAGAATATAGACCATGACATGGCTGAGGGTTGAGATACTTTTGGCCACGCCCCTTTTGCCTAGAAGCCCCTAAACCCATTGAAATAGCATTGGGGGTTTAAATTCGTTAGGCCCCGCCCCTTTTGGTCCAGAAGCCCAGAATACCATTCAGAGTATAGACCATGACATGGCTGAGGGTTGAGATACTTTTGGCCACGCCCCTTTTGCCTAGAAGCCCCTAAACCCAATAGAAATAGCATTGGGGGTTTAAATTCGTTAGGCCCCGCCCCTTTTGGTCCAGAAGCCCAGAATACCATTCAGAGTATAGACCATGACATGGCTGAGGGTTGAGATACTTTTGGCCACGCCCCTTTTGCCTAGAAGCCCCTAAACCCATTGAAATAGCATTGGGGGTTTAAATTCGTTAGGCCCCGCCCCTTTGGGTCCAGAAGCCCAGAATACCATTCAGAGTATAGACCATGACATGGCTGAGGGTTGAGATACTTTTGGCCACGCCCCTTTTGCCTAGAAGCACCTAAACCCATTGAAAAAGCATTGGGGGTTTAAATTCGTTAGGCCCCGCCCCTTTGGGTCCAGAAGCCCAGAATACCATTCAGAGTATAGACCATGACATGGCTGATGGTTGAGATACTTTTAGCCACGCCCCTTTTGCCTAGAAGCCCCTAAACCCATTGAAATAGCATTGGGGGTTTAAATTCGTTAGGCCCCGCCCCTTTGGGTCCAGAAGCCCAGAATACCATTCAGAGTATAGACCATGACATGGCTGAGGGTTGAGTTACTTTTGGCCACGCCCCTTTTGCCTAGAAGCCCCTAAACCCATTGAAATAGCATTGGGGGTTTAAATTCGTTAGGCCCCGCCCCTTTGGGTCCAGAAGCCCAGAATACCATTCAGAGTATAGACCATGACATGGCTGATGGTTGAGATACTTTTAGCCACGCCCCTTTTGCCTAGAAGCCCCTAAACCCATTGAAATAGCATTGGGGGTTTAAATTCGTTAGGCCCCTCCCCTTTTGTTCCAGAAGCCCAGAATACCATTCAGAGTATATACCATGACATGGCTGAGGGTTGTGATACTTTTGGCCACGCCCCTTTTGCCTAGAAGCCCCTAAACCCATTGAAATAGCATTGGGGGTTTAAATTCGTTAGGCCCCGCCCCTTTTTGTCCAGAAGCCCAGAATACCATTCAGAGTATAGACCATGACATGGCTGAGGGTTGAGATACTTTTGGCCACGCCCCTTTTGCCTAGAAGCCCCAAAACCCATTGAAATAGCATTGGGGGTTTAAATTCGTTAGGCCCCGCCCCTTTGGGTCCAGAAGCCCAGAATACCATTCAGAGTATAGACCATGACATGGCTGAGGGTTGAGAAACTTTTGGCCACGCCCCTTTTGCCTAGAAGCCCCTAAACCCATTGAAATAGCATTGGGGGTTTAAATTCGTTAGGCCCCGCCCCTTTTGGTCCAGAAGCCCAGAATACCATTCAGAGTATAGACCATCACATGGATGAGGTTTGAGATACTTTTGACCACGCCCCTTTTGCCTAGAAGCCCCTAAACCCATTGAAATAGCATTGGGGGTTTAAATTCGTTAGGCCCCGCCCCTTTTGGTCCAGAAGCCCAGAATACCATTCAGAGTATAGACCATGACATGGCTGAGGGTTGAGATACTTTTGGCCACGCCCCTTTTGCCTAGAAGCCCCTAAACCCATTGAAATAGCATTGGGGGTTTAAATTCGTTAGGCCCCGCCCCTTTGGGTCCAGAAGCTCAGAATACCATTCAGAGTATAGACCATGACATGGCTGAGGGTTGAGATACTTTTGGCCACGCCCCTTTTGCCTAGAAGCCCCTAAACCCATTGAATTAGCATTGGGGGTTTAAATTCGTTAGGCCCCGCCCCCTTTGGGTCCAGAAGCCCAGAATACCATTCAGAGTATAGACCATGACATGGCTGAGGGTTGAGAAACTTTTGGCCACGCCCCTTTTGCCTAGAAGCCCCTAAACCCATTGAAATAGCATTGGGGGTTTAAATTCGTTAGGCATTGGTCCAGAAGCCCAGAATACCATTCAGAGTATAGACCATGACATGGCTGAGGGTTGAGAAACTTTTGGTCACACCCCTTTTGCCTAGAAGCCCCTAAACCCATTGAAAAAGCATTGGGGGTTTAAATTCGTTAGGCCCCGCCCCTTTGGGTCCAGAAGCCCAGAATACCATTCAGAATATAGACCATGACATGGCTGAGGGTTGAGATACTTTTAGCCACGCCCCTTTTGCCTAGAAGCCCCTAAACCCATTGAAATAGCATTGGGGGTTTAAATTCGTTAGGCCCCGCCCCTTTGGGTCCAGAAGCCCAGAATACCATTCAGAGTATAGACCATGACATGGCTGAGGGTTGAGTTACTTTTGGCCACGCCCCTTTTGCCTAGAAGCCCCTAAACCCATTGAAATAGCATTGGGGGTTTAAATTCGTTAGGCCCCGCCCCTTTGGGTCCAGAAGCCCAGAATACCATTCAGAGTATAGACCATGACATGGCTGATGGTTGAGATACTTTTAGCCACGCCCCTTTTGCCTAGAAGCCCTAAACCCATTGAAATAGCATTGGGGGTTTAAATTCGTTAGGCCCCGCCCCTTTTGGTCCAGAAGCCCAGAATACCATTCAGAGTATAGACCATGACATGGCTGAGGGTTGAGATACTTTTGGCCACGCCCCTTTTGCCTAGAAGCCCCTAAACCCATTGAAATAGCATTGGGGGTTTAAATTCGTTAGGCCCCGCCCCTTTTTGTCCAGAAGCCCAGAATACCATTCAGAGTATAGACCATGACATGGCTGAGGGTTGAGATACTTTTGGCCACGCCCCTTTTGGCCTAGAAGCCCCAAAACCCCATTGAAATAGCATTGGGGGTTTAAATTCGTTAGGCCCCGCCCCTTTGGGTCCAGAAGCTAAGAATACCATTCAGAGTATAGAACATGACATGGCTGAGGTTGAGATACTTTTGGCCACGCCCCTTTTGCCTAGAAGCCCCTAAACCCATTGAATTAGCATTGGGGTTTAAATTCGTTAGGCCCCGCCCCTTTGGGTCCAGAAGCCCAGAATACCATTCAGAGTATAGACCATGACATGGCTGAGGGTTGAGAAACTTTTGGCCACGCCCCTTTTGCCTAGAAGCCCCTAACCCATTGAAATAGCATTGGGGGTTTAAATTCGTTAGGCCCCTCCCCTTTTTGTCCAGAAGCCCAGAATACCATTCAGAGTATAGACCATGACATGGCTGAGGGTTGAGAAACTTTTGGTCACACCCCTTTTGCCTAGAAGCCCTAAACCCATTGAAAAAGCATTGGGGTTTAAATTCGTTAGGCCCCGCCCCTTTGGGTCCAGAAGCCCAGAATACCATTCAGAGTATAGACCATGACATGGCTGAGGGTTGAGAAACTTTTGGCCACGCCCCTTTTGCCTAGAAGATCCTAAACCCATTGAAATAGCATTGGGGGTTTAAATTCGTTAGGCCCCGCCCCTTTGGGTCCAGAAGCCCAGAATACCATTCAGAGTATAGACCATCACATGGCTGAAGGTTTGAGATACTTTTGACCACGCCCCTTTTGCCTAGAAGCCCCTAAACCCATTGAAATAGCATTGGGGGGTTTAAATTCGTTAGCCCCCGCCCCTTTTGGTCCAGAAGCCCAGAATACCATTCAGAGTATAGACCATGACATGGCTGAGGGTTGAGATACTTTTGGCCACGCCCCTTTTGCCTAGAAGCCCCTAAACCCATTGAAATAGCATTGGGGGTTTAAATTCGTTAGGCCCCGCCCCTTTGGGTCCAGAAGCTCAGAATACCATTCAGAGTATAGACCATGACATGGCTGAGGGTTGAGATACTTTTGGCCACGCCCCTTTTGCCTAGAAGCCCCTAAACCCATTGAATTAGCATTGGGGGTTTAAATTCGTTAGGCCCCGCCCCTTTGGGTCCAGAAGCCCAGAATACCATTCAGAGTATAGACCATGACATGGCTGAGGGTTGAGAAACTTTTGGCCACGCCCCTTTTGCCTAGAAGCCCCTAAACCCATTGAAATAGCATTGGGGGTTTAAATTCGTTAGGCCCCTCCCCTTTTTGTCCAGAAGCCCAGAATACCATTCAGAGTATAGACCATGACATGGCTGAGGGTTGAGAAACTTTTGGTCACACCCCTTTTGCCTAGAAGCCCCTAAACCCATTGAAAAAGCATTGGGGGTTTAAATTCGTTAGGCCCCGCCCCTTTGGGTCCAGAAGCCCAGAATACCATTCAGAATATAGACCATGACATGGCTGAGGGTTGAGATACTTTTTGGCCACGCCCCTTTTGCCTAGAAGCCCCTAAACCCATTGAAATAGCATTGGGGGTTTTAAATTCGTTAGGCCCCGCCCCTTTGGGTCCAGAAGCCCAGAATACCATTCAGAGTATAGACCATGACATGGCTGAGGGTTGAGATACTTTTGGCCACGCCCCTTTTGCCTAGAAGCCCCTAAACCCATTGAAATAGCATTGGGGGTTTAAATTCGTTAGGCCCCGCCCCTTTGGGTCCAGAAGCCCAGAATAACATTCAGAGTATAGACCATGACATGGCTGAGGGTTGAGTTACTTTTGGCCACGCCCCTTTTGCCTAGAAGCCCCTAAAACCATTGAAATAGCATTGGAGGTTTAAATTCGTTAGGCCCCGCCCCTTTGGGTCCAGAAGCCCAGAATACCATTCAGAGTATAGACCATGACATGGCTGATGGTTGAGATACTTTTAGCCACGCCCCTTTTGCCTAGAAGCCCCTAAACCCATTGAAATAGCATTGGGGGTTTAAATTCGTTAGGCCCCGCCCCTTTTGGTCCAGAAGCCCAGAATACCATTCAGAGTATAGACCATGACATGGCTGAGGGTTGAGATACTTTTGGCCACGCCCCTTTTGCCTAGAAGCCCTAAACCCATTGAAATAGCATTGGGGGTTTAAATTCGTTAGGCCCCGCCCCTTTGGGTCCAGAAGCTCAGAATACCATTCAGAGTATAGACCATGACATGGCTGAGGGTTGAGATACTTTTGGCCACGCCCCTTTTGCCTAGAAGCCCCTAAACCCATTGAATTAGCATTGGGGGTTTAAATTCGTTAGGCCCCGCCCCTTTGGGTCCAGAAGCCCAGAATACCATTCAGAGTATAGACCATGACATGGCTGAGGGTTGAGAAACTTTTGGCCACGCCCCTTTTGCCTAGAAGCCCCTAAACCCATTGAAATAGCATTGGGGGTTTAAATTCGTTAGGCCCCTCCCCTTTTGGTCCAGAAGCCCAGAATACCATTCAGAGTATAGACCATGACATGGCTGAGGGTTGAGAAACTTTTGGTCACACCCCTTTTGCCTAGAAGCCCCTAAACCCATTGAAAAAGCATTGGGGGTTTAAATTCGTTAGGCCCCGCCCCTTTGGGTCCAGAAGCCCAGAATACCATTCAGAATATAGACCATGACATGGCTGAGGGTTGAGATACTTTTAGCCACGCCCCTTTTTGCCTAGAAGCCCCTAAACCCATTGAAATAGCATTGGGGGTTTAAATTCGTTAGGCCCCGCCCCTTTGGGTCCAGAAGCCCAGAATACCATTCAGAGTATAGACCATGACATGGCTGAGGGTTGAGTTACTTTTGGCCACGCCCCTTTTGCCTAGAAGCCCCTAAACCCATTGAAATAGCATTGGGGGTTTAAATTCGTTAGGCCCCGCCCCTTTGGGTCCAGAAGCCCAGAATACCATTCAGAGTATAGACCATGACATGGCTGATGGTTGAGATACTTTTAGCCACGCCCCTTTTGCCTAGAAGCCCCTAAACCCATTGAAATAGCATTGGGGGTTTAAATTCGTTAGGCCCCGCCCCTTTTGGTCCAGAAGCCAGAATACCATTCAGAGTATAGACCATGACATGGCTGAGGGTTGAGATACTTTTGGCCACGCCCCTTTTGCCTAGAAGCCCCTAAACCCATTGAAATAGCATTGGGGGTTTAAATTCGTTAGGCCCCGCCCCTTTTTGTCCAGAAGCCCAGAATACCATTCAGAGTATAGACCATGACATGGCTGAGGGTTGAGATACTTTTGGCCACGCCCCATTTGCCTAGAAGCCCCAAAACCCATTGAAATAGCATTGGGGGTTTAAATTCGTTAGGCCCCGCCCCTTTGGGTCCAGAAGCTCAGAATACCATTCAGAGTATAGACCATGACATGGCTGAGGGTTGAGATACTTTTGGCCACGCCCCTTTTGCCTAGAAGCCCCTAAACCCATTGAATTAGCATTGGGGGTTTAAATTCGTTAGGCCCCGCCCCTTTGGGTCCAGAAGCCCAGAATACCATTCAGAGTATAGACCATGACATGGCTGAGGGTTGAGAAACTTTTGGCCACGCCCCTTTTGCCTAGAAGCCCTAAACCCATTGAAATAGCATTGGGGGTTTAAATTCGTTAGGCCCCTCCCCTTTTTGTCCAGAAGCCCAGAATACCATTCAGAGTATAGACCATGACATGGCTGAGGGTTGAGAAACTTTGGTCACACCCCTTTTGCCTAGAAGCCCCTAAACCCATTGAAAAAGCATTGGGGGTTTAAATTCGTTAGGCCCCGCCCCTTTGGGTCCAGAAGCCCAGAATACCATTCAGAGTATAGACCATGACATGGCTGAGGGTTGAGAAACTTTTGGCCACGCCCCTTTTGCCTAGAAGATCCTAAACCCATTGAAATAGCATTGGGGGTTTAAATTCGTTAGGCCCCGCCCCTTTTGGTCCAGAAGCCCAGAATACCATTCAGAGTATAGACCATCACATGGCTGAGGTTTGAGATACTTTTGACCACGCCCCTTTTGCCTAGAAGCCCCTAAACCCATTGAAATAGCATTGGGGGTTTAAATTCGTTAGGCCCCGCCCCTTTTGGTCCAGAAGCCCAGAATACCATTCAGAGTATAGACCATGACATGGCTGAGGGTTGAGATACTTTTGGCCACGCCCCTTTTGCCTAGAAGCCCCTAAACCCATTGAAATAGCATTGGGGGTTTAAATTCGTTAGGCCCCGCCCCTTTGGGTCCAGAAGCTCAGAATACCATTCAGAGTATAGACCATGACATGGCTGAGGGTTGAGATACTTTTGGCCACGCCCCTTTTTGCCTAGAAGCCCCTAAACCCATTGAATTAGCATTGGGGGTTTAAATTCGTTAGGCCCCGCCCCTTTGGGTCCAGAAGCCCAGAATACCATTCAGAGTATAGACCATGACATGGCTGAGGGTTGAGAAACTTTTGGCCACGCCCTTTTGCCTAGAAGCCCCTAAAACCCATTGAAATAGCATTGGGGGTTTAAATTCGTTAGGCCCCTCCCCTTTTTGTCCAGAAGCCCAGAATACCATTCAGAGTATAGACCATGACATGGCTGAGGGTTTGAGAAACTTTTGGTCACACCCCTTTTGCCTAGAAGCCCCTAAACCCATTGAAAAAGCATTGGGGGTTTAAATTCGTTAGGCCCCGCCCCTTTGGGTCCAGAAGCCCAGAATACCATTCAGAATATAGACCATGACATGGCTGAGGGTTGAGATACTTTTGGCCACGCCCCTTTTGCCTAGAAGCCCCTAAACCCATTGAAATAGCATTGGGGGTTTAAATTCGTTAGGCCCCGCCCCTTTGGGTCCAGAAGCCCAGAATACCATTCAGAGTATAGACCATGACATGGCTGAGGGTTGAGTTACTTTTGGCCACGCCCCTTTTGCCTAGAAGCCCCTAAACCCATTGAAATAGCATTGGGGGTTTAAATTCGTTAGGCCCCGCCCCTTTGGGTCCAGAAGCCCAGAATACCATTCAGAGTATAGACCATGACATGGCTGATGGTTGAGATACTTTTAGCCACGCCCCTTTTGCCTAGAAGCCCCTAAACCCATTGAAATAGCATTGGGGGTTTAAATTCGTTAGGCCCCGCCCCTTTTGGTCCAGAAGCCCAGAATACCATTCAGAGTATAGACCATGACATGGCTGAGGGTTGAGATACTTTTGGCCACGCCCCTTTTGCCTAGAAGCCCCTAAACCCATTGAAATAGCATTGGGGGTTTAAATTCGTTAGGCCCGCCCCTTTTTGTCCAGAAGCCCAGAATACCATTCAGAGTATAGACCATGACATGGCTGAGGGTTGAGATACTTTTGGCCACGCCCCTTTTGCCTAGAAGCCCCTAAACCCATTGAAATAGCATTGGGGGTTTAAATTCGTTAGGCCCCGCCCCTTTGGGTCCAGAAGCTAAGAATACCATTCAGAGTATAGAACATGACATGGCTGAGGGTTGAGATACTTTTGGCCACGCCCCTTTTGCCTAGAAGCCCCTAAACCCATTGAATTAGCATTGGGGGTTTAAATTCGTTAGGCCCCGCCCCTTTGGGTCCAGAAGCCCAGAATACCATTCAGAGTATAGACCATGACATGGCTGAGGGTTGAGAAACTTTTGGCCACGCCCCTTTTGCCTAGAAGCCCCTAAACCCATTGAAATAGCATTGGGGGTTTAAATTCGTTAGGCCCCTCCCCTTTTTGTCCAGAAGCCCAGAATACCATTCAGAGTATAGACCATGACATGGCTGAGGGTTGAGAAACTTTTGGTCACACCCCTTTTGCCTAGAAGCCCCTAAACCCATTGAAAAAGCATTGGGGGTTTAAATTCGTTAGGCCCCGCCCCTTTGGGTCCAGAAGCCCAGAATACCATTCAGAGTATAGACCATGACATGGCTGAGGGTTGAGAAACTTTTGGCCACGCCCCTTTTGCCTAGAAGATCCTAAACCCATTGAAATAGCATTGGGGGTTTAAATTCGTTAGGCCCCGCCCCTTTTGGTCCAGAAGCCCAGAATACCATTCAGAGTATAGACCATCACATGGCTGAGGTTTGAGATACTTTTGACCACGCCCCTTTTGCCTAGAAGCCCCTAAACCCATTGAAATAGCATTGGGGGTTTAAATTCGTTAGGCCCCGCCCCTTTTGGTCCAGAAGCCCAGAATACCATTCAGAGTATAGACCATGACATGGCTGAGGGTTGAGATACTTTTGGCCACGCCCCTTTTGCCTAGAAGCCCCTAAACCCATTGAAATAGCATTGGGGGTTTAAATTCGTTAGGCCCCGCCCCTTTGGGTCCAGAAGCTCAGAATACCATTCAGAGTATAGACCATGACATGGCTGAGGGTTGAGATACTTTTGGCCACGCCCCTTTTGCCTAGAAGCCCCTAAACCCATTGAATTAGCATTGGGGGTTTAAATTCGTTAGGCCCCGCCCCTTTGGGTCCAGAAGCCCAGAATACCATTCAGAGTATAGACCATGACATGGCTGAGGGTTGAGAAACTTTTGGCCACGCCCCTTTTGCCTAGAAGCCCCTAAACCCATTGAAATAGCATTGGGGGTTTAAATTCGTTAGGCCCCTCCCCTTTTTGTCCAGAAGCCCAGAATACCATTCAGAGTATAGACCATGACATGGCTGAGGGTTGAGAAACTTTTGGTCACACCCCTTTTGCCTAGAAGCCCCTAAACCCATTGAAAAAGCATTGGGGGTTTAAATTCGTTAGGCCCCGCCCCTTTGGGTCCAGAAGCCCAGAATACCATTCAGAATATAGACCATGACATGGCTGAGGGTTGAGATACTTTTGGCCACGCCCCTTTTGCCTAGAAGCCCCTAAACCCATTGAAATAGCATTGGGGGTTTAAATTCGTTAGGCCCCGCCCCTTTGGGTCCAGAAGCCCAGAATACCATTCAGAGTATAGACCATGACATGGCTGAGGGTTGAGATACTTTTGGCCACGCCCCTTTTGCCTAGAAGCCCCTAAACCCATTGAAATAGCATTGGGGGTTTAAATTCGTTAGGCCCCGCCCCTTTGGGTCCAGAAGCCCAGAATAACATTCAGAGTATAGA
Source organism: Crinia signifera (assembly GCF_055691185.1). Classification (NCBI taxonomy): domain Eukaryota; kingdom Metazoa; phylum Chordata; class Amphibia; order Anura; family Myobatrachidae; genus Crinia; species Crinia signifera. The sequence continues at coordinate 238,397,294 of NC_139217.1, read as the reverse complement.
CCATGACATGGCTGAGGGTTGAGTTACTTTTGGCCACGCCCCTTTTGCCTAGAAGCCCCTAAACCCATTGAAATAGCATTGGAGGTTTAAATTCGTTAGGCCCCGCCCCTTTGGGTCCAGAAGCCCAGAATACCATTCAGAGTATAGACCATGACATGGCTGATGGTTGAGATACTTTTAGCCACGCCCCTTTTGCCTAGAAGCCCCTAAACCCATTGAAATAGCATTGGGGGTTTAAATTCGTTAGGCCCCGCCCCTTTTGGTCCAGAAGCCCAGAATACCATTCAGAGTATAGACCATGACATGGCTGAGGGTTGAGATACTTTTGGCCACGCCCCTTTTGCCTAGAAGCCCCTAAACCCATTGAAATAGCATTGGGGGTTTAAATTCGTTAGGCCCCGCCCCTTTGGGTCCAGAAGCTCAGAATACCATTCAGAGTATAGACCATGACATGGCTGAGGGTTGAGATACTTTTGGCCACGCCCCTTTTGCCTAGAAGCCCCTAAACCCATTGAATTAGCATTGGGGGTTTAAATTCGTTAGGCCCCGCCCCTTTGGGTCCAGAAGCCCAGAATACCATTCAGAGTATAGACCATGACATGGCTGAGGGTTGAGAAACTTTTGGCCACGCCCCTTTTGCCTAGAAGCCCCTAAACCCATTGAAATAGCATTGGGGGTTTAAATTCGTTAGGCCCCTCCCCTTTTGGTCCAGAAGCCCAGAATACCATTCAGAGTATAGACCATGACATGGCTGAGGGTTGAGAAACTTTTGGTCACACCCCTTTTGCCTAGAAGCCCCTAAACCCATTGAAAAAGCATTGGGGGTTTAAATTCGTTAGGCCCCGCCCCTTTGGGTCCAGAAGCCCAGAATACCATTCAGAATATAGACCATGACATGGCTGAGGGTTGAGATACTTTTAGCCACGCCCCTTTTGCCTAGAAGCCCCTAAACCCATTGAAATAGCATTGGGGGTTTAAATTCGTTAGGCCCCGCCCCTTTGGGTCCAGAAGCCAGAATACCATTCAGAGTATAGACCATGACATGGCTGAGGGTTGAGTTACTTTTGGCCACGCCCCTTTTGCCTAGAAGCCCCTAAACCCATTGAAATAGCATTGGGGGTTTAAATTCGTTAGGCCCCGCCCCTTTGGGTCCAGAAGCCCAGAATACCATTCAGAGTATAGACCATGACATGGCTGATGGTTGAGATACTTTTAGCCACGCCCCTTTTGCCTAGAAGCCCCTAAACCCATTGAAATAGCATTGGGGGTTTAAATTCGTTAGGCCCCGCCCCTTTTGGTCCAGAAGCCCAGAATACCATTCAGAGTATAGACCATGACATGGCTGAGGGTTGAGATACTTTTGGCCACGCCCCTTTTGCCTAGAAGCCCCTAAACCCATTGAAATAGCATTGGGGGTTTAAATTCGTTAGGCCCCGCCCCTTTTTGTCCAGAAGCCCAGAATACCATTCAGAGTATAGACCATGACATGGCTGAGGGTTGAGATACTTTTGGCCACGCCCCTTTTGCCTAGAAGCCCCAAAACCCATTGAAATAGCATTGGGGGTTTAAATTCGTTAGGCCCCGCCCCTTTGGGTCCAGAAGCTCAGAATACCATTCAGAGTATAGACCATGACATGGCTGAGGGTTGAGATACTTTTGGCCACGCCCCTTTTGCCTAGAAGCCCCTAAACCCATTGAATTAGCATTGGGGGTTTAAATTCGTTAGGCCCCGCCCCTTTGGGTCCAGAAGCCCAGAATACCATTCAGAGTATAGACCATGACATGGCTGAGGGTTGAGAAACTTTTGGCCACGCCCCTTTTGCCTAGAAGCCCCTAAACCCATTGAAATAGCATTGGGGGTTTAAATTCGTTAGGCCCCTCCCCTTTTTGTCCAGAAGCCCAGAATACCATTCAGAGTATAGACCATGACATGGCTGAGGGTTGAGAAACTTTTGGTCACACCCCTTTTGCCTAGAAGCCCCTAAACCCATTGAAAAAGCATTGGGGGTTTAAATTCGTTAGGCCCCGCCCCTTTGGGTCCAGAAGCCCAGAATACCATTCAGAGTATAGACCATGACATGGCTGAGGGTTGAGAAACTTTTGGCCACGCCCCTTTTGCCTAGAAGATCCTAAACCCATTGAAATAGCATTGGGGGTTTAAATTCGTTAGGCCCCGCCCCTTTTGGTCCAGAAGCCCAGAATACCATTCAGAGTATAGACCATCACATGGCTGAGGTTTGAGATACTTTTGACCACGCCCCTTTTGCCTAGAAGCCCCTAAACCCATTGAAATAGCATTGGGGGTTTAAATTCATTAGGCCCCGCCCCTTTTGGTCCAGAAGCCCAGAATACCATTCAGAGTATAGACCATGACATGGCTGAGGGTTGAGATACTTTTGGCCACGCCCCTTTTGCCTAGAAGCCCCTAAACCCATTGAAATAGCATTGGGGGTTTAAATTCGTTAGGCCCCGCCCCTTTGGGTCCAGAAGCTCAGAATACCATTCAGAGTATAGACCATGACATGGCTGAGGGTTGAGATACTTTTGGCCACGCCCCTTTTGCCTAGAAGCCCCTAAACCCATTGAATTAGCATTGGGGGTTTAAATTCGTTAGGCCCCGCCCCTTTGGGTCCAGAAGCCCAGAATACCATTCAGAGTATAGACCATGACATGGCTGAGGGTTGAGAAACTTTTGGCCACGCCCCTTTTGCCTAGAAGCCCCTAAACCCATTGAAATAGCATTGGGGGTTTAAATTCGTTAGGCCCCTCCCCTTTTTGTCCAGAAGCCCAGAATACCATTCAGAGTATAGACCATGACATGGCTGAGGGTTGAGAAACTTTTGGTCACACCCCTTTTGCCTAGAAGCCCCTAAACCCATTGAAAAAGCATTGGGGGTTTAAATTCGTTAGGCCCCGCCCCTTTGGGTCCAGAAGCCCAGAATACCATTCAGAATATAGACCATGACATGGCTGAGGGTTGAGATACTTTTGGCCACGCCCCTTTTGCCTAGAAGCCCCTAAACCCATTGAAATAGCATTGGGGGTTTAAATTCGTTAGGCCCCGCCCCTTTGGGTCCAGAAGCCCAGAATACCATTCAGAGTATAGACCATGACATGGCTGAGGGTTGAGATACTTTTGGCCACGCCCCTTTTGCCTAGAAGCCCCTAAACCCATTGAAATAGCATTGGGGGTTTAAATTCGTTAGGCCCCGCCCCTTTGGGTCCAGAAGCCCAGAATAACATTCAGAGTATAGACCATGACATGGCTGAGGGTTGAGTTACTTTTGGCCACGCCCCTTTTGCCTAGAAGCCCCTAAACCCATTGAAATAGCATTGGAGGTTTAAATTCGTTAGGCCCCGCCCCTTTGGGTCCAGAAGCCCAGAATACCATTCAGAGTATAGACCATGACATGGCTGATGGTTGAGATACTTTTAGCCACGCCCCTTTTGCCTAGAAGCCCCTAAACCCATTGAAATAGCATTGGGGGTTTAAATTCGTTAGGCCCCGCCCCTTTGGGTCCAGAAGCCCAGAATACCATTCAGAGTATAGACCATGACATGGCTGAGGGTTGAGAAACTTCTGGCCACGCCCCTTTTGCCTAGAAGCCCCTAAACCCATTGAAATAGCATTGGGGGTTTAAATTCGTTAGGCCCCGCCCCTTTTGGTCCAGAAGCCCAGAATACCATTCAGAGTATAGACCATGACATGGCTGAGGGTTGAGATACTTTTGGCCACGCCCCTTTTGCCTAGAAGCCCCTAAACCCATTGAAATAGCATTGGGGGTTTAAATTCGTTAGGCCCCGCCCCTTTGGGTCCAGAAGCCCAGAATACCATTAAGAGTATAGACCATGACATGGCTGAGGGTTGAGATACTTTTGGCCACGCCCCTTTTGACTAGAAGCCCCTAAACCCATTGAAATAGCATTGGGGTTTAAATTCGTTAGGCCCCGCCCCTTTGGGTCCAGAAGCCCAGAATACCATTCAGAGTATAGACCATGACATGGCTGAGGGTTGAGATACTTTTGGCCACGCCCCTTTTGCCTAGAAGCCCCTAAACCCATTGAAATAGCATTGGGGGTTTAAATTCGTTAGGCCCCGCCCCTTTGGGTCCAGAAGCCCAGAATACCATTCAGAGTATAGACCATGACATGGCTGAGGGTTGAGAAACTTTTGGCCACGCCCCTTTTGCCTAGAAGCCCCTAAACCCATTGAAATAGCATTGGGGGTTTAAATTCGTTAGGCCCCTCCCCTTTTGGTCCAGAAGCCCAGAATACCATTCAGAGTATAGACCATGACATGGCTGAGGGTTGAGAAACTTTTGGTCACGCCCCTTTTGCCTAGAAGCCCCTAAACCCATTGAAAAAGCATTGGGGGTTTAAATTCGTTAGGCCCCGCCCCTTTGGGTCCAGAAGCCCAGAATACCATTCAGAGTATAGACCATGACATGGCTGATGGTTGAGATACTTTTGGCCACGCCCCTTTTGCCTAGAAGCCCCTAAACCCATTGAAATAGAATTGGGGGTTTAAATTCGTTAGGCCCCGCCCCTTTGGGTCCAGAAGCCCAGAATACCATTTAGAGTATAGACCATGACATGGCTGAGGGTTGAGAAACTTTTGGTCACGCCCCTTTTGCCTAGAAGCCCCTAAACCCATTGAAAAAGCATTGGGGGTTTAAATTCGTTAGGCCCCGCCCCTTTGGGTCCAGAAGCCCAGAATACCATTCAGAGTATAGACCATGACATGGCTGAGGGTTGAGATACTTTTGGCCACGCCCCTTTTGCCTAGAAGCCCCTAAACCCATTGAAATAGCATTGGGGGTTTAAATTCGTTAGGCCCCGCCCCTTTGGGTCCAGAAGCCCAGAATAACATTCAGAGTATAGACCATGACATGGCTGAGGGTTGAGTTACTTTTGGCCACGCCCCTTTTGCCTAGAAGCCCCTAAACCCATTGAAATAGCATTGGAGGTTTAAATTCGTTAGGCCCCGCCCCTTTGGGTCCAGAAGCCCAGAATACCATTCAGAGTATAGACCATGACATGGCTGATGGTTGAGATACTTTTAGCCACGCCCCTTTTGCCTAGAAGCCCCTAAACCCATTGAAATAGCATTGGGGGTTTAAATTCGTTAGGCCCCGCCCCTTTGGGTCCAGAAGCCCAGAATACCATTCAGAGTATAGACCATGACATGGCTGAGGGTTGAGAAACTTCTGGCCACGCCCCTTTTGCCTAGAAGCCCCTAAACCCATTGAAATAGCATTGGGGGTTTAAATTCGTTAGGCCCCGCCCCTTTTGGTCCAGAAGCCCAGAATACCATTCAGAGTATAGACCATGACATGGCTGAGGGTTGAGATACTTTTGGCCACGCCCCTTTTGCCTAGAAGCCCCTAAACCCATTGAAATAGCATTGGGGGTTTAAATTCGTTAGGCCCCGCCCCTTTGGGTCCAGAAGCCCAGAATACCATTAAGAGTATAGACCATGACATGGCTGAGGGTTGAGATACTTTTGGCCACGCCCCTTTTGCCTAGAAGCCCCTAAACCCATTGAAATAGCATTGGGGTTTAAATTCGTTAGGCCCCTCCCCTTTGGGTCCAGAAGCCCAGAATACCATTCAGAGTATAGACCATGACATGGCTGAGGGTTGAGATACTTTTGGCCACGCCCCTTTTGCCTAGAAGCCCCTAAACCCATTGAAATAGCATTGGGGGTTTAAATTCGTTAGGCCCCGCCCCTTTGGGTCCAGAAGCCCAGAATACCATTCAGAGTATAGACCATGACATGGCTGAGGGTTGAGATACTTTTGGCCACGCCCCTTTTGCCTAGAAGCACCTAAACCCATTGAAAAAGCATTGGGGGTTTAAATTCGTTAGGCCCCGCCCCTTTGGGTCCAGAAGCCCAGAATACCATTCAGAGTATAGACCATGACATGGCTGATGGTTGAGATACTTTTAGCCACGCCCCTTTTGCCTAGAAGCCCCTAAACCCATTGAAATAGCATTGGGGGTTTAAATTCGTTAGGCCCCGCCCCTTTGGGTCCAGAAGCCCAGAATACCATTCAGAGTATAGACCATGACATGGCTGAGGGTTGAGTTACTTTTGGCCACGCCCCTTTTGCCTAGAAGCCCCTAAACCCATTGAAATAGCATTGGGGGTTTAAATTCGTTAGGCCCCGCCCCTTTGGGTCCAGAAGCCCAGAATACCATTCAGAGTATAGACCATGACATGGCTGATGGTTGAGATACTTTTAGCCACGCCCCTTTTGCCTAGAAGCCCCTAAACCCATTGAAATAGCATTGGGGGTTTAAATTCGTTAGGCCCCTCCCCTTTTGGTCCAGAAGCCCAGAATACCATTCAGAGTATATACCATGACATGGCTGAGGGTTGAGATACTTTTGGCCACGCCCCTTTTGCCTAGAAGCCCCTAAACA